>NC_143257.1:58830000-59455000 GCF_984573655.1 Nuphar pumila | reverse complement strand
CGGCTGGCTCGGGCAGTCCCCTAATCTCGGAAAATTCATCCATCAGTAGTGTCATCTCGCCCCACGGGAACCAGAATGAGCAAGTGCGCGGATTCCACCGCTTTGCCAGCGCATGAATCAGATTTCCATTGACTGACAACTTTCCCACTGCGGATGCCAATTCCAACCCGCAATCGCTCAAGTGGTCTGGAAACATATGAGAGAAGTTTTTGAACCAGACATAGTACCACCGGGGGAAGAAGGGTCCGATGCTAAGAGATCGATGCTCAAGAAGACTTTGTCGCACCTCGTAGGAGATGTGACCCTCAGGAAAAACATAATCGAGTTGACTAGATGCCATTGGACTGAAAGACAAGAAGACTGGAATTAGACTTTGGAAAAATACAAGAATTTTGAAAAATTGCAGGCAGGATCAAATGAAAGCTGGAAATTCGAAGTCTAGAGGAACGAAAGAATGGAAAATCTCCTTGAGTTTTGAAGAAAAGGTGGATAATTTAAAAAAATCGTCCAAGGTTTTTTTAGAAAAAGGAGATATTTCACAAAAGATGGAAAATGAGGTATTTTGGAAAATTGTTCAGTATTTTGGAAAAATTGGGAAAAATATGAGAAAATAAGATGAAAATGAATATCATACATTCACAAACAATTATGCACATACAGCAATCCTTAAGAAGCTGACTCTAAATACATTGATTTTGAAAGAGCTTTAGGACCCTAATCCTGACTCTAGGCTCAGATCAACTGTGTCCAATCCAGTTATGCCGATATACTCGAGCCGAGGCTCGGTGTACGTGGCATAAAAATTCATCTTCGGTTCTAGGCTTGTATTTTCCCAACATCCTTGAGCGCCTGCCGATATACGTTGGACTATGGCCTTTGGTACGTGGCAGGGGGGCGTTAGCCCAAATAAGTGGCCCAGTTGTGAGGCTCTGTCCCGAACTATGGTTCTGGAAGAGAGCCCAGCAACGTGAAGACCGGGTAGACATAGGTGGGGTGGTTTTTGAAATATGATCACATGCTGACAAACAGAGGGCTCTAAGTCCTAAAGAGATAGAATTTTGAATTTTTTTGAAGAAGCAAACATTGTTTTCATACAAGTCCTAGATTGAGGAGTGTTGTATTTTAGACGTAAGTCTATGTGAGCATGCATAATTCTCCTCAATATGGTCCTACCAAACCATGCCTAGTCTACATGCAATCCATGTCAGCTGGGTTCAAGTCTAGGTTCCTAGGTTCACATGATATCAAAAATTAAAAGCTGACAGTTCATAGAGCACGATTTTGATAATTAAGCAAAGTCAAAGCACATAATTGATCAGACGAAGATAGGTCCCATCTCGGTCGCCAAACCTGTTATCATCGCAAATTTTTTTTCCCTCCCTTGCGAGAGAGAAACAAATTTCGCGAGTCAAACTCAACCAAAGTTTTGAAAATTGTTTTGAAAATTTACTCGCCTCCGTTTTGAAAATTTACGGGAAAATTCCATGAAATGGGATCTGCCTGTCGATACAAGGTTCAACCGTTCCTGGCGCCTTTACTAGGGTAATTGAACCAAGGACCAATTATGTGCTTTAACTTGACTCAAATATCTAAATTATGCTCTATTTTTCCTAGAATGCACAAAGAATCAGGCTTGTGCTATTGAATTTTGAAAAGATGCAAGTTGGAGAAAATATGATGTTTGCTTTGGCAAATATGCTTGGAAAATTATTGGAAAAGTACTTGAAATTGGAATTCCTGGGAAAATCATTAAATTTCATTGGAAATCAGAAAATGGATTGGAAAATGAATTCTCAGGAAGACTTGAACTTTGAAAAATCGATTTTGAAATTTGGAATTGCTTTTATGAGAAAATGGATTTGAGAATTCTGAAAAAAATATAAGAAATTCATTGGAAAAGGACTTTTGAAATGAAAAATGGATTCTCAGGAAACTGGGTTCTTAGGAAAATAGGAAATCTGAGAAAATCGATTATTGAAAACTTGGGATTTTGAAATTTGAGAATTTTAAAACATTGAAAAATCTTGATTTGAACTTGGGAAATGTTTTTAAATCTCATTTGAAAGTTTAGAATTCTGAGAAAATCTAATCCTGAGAAAGACTTGGAAATTTTTTAGAGAATTGATATTTTTTTAAATTGAATTGGGAAATGAATTTGAAAATCATGCAATTTGAATGATATGAATGAATGAATATGAATTTGAAAGAGAATTTCAATTGAGAAATTGAGAAATCCTTTTGAAGTTTTGAAAAATGCAGTGCATTTTTGAAGTTAGCCTAAGTGTGTAGGCTGAATGTGGTTAATATGAAGATCATAAATCTTGGTTTTCTTCGTATTCTGACTATGGCCATAAATACGAATCCCACCGAGTTTATAAACTCCGTAAGAGCTTGTGCATGTGTCATTCGTGTAAACCATAGTGGATTTGAAATAAATGCACATGAATCATACATCAAATATCGAAATTTGTATAAATTAAACTATATGCAATGCAGCCCTATTCTAAGCAGAAAAGTAACTCTTATTCCAAATTATTACATTTGAGGTTACATTGAATTGAAATAAAAAAAAATAAAAGCTAAGTCTTCTTCTTGAATGTTTCTGCAAAACTAGAAAACAAGGTTAGCACAAAAATGTAGGTTTTTCTGAATTTATCCGAAAATATGGGAAATTATCGGATATTATTCAGATATAAACCCAAATTCATACCCCCTTTAATATAAACATGATAAATAATGAATAAATTTCGAAAATAAACTTGAAAATTCGAAATTGGAGTCAAAATGACCAAAATACCCCGGATGACCTTGAAATCAGGGTTTTCTGAAAGAATTTTTATAAATTTTGGAATTTTGAAAATCAAATGAAATAAATCAAACATAATATGATAAAATATGATGATATGCATGAAATTTTGGATAATTAGAAATTGAAATTTCGAAATTTAGGTCAAAATGACCAAACTACCCCCGATAACAAGACTATGGCCTTGAAACCAGGGTTTTCTGAAATAAATTTTGCAAAATTGAAAAATATGAAATGCAAAGGAGATTTAAATTAACCCTAATATGATTCTACTTGCTTATGTACATGATAAAAACCCTAAAATGGCAAAAATATCATAAAATATCAAATTTAACCTAATTTTCGCTTCTGAATTTAAAGATAAACTAACACATGGAGCAAATGAACTTGGAATTAAACCAAATTTGGCATGGACACCTAAAATAACCCTAGAAACATAATGGAGCTCGAAAATCTAATTTTTTTGTATTTTTAAATATGGAAATTCAAATAAAAACCCTAAATTTTGTGTTTTTGCCTAAAATGTTGATTCTAAAGGGGGATTTAGGATATCAAATTTCCATAAAAATTTTCCAAATTTTATGGGGTGACAGGGGACAGTAAGGAAATGATTTTTTCTTTTTACACTTTCTGGTTTTGACCTATGGTCGGAGAAGTGCCACTCCGGCAAGTCGGATCGGAATCCGACGACTCTAGGATTTAGGCGAAACAGACAGGTTTCAGTAGAAAATGTGGAAAAAATAGTAAACAGATGGGAAAAAGACTGAAATTGTGGGAAAATGTCTCTGACAAACAAAGTAAGATTTGATCTTTTGAAACCATTGGGATTCGGGTTATTGTTTGGAAAATGCCATACTGTTATCAGAGACCTAAATCTCTGAGATTTCTGGACATTGGAATCTGTTAGACAGAAAGGTAAAATCCGGGAAAAATAATGAAACAGATCCAAAAATTCCCAAATTTTGTAAAATGACAGTAAATTATGTTAGGAACAACTTTTATGTTGAAAGTTGTTGCAGATGGGTTACAGATTGGATGGACTCGGTGCATTAGAGTCTATCTATACCCTAACGAAAGAAAATCGATATTTTCCCATAGGTCTGTGAAATCTGATTTTTTACAGAAGAAAACACTAATTGGAAAAACCTCAAAATTTCCAGATCCTTAGTATATTTAATCATGAATCTATTGTGATTTTTGGAGGACAGTCCGAATCTCCCACAAGGGTGGTGTTGGAGGTTCTTGTCTGCTAAAGCGGAGATTGAAAACTCAGAGAGACAGAAAACCCGATTTAGGGTTTGGTCGGCTTAGATGGGTTCTAAAACTCGAATGGAACTAGGTTTTTGGATGGAGAACATAGATGAATTAACTCAACTGATATAAATTTTTCGGGATTTATTGACAAAATAATAAACATGAAATGATAACTGGACTTTGTCCAAAATCAAATCCTATAAATTATCTAAGCAATTATTAACAAAATAGAATGAATCCTTCATAAAACAATGAAATTAATTAACTAAGATGCTCAATACATGGGATCTACATGAAAGTCATGCTGAAACACACACACAAAAAAAAACAAGTAAATAAATAAATAAAAATAAAAAGGAAAAGAAAAGGAGATACACAATCTATTTTATGTAGGCTTTTGGATCAAACAGTTTCATCCATGGAAAGGATGAGATGTCATACCCAATTGGATCCAGCCTTAACATGGCTTCACAGCAAAAAAAATAAAAATAAAAAAAATAGAAAATCCTCTCTCTAATGGTAAACATTAATGAAACTTGATGAAATATATATATGAATAAACAAGGGAAATCGATGAGAGGATGGAATTTGTGGACTTACCTTGGGTTTACCCTTGCACCCACCGAAGATGGTTGTGATGGAATCAACCGAAGATAGCTGCAAATTGGACTCGAAACGCCTCCAAGGTTAGTTGAAGGATGAAGGCTTGGAGCGCCGGCTGGAAGTGGTGGTGCATTGGAAGATAATGAAGCTACTTTGAAAGAAGCTGGAGCAAAATAGACCAGCTGCTAAGAGGGTTGCAGAATGTTGTTGGAAGATGAGGATGTTGGCTGAAGCAAGGTGAAGATGCTATGTGCTGCTGCAAGGAGAGGTGGTGAAGGCTGCTTCTGGATTTTGTTGAAGGTGGAGCAATGGAGGTTGGCTGGGCTATTGCTTCCACCAAGGAAGGCTGTGATGAAGGAGGCTGCAGGTGGCTGCCAATGGTGGAAGTGAAGCAATGGCTGACGTTGAAGGAGGGAAGCTTCAAAGGGGCGCCGGCTGGTGGCTGGGCATCCAGATCATCTTTGGGAGCTGCTGTACAGAGGTTGGAAGGCTGCAAGCTGGTCATGGTTGCTGCAGCAAAGGGGAGAGAAAGAGAGAGTTCAAGGGAGAGAGAGAGAGAGAGAGAGACGTGAGATGAGAATTTCCTCTAGCCGTTCTTTTTTTCTTTTTTGTTGAACTTAGGTTTTGATATCATCAAAACCTAAGTTTCTAATAATGTGTAATGAGCCATACGTGAATGGCTATACGTGAATAGCTGCAGCCTTGGCTTTTTGGGGGAAATTCAAAGGGAGTAAGGAAGAAAGGGAAAAGAAGGAAGGGAAGGAAAAGGAAAGAAGAGGGGAAGAAGGAAAAGGAAAGGAAAGAAAGAAAAGAGAGGGAAAGAAGAAGAAGGAGGGGGCTGGAAAAGAAGCCTACGTAAGTGGAGAGGGAGGAAAGAAAGGAGGAAAGAAGAGGAAGAAGAAAAAGAAAGAAAAGGGAAAAAGAAAGGAAAGAAAGAAAAGGAGGGGAAAAGGAAAAGGGAAAGAAAATGAGAAAAAAAATGGAAAGTGGGGTTGGAGGCTTGGGTGACCACCTTGTGGGTCCCACCTGTCTAAAATGCAAAATAAATAATAATAATAAAAATGAACAAATAAAAAGAAAATTGAAAGGAATAAAAGATTTTTTTTTAATAAAATAGAAATGTAAATGAGTGGGCCATCTCAGAGCGGGTCCAAATTACAGTTTTGAAATTTATTTTGACGATTAGAGGGGTAAAATAGCCTTTTCAGAAAATTTCCAGGTGAAATGAGCTATTTTTGGCAGTTTTTGAAACGAGCTTGGATTTTGAAGTTCAATACCCCATTGCGAAGCAAATCCAATGTAGAATTTAAAAATGTAATTTTGAAAGAAATCCAGATTGTTTTTCTCGAGAAAATGCTTCCAAATTTATTTTTAGACAAAACGAGCTATTTTTGGCAGTTTTTTTGAAACGAGCTCGGATTTTGAAATTTAATACCCCGTTGCGAAGAAAATCCAGTGTAGAATTCAAAAATTTGAGTTTGAAATAAATCCAGATTATTTTTTTTAGAAAATATTTCCAAATTTAGACTCTCGGGGTAAAAATGTCAATTTTGGAAACCCGAGGTTTGAATTTTATTTCTGAAAACTTTTAAAACTCGATCTGGATTGAAATTTATAAAACTGGAGTTCTGGACTTCGAAAATGAAATGAAATGTGATGAAATGTTATGAAATGCTGAGAAATGATATGAAATAATGAGAAATGACATGCGAAATGCAGACCCTGAAGGAAGAATTTTAGATGTTAGACCCCGATTGACACTTGTACCAGTTCAAAAAGCATTAAAATTGATAAAATTTGTAAAATAGCTCAAGAAATGGTTTTCGGGACTCTACTGGGTTAGAGTGACACTGAAAATTGAGGTTCGAGCTGGATTGAACTGAGATAAGCTAGATTGAGCTGGGTTTTAGAGTTTCAGAACTCCAATGAGCTGACAATGATACTGACTCAACTGACCTTTCCGACTGAATTTTCAAGAAAAGTTGCCATTTTTAGAGAAATGGTACGGAATGATCACTAGAGCGAAGTGAATTACGAACCTGAGTTGGGTTTGAGCTAGAACAAAGGTTAAACTAAAATCAAATCTTGAACACTAGCTCAATTGACTGAACTCGGCTCAATTTCAGCTGAAAGAGCTAAAATGGACTAAAATGGGCTCCTAGACACTTGGAAATGGTTTTGAATTGAAACTGGAGCACTTGAACTCCTGGTGAGCTCAAGTTAGACTCTGGGGAACATGACTGACTAGGAATGACTGACTTGGAGACAATTGGCTTGGATTCGAGTGAGAAATGAGCTCATTTCTGAAGAAATGATCACATTTTGGCAAGAATGGTCAGAAATGAAAATGGTCTGTTCATTGTGAGCTCAGATGAGCTTGAGATGACTGATATTCTAACTGTCTTGAACTGACCAATGAGCTTGGTTGACTCCGACTGACTGGGGTCCGGGATGACCTAGGGGTAAAATGGTAATTTTCCTAATGAAAATGGGTAAAATGGTGATTTTCTGAAACTAACTCGGGGTTTGACTCATACACTGACCTGACAGGGTTGACACTGCCTGAGGAGGATTGTTTGAGAATGGATGTGGAAAATTTTGGGTGTTTACAGATGCCCCTCTTTGCTAATAAGCCGGCTTGAAGACGAGCTTAGTGGCAAAGAAAACACACCAAATTTGGGCTATAAAAATGCCCCAGTTAGAAGGATCTGACTGGATATGAAAATATTAGCCCTGATGAAAATGGTAGATATGAAATGGAGAATGAAGAAGAAAAATTTTACCTCAAAAGAAGTGAGATTTAGGTTTTGCCCTTAACCTGGATGGGACGGAAAATTCCTCATGTAGAAACGAAGCTCAGGTTTGACCCTTAACCTGACCGGGGAATGAAATACCTCATCAAGAAGAGGCTCAGGTTTGTACCCTTAACCTGACCGGGAAATGAAATACCTCATCAGAATGAGTCTCAGGTTTAACCGTTAACCTGATTGGGCGGAAAATGAAATACCTCATCAAAGGAGCCTCAGGTTTGTACCCTTATCCTGATTGGGCGGAAAATGAAAAACCTCATCAAAGGAGGCTCAGGTTTATACCCTTATCCTGATTGGGCGGAAAATGAAATACCTCATCAAAGGAGGCTCAGGTTTGTACCCTTATCCTGATTGGGCAGAAAATGAAATACCTCATCAAAGGAGGCTCAGGTTTGTACCCTTATCCTGATTGGGCGGAAAATGAAATACCTCATCAAAGGAGGCTCAGGTTTGTACCCTTATCCTGATTGGGCGAAAAATGAAATGGATTCCTCGAAGAAAGAAACCATGATGGAACCTTCGGATTTCTGCACAATGAATCCGATAGGGGTTTTGCAAAAGGATGAAATTGGGGTCCCTAAAGCTTGAAAAGGTGTTTGATTTTAGGCGCCTCATTGCTGAGACTAAATAACTTTTGAAATTGGTGACCTTTTGCGAGAACATGATTGGTGGCCTAACCTCAAGTCGAAATTGGGCTGTCTATGGTGGGAGAGTGGGGACACAGGGAAGTGTGCGAATCTGAGAGCCCATGCGCTCAGATTATACCAACAGAAGGGAAGGAACCTTGAAAACTCCCGTTATCAAGTCCTTAAAAGGGATAACAACTGATGTCAGGATGCGCCAAAGAGGAACCTCAAGCTCTCGCTTCACGCCAGGATGACTAGAAAATATTGTCAAAATGTGGGAAATTGTTGTTGATTCAAAATAATTGAAAATGATGCACATTGTTTTGAAAATATTCCCTCTTTTCTACCTAAAGTATTACCTCCGACTGGGCTTAACTTTGTAAAATCAAGATTCGAATTCAAATTGTTTGCAATTGTCTTTCTTTCAAGGAAGCTATCAATTTCCCTGATATGAACAAAAAAGAGAGTATTCTTGATATTGTGAAAGCAATTGGTGAAAGAATATTGATAGTAGAATTTCACAAATTTAAAGCAGATTCTTTGGCAAATTTGGCAGTCTCATATCCTGGGATTCTTTTCTCATGACGATCTTTCTGCCTACTCTTTTTTTTTTGGCGGAATTAGAGCTCTCTTGGGTTTTTGGGGATTACATCATCCTTTATTTTGGAGATGTCCTGACTTTTCTCTCTCTTTTTTTTGGAAGGGTACGTCACAAACTCCTTCATCTCAGAGATGTTCTGATCCTTCTTTTTCTCTCAGGGATTATATCGACGGTTATTGGCTTTTTGGTTGGAAATCTCTTTATGATAGCAGAAATTAAATATCCTTTAGGGTTTGTCGGGAGGCTCATCGCAGTCGCCTTCATCTTGACGGTGCTCTGAACTTTCCCTAGAAGAATCAGTCACAAACTCCGTCATCTTGGAGATGATTCAAATCTTCTTTGGCTCCGGGGGTCTACTCGCCTAATTCTCCTTCATCTTGACGACAATTGAGAGATCTCTTTTGCAGATATTTAATTGCAGCTTAGGTGATTGAGGAGATATAGGGATTTAATGGATTTTTCTGTATCACCCAGGATATTTCGACTGCTTTATTTTCCAAGAATGATCTTTAAAAATGTGCCATTGACTGCGATCAATACCGATCACTTATGGCTTTGCAACAACATTGAATTTCCTTTTGCTGGCCATATCGAGGATTTATTCGTCATCCTTTTGGTTGGCCAATAGAAAGCATTTGAATTTTGAATCCTTTTTCACAAAAGCTTTGACCTTTCGGAAATAATACTGAAGGTATTCTGAGGTAATGTTTTTGTGCAATGAAAATTTTGAAATCAACAAATATTTAATGACAAATTGGCAAGATTTTCTTGAAATCCTTGGTGAGAGCGAGCATTTGAAGCACAACGCAACACATCCATAACAAAAAATTTCTTCTCCTTTCCCCAAAGGAGAAGATTTAGAAATTGGAAATAGGAATTACTCCTCTCTTCCCTGAAGAGGAGGTGTTTGCAAAACGAACTTTCGAAGAGAAATTAAGCTTTCATCAAAACTTCCTAACATTAGGCTTCTCTTATGAAAAGGGGCCCGGTAATGGTGAGGTCGGTGAATTGGTCATGAAGGAACGAGTCCATCACACTCTCCATAAAAAGAGGGTCCTTCATGATGAAATGGCCCAGTTTGAAATTGTGGTCACAAGGAAAGCGAACTTTCGTCGAAGCTCTCCCTGAACTAAGGGTTCCTTGTATGAAATTGGAATTTTGTTTTGCAAACGGTTCACATAGACACGAGTCCCTTCAAACTCTCCCTGAAAAGGGGCTAGGTGAACAGAGGATAGCATGCGAAAAGAACGAGCTCCCTTGAACTCTCCCTATAAAAAGGGTCTCTTGCAAGAGAAAATGATTGAAATTGGTATTGAGTGACCAAAAGGTCGAAATTGGAATTTGGAAAATTTGAAATTTTGAAATTTGAAATTTGATATTTGAAATTGGAAATTTGGAATTTGGAAATTGAAAATTGATTGACCCGAAGATCAAAATTGGAAATTTGGAAATTGATTGACCTGAAGGTCAAAATTGGAATCTTGGAAATTGGGTGGCCGGAGGGCCGAAATTGGTAATTGGATGGCCCGAAGGCCGAAGTTGGAAATTGGATGGCCCAAGGGCCGAAACTGATAATTGGAATTTGAACTTTGATGAATGATCAACACAAAGACTGAACCCGAGAGGTTGAGTGATACGACCAACCAGGGAGACACTAACCACGAGTGCTCAACTTTGTAAGAACACCAGCATGAATATCGGGTTTTGAAAATATGTCAACATAGACATTGGATTTTGAAAATGTACCAGTTTGAGCACTGGATTTTGAAAATGTACCAGTTTGAGCACTGGATTTTGAAAACATACCTTGTTTTTAAATTGAAATTTGAATTTTTGAAAGAGACCTATGCTATTAAAATATTTGGGAATTGTAACGAGATTGATTGTCGGGGTCTCAGGATTTATCCCTTATCCTGAATGGGTAGTTCAGGTTCATCCCTTAACCTGAAGGGAAAGTTCAGGTTTATCCCTTAACCTGAAGGGGAAGTTCAGGTTTATCCCTTAACCTGAAGGGGAAATCAATATGATGCATATGTATGCGAATGAATGCATGCAAATGCAAATGTATGCAAATAAATGCAAAATGATGTAAATGGATGCACATGCCTGCAAAATGAGAGATTTTTTTTATCCTGCCTGCATACAAGATGTTTTGAAAAAAAATTTCAAAATAATGCCCTAGTGTAACTGGGAAAGAAGAATTTGACCATTGTTGAAGAAAGTATATTGAGGAATTACAAAGGATGGAATAGAGGATTTAAGTATAGAAATTTTTCAAATGTTGAGCATTGATGGGGGTCTGATAATTCCACACCACCGGCATTGATAAACAGATATGAATTGCGGCGTAATGCTTCATCGACAACATAGGGCCCTTCCCAATTCGGCGACCATTTGCCACCCGGGCGATGCTTGAGATAAACCATTGATCTGAGCACTAGATCATTGACTCGAAATTTTCTTTCAATGACGGATTTTGCATATTGTCTGGCTATCCTCTGAAGATATGATTGAGCGTGCTCTGCTGCTCTGAGTCTTCTTTCATCTAGCAAATCAAGTTGTACTAGCCGCTATTGCTGATACTGATCAAGAGGTAATTCGAAAAGTGATGCAAATTTCAGAGCAGGTTTCTGAACATGTAGAGGCAATACTACTTCGGTTCCGTAGACAAGTTCTGACGGAGTACCATTAGTTGGAGTTTGAATGGTGGTTCGATACGCCCACAATGCATCATGAATCTTCTCATGCCAGTCACGACCTGTTTCCAAAGTTCGCTCCAGGATTTGAATCAAAATCCTATTGGTGGCCTCTGCTTGGCCATTTTCTTGAGGATAATAAGGAGCGGAGAAATGATGATGGATTTTGAACTTCAAACAGAAAGTCCTGATTCTCTCATTCTTGAAATGACTGCCATTATCTGACACAATATCATGTGGTATGCCAAAATGACATAGGATATTCTTGTGGATGAATAAGACCACATGTCGACATTCTACTGTGCGTAGAGTGACTGCTTCTACCCATTTAGTAAAATATTCTGTTGCGGCAAGAAAATATTTGTGGTCATTTGATGCAGAAGGAGTAATGGGGCCTACGACATCAAAAGCCCACATGGAAAATGGCCATGGTTAGACAACGGATTGCAAGTATGTCGCTGGCGCATGAATAGAAGGTGCATGCATTTGACATTGAACACACTTCTTCACAAAACGATAGCAATCTTGTTGCATAGTTCTCCAGTAATATCCTGCTCGGATGATTTGTTTGACAAGAGTTTGGTAGCCAACGTGACCACCACAAATGCCTTCATGTGCTTCTTGCACAACTTCTTTGGCTTCTTCTTCATCCAAACATCTGGTATATTCAGAACTGAATCCACGATGATAAAAGACATCAGAGAGAATAAAATATCAGGCAGACACGCACCAAATCACTCGTTACTCTTGCCAGTGATATTCTGAGAGAAGAAGATAGATGTCTTCTCCTTGATGAGAGCCTTTCTGAGACTGTCATCAGCTTGCTCAGACATCATCCTAATTATCATTTTCTTGAAAATCTGATATGTAGCAGGATCAATGTCATCCCTATTATTCAGACTCTGTCTTCTGACAGATCTTGGAGAATCCATTTCTTCTTGCCTGCTTCTAAAATCACTGATTCCCTGATACAGTGGTGTCTTCTTGCTTGATCTGATCTGAACCACTTGGGAATACTAATGCACTCTACAGAATGGATGATTAAATTTCGATGATGAAGATTCAGGATACAAATGAATATAGAAAAAAAAATATTTGATGAGAATTTGGTAGATAATTGAAAGAGTATCCCATTACTAGGGATTGAGTAATCGTTGGGATTACGACAATTGCGTTGTCATTCCTTTGCAAAGAAAATAAACAACTGAAAATCATGCCTTGTTACCTAGGCGAGGTCGTCAAACCAAGAATGAAGAATTTGAAAGATTTTTATTCATTGAAGGGAAAACATGATTGTATTAATAATAAACTTTAGAAAGAGGGGGCAGACAAACAATTTGCCACCACTCTTTATGATCAGTAGAGACACGAGGATTGGACAAAAGAGTGAGAATGATGAAAGAATCCCAGCCATATTTGGCAGAATGGTATGTTTCGGATCACTGCGCTGATGCAAGGTCGAACTCTGGCATAACTCCTGATAGTAGCCAAGCTTCTACGCGCTTCTGTCTCTGAGAAAATTGTCTGACACATCACTCTAGATAGTAGTAGGTACAGGAAAATGGGCCGAGTAACTTGAATCTCTTACCATATGCATAGGTATATCTGGGAGGTGATAACTCTCGATCAAAATAGTCTCACACCACTTCTTCTTGCAGTAATCGATCAGGAATCAGTACCGTGCAATTGGAAGGAGCTCCTTGCCGTTATATCTGAACGAACTAGCTTTGGTCGGTACATGCTGAAGGAACAACGACTAAAGAGCATATGTACATCCCTCGACTAAGATGGACTCTCCAAGTGTGAAGCGGATTAGTCCTCTGTATAGAAAAGCAAATGCGGCCATGGCTATCGAAAGACGGCTGGTCTGTCGACTTCCCCATCTCCTCAGAAGCTGAACTATTCTGACATCCACACAGTTCTGTCCGTCTGGAAAGAAAACAAGTCCCACAGTGCAGAAAACCATCGCATGCTGAATTTTCTCTTGAGCTGTTCTGGACAACGAGCTGACTTCTGCGAATTCTCCATACTGTCGGTATATCTCGATCAGGCTCACGTACTCATTCTCGTTTTCTTCAATCAGTGGCAGAGACTTGCGCCCTGTAATGCGAGCTACGACATCTTTGGGGTCCAGACCCTTGACATTGATCAGAAATTGCTGCTCTAATGGATCTCCAGGATGACCGGCTGGCTCGGGTAGTCCCCTAATCTCGGAAAATTCATCCATCAGTAGTGTCATCTCGCCCCACGGGAACCAGAATGAGCAAGTGCGCGGATTCCACCGCTTTGCCAGCGCATGAATCAGATTTCCATTGACTGTCAACTTTCCCACTGCGGATGCCAATTCCAACCCGCAATCGCTCAAGTGGTCTGGAAACATACGAGAGAAGTTTTTGAACCAGACATAGTACCACCGGGGGAAGAAGGGTCCGATGATAAGAGATCGATGCTCAAGAAGACTTTGTCGCACCTCGTAGGAGATGTGACCCTCAGGAAAAACATAATCGAGTTGACTTGATGCCATTGGACTGAAAGACAAGAAGACTGGAATTAGACTTTGGAAAAATACAAGAATTTTGAAAAATTGCAAGCAGGATCAAATGAAAGCTGGAAATTCGAAGTCCAGAGGAACGAAAGAATGGAAAATCTCCTTGAGTTTTGAAGAAAAGGTGGATAATTTAAAAAAATCGTCCAGGGTTTTTTAGAAAAAGGAGATATTTCACAAAAGATGGAAAATGAGGTATTTTGGAAAATTGTTCGGTATTTTGGAAAAATTGGGAAAAATATGAGAAAATAAGATGAAAATGAATATCATACATTCACAAACAATTATGCACATACAACAATCCTTAAGAAGCTGACTCTAAATGCATTGATTTTGAAAGAGCTTTAGGACCCTAATCCTGACTCTAGGCTCAGATCAACTGTGTCCAATCCAGTTATGCCGATATACTCGAGCCGAGGCTCGGTGTACGTGGCATAAAAATTCATCTTCGGTTCTAGGCTTGTATTTTCCCAACATCCTTGAGCGCCTGCCGATATACGTTGGACTATGGCCTTTGGTACGTGGCAGGGGGGCGTTAGCCCAAATAAGTGGCCCAGTTGTGAGGCTCTGTCCCGAACTATGGTTCTGGAAGAGAGCCCAGCAACGTGAAGACCGGGTAGACATAGGTGGGGTGGTTTTTGAAATATGATCACATGCTGACAAACAGAGGGCTCTAAGTCCTAAAGAGATAGAATTTTGAATTTTTTTGAAGAAGCAAACATTGTTTTCATACAAGTCCTAGATTGAGGAGTGTTGTATTTTAGACGTAAGTCTATGTGAGCATGCATAATTCTCCTCAATATGGTCCTACCAAACCATGCCTAGTCTACATGCAATCCATGTCAGCTGGGTTCAAGTCTAGGTTCCTAGGTTCACATGATATCAAAAATTAAAAGCTGACAGTTCATAGAGCACGATTTTGATAATTAAGCAAAGTCAAAGCACATAATTGATCAGACGAAGACAGGTCCCATCTCGGTCGCCAAACCTGTTATCATCGCAAATTTTTTTTCCCTCCCTTGCGAGAGAGAAACAAATTTCGCGAGTCAAACTCAACCAAAGTTTTGAAAATTGTTTTGAAAATTTACTCGCCTCCGTTTTGAAAATTTGCGGAAAAATTCCATGAAATGGGATCTGCCTGTCGATACGAGGTACAACCGTTCCTGGCGCCTTTACCAGGGTAATTGAACCAAGGACCAATTATGTGCTTTAACTTGACTCAAATATCTAAATTATGCTCTATTTTTCCTAGAATGCACAAAGAATCAGGCTTGTGCTATTGAATTTTGAAAAGATGCAAGTTGGAGAAAATATGATGTTTGCTTTGGCAAATATGCTTGGAAAATTATTGGAAAAGTACTTGAAATTGGAATTCCTGGGAAAATCATTAAATTTCATTGGAAATCAGAAAATGGATTGGAAAATGAATTCTCAGGAAGACTTGAACTTTGAAAAATCGATTTTGAAATTTGGAATTGCTTTTATGAGAAAATGGATTTGAGAATTCTGAAAAAAATATAAGAAATTCATTGGAAAAGGACTTTTGAAATGAAAAATGGATTCTCAGGAAACTGGGTTCTCAGGAAAATAGGAAATCTGAGAAAATCGATTATTGAAAACTTGGGATTTTGAAATTTGAGAATTTTAAAACATTGGAAAATCTTGATTTGAACTTGGGAAATGTTTTTAAATCTCATTTGAAAGTTTAGAATTCTGAGAAAATCTAATCCTGAGAAAGACTTGGAAATTTTTGAGAGAATTGATTTTTTTTTAAATTGAATTGGGAAATGAATTTGAAAATCATGCAATTTGAATGATATGAATGAATGAATATGAATTTGAAAGAGAATTTCAATTGAGAAATTGAGAAATCCTTTTGAAGTTTTGAAAAATGCAGTGCATTTTTGAAGTTAGCCTAAGTGTGTAGGCTGAATGTGGTTAATATGAAGATCATAAATCTTGGTTTTCTTCGTATTCTGACTATGGCCATAAATACGAATCCCACCGAGTTTATAAACTCCGTAAGAGCTTGTGCACGTGCCATTCGTGTAAACCATAGTGGATTTGAAATAAATGCACATGAATCATACATCAAATATCGAAGTTTGTATAAATTAAACTATATGCAATGCAGCCCTATTCTAAGCAGAAAAGTAACTCTTATTCCAAATTATTACATTTGAGGTTACATTGAATTGAAATAAAAAAAAAATAAAAGCTAAGTCTTCTTCTTGAATGTTTCTGCAAAACTAGAAAACAAGGTTAGCACAAAAATGTAGGTTTTTCTGAATTTATCCGAAAATATGGGAAATTATCGGATATTATTCAGATATAAACCCAAATTCATACCCCCTTTAATATAAACATGATAAATAATGAATAAATTTCGAAAATAAACTTGAAAATTCGAAATTGGGGTCAAAATGACCAAAATACCCCTGATGACCTTGAAATCAGGGTTTTCTGAAAGAATTTTTATAAATTTTGGAATTTTGAAAATCAAATGAAAAAAATCAAACATAATATGATAAAATATGATGATATGCATGAAATTTTGGATAATTAGAAATTGAAATTTCGAAATTTAGGTCAAAATGACCAAAATACCCCCGATAACAAGACTATGGCCTTGAAACCAGGGTTTTCTGAAATAAATTTTGCAAAATTGAAAAATATGAAATGCAAAGGAGATTGAAATTAACCCTAATATGATTCTACATGCTTATGTACATGATAAAAACCCTAAAATGGCGAAAATATCATAAAATATCAAATTTAATCTGATTTTCACCTGATTTTCGTCTGATTTTCGCTTCTGAATTTAAAGATAAACTAACACATGGAGCAAATGAACTTAGAATTAAACCAAATTTGGCATGGACACCTAAAATAACCATAGAAACATAATGGATCTCAAAAATCTTTTTTTTTTTGTATTTTTAAATATGGAAATTCAAATAAAAACCCTAAATTTTGTGATTTTTGCCTAAAATGTTGATTCTAAAGGGGGATTTATGATATCAAATTTCCATAAAAATTATCCAAATTTTATGGGGTGACAGGGGACAGTAAGGAAATGATTTTTTCCTTTTACACTTTCTGGTTTTGACCTATGGTCGGAGCAGTGCCACTCCGGCAAGTCGGATCGGAATCCGACGACTCTAGGATTTAGGGGAAACAGACAGGTTTCAGTAGAAAATGTGGAAAAAATAGTAAACAGATGGGAAAAGGACTGAAATTGTGGAAAAATGTCCCTGACAAACAAAGTAAGATTTGATCTTTTGAAACCATTGGGATTCGGGTTATTGTTTGGAAAATGCCATACTGTTATCAGAGACCTAAATCTCTGAGATTTCTGGACATTGGAATCTGTTAGACAGAAAGGTAAAATCTGGGAAAAATAATGAAACAGATCCAAAAATTCCCAAATTTTGTAAAATGACAGTAAATTATGTTAGGAACAACTTTTAGGTTGAAAGTTTTTGCAGATGGGTTACAGATTGGATGGACTCGGTGCATTAGAGTCTATCTATACCCTGACGAAAGAAAATCAATATTTTCCCATAGGTCTGAGAAATCCGATTTTTTACAAAGGTCAAAACTAATTGGAAAAACCTCAAAATTTCCAGATCATTAGTATATTTAATCATGAATCTACTGTGATTTTTGGAGGACAGTTCGAATCTCCCACAAGGGTGGTGTTGGAGGTTCTTGTCTGCAAAAACGGAGATTGAAAACTCAGAGAGACAGAAAACCCGATTTAGGGTTTGGTCGGCTTAGATGGGTTCTAAAACTCGAATGGAACTAGGTTTTTGGATGGAGAACATAGATGAATTAACTCAACTGATATAAATTTTTCAGGATTTATTGACAAAATAATAAACATGAAATGATAACTGGACTTTGTCCAAAATCAAAACCTATAAATTATCTAAGCAATTATTAACAAAATAGAATGAATCCTTCATAAAACAATGAAATTAATTAACTAAGATGCTCAATACATGGGATCTACATGAAAGTCATGCTGAAACACACACACACACAAAAAAACAAGTAAATAAATAAATAAAAATAAAAAGGAAAAGAAAAGGAGATACACAATCTATTTTATGTAGGCTTTTGGATCAAACAGTTTCATCCATGGAAAGGATGAGATGTCATATCCAATTGGATCCAGCCTTAACATGGCTTCACAGCAAAAAAAAACAAAAATAGAAAATCCTCTCTCTAATGGTAAACATTAATGAAACTTGATGAAATATATATATGAATAAACAAGGGAAATCGATGAGAGGATGGAATTTGTGGACTTACCTTGGGTTTACCCTTGCACCCACCGAAGATGGTTGTGATGGAATCAACCGAAGATGGCTGCAAATTGGACTCGAAACGCCTCCAAGGTTAGTTGAAGGATGAAGGCAGGGAGCGCCGGCTGGAAGTGGTGGTGCATTGGAAGATGATGAAGCTACTTTGAAAGAAGCTGGAGCAAAATAGACCAGCTGCTAAGAGGGTTGGAGACTGCTGTTGGAAGATGAGGATGTTGGCCGAAGCAAGGTGAAGATGCTGTGTGCTGCTGCAAGGAGAGGTGGTGAAGGCTGCTTCTGGATTTTGTTGAAGGTGGAGCAATGGAGGTTGGCTGGGCTATTGCTTCCACCAAGGAAGGCTGTGATGAAGGAGGCTGCAGGTGGCTGCCAATGGTGGATGTGAAGCAATGGTTGACGTTGAAGGAGGGAAGCTTCAAAGGGGCGCCGGCTGGTGGCTGGGCATCCAGATCCTCTTTGGGAGCTGTTGTACAGAGGTTGGAAGGCTGCAAGCTGGTCATCGTTGCTGCAGCAAAGGGGAGAGAAAGAGAGAGTTCAAGGGAGAGAGAGAGAGAGAGAGAGAGAGAGAGAGAGAGAGAGAGAGAGAGAGAGAGAGATGAGAATTTCCTCTAGCCGTTCTTTTTTTCTTTTATGTTGAACTTAGGTTTTGATATCATCAAAACCTAAGTTTCCAATAATGTGTAATGAGCCATACGTGAATGGCTATACGTGAATAGCTGCAGCCTTGGCTTTTTGGGGGAAATTCAAAGGGAGTAAGGAAGAAAGGGGAAAGAAGGAAGGGAAGGAAAAGGAAAGAAGAGGGGAAGAAGGAAAAGGAAAGGAAACAAAGAAAAGAGAGGGAAAGAAGAAGAAGGAGGGGGCTGGAAAAGAAGCCTACGTAAGTGGAGAGGGAGGAAAGAAAGGAGGAAAGAAGAGGAAGAAGAAAAAGAAAGAAAAGGGAAAAAGAAAGGAAAGAAAGAAAAGGAGGGAAAAAGGAAAAAGGAAAGAAAATGAGAAAAAAAAATGGAAAGTGGGGCTGGAGGCTTGGGTGGCCACCTTGTGGGTCCCACCTGTCTAAAATGCAAAATAAATAATAATAATAAAAATGAACAAATAAAAAGAAAATTGAAAGGAATAAAAGATTTTTTTTTAATAAAACAGAAATGTAAATGAGTGGGCCATCTTAGAGCGGGTCCAAATTACAGTTTTGAAATTCATTTTGACGATTATAGGGGTAAAATAGCCTTTTCAGAAAATTTCCAGGTGAAATGAGCTATTTTTGGCAGTTTTTGAAACGAGCTCGGATTTTGAAGTTCAATACCCCATTGCGAAGCAAATCCAATGTAGAATTTAAAAATGTAATTTTGAAAGAAATCCAGATTGTGTTTCTCGAGAAAATGCTTTCAAATTTATTTTTAGACAAAACGAGCTATTTTTGGTAGTTTTTTTGAAACGAGCTCGGATTTTGAAATTTAATACCCCGTTGCGAAGAAAATCCAGTGTAGAATTCAAAAATTTGAGTTTGAAATAAATCCAGATTATTTTTTTTTTAGAAAATATTTCCAAATTTAGACTCCCGGGGTAAAAATGTCAATTTTGGAAACCCGAGGTTTGAAATTGATTTCTGAAAACTTTTAAAACTCAATCTGGATTAAAATTTATAAAACTGGAGTTCTGGACTTCGAAAATGAAATGAAATGTGATGAAATGCTGAGAAATGATATGAAATAATGAGAAATGACATGCGAAATGCAGACCCTGAAGGAAGAATTTTAGATGTTAGACCCCGATTGACACTTGTAGCAATTCAAAAAGCATTAAAATTGATAAAATTTGTAAAATAGCTCAAGAAATGGTTTTTGGGACTCTACTGGGTTAGAGTGACACTGAAAATTGAGGTTCGAGCTGGATTGAACTGAGATGAGCTAGATTGAGCTGGGTTTTAGAGTTTCAGAACTCCAATGAGCTGACAATGATACTGACTCAACTGACGATTTCGACTGAATTTTCAAGAAAAGTTGCCATTTTTAGAGAAATGGTACGGAATGATCACTGGAGCGAAGTGAATTACGAACCTGAGTTGGGTTTGAGCTAGAACAAAGGTTGAACTAAAATCAAATCTTGAACACTAGCTCAATTGACTGAACTCAGCTCAATTTCAGCTGAAAGAGCTAAAATGGACTAAAATGGGCTCCTAGACACTTGGAAATGGTTTTGAAGTGAAACTGGAGCACTTGAACTCCTGGTGAGCTCAAGTTAGACTCTGGGGAACATGACTGACTAGGAATGACTGACTTGGAGACAATTGGCTTAGATTCGAGTGAGAAATGAGCTCATTTCTGAAGAAATGATCACATTTTGGCAGGAATGGTCAGAAATAAAAATGGTCTGTTCATTGTGAGCTCAGATGAGCTTGAGATGACTGATATTCTAACTGTCTTGAACTGACCAATGAGCTTGGTTGACTCCGACTGACTGAGGTCCGGGATGACCTAGGGGTAAAATGGTAATTTTCCTAATGAAAATGGGTAAAATGGTGATTTTCTGAAACTAACTTGGGGTTTGTCTCCTACACTGACCTGACAGGGTTGACACTGCCTGAGGAGGATTGTTTGAGAATGGATGTGAAAAATTTGGGGTGTTTACAGATGCCCCTCTTTGCTACTAAGCCGGCTTGAAGACGAGCTTAGTGGCAAAGAAAACACACCAAATTTGGGCTATAATAATGCCCCAGTTAGAAGGATCTGACTAGATATGAAAATATTAGCCCTGATGAAAATGGTAGATATGAAATGGAGAATGAAGAAGAAAAATTTTACCTCAAAAGAAGTGAGATTCAGGTTTTGCCCTTAACCTGGATGGGACGGAAAATTCCTCGTGTAGAAACGAAGCTCAGGTTTGACCCTTAACCTGACCGGGGAAAGAAATACCTCATCAAGAAGAGGCTCAGGTTTGTACCCTTAACCTGACCGGGAAATGAAATACCTCATCAGAATGAGTCTCAGGTTTAACCCTTAACCTGATTGGGCGGAAAATGAAATACCTCATCAAATGAGGCTCAGGTTTGTACCCTTATCCTGATTGGGTGGAAAATGAAATACCTCATCAAAGGAGGCTCAGGTTTATACCCTTATTCTGATTGGGCGGAAAATGAAATACCTCATCAAAGGAGGCTTATGTTTGTACCCTTATCCTGATTGGGAGGAAAATGAAATACCTCATCAAAGGAGGCTCAGGTTTGTACCCTTATCCCGATTGGGCGGAAAATGAAATACCTCATCAAAGGAGGCTCAGGTTTATACCCTTATCCTGATAGGGCCAAAAATGAAATGGATTCCTCGAAGAAAGAAACCATGATGGAACCTTCGGATTTCCGCACAATGAATCCGATAGGGGTTTTGCAAAAGGATGAAATTGGGGTCCCTAAAGCTTGAAAAGGGGTTTGATTTTGGGTGCCTCATTGCTGAGACTAAATAACTTTTGAAATTGGTGACCTTTTGCGAGAACATGATTGGTGGCTTAACCTCAAGTCGAAATTGGACTGTCTATGGTGCAACAGTGGGGACACAGGGAAGTGTGCGAATTTGAGTGCCCATGCGCTCAGATTATACCAACAGAAGGGAAGGAACCTTGAAAACTCCCGTTATCAAGTCCTTAAAAGGGATAACAACTGATGTCAGGATGCTTCAAAGAGGAACCTCAAGCTCTTGCTTCATGCCAGGATGACTAGAAAATATTGTCAAAATGTGGAAAATTGTTGTTGATTCAAAATAATTGAAAATGATGCACATTGTTTTGAAAATATTCCCTCTTTTCTACCTAAAGTATTACCTCCGACTGGGCTTAACTCTGTAGAATCAAGATTCAAATTCAAATTGTTTGCAATTGTCTTTCTTTCAAGGAAGCTATCAATTTCCCTGATATCAACAAAAAAGAGAGTATTCTTGATATTGTGAAAGCAATTGGTGAAAGAATATTGATAGTAGAATTTCACAAATTTAAAGCAGATTCTTTGGCAAATTTGGCAGTCTCATATCCTGGGATTCTTTTCTCATGACGATCCTTCTGCCTACTCTTTTTTTTTTGGCAGAATTAGAGCTCTCTTGGGTTTTTGGGGATTACATCATCCTTCATTTTGGAGATGTCCTGACTTTTCTCTCTCTTTTTTTTTTGGAAGGGTACATCACAAACTCCTTCATCTCAGAGATGTTCTGATCCTTCTTTTTCTCTCAGGGATTATATCGACGGTTATTGGCTCTTTGGTTGGAAATCTATTTATGATAGCAGAAATTAAATATCCTTTAGGGTTTGTCGGGAGGCTCATCGCAGTCGCCTTCATCTTGACGGTGCTCTGAACTTTCCCTGGAAGAATCCGTCACAAACTCCGTCATCTTGGAGATGATTCAAATCTTCTTTGGCCCCGGGGGTCTACTCGCCTAATTCGCCTTCATCTTGACGACAATTGAGAGATCTTTTTTGCAGATATTTAATTGCAGCTTAGGTGATTGAGGAGATATAGGGATTTAATGGATTTTTCTGTACCTCCCTGGATATTTCAACTGCTTTATTTTCCAAGAATGATCTTTAAAAATGTGCCATTGACTGCGATCAATACCGATCACTTATGGCTTTACAACAACATTGAATTTCCTTTTGCTGGCCATATCGAGGATTTATTCGTCATCCTTTTGGTTGGCCAATAGAAAGCATTTGAATTTTGAATCCTTTTTCACAAAAGCTTTGACCTTTCAGAAATAATACTGAAGGTATTCTGAGGTAATGTTTTTGTGCAATGAAAATTTTGAAATCAACAAATATTTAATGACAAATTGGCAAGATTTTCTTGAAATCCTTGGTGAGAGCGAGCATTTGAAGCACAACGCAACGCATCCATAACAAAAAATTTCTTCTCCTTTCCCCAAAGGAGAAGATTTAGAAATAGGAAATAGAAATTACTCCTCGCTTCCCTGAAGAGGAGGTGTTTGCAAAACGAACTTTCGAAGAGAAATTAAGCTTTCATCAAAACTTCCTAACATTAGGCTTCTCTTATGAAAAGGGGGCCGGTAATGGTGAGGTCGGTGAATTGGTCATGAAGGAACGAGTCCATCACACTCTCCATAAAAAGAGGGTCCTTCATGATGAAATGGCCCAGTTTGAAATTGTGGTCACAAGGAAAGCGAACTTCCGTCGAAGCTCTCCCTGAACCAAGGGTTCCTTGTATGAAATTGGAATTTTGTTTTGCAAACGGTTCACATAGACACGAGTCCCTTCAAACTCTCCCTGAAAAGGGGCTAGGTGAACAGAGGATAGCATGCGAAAAGAACGAGCTCCCTTGAACTCTCCCTATAAAAAGGGTCTCTTGCAAGAGAAAATGATTGAAATTGGTATTGAGTGACCAAAAGGTCGAAATTGGAATTTGGAAAATTTGAAATTTTGAAATTTGAAATTTGATATTTGAAATTGGAAATTTGGAATTTGAAAATTGAAAATTGAAAATTGATTGACCCGAAGATCAAAATTGGAAATTTGGAAATTGATTGACCTGAAGGTCGAAATTGGAATCTTGGAAATTGGGTGGCCGGAGGGCCGAAATTGGTAATTGGATGGCCTGAAGGCCGAAGTTGGAAATTGGATGGCCCAAGGGCCGAAACTAATAATTGGAATTTGAACTTTGATGAATGATCAACACAAAGACTGAACCCGAGAGGTTGAGTGATACGACCAACCAGGGAGACACTAACCACGAGTGCTCAACTTTGCAAGAACACCAGCATGAATATCGGGTTTTGAAAATATGTCAACATAGACATTGGATTTTGAAAATGTACCAGTTCGAGCACTGGATTTTTAAAAACACACTAGTTCGAGCACTGGATTTTGAAAATGTACCAGTTTGAGCACTGGATTTTGAAAACATACCTTGTTTTTAAATTGAAATTTGAATTTTTGAAAGAGACCTATGCTATTAAAATATTTGGGAATTGTAACGAGAATGATTGTCGGGGTCTCAGGATTTATCCCTTATCCTGAATGGGTAGTTGAGGTTCATCCCTTAACCTGAAGGGAAAGTTCAGGTTTATCCCTTAACCTGAAGGGGAAGTTCAGGTTTATCCCTTAACCTGAAGGGGAAATCAATATGATGCATATGTATGCAAATGAATGCATGCAAATGCAAATGAATGCAAATGTATGCAAATGAATGCAAAATGATGTAAATGGATGCACATGCCTGCAAAATGAGAGATTTGTTTGATCCTGCCTGCATACAAGATGTTTTGAAAACAATTTTCAAAATAATGCCCCAGTGTAACTGGGAAAGAAGAATTTGACCATTGTTGAAGAAAGTATATTGAGGAATTACAAAGGATGGAATAGAGGATTTAAGTATAGAAATTTTTCAAATGTTGAGCATTGATGGGGGTCTGATAATTCCACACCATCGGCATTGATAAGCAGATATGAATTGCAGCGTAATGCTTCATCGACAACATAGGGCCCTTCCCAATTCGGCGACCATTTGCCACCCGGGCGATGCTTGAGATAAACCGTTGATCTGAGCACTAGATCATTGACTCGAAATTTTCTTTCAATGACGGATTTTGCATATTGTCTGGCTATCCTCTGAAGATATGATTGAGCGTGCTCTGCTGCTCTGAGTCTTCTTTCATCTAGCAAATCAAGTTGTACTAGCCGCTGTTGCTGATACTGATCAAGAGGTAATTCGAGAAGTGATGCAAATTTCAGAGCAGGTTTCTGAACATGTAGAGGCAATACTACTTTGGTTTCGTAGACAAGTTCTGACGGAGTAGCATTAGTTGGAGTTCGAATGGTAGTTCGATACGCCCACAATGCATCATGAATCTTCTCATGCCAGTCACGACCTGTTTCCAAAGTTCGCTCCAGGATTTGAATCAAAATCCTATTGGTGGCCTCTGCTTGGCCATTTTCTTGAGGATAATAAGGAGCGGAGAAATGATGATGGATTTTCAACTTCAAACAAAAAGTCCTCATTCTCTCATTCTTGAAATGACTGCCATTATCAGACACAATATCATGTGGTATGCCAAAACGACATATGATATTCTTGTGGATGAATAAGACCACATGTCGACCTTCTACTGTGCGTAGAGTGACTGTTTCTACCCATTTAGTAAAATATTCTGTTGCGGCAAGAAAATATTTGTGATCATTTGAAGCAGAAGGAGTAATGGGGCCTACGACATCAAAAGCCCACATGGAAAATGGCCATGGTGAGACGACGGATTGCAAGTATGTCGCTGGCGCATGAATAGAAGGTGCGTGCATTTGACATTAAACACACTTCTTCACAAAACGATAGCAATCTTGTTGCATAGTTCTCCAGTAATATCCTGCTCGGATGATTTGTTTGACAAGAGTTTGGTAGCCAACGTGACCACCACAAATGCCTTCATGTGCTTCTTGCACAACTTTTTTGGCTTCTTCTTCATCCAAACATCTGGAATATTCAGAACTGAATCCACGACGATAAAAGACATCAGAGAGAATAAAATATCAGGCAGACACGCACTGAATCACTCGTTATTCTTGCCAGTGATATTCTGAGAGAAGGAGATAGATGTCTTCTGCTTGATGAGAGCCTTTCTGAGACTGTCTTCAGCTTGCTCAAACATCATCCTAATTATCATTTTCTTGAACATCTATATGTAGCAGGATCAATGTCATCCCTATTATTCAGACTCTGTCTTCTGACAGATCTTGGAGAATCCATTTCTTCTTGCCTGCTTCTAAAATCACTGATGCTCTGATACAGTGGTGTCTTCTTGCTTGATCTGATCTGAACCACTTGGGAATACTAATGCACTCTACAGAATGGATGATTAAATCTCGATGATGAAGATTTAGGATAGAAATGAATATAGAAAAAAAAATATTTGATGAGAATTTGGTAGATATTTGAAAGAGTATCCCATTACTAGGGATTGAGTCATCATTGGGATTACGACAATTGCGTTGTCATTCCTTTGCAAAGAAAATAAACAACTGAAAATCATGCCTTGTTACCTAGGCGAGGTCGTCAAACCAAGAATGAAGAATTTGAAAGATTTTTATTCATTGAAGGGAAAACATGATTGTATTAATAATAAACTTTAGAAAGAGGGGGCAGACAAACAATTTGCCACCACTCTTTATGATCAGTAGAGACACGAGGATTGGAGAAAAGAGTGAGAATGATGAAAGAATCCCAGCCATATTTGGCAGAATGGTATGTTTCGGATCACTGCGCTGATGCAAGGTCGAACTCTGGCATAACTCCTGATAGTAGCCAAGCTTCTACGCGCTTCTGTCTCTGAGAAAATTGTCTGACACATCACTCTGGATAGTAGTAGGTACAGGAAAATTGGCCGAGTAGCTTGAATCTCTTACCATATGCATAGGTATATCTGGGAGGTGATAACTCTCGATCAAAATAGTCTCACACCACTTCTTCTTGCAGTAATCGATCAGGAATCAGTACCGTGCAATTGGAAGGAGCTCCTTGCCGTTATATCTGAACGAACTAGCTTTGGTCGGTACATGCTGAAGGAACAACGACTAAAGAGCATATGTACATCCCTCGACTAAGATGGACTCTCCAAGTGTGAAGCGGATCAGTCCTCTGTATAGAAAATCAAATGCGGACATGGCTATCGAAAGACGGCTGGTCTGTCCACTTCCCCATCTCCTCAGAAGCTGAACTATTCTGACATCCACACAGTTCTGTCCGTCTGGAAAGAAAACAAGTCCCACAGTGCAGAAAACCATCGCATGCTGAATTTTCTCTTGAGCTGTTCTGGACAACGAGCTGACTTCTGCGAATTCTCCATACTGTCGGTATATCTCGATCAGGCTCACGTACTCATTCTCGTTTTCTTCAATCAGTGGCCAAGACTTGCGCCCTGTCATGCGAGCTACGACATCTTTGGGGTCCAGACCCTTGACATTGATCAGAAATTGCTGCTCTAATGGATCTCCAGGATGACCGGCTGGCTCGGGCAGTCCCCTAATCTCGGAAAATTCATCCATCAGTAGTGTCATCTCGCCCAACGGGAACCAGAATGAGCAAGTGCGCGGATTCCACCGCTTTGCCAGCGCATGAATCAGATTTCCATTGACTGTCAACTTTCCCACTGCGGATGCCAATTCCAACCCGCAATCGCTCAAGTGGTCTGGAAACATACGAGAGAAGTTTTTGAACCAGACATAGTACCACCGGGGGAAGAAGGGTCCAATGCTAAGAGATCGATGCTCAAGAAGACTTTGTCGCACCTCGTAGGAGATGTGACCCTCAGGAAAAACATAATCGAGTTGACTGGATGCCATTGGACTGAAAGACAAGAAGACTGGAATTAGACTTTGGAAAAATACAAGAATTTTGAAAAATTGCAGGCAGGATCAAATGAAAGTTGGAAATTCGAAGTCCAGAGGAACGAAAGAATAGAAAATCTCCTTGAGTTTTGAAGAAAAGGTGGATAATTTAAAAAAATCGTCCAGGTTTTTTTAGAAAAAGGAGATATTTCACAAAAGATGGAAAATGAGGTATTTTGGAAAATTGTTCGGTATTTTGGAAAAATTGGGAAAAATATGAGAAAATAAGATGAAAATGAATATCATACATTCACAAACAATTATGCACATACAACAATCCTTAAGAAGCTGACTCTAAATGCATTGATTTTGAAAGAGCTTTAGGACCCTAATCCTGACTCTAGGCTCAGATCAACTGTGTCCAATCCAGTTATGCCGATATACTCGAGCCGAGGCTCGGTGTACGTGGCATAAAAATTCATCTTCGTTTCTAGGCTTGTATTTTCCCAACATCCTTGAGCGCCTGCCGATATACGTTGGACTATGGCCTTTGGTACGTGGCAGGGGGCGTTAGCCCAAATAAGTGGCCCAGTTGTGAGGCTCTGTCCCGAACTATGGTTCTGGAAGAGAGCCCAGCAACGTGAAGACCGGGTAGACATAGGTGGGGTGGTTTTTGAAATATGATCACATGCTGACAAACAGAGGGCCCTAAGTCCTAAAGAGATAGAATTTTGATTTTTTTTGAAGAAGCAAACATTGTTTTCATACAAGTCCTAGATTGAGGAGTGTTGTATTTTAGACGTAAGTCTATGTGAGCATGCATAATTCTCCTCAATATGGTCCTACCAAACCATGCCTAGTCTACATGCAATCCATGTCAGCTGGGTTCAAGTCTAGGTTCCTAGGTTCACATGATATCAAAAATTAAAAGCTGACAGTTCATAGAGCACGATTTTGATAATTAAGCTAAGTCAAAGCACATAATTGATCAGACGAAGACAGGTCCCATCTCGGTCGCCAAACCTGTTATCATCGCAAAAATTTTTTCCCTCCCTTGCGTGAGAGAAACAAATTTCGCGAGTCAAACTCAACCAAAGTTTTGAAAATTTACTCGCCTCCGTTTTGCAAATTTGTGGGAAAATTCCATGGAATGGGATCCGCCTGTCGATACGAGGTTCAACCGTTCCTGGCGCCTTTACCAGGGGTAATTGAACCAATGACCAATTATGTGCTTTAACTTGACTCAAATATCTAAATTATGCTTTATTTTTCCTAAAATGCACAAAGAATCAGGCTTGTGCTATTGAATTTTGAAAAGATGCAAGTTGGAGAAAATATGATGTTTGCTTTGGCAAATATGCTTGGAAAATTATTGGAAAAGTACTTGAAATTGGAATTCCTGGGAAAATCATTAAATTTCATTGGAAATCAGAAAATGGATTGGAAAATGAATTCTCAGGAAGACTTGAACTTTGAAAAATCGATTTTGAAATTTGGAATTGCTTTTATGAGAAAATGGATTTTAGAATTCTGAAAAAAATATAAGAAATTCATTGGAAAAGGACTTTTGAAATGAAAAATGGATTCTCAGGAAACTGGGATCTCAGGAAAATAGGAAATCTGAGAAAATCGATTATTGAAAACTTGGGATTTTGAAATTTGAGAATTTTAAAACATTGGAAAATCTTGATTTGAACTTGGGAAATGCTTTTAAATCTCATTTGAAAGTTTAGAATTCTGAGAAAATCTAATCCTGAGAAAGACTTGGAAATTTTTTAGAGAATTGATTTTTTTTTAAATTGAATTGGGAAATGAATTTGAAAATCATGCAATTTGAATGATATGAATGAATGAATATGAATTTGAAAGAGAATTTCAATTGAGAAATTGAGAAATCCTTTTGAAGTTTTGAAAAATGCAGTGCATTTTTGAAGTTAGCCTAAGTGTGTAGGCTGAATGTGGTTAATATGAAGATCATAAATCTTGGTTTTCTTCGTATTCTGACTATGGCCATAAATACGAATCTCACCGAGTTTATAAACTCCATAAGAGCTTGTGCACGTGTCATTCTTGTAAGCCATAGTGGATTTGAAATAAATGCACATGAATCATACATCAAATATCGAAATTTGCATAAACTAAACTATATGCAATGCAGCCCTATTCTACGCAGAAAAGTAACTCTTATTCCAAATTATTATATTTGAGGTTACATTGAATGGAAAAAAAATAAAATAAAAGCTAAGTCTTCTTCTTGAATGTTTCTGCAAAACTAGAAAACAAGGTTAGCACAAAAATGTAGTTTTTTCTGAATTTATCCGAAAATATGGGAAATTATCGGATATTATTCAGATATAAACCCAAATTCATACCCCCTTTAATATAAACATGATAAATAATGAATAATTTTCGAAAATAAACTTAAAAATTCGAAATTGGGGTCAAAATGACCAAAATACCCCTGATGACCTTGAAATCAGGGTTTTCTGAAAGAATTTTTATAAATTTTGGAATTTTGAAAATCAAATGAAAAAAATCAAACATAATATGATAAAATATGATGATATGCATGAAATTTTTGATAATTAGAAATTGAAATTTCGAAATTTATGTCAAAATGACCAAAATACCCCCGATAACAAGACTATGGCCTTGAAACCAGGGTTTTCTGAAATAAATTTTGCAAAATTGAAAAATATGAAATGCAAAGGAGATTGAAATTAACCCTAATATGATTCTACATGCTTATGTACATGATAAAAACCCTAAAATGGCGAAAATATCATAAAATATCAAATTTAACCTGATTTTCGCCTGATTTTCGCTTCTGAATTTAAAGATAAACTAACACATGCAGCAAATGAACTTGGAATTAAACCAAATTTGGCATGGACACCTAAAATAACCCTAGAAACATAATGGAGCTCCAAAATCTATTTTTTTTGTATTTTTAAATATGCAAATTCAAATAAAAACCCTAAATTTTGTGATTTTTGCCTAAAATGTTGATTCTAAAGGGGGATTTAGGATATCAAATTTCCATAAAAATTTCCTAAATTTTATGGGGTGACTGAGGACAGTAGGGAAATGATTTTTTCCTTTTACACTTTCTGGTTTTGACCTATGGTCGGAGCAGTGCCACTCCGGCAAGTCGGATCGGAATCCGACGACTCTAGGATTTAGGGGAAACAGACAGGTTTCAGTAGAAAATGTGGAAAAAATAGTCAACAGATGGGAAAAAGACTGAAATTGTTTGAAAATGTCCCTGACAAACAAAGTAAGATTTGATCTTTTGAAACCATTGGGATTCGGGTTATTGTTTGGAAAATGCCATACTGTTATCAGAGACCTAAATCTCTGAGATTTCTGGACATTGGAATCTGTTAGACAGAAAGGTAAAATCCGGGAAAAATAATGAAACAGATCCAAAAATTCCCAATTTTTGCAAAATGACAGTAAATTATGTTAGGAACAACTTTTAGGTTGAAAGTTGTTGCAGATGGATTACATATGGGATGGATTTGGTGCATTAGAGTCTATCTATACCCTGACGAAAGAAAATCAATATTTTCCCAAGGGTCTGAGAAATCCGATTTTTTACAGAGGTCAACACTAATTGGAAAAACCTCAAAATTTCCAGATCCTTAGTATATTTAATCATGAATCTATTGTGATTTTTGGAGGACAGTCCGAATCTCCCACAAGGGTGGTGTTGGAGGTTCTTGTCTGCTAAAGCGGAGATTGAAAACTCAGAGAGACAGAAAACCCGATTTAGGGTTTGGTCGGCTTAGATGGGTTCTAAAACTCGAATGGAACTAGGTTTTTGGATGGAGAACATAGATGAATTAACTCAACTGATATAAATTTTTCGGGATTTATTGACAAAATAATAAACATGAAATGATAACTGGACTTTGTCCAAAATCAAAACCTATAAATTATCTTAGCAATTATTAACAAAATAGAATGAATCCTTCATAAAACAATGAAATTAATTAACTAAGATGCTCAATACATGGGATCTACATGAAAGTCATGCTGAAACACACACACACAAAAAAACAAGTAAATAAATAAATAAAAATAAAAAGGAAAAGAAAAGGAGATACACAATCTATTTTATGTAGGCTTTTGGATCAAACAGTTTCATCCATGGAAAGGATGAGATGTCATACCCAATTGGATCCAGCCTTAACATGGCTTCACTGCAAAAAAAAAATAAATAAAAAAATAGAAAATCCTCTCTCTAATGGTAAACATTAATGAAACTTGATGAAATATATATATGAATAAACAAGGGAAATCGATGAGAGGATGGAATTTGTGGACTTACCTTGGGTTTACCCTTGCACCCACCGAAGATGGTTGTGATGGAATCAACCGAAGATGGCTGCAAATTGGACTCGAAACGCCTCTAAGGTTGGTTGAAGGATGAAGGCTTGGAGCGCCGGCTGGAAGTGGTGGTGCATTGGAAGATGATGAAGCTACTTTAAAAGAAGCTGGAGCAAAATAGACCAACTGCTAAGAGGGTTGCAGACTGCTGTTGGAAGATGAGGATGTTGGCTGAAGCAAGGTGAAGATGCTGTGTGCTGCTGCAAGGAGAGGTGGTGAAGGCTGCTTCTGGATGTTGTTGAAGGTGGAGCAATGGAGGTTGGCTGGGCTATTGCTTCCACCAAGGAAGGATGTGACGAAGGAGGCTGCAGGTGGCTGCCAATGGTGGAAGTGAAGCAATGGCTGACGTTGAAGGAGGGAAGTTTCAAAGGGGCGCCGGCTGGTGGCTGGGCATCAAAATCCTCTTTGGGAGCTGCTGTACAGAGGTTGGAAGGCTGCAAGCTGGTCATGGTTGCTGCAGCAAAGGGGAGAGAAAGACAGAGTTCAAGAGAGAGAGAGAGAAAGAGAGAGAGAGAGAGAGAGAGAGAGGGAGAGAGACGTGAGATGAGAATTTCCTCTAGCCGTTCTTTTTTTCTTTTTTGTTGAACTTAGGTTTTGATATCATCAAAACCTAAGTTTCCAATAATGTGTAATGAGCCATACGTGAATGGCTATACGTGAATAGCTGCAGCCTTGGCTTTTTGGGGGAAATTCAAAGGGAGTAAGGAAGAAAGGGGAAAGAAGGAAGGGAAGGAAAAGGAAAGAAGAGGGGAAGAAGGAAAAGGAAAGGAAAGAAAGAAAAGAGAGGGAAAGAAGAAGAAGGAGGGGGCTGGAAAAGAAGCCTACGTAAGTGGAGAGGGAGGAAAGAAAGGAGGAAAGAAGAGGAAGAAGAAAAAGAAAGAAAAGGGAAAAAGAAAGGAAAGAAAGAAAAGGAGGGAAAAAGGAAAAGGGAAAGAAAATGAGAAAAAAAAATGGAAAGTGGGGCTGGAGGCTTGGGTGACCACCTTGTGGGTCCCACCTGTCTAAAATGCAAAATAAATAATAATAATAAAAATGAACAAATAAAAAGAAAATTGAAAGGAATAAAAGATTTTTTTTAATAAAACAGAAATGTAAATGAGTGGGCCATCTCAGAGCGGGTCCAAATTACAATTTTGAAATTCAGTTTGACGATTAGAGGGGTAAAATAGCCTTTTCAGAAAATTTCCAGGTGAAATGAGCTATTTTTGGCAGTTTTTGAAACGAGCTCGGATTTTGAAGTTCAGTACCCCATTGCGAAGCAAATTCAATGTAGAATTTAAAAATGTAATTTTGAAAGAAATCCAGATTGTGTTTCTCGAGAAAATGCTTCCAAATTTATTTTTAGACAAAACGAGCTATTTTTGGCAGTTTTTTTGAAACGAGCTCGGATTTTGAAATTTAATACCCCGTTGCGAAGAAAATCCAGTGTAGAATTCAAAAATTTGAGTTTGAAATAAATCCAGATTATTTTTTTTTTAGAAAATATTTTCAAATTTAGACTCCCGGGGTAAAAATGTCAATTTTGGAAACCCGAGGTTTGAAATTGATTTCTGAAAACTTTTAAAACTCGATCTGGATTGAAATTTATAAAACTGGAGTTCTGGACTTCGAAAATGAAATGAAATGTGATGAAATGCTGAGAAATGATATGAAATAATGAGAAATGACATGCGAAATGCAGACCCTGAAGGAAGAATTTTAGATGTTAGACCCCGATTGACACTTGTACGAGTTCAAAAAGCATTAAAATTGATAAAATTTGTAAAATAGCTCAAGAAATGGTTTTCGGGACTCTACTGGGTTAGAGTGACACTGAAAATTGAGGTTCGAGCTGGATTGAACTGAGATGAGCTAGATTGAGCTAGGTTTTAGAGTTTCAGAACTCCAATGAGCTGACAATGATACTGACTCAACTGACCTTTCCGACTGAATTTTCAAGAAAAGTTGCCATTTTTAGAGAAATGGTACGGAATGATCACTGGAGCGAAGTTAATTACGAACTTGAGTTGGGTTTGAGCTAGAACAAAGGTTGAACTAAAATCAAATCTTGAACACTAGCTCAATTGACTGAACTCAGCTCAATTTCAGCTGAAAGAGCTAAAATGGACTAAAATGGGCTCCGAGACACTTGGAAATGGTTTTGAACTAAAACTGGAGCACTTGAACTCCTGGTGTGCTTGAAGACGAGCTTAGTGGCAAAGAAAACACACCAAATTTGGGCTATAAAAATGCCCCAGTTAGAAGGATCTGACTGGATATGAAAATATTAGCCCTGATGAAAATGGTAGATATGAAATGGAGAATGAAGAAGAAAAATTTTACCTCAAAAGAAGTGAGATTCAGGTTTTGCCCTTAACCTGGATGGGACGGAAAATTCCTCGTGTAGAAACGAAGCTCAGGTTTGACCCTTAACGTGACCGAGGAATGAAATACCTCATCAAGAAGAGGCTCAGGTTTGTACCCTTAACCTGACCGGGAAATGAAATACCTCATCAGAATGAGTCTCAGGTTTAACCCTTAACCTGATTGGGCGGAAAATGAAATACCTCATCAAATGAGGCTCAGGTTTGTACCCTTATCCTGATTGGGTGGAAAATGAAATACCTCATCAAAGGAGGCTCAGGTTTATACCCTTATCCTGATTGGGCGGAAAATGAAATACCTCATCAAAGGAGGCTCAGGTTTGTACCCTTATCCTGATTGGGCGGAAAATGAAATACCTCATCAAAGGAGGCTCAGGTTTGTACCCTTATCCCGATTGGGCGGAAAATGAAATACCTCATCAAAGGAGGCTCAGGTTTGTACCCTTATCCTGATTGGGCGAAAAATGAAATGGATTCCTCGAAGAAAGAAACCATGATGAAATTTTCGAATTTCCGCACAATGAATCCGATAGGGGTTTTGCAAAAGGATGAAATTGGGGTCCCTAAAGCTTGAAAAAGGGTTTGATTTTGGGTGCCTCATTGCTGAGACTAAATAACTTTTGAAATTGGTGACCTTTTGCGAGAACATGATTGGTGGCTTAACCTCAAGTCGAAATTGGACTGTCTATGGTGGAACAGTGGGGACACAGGGAAGTGTGCGAATCTGAGAGCCCATGCGCTCAGATTATACCAATAGAAGGGAAGGAACCTTGAAAACTCCCGTTATCAAGTCCTTAAAAGGGATAACAACTGATGTCAGGATGCGCCAAAGAGGAACCTCAAGCTCTTGCTTCATGCAAGGATGACTAGAAAATATTGTCAAAATGTGGAAAATTGTTGTTGATTCAAAATAATTGAAAATGATGCACATTGTTTTGAAAATATTCCCTCTTTTCTACCTAAAGTATTACCTCCGACTGGGCTTAACTCTGTAGAATCAAGATTCGAATTCAAATTGTTTGCAATTGTCTTTCTTTCAAGGAAGCTATCAATTTCCCTGATATGAACAAAAAAGAGAGTATTCTTGATATTGTGAAAGCAATTGGTGAAAGAATATTGATAGTAGAATTTCACAAATTTAAAGAAGATTCTTTGGCAAATTTGGCAGTCTGATATCCTGGGATTCTTTTCTTATGACGATCCTTCTGTCTACTCTTTTTTTTTTGGCAGAATTAGAGCTCTATTGGGTTTTTGGGGATTACATCATCCTTCATTTTGGAGATGTCCTGACTTTTCTCTCTTTTTTTTTTTTGGAAGGGTACGTCACAAACTCCTTCATCTCAGAGATGTTCTGATCCTTCTTTTTCTCTCAGGGATTATATCGACGGTTATTGGCTCTTTGGTTGGAAATCTCTTTATGATAGCAAAAATTAAATATCCTTTAGGGTTTGTCGGGAGGCTCATCGCAGTCGCCTTCATCTTGACGGTGCTCTGAACTTTCCCTGGAAGAATCCGTCACAAACTCCGTCATCTTGGAGATGTTTCAAATCTTCTTTGGCCCCGGGGGTCTACTCGCCTAATTCGCCTTCATCTTGACGACAATTGAGAGATCCCTTTTGCAGATATTTAATTACAGCTTAGGTGATTGAGGAGATATAGGGATTTAATGGATTTTTCTGTATCACCTAGGATATTTCGACTGCTTTATTTTCCAAGAATGATCTTTAAAAATGAGCCATTGACTGCGATCAATACCGATCACTTATGGCTTTGCAACAACATTGAATTTCCTTTTGCTGGCCATATCGAGGATTTATTCGTCATCCTTTTGTTTGGCCAATAGAAAACATTTGAATTTTGAATCCTTTTTCACAAAAGCTTTGACCTTTCAGAAATAATACTGAAGGTATTCTGAGGTAATGTTTTTGTGCAATGAAAATTTTGAAATCAACAAATATTTAATGACAAATTGGCAAGATTTTCTTGAAATCCTTGGTGAGAGCGAGCATTTGAAGCACACCGCAACGCATCCATAAAAAAAAATTTCTTCTCCTTTCCCCAAAGGAGAAGATTTAGAAATTGGAAATAGGAATTACTCCTCTCTTCCCTGAAGAGGAGGTGTTTGCAAAATGAACTTTCGAAGAGAAATTAAGCTTTCATCAAAACTTCCTAACATTAGGCTTCTCTTATGAAAAGGGGGCCGGTAATGGTGAGGTCGGTGAATTGGTCATGAAGGAACGAGTCCATCACACTCTCCATAAAAAGAGGGTCCTTCATGATGAAATGGCCCAGTTTGAAATTGTGGTCACAAGGAAAGCGAACTTCCGTCGAAGCTCTCCCTGAACTAAGGGTTCCTTGTATGAAATTGGAATTTTGTTTTGCAAATGGTTCACATAGACACGAGTCTCTTCAAACTCTCCCTGAAAAGGGGCTAGGTGAACAGAGGATAGCATGCGAAAAGAACGAGCTCCCTTGAACTCTCCCTATAAAAAGGGTCTCTTGCAAGAGAAAATGATTGAAATTGGTATTGAGTGACCAAAAGGTTGAAATTGGAATTTGGAAAATTTGAAATTTTGAAATTTTGAAATTTGAAATTTGATATTTGAAATTGGAAATTTGGAAATTGAAAATTGAAAATTGATTGACCCGAAGATCAAAATTGGAAATTTGGAAATTGATTGACCTGAAGGTTGAAATTGGAATCTTGGAAATTGGGTGGCCGGAGGGCCGAAATTGGTAATTGGATGGCCCGAAGGCTGAAGTTGGAAATTGGATGGCCCAAGGGCCGAAACTGATAATTGGAATTTGAACTTTGATGAATGATCAACACAAAGACTGAACCCGAGAGGTTGAGTGATACGACCAACCAGGGAGACACTAACCACAAGTGCTCAACTTTGCAAGAACACCAGCATGAATATTGGGTTTTGAAAATATGTCAACATAGACATTGGATTTTGAAAATGTACCAGTTCGAGCACTGGATTTTTAAAAACACACCAGTTCGAGCACTGGATTTTGAAAATGTACCAGTTTGAGCACTGGATTTTGAAAACATACCTTGTTTTTAAATTGAAATTTGAATTTTTGAAAGAGACCTATGCTATTAAAATATTTGGGAATTGTAACGAGAATGATTGTCGGGGTCTCAGGATTTATCCCTTATCCTGAATGCGTAGTTGAGGTTCATCCCTTAACCTGAAGGGAAAGTTCAGGTTTATCCCTTAACCTTAAGGGGAAGTTCAGGTTTATCCCTTAACCTGAAGGGGAAATCAATATGATGCATATGTATGCAAATGAATGCATGCAAATGAATGCAAATGTATGCAAATGAATGCAAAATTATGTAAATGGATGCACATGCCTGCAAAATGAGAGATTTGTTTGATCCTGCCTGCATACAAGATGTTTTGAAAACAATTTTCAAAATAATGCCCCAGTGTAACTGGGAAAGAAGAATTTGATCATTGTTGAAGAAAGTATATTGAGGAATTACAAAGGATGGAATAGAGGATTTAAGTATAGAAATTTTTCAAATGTTGAGCATTGATGGGGGTCTGATAATTCCACACCATCGGCATTGATAAGCAAATATGAATTGCGGCGTAATGCTTCATCGACAACATAGGGCCCTTCCCAATTCGGCGACCATTTGCCACCCGGGCGATGCTTGAGATAAACCGTTGATCTGAGCACTAGATCATTGACTCGAAATTTTCTTTCAATGATGGATTTTGCATATTGTCTGGCTATCCTCTGAAGATATGATTGAGCGTGCTCTGCTGCTCTGAGTCTTCTTTCATCTAGCAAATCAAGTTGTACTAGCCGCTGTTGCTGATACTGATCAAGAGGTAATTCGAGAAGTGATGCAAATTTCAGAGCAGGTTTCTGAACATGTAGAGGCAATACTACTTCGGTTTCGTAGACAAGTTCTGACGGAGTAGCATTAGTTGGAGTTCGAATGGTGGTTCGATACGCCCACAATGCATCATGAATCTTCTCATGTCAGTCACGACGTGTTTCCAAAGTTCGCTCCAGGATTTGAATCAAAATCCTATTGGTGGCCTCTGTTTGGCCATTTTCTTGAGGATAATAAGGAGCGGAGAAATGATGATGGATTTTCAACTTCAAACAAAAAGTCCTCATTCTCTCATTCTTGAAATGACTGCCATTATCTGACACAATATCATGTGGTATGCCAAAACGACATAGGATATTCTTGTGGATGAATAAGACCACATGTCGACCTTCTACTGTGCGTAGAGTGACTGCTTCTACCCATTTAGTGAAATATTCTATTGTGGCAAGAAAATATTTGTGGTCATTTGAAGCAGAAGGAGTAATGGGGCCTACGACATCAAAAGCCCACATGGAAAATGGCCATGGTGAGACGACGGATTGCAAGTATGTCGCTGGCGCATGAATAGAAGGTCCATGCATTTGACATTGAACACACTTCTTCACAAAACGATAGCAATCTTGTTGCATAGTTCTCCAGTAATATCCTGCTCAGATGATTTGTTTGACAAGAGTTTGGTAGCCAACGTGACCACCACAAATGCCTTCATGTGCTTCTTGCACAACTTCTTTGGCTTCTTCTTCATCCAAACATCTAGAATATTCAGAACTGAATCCACGACGATAAAAGACATCAGAGAGAATAAAATATCAGGCAGACACGCACTAAATCACTCGTTACTGTTGCCAGTGATATTCTGAGAGAAGGAGATAGATGTCTTCTCCTTGATGAGAGCCTTTCTGAGACTGTCTTCAGCTTGCTCAGACATCATCCTAATTATCATTTTCTTGAACATCTATATGTAGCAGGATCAATGTCATCCTTATTATTCAGACTCTGTCTTCTGACAGATCTTGGAGAATCCATTTCTTCTTGCCTGCTTCTAAAATCACTGATGCTCTGATACAGTGGTGTCTTCTTGCTTGATCTGATCTGAACCACTTGGGAATACTAATGCACTCTACAGAATGGATGATTAAATTTCGATAATAAAGATTCAGGATAGAAATGAATATAGAAAAAAAAATATTTGATAAGAATTTGGTAGATAATTGAAAGAGTATCCCATTACTAGGGATTGAGTCATCGTTGGGATTACGACAATTGCGTTGTCATTTCTTTGCAAAGAAAATAAACAACTGAAAATCATGCCTTGTTACCTAGGCGAGGTCGTCAAACCAAGAATGAAGAATTTGAAAGATTTTTATTCATTGAAGGGAAAACATGATTGTATTAATAATAAACTTTAGAAAGAGGGGGCAGACAAACAATTTGCCACCACTCTTTATGATCAGTAGAGACACGAGGATTGGAGAAAAGAGTTAGAATGATGAAAGAATCCCAGCCATATTTGGCAGAATGGTATGTTTCGGATCACTGCGCTGATGCAAGGTCGAACTCTGGCATAACTCCTGATAGTAGCCAAGCTTCTACGTGCTTCTGTCTTTGAGAAAATTGTCTGACACATCACTCTGGATAGTAGTAGGTACAAGAAAATGGGCCGAGTAGCTTGAATCTCTTACCATATGCATAGGTGTATCTGGGAGGTGATAACTCTCGATCAAAATAGTCTCACACCACTTCTTCTTGCAGTAATCGATCAGGAATCAGTACCGTGCAATTGGAAGGAGCTCCTTGCCGTTATATCTGAACGAACTAGCTTTGGTCGGTACATGATGAAGGAACCAAGACTAAAGAGCATATGTACATCCCTCGACTAAGATGGACTCTCCAAGTGTGAAGCGGATCAGTCCTCTGTATAGAAAAGCAAATGCGGCCATGGCTATCGAAAGACGGCTGGTCTGTCGACTTCCCCATCTCCTCAGAAGCTGAACTATTCTGACATCCACACAGTTCTGTCCGTCTGGAAAGAAAACAAGTCCCACAGTGCAGAAAACCATCGCATGCTGAATTTTCTCTTGAGCTGTTCTGGACAACGAGCTGACTTCTGCGAATTCTCCATACTGTCGGTATATCTCGATCAGGCTCACGTACTCATTCCCGTTTTCTTCAATCAGTTGCCAAGACTTGCGCCCTGTCATGCGAGCTACGACATCTTTGGAGTCCAGACCCTTGACATTGATCAGAAATTGCTGCTCTAATGGATCTCCAGGATGACCGGCTGGCTCAGGCAGTCCCCTAATCTCGGAAAATTCATCCATCAGTAGTGTCATCTCGCCCAACGGGAACCAGAATGAGCAAGTGCGCGGATTCCACCGCTTTGCCAGCGCATGAATCAGATTGCCATTGACTGTCAACTTTCCCACTGCGTATGCCAATTCCAACCCGCAATCGCTCAAGTGGTCCGAAAACATACGAGAGAAGTTTTTGAACCAGACATAGTACCACCGGGGGAAGAAGGGTCCGATGCTAAGAGATCGATGCTCAAGAAGACTTTGTCGCACCTCGTAGGAGATGTGACCCTCAGGAAAAACATAATCGAGTTGACTGGATGCCATTGGACTGAAAGACAAGAAGACTGGAATTAGACTTTGGAAAAATACAAAAATTTTGAAAAATTGCAGGCAGGATCAAATGAAAGCTGGAAATTCGAAGTCCAAAGGAACGAAAGAATAGAAAATCTCCTTGAGTTTTGAAGAAAAGGTGGATAATTTAAAAAAATCGTCCAGGTTTTTTTAGAAAAAGGAGATATTTCACAAAAGATGGAAAATGAGGTATTTTGGAAAATTGTTCGGTATTTTGGAAAAATTGGGAAAAATATGAGAAAATAAGATGAAAATGAATATCATACATTCACAAACAATTATGCACATACAACAATCCTTAAGAAGCTGACTCTAAATGCATTGATTTTGAAAGAGCTTTAGGACCCTAATCCTGACTCTAGGCTCAGATCAACTGTGTCCAATCCAGTTATGCCGATATACTCGAGCCGAGGCTCGGTGTACGTGGCATAAAAATTCATCTTCGGTTCTAGGCTTGTGTTTTCCCAACATCCTTGAGCGCCTGCCGATATACGTTGGACTATGGCCCTTGGTACGTGGCAGGGGGGCGTTAGCCCAAATAAGTGGCCCAGTTGTGAGGCTCTGTCCCGAACTATGGTTCTGGAAGAGAGCCCAGCAACGTGAAGACCGGGTAGACATAGGTGGGTTGGTTTTTGAAATATGATCACATGCAGACAAACCGAGGGCTCTAAGTCCTAAAGAGATAGAATTTTGAATTTTTTTGAAGAAGCAAACATTGTTTTCATACAAGTCCTAGATTGAGAGTGTTGTATTTTAGACCTAAGTCTATGTGAGCATGCATAATTCTCCTCAATATGGTCCTACCAACCATGCCTAGTCTACATGCAATCCATGTCAGTTGGGTTCAAGTCTAGGCTCCTAGGTTCACATGATATCAAAAATTAAAAGCTGACAGTTCATAGAGCACGATTTTGATAATTAAGCTAAGTCAAAGCACATAATTGATCAGACGAGGACAGGTCCCATCTCGGTCGCCAAACCTGTTATCATCGCAAAATTTTTTTCCCTCCCTTGCGAGAGAGAAACAAATTTCGCGAGTCAAACTCAACCAAAGTTTTGAAAATTGTTTTGAAAATTTACTCGCCTCCGTTTTGAAAATTTGCGGGAAAATTCCATGGAATGGGATCCGCCTGTCGATACGAGGTTCAACCGTTCCTGGCGCCTTTACCAGGGGTAATTGAACCAAGGACCAATTATGTGCTTTAACTTGACTCAAATATCTAAATTATGCTCTATTTTTCCTAGAATGCACAAAGAATCAGGCTTGTGCTATTGAATTTTGAAAAGATGCAAGTTGGAGAAAATATGATGTTTGCTTTGGCAAATATGCTTGGAAAATTATTGGAAAAGTACTTGAAATTGGAATTCCTGGGAAAATCATTAAATTTCATTGGAAATCAGAAAATGGATTGGAAAATGAATTCTCAGGAAGACTTGAACTTTGAAAAAGCGATTTTGAAATTTGGAATTGCTTTTATGAGAAAATGGATTTGAGAATTCTGAAAAAAATATAAGAAATTCATTGGAAAAGGACTTTTGAAATGAAAAATGGATTCTCAGGAAACTGGGTTCTCAGGAAAATAGGAAATCTGAGAAAATCGATTATTGAAAACTTGGGATTTTGAAATTTGAGAATTTTAAAACATTGGAAAATCTTGATTTGAACTTGGGAAATGCTTTTAAATCTCATTTGAAAGTTTAGAATTCTGAGAAAATCTAATCCTGAGAAAGACTTGGAATTTTTTTAGAGAATTGATTTTTTTTTAAATTGAATTGGGAAATGAATTTGAAAATCATGCAATTTGAATGATATGAATGAATGAATATGAATTTGAAAGAGAATTTCAATTGAGAAGTTGAGAAATACTTTTGAAGTTTTGAAAAAAGCAGTGCATTTTTTAAGTTAGCCTAAGTGTGTAGGCTGAATGTGGTTAATATGAAGATAATAAATCTTGGTTTTCTTCGTATTCTGACTATGGCCATAAATACGAATCCCACCGAGTTTATAAACTCCATAAGAGCTTGTGCACGTGCCATTCGTGTAAACCATAGGGGATTTGAAATAAATGCACATGAATCATACATCAAATATCGAAATTTGCATAAACTAAACTATATGCAATGCAGCCCTATTCTAAGCAGAAAAGTAACTCTTATTCCAAATTATTACATTTGAGGTTACATTGAATGGAAAAAAAATAAAATAAAAGCTAAGTCTTCTTCTTGAATGTTTATGCAAAACTAGAAAATAAGGTTAGCACAAAAATGTAGGTTTTTCTGAATTTATCCGAAAATATGGGAAATTATCGGATATTATTCAGATATAAACTCAAATTCATACCCCCTTTAATATAAACATGATAAATAATGAATAAATTTCGAAAATAAACTTGAAAATTCGAAATTGGGGTCAAAATGACCAAAATACCCCTGATGACCTTGAAATCAAGGTTTTCTGAAAAGAATTTTTATAAATTTTGGAATTTTGAAAATCAAATGAAATAAATCAAACATAATATGATAAAATATGATGATATGCATGAAATTTTGGATAATTAGAAATTGAAATTTCGAAATTTAGTTCAAAATGACCAAAATACCCCCGATAACAAGACTGTGGCCTTGAAACCAGGGTTTTCTGAAATAAATTTTGCAAAATTGAAAAATATGAAATGCAAAGGAGATTGAAATTAACCCTAATATGATTCTACATGCTTATGTACATGATAAAAACCTTAAAATGGCAAAAATATCATAAAATATCAAATTTAACCTGATTTTCGCTTCTGAATTTAAAGATAAACTAACACATGGAGCAAATGAACTTAGAATTAGACCAAATTTGGCATGGACACCTAAAATAACCCTAGAAACATAATGGAGCTCGAAAATCTATTTTTTTTGTATTTTTAAATATGGAAATTCAAATAAAAACCCTAAATTTTGTGATTTTTGCCTAAAATGTTGATTCTAAAGGGGGATTTAGGATATCAAATTTCCATAAAAATTTCCCAAATTTTATGGGGTGACAGAGGACAGTAAGGAAATGATTTTTTCCTTTTACACTTTCTGGTTTTTACCTATGGTCGGAGCAGTGCCACTCTGGCAAGTCGGATCGGAATCCGACGACTCTAGGATTTAGGGGAAACAGACAGGTTTCAGTAGAAAATGTTGAAAAAATAGTAAACAGATGGGAAAAAGACTGAAATTGTGGGAAAATGTCCATGACAAACAAAGTAAGATTTGATCTTTTGAAACTATTGGGATTCGGGTTATTGTTTGGAAAGTGACATACTGTTATCAGAGACCTAAATCTCTGAGATTTCTGGACATTGGAATCTGTTAGACAGAAAGGTAAAATCCGAGAAAAATAATGAAACAGATCCAAAAATTCCCAAATTTTGTAAAATGACAGTAAATTATGTTAGGAACAACTTTTAGGTTGAAAGTTGTTGCAGATGGGTTACAGATGGGATGGACTTGGTGCATTAGAGTCTATCTATACCCTGACGAAAGAAAATCAATATTTTCCCAAAGGTCTGAGAAATCCGATTTTTTATAGAGGTCAAAACTAATTGGAAAAACCTCAAAATTTCCAGATCATTAGTATATTTAATCATGAATCTACTGTGATTTTTGGAGGACAGTTCGAATCTCCCACAAGGGTGATGTCGGAGGTTCTTGTCTGCTAAAGCGGAGATTGAAAACTCAGAGAGACAGAAAACCCGATTTAGGGTTTGGTCGTCTTAGATGGGTTCTAAAAATCGAATGGAACTAGGTTTTTGGATGGAGAACATAGATGAATTAACTTAACTGATATAAATTTTTCGGGATTTATTGACAAAATAATAAACATGAAATGATAACTGGACTTTGTCCAAAATCAAAACCTATAAATTATCTAAGCAATTATTAACAAAATAGAATGAATCCTTCATAAAACAATGAAATTAATTAACTAAGATGCTCAATACATGGGATCTACATGAAAGTCATGCTGAAACACACACACACAAAAAAAACAAGTAAATAAATAAATAAAAATAAAAAAGAAAAGAAAAGGAGATACACAATCTATTTTATGTAGGCTTTTGGATCAAACAGTTTCATCCATGGAAAGGATGAGATGTCATATCCAATTGGATCCAGCCTTAACATGGCTTCACAGCAAAAAAAAAAAAAAAAATAGAAAATCCTCTCTCTAATGGTAAACATTAATGAAACTTGATGAAATATATATATGAATAAACAAGGGAAATCAATGAGAGGATGGAATTTGTGGACTTACCTTGGGTTTACCCTTGCACCCACCGAAGATGGTTGTGATGGAATCAACCGAAGATGGCTGCAAATTGGACTCGAAACGCCTCCAAGGTTGGTTGAAGGATGAAGGCTTGGAGCGCCGGCTGGAAGTGGTGGTGCATTGGAAGATGATGAAGCTACTTTGAAAGAAGCTGGAGCAAAATAGACCAGCTGCTAAGAGGGTTGCAGACTGCTATTGGAAGATGAGGATGTTGGCTGAAGCAAGGTGAAGATGCTGTGTGCTGCTGCAAGGAGAGGTGGTGAAGGTTGCTTCTGGATTTTGTTGAAGGTGGAGCAATGGAGGTTGGCTGGGCTATTGCTTCCACCAAGGAAGGCTGTGACGAAGGAGGCTGCAGGTGGCTGCCAATGGTGGAAGTGAAGCAATGGCTGACGTTGAAGGAGGGAAGTTTCAAAGGGGCGCCGGCTGGTGGCTGGGCATCCAGATCCTCTTTGGGAGCTGCTGTACAGAGGTTGGAAGGCTGCAAGCTGGTCATGGTTGCTGCAGCAAAGGGGAGAGAAAGAGAGAGTTCAAGGGAGAGAGAGAGAGAGAGAGAGAGGGAGAGAGACGTGAGATGAGAATTTCCTCTAGCCGTTCTTTTTTTCTTTTTTGTTGAACTTAGGTTTTGATATCATCAAAACCTAAGTTTCCAATAATGTGTAATGAGCCATACGTGAATGGCTATACGTGAAAAGCTGCAGCCTTGGCTTTTTGGGGGAAATTCAAAGGGAGTAAGGAAGAAAGGGGAAAGAAGGAAGAGAAGGAAAAGGAAAGAAGAGGGGAAGAAGGAAAAGGAAAGGAAAGAAAGAAAAGAGAGGGAAAGAAGAAGGAGGGGGCTGGAAAAGAAGCCTACGTAAGTGGAGAGGGAGGAAAGAAAGGAGGAAAGAAGAGGAAGAAGAAAAAGAAAGAAAAGGGAAAAAGAAATGAAAGAAAGAAAAGGAGGGAAAAAGGAAAAGGGAAAGAAAATGAGAAAAAAAAATCGTAAAGTGGGGCTGGAGGCTTGGGTGACCACCTTGTGGGTCCCACCTGTCTAAAATGCAAAATAAATAATAATAATAAAAATGAACAAATAAAAAGAAAATTGAAAGGAATAAAAGATTTTTTTTAATAAAACAGAAATGTAAATGAGTGGGCCATCTCAGAGCGGGTCCAAATTACAGTTTTGAAATTCATTTTGACAATTAGAGGGGTAAAATAGCCTTTTCAGAAAATTTCCAGGTGAAATGAGCTATTTTTTACAGTTTTTGAAACGAGCTCGGATTTTGAAGTTCAATACCCCATTGCGAAGCAAATCCAATGTAGAATTTAAAAATGTAATTTTGAAAGAAGTCCAAATTGTTTTTCTAGAGAAAATGCTTCCAAATTTATTTATAGACAAAATGAGCTATTTTTGGCAGTTTTTTTGAAACGAGCTCGGATTTTGAAATTTAATACCCCGTTGCGAAGAAAATCCAGTGTAGAATTCAAAAATTTGAGTTTGAAATAAATCCAGATTATTTTTTTTAGAAAATATTTCCAAATTTAGACTCCCGGGGTAAAAATGTCAATTTTGGAAACCCGAGGTTTGAAATTGATTTCTGAAAACTTTTAAAACTCGATCTGGATTGAAATTTATAAAACTGGTGTTCTGGACTTCGAAAATGAAATGAAATGTGATGAAATGTTATGAAATGCTGAGAAATGATATGAAATAATGAGAAATGACATGCGAAATGCAGACCCTGAAGGAAGAATTTTAGATGTTAGACCCCGATTGACACTTGTACGAGTTCAAAAAGCATTAAAATTGATAAAATTTGTAAAATAGCTCAAGAAATGGTTTTCGGGACTCTACTGGGTTAGAGTGACACTGAAAATTGAGGTTCGAGCTGGATTGAACTGAGATGAGCTAGATTGAGCTAGGTTTTAGAGTTTCAGAACTCCAATGAGCTGACAATGATACTGACTCAACTGACCTTTCCGACTGAATTTTCAAGAAAAGTTGCCATTTTTAGAGAAATGGTACGGAATGATCACTGGAGCGAAGTTAATTACGAACCTGAGTTGGGTTTGAGCTAGAACAAAGGTTGAACTAAAATCAAATCTTGAACACTAGCTCAATTGACTGAACTCAGCTCAATTTCAGCTGAAAGAGCTAAAATGGACTAAAATGGGCTCCGAGACACTTGGAAATGGTTTTGAACTAAAACTGGAGCACTTGAACTCCTGGTGTGCTCAAGTTAGACTCTGGGGAACATGACTGACTAGGAATGACTGACTTGGAGACGATTGGCTTGGATTCGAGTGAGAAATGAGCTCATTTCTGAAGAAATGATCACATTTTGGCAGGAATGGTCAGAAATAAAAATGGTCTGTTCATTGTGAGCTCAGATGAGCTTGAGATAACTGATATTCTAACTGTCTTGAACTGACCAATGAGCTTGGTTGACTCCGACTGACTGGGGTCCGGGATGACCTAGGGGTAAAATGGTAATTTTCCTAATGAAAATGGGTAAAATGGTGATTTTCTGAAACTAACTCGAGGTTTGACTCCTACACTGACCTGACAGGGTTGACATTGCCTGAGGAGGATTGTTTGAGAATGGATGTGGAAAATTTGGGGTGTTTACAGATGCCCCTCTTTGCTACTAAGCCGGCTTGAAGACGAGCTTAGTGGCAAAGAAAACACACCAAATTTGGGCTATAAAAATGCCCCAGTTAGAAGGATCTGACTGGATATGAAAATATTAGCCCTGATGAAAATGGTAGATATGAAATGGAGAATGAAGAAGAAAAATTTTACCTCAAAAGAAGTGAGATTCAGGTTTTGCCCTTAACCTGGATGGGACGGAAAATTTCTCGTGTAGAAACGAAGCTCAGGTTTGACCCTTAACCTGACCGGGGAATGAAATACCTCATCAAGAAGAGGCTCAGGTTTGTACCCTTAACCTGACCGGGAAATGAAATACCTCATTAGAATGAGTCTCAGGTTTAACCCTTAACCTGATCGGGCGGAAAATGAAATACCTCATCAAAGGAGGCTCAGGTTTGTACCCTTATCCTGATTGGGTGGAAAATGAAATACCTCATCAAAGGAGGCTCAAGTTTATACCCTTATCCTGATTGGGCGGAAAATGAAATACCTCATCAAAGGAGGCTCAGGTTTGTACCCTTATCCTGATTGGGCGGAAAATGAAATACCTCATCAAAGGAGGCTCAGGTTTGTACCCTTATCCTGATTGGGCGGAAAATGAAATACCTCATCAAAGGAGGCTCAGGTTTGTACCCTTATCCTGATTGGGCGAAAAATGAAATGGATTCCTCGAAGAAAGAAACCATGATGAAACCTTCGGATTTCCGCACAATGAATCCGATAGGGGTTTTGCAAAAGGATGAAATTGGGGTCCCTAAAGCTTGAAAAGGGGTTTGATTTTGGGTGCCTCATTGCTGAGACTAAATAACTTTTGAAATTGGTGACCTTTTGCGAGAACATGATTGGTGGCTTAACCTCAAGTCGAAATTGGACTGTCTATGGTGGAACAGTGGGGACACAGGGAAGTGTGCGAATCTGAGAGCCCATGCGCTCAGATTATACCAACAGAAGGGAAGGAACCTTGAAAACTCCCGTTATCAAGTCCTTAAAAGGGATAAAAACTGATGTTAGGATGCGCCAAAGAGTAACCTCATGCTCTTGCTTCATACCAGGATGACTAGAAAATATTGTCAAAATGTGGAAAATTGTTGTTGATTCAAAATAATTGAAAATGATGCACATTGTTTTGAAAATATTCCCTCTTTTCTACCTAAAGTATTCCCTCCGACAGGGCTTAACTCTGTAGAATCAAGATTCGAATTCAAATTGTTTGCAATTGTCTTTCTTTCAAGGAAGCTATCAATTTCCCTGATATGAACAAAAAAGAGAGTATTCTTGATATTGTGAAAGCAATTGGTGAAAGAATATTGATAGTAGAATTTCACAAATTTAAAGAAGATTCTTTGGCAAATTTGGCAGTCTGATATCCTGGGATTCTTTTCTTATGACGATCCTTCTGTCTACTCTTTTTTTTTTGGCAGAATTAGAGCTCTATTGGGTTTTTGGGGATTACATCATCCTTCATTTTGGAGATGTCCTGACTTTTCTCTCTTTTTTTTTTTTGGAAGGGTACGTCACAAACTCCTTCATCTCAGAGATGTTCTGATCCTTCTTTTTCTCTCAGGGATTATATCGACGGTTATTGGCTCTTTGGTTGGAAATCTCTTTATGATAGCAAAAATTAAATATCCTTTAGGGTTTGTCGGGAGGCTCATCGCAGTCGCCTTCATCTTGACGGTGCTCTGAACTTTCCCTGGAAGAATCCGTCACAAACTCCGTCATCTTGGAGATGTTTCAAATCTTCTTTGGCCCCGGGGGTCTACTCGCCTAATTCGCCTTCATCTTGACGACAATTGAGAGATCCCTTTTGCAGATATTTAATTGCAGCTTAGGTGATTGAGGAGATAAAGGGATTTAATGGATTTTACTGTATCACCCAGGATATTTCGACTGCTTTATTTTCCAAGAATGATCTTTAAAAATGTGCCATTGACTGCAATCAATACCGATCACTTATGGCTTTGCAACAACATTGAATTTCCTTTTGCTGGCCATATCGAGGATTTATTCGTCATCCTTTCGGTTGGCCAATAGAAAGCATTTGAATTTTGAATCCTTTTTTCACAAAAGCTTTGACCTTTCGGAAAAAATACTGAAGCTATTCTGAGGTAATGTTTTTGTGCAATAAAAATTTTGAAATCAACAAATATTTAATGACAAATTGGCAAGATTTTCTTGAAATCCTTGGTGAGAGCGAGCATTTGAAGCACAACGCAACGCATCCATAACAAAAAATTTCTTCTCCTTTCCCCAAAGGAGAAGATTTAGAAATTGGAAATAGGAATTACTCCTCTCTTCCCTGAAGAGGAGGTGTTTGCCAAACGAACTTTCGAAGAGAAATTAAGCTTTCATCAAAACTTCCTAACATTAGGCTTCTCTTATGAAAAGGGGGTCGGTAATGGTGAGGTCGGTGAATTGGTCATGAAGGAACGAGTCCATCACACTCTCCATAAAAAGAGGGTCCTTCATGATGAAATGGCCCAGTTTGAAATTGTGGTCACAAGGAAAGCGAACTTCCGTCGAAGCTCTCCCTGAACTAAGGGTTCCTTGTATGAAATTGGAATTTTGTTTTGCAAACGGTTCACATAGACACGAGTCCCTTCAAACTCTCCCTGAAAAGGGCCTAGGTGAACAGAGGATAGCATGCGAAAAGAACGAGCTCCCTTGAACTCTACCTATAAAAAGGGTCTCTTGCAAGAGAAAATGATTGAAATTGGTATTGAGTGACCAAAAGGTCGAAATTGGAATTTGGAAAATTTGAAATTTTGAAATTTGAAATTTGAAATTTGAAATTTGAAATTTGAAATTTGATATTTGAAATTGGAAATTTGGAATTTGGAAATTGAAAATTGATTGACCCGAAGATCAAAATTGGAAATTTGGAAATTGATTGACCTGAAGGTCGAAATTGGAATCTTGGAAATTGGGTGGCCGGAGGGCCGAAATTGGTAATTGGATGGCCCGAAGGCCGAAGTTGGAAATTGGATGGCCCAAGGGCCGAAACTGATAATTGGAATTTGAACTTTGATGAATGATCAACACAAAGACTGAACCCGAGAGGTTGAGTGATACGACCAACCAGGGAGACACTAACCACGAGTGCTCAACTTTGCAAGAACACCGGCATGAATATCGGGTTTTGAAAATATGTCAACATAGACATTGGATTTTGAAAATGTACCAGTTCGAGCACTGGATTTTTAAAAACACACCAGTTCGAGCACTGGATTTTGAAAATGTACCAGTTTCAGCACTGGATTTTGAAAACATACCTTGTTTTTAAATTGAAATTTGAATTTTTGAAAGAGAACTATGCTATTAAAATATTTGGGAATTGTAACGAGAGTGATTGTCGGGGTCTCAGGATTTATCCCTTATCCTGAATGGGTAGTTCAGGTTCATCCCTTAACCTGAAGGGAAAGTTCAGGTTTATCCCTTAACCTGAAGGGGAAGTTCAGGTTTATCCCTTAACCTGAAGGGGAAATCAATATGATGCATATGTATGCGAATGAATGCATGCAAATGCAAATGAATGCAAAATGATGTAAATGGATGCACATGCCTGCAAAATGAGAGATTTGTTTGATCCTGCCTGCATACAAGATGTTTTGAAAACAATTTTCAAAATAATGCCCCAGTGTAACTGGGAAAGAAGAATTTGACCATTGTTGAAGAAAGTATATTGAGGAATTACAAAGGATGGAATAGAGGATTTAAGTATAGAAATTTTTCAAATGTTGAGCATTGATGGGGGTCTGATAATTCCACACCATCGGCATTGATAAGCAGATATGATTTACGGCGTAATGCTTCATCGACAACATAAGGCCCTTCCCAATTCGGCGACCATTTGCCACCCGGGCGATGCTTGAGATAAACCGTTGATCTGAGCACTAGATCATTGACTCGAAATTTTCTTTCAATGACGGATTTTGCATATTGTCTGGCTATCCTCTGAAGATATGATTAAGCGTCCTCTGCTGCTCTGAGTCTTCTTTCATCTAGCAAATCAAGTTGTATTAGCCGTTGTTGCTGATACTGATCAAGAGGTAATTCGAGAAGTGATGCAAATTTCAGAGCAGGTTTCTGAACATGTAGAGGCAATACTACTTTGGTTCCGTAGACAAGTTCTGACGGAGTAGCATTAGTTGGAGTTCGAATGGTGGTTCGATACGCCCACAATGCATCATGAATCTTCTCATGCCAGTCACGACCTGTTTCCAAAGTTCGCTCCAGGATTTGAATCAAAATCTTATTGGTGGCCTCTGCTTGGCCATTTCCTTGAGGATATTAAGGAGCGGAGAAATGATGATGGATTTTGAACTTCAAACAGAAAGTCCTCATTCTCTCATTCTTGAAATGACTGCCATTATCTGACACAATATCATGTGGTATGCCAAAACGACATAGGATATTCTTGTGGATGAATAAGACCAAATGTCGACCTTCTACTGTGCGTAGAGTGACTGTTTCTATCCATTTAGTAAAATACTCTGTTGCGGCAAGAAAATATTTGTGGTCATTTGAAGCAGAAGGAGTAATGGGGCCTACGACATCAAAAGCCTACATGAAAAATGGCTATGGTGAGACGACGGATTGCAAGTATGTCGCTGGCGCATGAATAGAAGGTGCATGCATTTGACATTGAACACACTTCTTCACAAAATGATAGCAATCTTGTTGCATAGTTCTCGAGTAATATCCTGCTTGGATGATTTGTTTGACAAGAGTTTGGTAGCCAACGTGATCACCAAAAAATGCCTTCATGTGCTTCTTGCACAACTTCTTTGGCTTCTTCTTCATCCAAACATCTGGAATATTCAGAACTGAATCCACGACGATAAAAGACATCAGAGAGAATAAAATATCAGGCAGACACGCACCGAATCACTCGTTACTCTTGCCAGTGATATTCTGAGAGAAGGAGATAGATGTCTTCTCCTTGATGAGAGCCTTTCTGAAACTGTCTTCAGCTTGCTCAGACATCATCCTAATCATCATTTTCTTGAACATCTGATATGTAGCAGAATCAATGTCATCCCTATTATTCAGACACAGTCTTCTGACAGATCTTGGAGAATCCATTTCTTCTTGCCTGCTTCTAAAATCACTGATGCCCTGATACAGTGGTGTCTTCTTGCTTGATCTGATCTGAACCACTTGGGAATACTAATGCACTCTACATAATGGATGATTAAATTTCGATGATGAAGATTCAGGACAGAAATGAATATAGAAAAAAAAATATTTGATGAGAATTTGGTAGATATTTGAAAGAGTATCCCATTACTAGGGATTGAGTCATCGTTGGGATTACGACAATTGCGTTGTCATTCCTTTGCAAAGAAAATAAACAACTGAAAATCATGCCTTGTTACCTAGGCGAGGTCGTCAAACCAAGAATGAAGAATTTGAAAGATTTTTATTCATTGAAGGGAAAACATGATTGTATTAATAATAAACTTTAGAAAGAGGGGGCAGACAAACAATTTGCCACCACTCTTTATGATTAGTAGAGACACGAGGATTGGAGAAAAGAGTGAGAATGATGAAAGAATCCCAGCCATATTTGGCAGAATGGTATGTTTCGGATCACTGCGCTGATGCAAGGTCGAACTCTGGAATAACTCCTGATAGTAGCCAAGCTTCTACGCGCTTCTGTCTCTGAGAAAATTGTCTGACACATCACTCTGGATAGTAGTAGGTACAAGAAAATGGGCCGAGTAGCTTGAATCTCTTACCATATGCATAGGTGTATCTGGGAGGTGATAACTCTCGATCAAAATAGTCTCACACCACTTCTTCTTGCAGTAATCGATCAGGAATCAATACCGTGCAATTGGAAGGAGCTCCTTGCCGTTATATCTGAACGAACTAGCTTTGGTCGGTACAGGCTGAAGGAACCAAGACTAAAGAGCATATGTACATCTCTCGACTAAGATGGACTCTCCAAGTGTGAAGCGGATCAGTCCTCTGTATAGAAAAGCAAATGCGGCCATGGCTATCGAAAGACGGCTGGTCTGTCGACTTCCCCATCTCCTCAGAAGCTGAACTATTCTGACGTCCACACAGTTCTGTTCGTCTGGAAAGAAAACAAGTCCCACAGTGCAGAAAACCATCGCATGCTGAATGTTCTCTTGAGCTGTTCTGGACAACGAGCTGACTTCTGTGAATTCTCCATACTGTCGGTATATCTCGATCAAGCTCACGTACTCATTCCCGTTTTCTTCAATCAGTGGCCAAGACTTGCGCCCTGTCATGCGAGCTACGACATCTTTGGGGTCCAGACCCTTGACATTGATCAGAAATTGCTGCTCTAATGGATCTTCAGGCTGACCGGCTGGCTTGGGCAGTCCCCTAATCTCTGAAAATTCATCCATCAGTAGTGTCATCTCGCCCCACGGGAACCAGAATGAGCAAGTGCGCGGATTCCACCGCTCTGCCAGCGCATGAATCAGATTACCATTGACTGTCAACTTTCCCACTGCGGATGCCAATTCCAACCCGCAATCGCTCAAGTGGTCCGAAAACATACGAGAGAAGTTTTTGAACCAGACATAGTACCACCGGGGGAAGAAGGGTCCGATGCTAAGAGATCGATGCTCAAGAAGATTTGTCGCACCTCGTAGGAGATGTGACCCTCAGGAAAAACAGAATCGAGCTGACTGGATGCCATTGGACTGAAAGACAAGAAGACTGAAGTTAGACTTTGGAAAAATACAAGAATTTTGAAAAATTGCAGGCAGGATCAAATGAAAGCTGGAAATTCGAAGTCTAGAGGAACGAAAGAATGAAAAATCTCCTTGAGTTTTAAAGAAAATGTGGATAATTTAAAAAAATCGTCCAGGGTTTTTTAGAAAAAGGAGATATTTCACAATTGATGGAAAATGAGGTATTTTGGAAAATTGTTCGGTATTTTGGAAAAATTGGGAAAAATATGAGAAAATAAGACGAAAATGAATATCATATATTCACAAACAATTATGCACATACAACAATCCTTAAGAAGCTGACGATAAATGCATTGATTTTGAAAGAGCTTTAGGACCCTAATCCTGACTCTAGGCTCAGATCAACTGTGTCCAATCCAGTTATGCCGATATACTCGAGCCGAGGCTCGGTGTACGTGGCATAAAAATTCATCTTCGGTTCTAGGCTTGTGTTTTCCCAACATCCTTGAGCGCCTGCCGATATACGTTGGACTATGGCCCTTGGTATGTGGCAGGGGGGCGTTAGCCCAAATAAGTGGCCCAGTTGTGAGGCTCTGTCCCGAACTATGGTTCTGGAAGAGAGCCCAGCAACGTGAAGATCGGGTAGACATAGGTGGGGTGGTTTTTGAAATATGATCACATGCAGACAAACAGAGGGCTCTAAGTCCTAAATAGATAGAATTTTGAAATTTTTTGAAGAAGCAAACATTGTTTTCATACAAGTCCTAGATTGAGGAGTGTTGTATTTTAGACGTAAGTCTATGTGAGCATGCATAATTCTCCTCAATATGGTCCTACCAAACCATGCCTAGTCTACATGCAATCCATGTCAGCTGGGTTCAAGTCTAGGCTCCTAGGTTCACATGATATCAAAAATTAAAAGTTGACAGTTCATAGAGCATGATTTTGATAATTAAGCTAAGTCAAAGCACATAATTGATCAGACGAAGACAGGTCCCATCTCGGTCGCCAAACCTGTTATCATCGCAAAAATTTTTTCCCTCCCTTGCGAGAGAGAAACAAATTTCGCGAGTCAAACTCAACCAAAGTTTTGAAAATTGTTTTGAAAATTTACTCGCCTCCGTTTTGAAAATTTGCGGGAAAATTCCATGGAATGGGATCCGCCTGTCGATACGAGGTTCAACCGTTCCTGGCGCCTTTACCAGGGGTAATTGAACCAAGGACCAATTATGTGCTTTAACTTGACTCAAATATCTAAATTATGCTCTATTTTTCCTAGAATGCACAAAGAATCAGGCTTGTGCTATGGAATTTTGAAAAGATGCAAGTTGGAGAAAATATGATGTTTGCTTTGGCAAATATGCTTGGAAAATTATTGGAAAAGTACTTGAAATTGGAATTCCTGGGAAAATCATTAAATTTCATTGGAAATCAGAAAATGGATTGGAAAATAAATTCTCAGGAAGACTTGAACTTTGAAAAATCGATTTTGAAATTTGGAATTGCTTTTATGAGAAAATGGATTTGAGAATTCTGAAAAAAATATAAGAAATTCATTGGAAAAGGACTTTTGAAATGAAAAATGGATTCTCAGGAAACTGGGTTCTCAGAAAAATAGGAAATCTGAGAAAATCGATTATTGAAAACTTGGGATTTTGAAATTTGAGAATTTTAAAACATTGAAAAATCTTGATTTGAACTTGGGAAATGCTTTTAAATCTCATTTGAAAGTTTAGAATTCTGAGAAAATCTAATCCTGAGAAAGACTTGGAAATTTTTGAGAGAATTGATTTTTTTTGAAATTGAATTGGGAAATGAATTTGAAAATCATGCAATTTGAATGATATGAATGAATGAATATGAATTTGAAAGAGAATTTCAATTGAGAAATTGAGAAATCCTTTTGAAGTTTTGAAAAATGAGTGCATTTTTTAAGTTAGCCTAAGTGTGTAGGCTGAATGTGGTTAATATGAAGATCATAAATCTTGGTTTTCTTCGTATTCTGACTATGGCCATAAATACGAATCTCACCGAGTTTATAAACTCCATAAGAGCTTGTGCACGTGTCATTTGTGTAAGCCATAGTGGATTTGAAATAAATGCACATGAATCATACATCAAATATTGAAATTTGCATAAACTAAACTATATGCAATGCAGCCCTATTCTAAGCAGAAAAGTAACTCTTATTCCAAATTATTACATTTGAGGTTACATTGAATGGAAAAAAAATAAAATAAAAGCTAAGTCTTCTTCTTGAATGTTTCTGCAAAACTAGAAAACAAGGTTAGCAGAAAAATGTAGGTTTTTCTGAATTTATCCGAAAATATGGGAAATTATCGGATATTATTCAGATATAAACCCAAATTCATACCCCCTTTAATATAAACATGATAAATAATGAATAATTTTCGAAAATAAACTTGAAAATTCGAAATTGGGGTCAAAATGACCAAAATACCCCTGATGACCTTGAAATCAGGGTTTTCTGAAAGAATTTTTATAAATTTTGGAATTTTGAAAATCAAATGAAATAAATCAAACATAATATGATAAAATATGATGATATGCATGAAATTTTGGATAATTAGAAATTGAAATTTCGAAATTTACGTCAAAATGACCAAAATACCCCCGATAACAAGACTATGGCCTTGAAACGAGGGTTTTCTGAAATAAATTTTGCAAAATTGAAAAATATGAAATGCAAAGGAGATTGAAATTAACCCTAATATGATTTTACATGCTTATGTACATGATAAAAACCCTAAAATGGCGAAAATATCATAAAATATCAAATTTAACCTGATTTTCGCCTGATTTTCGCTTCTGAATTTAAAGATAAACTAACACATGCAGCAAATGAACTTGGAATTAAACCAAATTTGGTATGGACACCTAAAATAACCCTAAAAACATAATGGATCTCCAAAATCTATTTTTTTTGTATTTTTAAATATGGAAATTCAAATAAAAACCCTAAATTTTGTGATTTTTGCCTAAAATGTTGATTCTAAAGGGGGATTTAGGATATCAAATTTCCATAAAAATTTCCCAAATTTTATGGGATGACAGAGGACAGTAAGGAAATGATTTTTTACTTTTACACTTTCTGGTTTTGACCTATGGTCGGAGCAGTGCCACTCCGGCAAGTCGGATCGGAATCCGACGACTCTAGGATTTAGGGGAAACAGACAGGTTTCGGTAGAAAATGTAAGAAAAATAGTAAACAGATGGGAAAAAGACTGAAATTGTGGGAAACTGTCCCTGACAAACAAAGTAAGATTTGATCTTTTGAAACCATTGGGATTCGGGTTATTGTTTGGAAAATTCCATACTGTTATCAGAGACCTAAATCTCTGAGATTTCTGGACATTGGAATCTGTTAGACAGAAAGGAAAAATCCAGGAAAAATAATGAAACAGGTCCAAAAATTCCCAAATTTTGTAAAATGACAGTACATTATGTTAGGAACAACTTTTATGTTGAACGTTGTTGCAGACGGGTTACAGATTGGATGGACTCGGTGCATTAGAGTCTATCTATACCCTGACGAAAGAAAATCGATATTTTCCCAAAGGTCTGAGAAATCCGATTTTGTACAGAAATCAAAACTAATTGGAAAAATCTCAAAATTTCCAGATCATTAGTAGATTCAATCATGAATCTACTGTGATTTTTGGAGGACAGTCCGAATCTCCCACAAGGGTGGTGTCGGAGGTTCTTGTCTGCTAAAGTAGAGATTGAAAACTCAGAGAGACAGAAAACCTGATTTAGGGTTTGGTCGGCTTAGATGGGTTCTAAAACTCGAATGGAACTAGGTTTTTGGATGGAGAACATAGATGAATTAACTCAACTGATATAATTTTTTCGGGATTTATTGACAAAATAATAAACATGAAATGATAACTGGACTTTGTCCAAAATCAAAACCTATAAATTATCTAAGCAATTATTAACAAAATAGAATGAATCCTTCATAAAACAATGAAATTAATTAACTAAGATGCTCAATACATGGGATCTACATGAAAGTCATGCTGCAACACACACACAAAAAAAAAACAAGTAAATAAATAAATAAAAATAAAAAGGAAAAGAAAAGGAGATACACAATCTATTTTATGTAGGCTTTTGGATCAAACAGTTTCATCCATGGAAAGGATGAGATGTCATATCCAATTGGATCCAGCCTTAACATGGCTTCACAACAAAAATAAAAAAATAAAAAAATAGAAAATCCTCTCTCTAATGGTAAACATTAATGAAACTTGATGAAATATATATATGAATAAACAAGGGAAATCGATGAGAGGATGGAATTTGTGGACTTACCTTGGGTTTACCCATGCACCCACCGAAGATGGTTGTGATGGAATCAACCGAAGATGGCTACAAATTGGACTCGAAACGCCTCCAAGGTTGGTTGAAGGATGAAGGCTTGGAGCGCCGGCTGGAAGTGGTGGTGCATTGGAAGATGATGAAGCTACTTTGAAAGAAGCTGGAGCAAAATAGACCAGCTGCTAAGAGGGTTGCAGACTGCTGTTGGAAGATGAGGATGTTGGCTGAAGCAAGGTGAAGATGCTGTGTGCTGCTGCAAGGAGAGGTGGTGAAGGCTGCTTCTGGATTTTGTTGAAGGTGGAGCAATGGAGGTTGGCTGGGCTATTGCTTCCACCAAGGAAGGCTGTGATGAAGGAGGCTGCAGGTGGCTGCCAATGGTGGAAGTGAAGCAATGGCTGACGTTGAAGGAGGGAAGCTTCAAAGGGGCGCCGGCTGGTGGCTGGGCATCCAGATCCTCTTCGGGAGCTGCTGTACAGAGGTTGGAAGGCTGCAAGCTGGTCATGGTTGCTGCAGCAAAGGGGAGAGAAAGAGAGAGTTCAAGGGAGAGAGAGAGAGAGAGAGAGAGAGAGAGGGAGAGAGACGTGAGATGAGAATTTCCTCTAGCCGTTCTTTTTTTCTTTTTTGTTTAACTAGGTTTTGATATCATCAAAACCTAAGTTTCCAATAATGTGTAATGAGCCATACGTGAATGGCTATAGGTGAATAGCTGCAGCCTTGACTTTTTGGGGGAAATTCAAAGGGAGTAAGGAAGAAAGGGGAAAGAAGGAAGGGAAGGAAAAGGAAAGAAGAGGGGAAGAAGGAAAAGGGAAGGAAAATGAAAGAAGAGGGGAAGAAGGAAAAGGAAAGGAAAAGGAAAGAAGAGGGGAAGAAGGAAAAGGAAAGGAAAGAAAGAAAAGAGAGGGAAAGAAGAAGAAGGAGGGGGTTGGAAAAGAAGCCTACGTAAGTGGAGAGGGAGGAAAGAAAGGAGGAAAGAAGAGGAAGAAGAAAAAGAAAGAAAAGGGAAAAAGAAAGGAAAGAAAGAAAGGAGGGAAAAAGGAAAAGGGAAAGAAAATGAGAAAAAAATGGAAAGTGGGGCTGGAGGCTTGGGTGACCACCTTGTGGGTCCCACCTGTCTAAAATGCAAAATAAATAATAATAATAAAAATGAACAAATAAAAAGAAAATTGAATGGAATAAAAGATTTTTTTTTTAATAAAACAGAAATGTAAATGAGTGGGCCATCTCAGAGCGGGTCCAAATTACAGTTTTGAAATTCATTTTGACGATTAGAGGGGTAAAATAGCCTTTTCAGAAAATTTCCAAGTGAAACGAGCTATTTTTGGCAGTTTTTGAAACGAGCTCGGATTTTGAAGTTCAATACCCCATTGCGAAGCAAATCCAATGTAGAATTTAAAAATGTAATTTTGAAAGAAATCCAGATTGTGTTTCTCGAGAAAATGCTTCCAAATTTATTTTTAGACAAAACGAGCTATTTTTGGCAGTTTTTTTGAAACGAGCTCGGATTTTGAAATTTAATACCCCGTTGCGAAGAAAATCCAGTGTAGAATTCAAAAATTTGAGTTTGAAATAAATCCAGATTATTTTTTTTTTTAGAAAATATTTCCAAATTTAGACTCCCGGGGTAAAAATGTCAATTTTGGAAACCCGAGGTTTGAAATTGATTTATGAAAACTTTTAAAACTTGATTTGGATTGAAATTTATAAAACTGGAGTTCTGGACTTCGAAAATGAAATGAAATGTGATGAAATGTTATGAAATGCTGAGAAATGATATGAAATAATGAGAAATGACATGCGAAATGCAGACCCTGAAGGAAGAATTTTTGATGTTAGACCCCGATTGACACTTGTACCAGTTCAAAAAGCATTAAAATTGATAAAATTTGTAAAATAGCTCAAGAAATGGTTTTCGGGACTCTACTGGGTTAGAGTGACACTAAAAATTGAGGTTCGAGCTGGATTGAACTGAGATGAGCTAGATTGAGCTGGGTTTTAGAGTTTCAAAACTCCAATGAGCTGACAATGATACTGACTCAACTGATCTTTCCGACTGAATTTTCAAGAAAAGTTGCCATTTTTAGAGAAATGGTACGGAATGATCACTGGAGCGAAGTGAATTACGAACCTGAGTTGGGTTTGAGCTAGAACAAAGGTTGAACTAAAATCAAATCTTGAACACTAGCTCAATTGACTGAACTCAGCTTAATTTCAGCTGAAAGAGCTAAAATGGACTAAAATGGGCTCCTAGACACTTGGAAATGGTTTTGAACTGAAACTGGAGCACTTGAATTCCTGGTGAGCTCAAGTTAGACTCTGGGGAACATGACTGACTAGGAATGACTGACTTGGAGACAATTGGCTTGGATTCGAGTGAGAAATGAGCTCATTTCTGAAGAAATGATCACATTTTGGCAAGAATGGTCAGAAATGAAAATGGTCTGTTCATTGTGAGCTCAGATGAGCTTGAGATGACTGATATTCTAACTGTCTTGAACTGACCAATGAGCTTGGTTGACTCCGACTGACTGGGGTCCGGGATGACCTAGGGGTAAAATGGTAATTTTCTTAATGAAAATGGGTAAAATGGTGATTTTCTGAAACTAACTCGGGGTTTGAATCCTACACTGACCTGACAGGGTTGGCACTGCCTGAGGAGGATTGTTTGAGAATGGATGTGGAAAATTTCGGGTGTTTACAACCCTGTGATCTCGTTTACCCGCATTTTCATTTTCCCATGGATCTCCACCATACCTGGTTAATCATTTGTACCCTTGAGCATCAGTATATCAATCCATCTCATCCAAAACAAAGTAAAAATATGAGTGTGCTGAATAGCCAAAATTACTAGCAGTCCCATATGGAATTTCCTAATACAATAGAGGGGATGATGTCGTTGGAGCCTCAATGATTTGGATCATCTCTGAAATCTTGGTCAACTTCTAGAGCCGTTTGTGTTGATAAAGGGGTTCGAGCCAAGATCATAACTGTTCTTTTAGGTCCTGCGTCAAGTTTGTTGCATCATGGAAAGTTGTTGTTGCTGCCAAGACTTAAGGCAAGGGGCAATGGCTTGTTATCCATTGAGGAAACGAAGTCATCTTTGTTCGATATTCTCAAGTTGTGAATGTTAGATATCAGGAACTGAAATTGATACCCCTCTGTAAAAAAAAAAAAGAGAGAGGGCAAGTTAAGATCAAGTGAATGTCTGAATCAGAAACCTGGATCAGATCTTCCAATCAAAGTCCAGATTTATGAGAATTACTGAATATTGCCGATATTGAAACCGATTATCTGGATCGGTGAATGGATATCTGGCAACGCTTCAAGAATAAAGGGGCATATTTTACATTCACCTGCGGCTGCAATTAAGAATAACTATATCTGAGTTTTGCAGTAAATCTCTAAGGTATGCTACATCTGTGTCTTCACATCTAAGTTTCTTTCACATCTGTGTTTTCACATCTGAGTTTCCTTTACATCTAAGTTTTTGCACATAAGTTTCGTTAGGTACCTCTGAATAGAATCTAGCTGCTACAAATTGAATGGCACAGGTGCATATGCGAATCATGTAACTGGGTGAGTTAGTATTGAGTGTTTGAATGTTAGCACAGAGTGTATTAGAAAATCATTGGCAGTTATCATGAATATCAGTAGTTGATATGTGTTAGCATGATGGATCTGTGGAGTATGTTAGTATCATATGAAGTAACCAATTTGTATAGTGTGTATCAATACATGTTAACAGTTAGTCTATATCACCAGGTGTTAATACTCTACAAACTAGCAAGTCTGCATAAGTGCACATATCAGTCTTTGTAAATAGCATGTGTTAAATCTGTAATTAGAGTGTGTTGAATTTGACTGGGTGTGAGTAGCAGTAAAAAGCATGACGGTAACTCTATGTCGACAGCGTGCCATCTTCACTGTCCTCTATTCCTAATTCAGGTTCATCAAAGACTTGATAAGTAGGTAATTCGGGTGTTCTGGAATCTCGCTGACCGTGATGACATCCCTAATATTCAGTTCGGGTTGATGATGTTCTTGGGGCAAAAAAACTGGAGAGGCAATTTTATAGCTAAAGGGACATTTGATGCAGTAAGCTGCACCCTAATGGCCCTGACAAATGAATCATGTGTTGGAAATCAGTCTCAAAGTTGGTTGCTTACTCGTGATCCCAGCATGTAATAACCCAAAAGATGATTTGGTGCAGAAGCTGAGAGCTTCTTTCCTAAATCAGTTGCACCTGTAGCATTGGATGCACAAGCCAATGAGCATATTCTTCCACCATTTAGATACCTGGACTATGTCAAGTCGTATCTAACATTTAGTTTTGTGGCGTGAAAGGAAGTCAGGTGGCTAGGGTCGGGTCTTGACTGAAGGTCCTATCTTTTCCTTTAAACCTGCGATTCAGAATGACTTAATACCTCACCATTAGTTGTTTGCAGTAATATTTTGTTTCTTTTGTCGTTTCTCCTACCTTCTAGATGCTATTCTTAACAATTGTGGCTTGATTCATGTTATACACTAATGGCCATATTTTAAGAATCATGAAATGATACGGGTGTGAACACCCCAATTTTTTCAAAATATTTTAAATATCCCCTTTTTGCCCCTAATTTCATTTTATGAGCAATTGAGTCACTTTCAAACCTAAATTCCAGTACATTTCCCAAAGTTTTACTGAAATTAAATTCATTTTATATATCTGACTCGATTTTGGATCCAGATCCGATATCAGAATCCAAATCTGAGCATTGTCATCTAATTTTAAATTAAATTCTCAAAATTACCAAAATAACCTTTTGAAAGGCTCAGACAGTTCGTCTGGTATCCATTTGGATCCATCACGTTATATTCCTTGATTCGAGGTTTAAAACTGGAATATGTCCTCAAAACTTGGGTCCAAACCCATTCGTCTCAAAAAGTTTCTCCAAAATAACCCTAATTTTCCATAAAAACCCTTCTTTTGTAAATATCTTTAAATTTTGTAAAATCAGTTTAAATTACTTTAGCTTTAAGAGTTTTGTTTTCAAAAAATACAAAAAAACGTAGAAAATTCAAGAAAAGAACCAAAAATAATAATAAAATCGAAAAAAGAAAACAATAGAAAAATCCCAAAAATTTAGAAAAATATGCAATTAGAACTCTTTTGAAAATGGTTTTATTAAAAAAACCCTCGTAAAATCCCAAAAATAAGGGCCCCTTCTTAAAATATGTTTTTTTGGGGTTTTTGAAAACCCTCCGTAAAAGAAAGAAAGGAGGCGCCTCTTTCACAAAGGCTCCTTCTAGAAGGATCCTCTTCTCCCTCTCTCACAAAAACCCTCAGCCGCAGGATGCTTCCACGGAACCCTCCAGAACCCCCCCCGCCTCCCCCCCCCCCCCCATGTGCGATCTTCCTCCCTGAACCATCCATCACCAACAGCTCCTCCATCTCCCGTTCATACCCCAACCAAATCCTCCTTCTCTCCCTATAAGAGAAGCCCGCAGGGGACTTCAACCCAATCGCTTTTCACCTCCCCATGCTCGAGACGTCCCTTCTTCTCCTTCACGCATCCGTTTCCACCCCTGCCCCCTTCTTTCTCTGATTAAGATCGTCTTTACCATCACACCTTCCTTCTTTTTTTTTCTCTCTGATCGATACAACTTCTGCCTCCCCATTTCCCTTCCTCCTTCTCTCAGTTTTCCCTTGTTACTTTTATTACTTTTGGATCGACTGAAGAAGACGTCGCAGCAAAGTCAAGCAAGCCATATTATCTCTTCTGCTCTATTTAAAGGGATCCAATTAACTCCTTCCCCAGAGCCCTTGCAACTATGGGTACATCTTTTTTTATTTTTGTTTTCTCATTTTATCCTTTTCATGTCGAATCTGATTTCTTTTTTTTATAGTTTAGTTTAATCTTTGTCTACTTATGATTTCCTTCCTTGATAATGTCCAATTGCATCTCGTTTCCCCCCCTAAATTTTCATCACAAATACACAGCCATGCTTCGCTGTAGTATGAGTTTGTGTCTTCCTTTCGTTAAAAACCTTCGGTTCATTGTTCATTTTTTTTTGGAAATCCCTTTTAATTTATTATTAATTCCATTTGCCACTGTAGTTTTCTCTTTTTTGATACATCAAGGATAGGATCGACCTGCATATAGCAGGATCAATCCCCTTGTCGCAATAGCAAAGGAATGTCTCTCCCATTCCTACATTTTTTTTAGATATAACGAGTTTATGTCTTCCCTTGTGATTATCCCCTAGCGTTTGATTTTTAATTTTGGTGGCATTGAATGGTGTTTGTTTGCTGCATCCCAGTTGCTTCAAGCATTCTGCTCTATTGCATTCCCTGCTAATCCATTTCACCGATTGATTTTTTTTGTTTTTTTTTTGCCTTGCTTGTTGCGTCAATCAGGTGATTGTTTCATTCTATCTCATTTTCTTTCTCGTTTATTTTGAATATAATCGTCTATTGCAAAAATCGTTAAGAATCAATTTAATTGACAATCCATGTGTTCTACTATCTTGTTTGGGGTATATTGGTCATGATTCCACAATCGCAGTCCCATTGCCCCCCACCCCACTTCTTCGGCCTCACTATACCTATACCCTCATTATACCCCTTTGCAAGCCAAATTTGATTTACACCAAGGGCATACTAATGTGGGAAGGTTCAGAAAAAGGGTAGATGAGGTTGCATGCCCAGATTTCCATACATGGCAGGAATTTTCATCTACGGCCAACAGAGATGGAGATATACATTTTTTTAAGCCAATCAAACATGTAAAGTTTGCAACAGAAATGCATCACTTGCAAAACCAGTTATAGTGATAAAGCTCCAATGACAAGCAGACAAGCTGTAGGTGAGCGATCTGCCAGCCTTCTTTTTTGCAAGAAATGCATCACTTGCAAAACCAGTTATAGTGATAAAGCTCCAATGACAAGCAGACAAGTTGTAGGTGAGCGATCTGTCAGCCTTCCTTTTTGCAAGGTAAGCTCCCGATAAGTCTGGTTTTTGGTCTTGGACAGAGCCAGAGCTCTCAAAATGAATATACAGGTGAACCACTATCGCAGGCATTACCACTGAAAGTAAAAAAAAAAGTTGCTTCTCTTGGCCTGAGTCCATATGTCCTGCGAATTTATGGATCGGTTGATAGTTTTAGGAATATTCAGGTTCTTTTCATCATCTTCATTAAAAACTTCTGTTGGATTCAACATCCAGAAAAGTGCAGGGGTGGAACATGTTCAGAATGACAACGTTGAACACCTTTCATGAACATCAATTTAATTTCACTGCTACAGATGGGTTAAGGGTTGCCATGATATTACATGCTGACCATGATGAGTTGTTTCAGGTTTGGAACGGCATTGTAATCTGGTATTCACAGGGCAGCAGTGGCACTAACAGGTATGTCAAAAAAAAAATCACTTTCCTTCTTGAATTAGAAATTTCTGGGTTCTGCAGAATTACTTGTTCACGTACATGCCATTGAAAACCATTTGTTATTGAGAAACAATTTATTCTATATATGTTTATGATGATTCATTAGGTTGCTTATAGCTTACTCTTGCCTTGTAATCGTGACCCTGATGTTCTTAGAACGGAGAGCTTATCGACTTCATTTTCTGCAAAATTTTTGGACATTGGTGATCAGATGCTCTACCTAGAGTTTGGGGCATTATTGTCTAACTTCATTTTATTTTGGTGCATTTTCTGGAAATCTGAGATCGGTGTAGCTTCTCAGAGGGTGTTAAGGTGGGGAAATGAGGTCAGTTAATGGGTTTAGACCTGTTTCAGCCCATCCAAATGTTTTCCCCCAAATGGGGGCCCATATTTGGTGTTGATGAAGAGTTTTCAGGTGATTTAGGGCTGGTGGCAGACCTGTGTGAGGTTCAGCTCGTGAGGTGTTGCTGGCTTGATCCTTTTACTGTTAGTTTTCTTTCTCTTTGTGTCAGTTGTGGATGTGTTTGATGCGCACTGGAAGGTAATACGGGTGATTTGAGTGGTACGTCAAAAGAAAATAAAGGAAAAGATGAGTCAACCATAAAAAAAATATGATGAGTTGAATATTAAGCATTGGAGGGGGGGGGGGGGGGCACATGTACAGGTTGTTTGCTGTCAGCAATCTTGGGGTCTTGTGGTGGATGTTATTAGGGTTGTAGGGGTGAAAGACTGAACTAGCTCAAATATGTCGGCAGTTCAATTTTACTATTTGTATAACGAATTCAGATTTGAGTATGTCATGGTCCTGTGTGTATGGATCTCTTTGCATCCTAAGAAAGCATTCACTGTAAATTGAAAGGTAAAATTCATCTGGTCTGATTTTAATTTCATTAATTCATATGTAGGTCAATTCAATGTCTGTCTTACTTAGATGGTCATGAAAATCTGTTTCATACATAGGGGGAAATGATCCTATCTCAACCTGCCCAGCTGAGAAAATTGTGAATGGTATCTCCATTCAATCTGGTTGCATGGACTAAGCGTGCAAAATTCTGTAACTCTATGATATTTGAACCTTTCTTTAATTCCTGTTTCAACATTCATGTCATAAAATGAGTTATTCATTTTCTCATTCTTGTCATGGGTTATGTCAAACCACAGATATTGCAGTGCTTGTGATTTGAAATAGTTAGCTCATCCAATTGTGAAGCTGAACCTAATATCATGACTCTAGGAAAGAGCCAAGTTTTTCTTTCTCTAACAGGGATTCTTTGGAGAATAACTCTAATAAACAACTGGTTATGGAATGCCACCTTGTTACGGTGGCTATCAGGCACCACCTATGCACAATCCTATCCCCTTATATTCTGTGCACCCTTCACTCATATTGTTATGCCCTGCCACTACCTCATTTCCAGCCATAGCTTTCCCATTGTGTTTACTAACACTTAGTTGGTTTTCATTTTACATCTTCCTCCTCAACCCCCTGTATATCTACTCACATTTTCACAATGCACTCCCTCATAACCTACTTGCTGTGCATTATGTATTGCCATCACTCACCTCTTTTACAGCATAACACGCTATACCTGTTACAACACTTCACTACTGAGGCACTTTCACTGGCTGCACTTATATCTGCCCCAACAACCCCCTGTATCCCTTCATTGTTTGGCATTCATTATAACACGTGCACTTCACACACAGCATCTTCCTTTTCTCCAAACACTTGTTGTTTTGCCACTCACCATATCATCCACTGTGTCAACCCTTCACTTCACTTCACTGCAGCATAATCCCTATTGCCATTTCTTTCATATTCAGTATTAGAACTTATTACTTAAATTACTCTATTGTATAACACCTTACCATCTCAACCATCACCCCGATTCATTCCATCTTCACTAACCTGCCGCCACCTACTTCCAACCCCAATTCTCACCTCTCTTATTTTACAAGGTATTGTATATGTCATACATATATATATATATATATATATATATACATATGCATATACATATATATATATATATATATATGTATGTATATGTATATGCATATATATAGGTATGTATATAGGCATATATGTCATTTTCTACCTTTTCATCATAAATACCTAGACATATGAGCATTTTTTTTTTACCATTGGCATCTTTGAAATCCATGTGATATGTGCTATTCTTTTCTATTTTTTACTAACCAGTTGTTTTGCAGGGAATATGTGGAAAATGTCATTTCTTGGGAGTTGTATTTTCAATTTTAAGTATAAGTTAGGTCTTAATAAGAATTTACATTTTCTACACCAGATAGAATGAATGAGCATATAACTACCATAAATCACTTACTTTCATATCATTTTCATCTTATTTTCTCAAAAACTTCACAAATGGGACCATGAATGGCACGTGCACCATTTTATAAAAGGTGATTAATCCTAAGTTGAAGATTTACATCAATGGCCATAGTCAGGATGTGAACAAGACTTAGGATTGTCTTCTTTTATAGAATAACACTAGATCCACACTGGATCCTTTTCAAAATTCATCATATTTTCTTTAAATATTTTCCTCTTTTATCAGAGTTTAGTTTAAAATTAATTCAATACATATATCAATAGCCATAGCCGGGATATATTGAGAGTTAATTTCATTTTAAACTCTATAAAAGCACCAAAATGTATTTTATTCTTCACTTGAATTTAAATATGATTATTATATAATACATTCAATGACCATAGTCAGGGATGTATTATATCTTTAATCTTATTTATAATTCATATAAACAATGAAACACGCTTTTAAAATCCAATTTCAAATTCTTTAAATTCCAATTTCAAATTCTTTAAATGCATTCATCATATAGGATAAAACTGCATCATATTTTCAAAATTCCCTTTCAAAATTCCAAGTGATTCTTTTTCTTCATTTCTCAAATCAATTCTTATTAATAGATTCAGATTCAATTCTATCTCATTTCAAAATTCAAAAATTCAATTTCAAAGTCCAATTTGACTTTGAAATTTCAAAATCATTTTGTATTCAAACTTCAAATTTCCAATTCAATTCAAAATTCAATTTCAAAGTTCAATTTAACTTTGAAGTTTCAGATCCATCTTCAAAAGTCCCATTTGGACTTTCAAAATCCAAAGTTAGATCAACTTGGATCCAGATTTCTAAATATAATCTCCACTTTTGGATCTCATACTCCAGATCCAAATTACATCTTGGATTCCAGACCTTAGACCCAATTTCATTTAGTATTCAGAATCCATATCCAAACTTCAGATCCAATTTCATTTTTAGGATCCAGAACTCAACTTCCACTTTGGATCTCAGATTTCATATCCAAGTCCATTTTAGGATCCAGAACCCAATTCTACTTTGGATCTCAGACTTCATATCCAAATTCCTTTTAGGATCCTGTAAACACCCCAAATTTTCACTCACCTTCCTGACATCATCACATTTTGGTTCTCCAGAACCAATGAGGCAAAATGGTCATTTTCCAAGATTGAACCTTGCAGAAAGTCCTAAATTCCATTCTCGAGTCTCAAAACTTCTCTATTTAGACTTAGATACATCTTCAAATTACAAATTCTCCAAATCTCATGCTTCACCAGAAGTCAGAATTTTTAAATTCAAATTCAGAGTGGCAATTTTGTAGAACATGTCTTTGCATAGCATTGCATGAACATTTCATATCATTTCACTACACAGCATGTCATTTTGAGATCCAGAACTCCTGATTTTCAAAATTGTCAATCCAGATTTGATTTTTAAAATTTTCAAAATTGACTTTAAAACCCTGGGTTTTAAAATTATCAATTCTTCCCATTTTACCCCCAGGACCCCGGATTACAAAATGTTTTCTCAAGAAAACACTCTGGATGGTTTTAATATTTCAAAATTTTGCCAGTTGAAAAGAAGGGACACAATTTCAAAATTCATAAGATCTTATTTCAAACTTTTACAAAAAGGCTCCGAATTTCCCTACATCTTTCTAAATTTTGCCCTGAAAAACCATTTTTTTTTCTTTTCAAGTTTTGAAATCAAGCCAAAATTTTGCTTCGTGTTTTCCAAAAACTAGCCTACAATTATGAAAATTCCAAAATATATCTCACTTGGCTCGGATTTCAAATAAATGATGTGGGACCCACCTCGAGGTGGGATCACACTCAAATTCTCAAAAATTTCTCCTATTTTTAAAACAGTGACCATCCAGAAGTGACACCGATTTATAAAATTCTTTTATTTTGATTTAAATCTTGATAAAATATTTAGTGGGCCCACGTAGGTGGCACCCCACTAAGACTCTTTGCCAAAAGAAAGATTTTTTTTTATTTGAGGTGGCACTACCAAAACAAAATCCATTTTTTTACTCATTTTATTATTATTTTTTTATTTTTTTTATTTTTATTAATTTTCAACCCCCAAAGGGAACCACCGTGAAACCCTACCGAGATTTTCGTTCTTTACCTAAGTTTTTTTAAAGGTACACCTGGAGAAAAGGAGCTGCCCACCCTCTTCAAATGGCTACATTTTGAAAACTTTCAAAAATCAGTTTTTTTTTTAAACTTATCAAAAATCTTTCACAAAGCAGCCCGAGCTTTTGGCTGAAAGGGCGGAACTTTTTTTTAAGAGAGGGCTTAAGCCACCAGAAAGAGGGACTTGGGATTTTCCCCCTAATGGTTCAGCGCCCCTTTCTTCACGGCTTCTCCCCTTTCCATTTGGAGCCCTTCCTTCAGCCAAGGGCCAAGGAACTCCAGCAAAACCTGTGAGGAAGGACCCAATAGGAGCGATTGCCCCTAACTTCAGCTTTTTTTTTTTTTCTTCTTCTTTTCTGTCTTACTCGGCATCTACAAGAATTAGATCTCAGGTTCGTGTCATGTGCTCTGTAAACCCTTTTCAATGGTTGATGAAGTTTACATTTCAGGTTTAGTCAGTATATTAAGAAATGATAATGCCCTTCAATGGCATTCTCATTTCAGTCCTAAATATCTTGGTTCCATCGAGTCCCTATTTCAAAACTCTCACATGATTCATCATGATATCATGGACTTTTCAAAAATGATCTCTTTATTTCAGTTCAAGGCTTTCATGTATATGTCTAAACCAGTCGGTTATATGATCGCTGTTAGAGTAAATTTTCAGTTATCGCTCTTTGGAAACGCAACAACCAGGACTTCAGGCATCGGCTGTGTCAATATCCTCATCGTCAAATGGTTTTCCTATTTTAAGTTGGCTTTGGAAACTTTGGCAAGTCATCTGTTTACACCAAATTACATGTGTTTTGCTGAAAATACCTATATAAGATGGAATCAAATGATAGCTTACTGAGCTCATCATACAGTAAACAATGTCCTTAACCAGGGCATTAACATCCAGCCCATCTGACTTTGCTTTCATTTCCCTATCCGTCAGTGTAAGCATCTGGATTTCATGTTATTTTCGATCTGTGAAAGCAGCCTCTTTGTCATTAGACCTTTCTTCTCTTTTTGCAGATCATCTTTTTAATAACATTAATATTAGATTTGAGTTCATTGCAATGATTGTTATTCCCTTTTGTATTGGTGACATGCAAATGACGCCTGGTGGTATTAATTTTAGTGGTGTTTTGGGGAATGTAGAGAGAGGATACCGTAAATCCTCCTGCACTAGGCATTTATCTGATGGTGATTGTTCCATTAGTGATCCTATTACCTAACACAGAGGTGATTTCAACAGTTTGGATCTATGACTTCATCTATGGCATTTCTTTGAATGTTCATGACAGCATCCATGATCCAGGTAAGTGTCATAATGGCGGAACACCGCGACATTGGAGCTAACAGCAAACTCAAAAGGCCCACGCAAAACCCTGCGCTGCACATGTATATTATCCAATTTTTTTTTTCTTCCCCAACGTGCTCGGTTTTCTTCATAGCAGTAGGGTAAATACATGTAGAGTCTGTAAGATATTCCTGTACAGCATCGCCCAGGCCCATTTTACAGCTTCCTGTGTAGCCGCGTGCAGGACCTCTTGCTGACACTTAAGCTAATTCCACCATCTGTAACAAAAAAAAAAAGATTTTTTTTTTACCCTACCGACTTACTGTGGTATCATTTCTACTGTTGTATCATATAGTAAACACCTAAGGTTTAATGTCATATATATATATATTTTGCTGTGTATAGGTCTTGTTGTCACAGCCCTAGCGGCTGGATTCCACGCATATTAGCTCTTTCGATGTCATAGATTTGCTCCCAGCATCTACTGAAAGCTCATTCCTCATGTCATTTCTGCACATGGCATGATTAATCCATTTCGGAAGTACATTATTGGCCCAGCTCTAATAAATTTTCTATACTTTGATCATCAGGATAGTGCTTTGCTTCATCTATAGGACGGGCCTGAAAAGTTTCTTGTTACAGGTATTCCGGTCTCACCAGCACCAAGTGGTCCTTCTGTTTTTGTAGATGCTGGATATGTGAGGTTTTAACAAATTCATGTTGTCCGTATAGATGCTTTATTTCAGGTGCTCATTGGTTTCTTTTGCATATTGTAAAATGAAATGTTAAGCCTCATTCTACGCAGATTGAGGATATACCTGTTTGCTGGCCATAGCAAGAGTTATTAGAAGCTTGTGTTGCTCATAGGTTGATCGATGAGCATAAATTTTCCCTCAATGAAGGAAATCTGTACCACGGATCCTGTATTTAAAAGTCCAGTTCACCGAATCTGACTATTGGAGTAAAGCAACCGTTAGGCCCACTTAGCTAGGATATAGAACCCACACCTATCTTGTATAAACATTTAAGAGAGACACCCGCTTCTATGACTTCAATCCTTTAAGGTTATCCGATTAGGGCGCGTATAAATCACACATTCTTTTTAAGCAACTCTCATGTGGAACATTGTGTCTGTTGCATATATTTACTTCCCTTTTGTCAAATCATCGCCCCACATTCATTTGATGCCATCATGACCTATACATTTCTCCTTTTGTATAAATGAAGTTTTCAAGCATAGTCCTGGAAATCTCCTACTTAGCCTAGGCACAAGCTTAGGTCACTGTATACACATTAGCATAGACGCAGTCATATGCGGTTTAGCACAAGTGTAAGGCTTCCAATTTCTTTGCCTACTTTGTATTGCTATTTCTGATATTAACTCATTTACAGGAAAATCTGGAGGATGCTGACTATTTTAATTTTGTATTTCTTTGATTCATTTTGCTTTTATGTCAGAGATGTAATAATTCAATTTGGAATAAGAAATTTTATTTTCTGCTTAGACTAGGATGCATATCATATAGTTTAAATTTATGCAATATCTTGCTTATATGATCCATGCATTTTTATTTCAAAAGCACTATGGATGTTCACGAATGGCACGTGCACCAACTCTTAGGGAGTTGATGAACTCGGTGGAATCCATATTTACGGCCCTAGTCAGAATATGGACGAGACCCAGATCCATCATCTTCCTACCAGTCACATTGAGCCTACACTCTTAGGCTATCTTAAAATGCACCTCATATTTCCAATGTTTTCAACATCTTGTGAATTAACTCAAATAAACCCTGAATATATTCATGGCCACAGTCAGAATATGTGAAGGATTTACTTTGGATTTATCCACATTTTTCCAACAAAATTTTCAGAAATCTTTTCAAAAGTGCATTCATTCATTCAAATCATTTGCATCATTTGTTTTTCTCATGATTTTCTCAAAAGATTTTCACTCCATGGAATCGATTTCTCAAGAAACTCTGAAGATTTTCCAAAATCGGTTTTCCCAAGTCAAAGTTTTCCTGTGATTTTCCTTAAAAAGTTTATTTTCTCAAGATTTTCAAAAGGAGTTTTCCAATCTTTCTCAAAGATCAAAATCGATTTCCAAGTATTTCAAGGGTAAGATTCCCAGGATTTCAATTTCCCAAGTTTCAGTTTTCTTCTCCAATGAGTTTTCCTATAAATTTTCCATCATTTTCTTAAGAAAATGATCAAAGTCTGAGTTTTCCTGAGAAGTGTTTCCCTTTCTCAAATGTTCACCTTTTCTCAAGAATCACTTTTATTTTCCCAGGATTTTCAACCATTTATGATTTTCCCACAACTTTATGAACTTTCTCGTGATTTCTAAAACCCTTTTTCCTCTGAGTTTCCTGCGAAATTGACCTTTTCAAATATCTTTCAATTCCAAATGTTTTCCAAGCATACATCATGTTTTTCCCAAGCTGCATTTTCTAAAATCTCATAGCACATGCCTGAATTCTCTGTGCATTTAGGATAGAACATAACTTTGATAATTTAACTAAGTCAAGCACAATTTTGGTCCTTGGTTCGATTACCCCTGTTAAAGGCGGCAGGAACGGTCAAACCTCGTACCGACAGGTCGAGCCCCATCCCATGGATTTTCCCGCAAATTTTCAAAACGGAGGCGAGTATTTCAAAACCATTTTCCAAAATCCGATCAAGTTTGAATCGTGAAAGCGTTTCCCCCCTTTTCTTCCGCAAGGATGGGAAGACGGGAAAAATTTCGCGACGATAACAGCTTTGGCGACCGTGATGGGACCTGTCCTTGTCTGACCTAAATTATGCTTGACTTAGTTTAATCATCAAAATTATGTTCACAAAATGTCAGCTCTTGTACTTTCAATATCATGTGAGCCTAGGAGCCTAGATTCTGACCTAACTGACATTGACTGCATATAGACTAGGCATGGTTTGGTAGGACCAGATTGAGGAGAAATTTTCATGTTCACATAGACTTAGGTCTAAATACAACTCTCCTTAATTTAGGATCTGAATGCAAATAATGTATGCTTCTTCAAAAGATTTTCAAAGTCTATCTCTCTAGGACTTAGAGCCATCTATTTCTTGCATGTGATCATTTTTTTTAAAATCCCCATTATCTGTCATTACCCGGTCTTCACATTGCTGGGCTCTCTTCCAGAACCCTAGTTTGGGACAGAGCCTCACAACTGGGCCAACTATTTGGGTTAACACCCCCCTACCACGTACCGCGGGCCACAGTCCGAAGTATATCGGTAGGCGCTCAAGGATGTTGGAAAACCTTACCTTAGAACCGGAGTTGAAATTCTATGCCACGTACCTTGGATTTTGGTTCGAGTATATCGGCATAACTGGATTGGACAAAGATGATCTGAACCTAGAATTAGGATTAAGGTCCTACAGCTGTTTTCAAATTGATGCATCTAGAGTCAGCCTTTTAGGGAGTGCTGAATGTGCATAAATGTTTGTGCAGGATGTGATTGTATGTATGATTTTCTCAATTCTTTATATTTCCCAATGTTTTTTTCAACTCATTAGGTCTTTTTCTCAAACCCTGGATGATTTTCTCAAATACCCAATTTCTTTCAAAACTCCAGGCGATTTTCTCATTCTACCTTTCTACTGGATCTCAATTTTCCAGCTGCATTTTATATCCTGCCTGCAAAATTTTTCAAAAATTTCCCACATTTTCCTAAGTCTCATTCTGAGTATTTCTCTGTTTTCAGTTCGATGGCATCCAGTCAAGTCGATCCTATCTTTCCTGATGGTCACATCTCCTACGGGGTGCGACAAGGTCGTCCTGAACATCGAGCCCTTAGCACCAGAACTTTCATTCCCCGGTGGTACTATTCCTGGCTAAAAAGCTTTTCCCGAATGTTTCCGGACCATTTGAGCGACTGCAGATTAGAACTGGCGTCAGCAGTCGGAAAGCAGACCATCAATGGCAACCTGATCCATGCAATGGTAGAGCGATGGAATCCTCGGACGTGTACCTTCTGGTTCCCATGGGGAGAGATGACCGTTTTAATGGATAAATTTTCAGAGATCATGGGATTGCCAGAACCAGTCGGTCAGCCAGGATGCCCACTAGAGCATCAATTCCTTATCAATGTCAAGGGTTTGGACCCCCGAGAGTCCTTAGCTCGTATGACAGGCCGCCGATCTTGGCCTCTGATCCAGTTGGAAGGAAATGAATATGTTGACCTACTTGAGTTGTATCGCCAGTACGGGACCTTCGTCAAAGTCAGCTCGCTATCAAGAACAGCCAAAGAAAGGATTCAGAATGCAATGGTTCTATGCACCGTAGGGTTATCCCTCTTCTCAGATGGACAAAACTACATGGACATCAGAATAATTCAGCTTATGAGAAGATGGGGAAGTCGGCAAACCAACCGTCTTTCCATAGCCATGGCAGCGCTCGCCTTCCTATATCGTGGTCTGACCCGTTTCTCACTGGGGGAATCCATCTTAGTTGAAGGTTGCATCTACGCACTTCAATCCTGGTTCTTCCGGCATGTTCCAGCCCGAGCAAGCTCTTTCAGATACAATGGACAAGAACTCCTTCCAGTGGCGCAGTACCGATCCATGATCAACAACATTCAAGAAGATGACATTGTCTGGGACCTTTCTTCTGCACTTATTACCAACCAGAGAGATGTGTTCGGCAGTTCTCTCAAAGGCAGCAGTACGTTAAAGCCCGACTGTTATCAGGAGCTATGGCAGAGTTCGATCTCACCTCCGCGAAATGGTCTGGGGCATATCATTTTGCCCGCTACAGCTGGGATTCCTTTATCTCTCTTAAAATCTTTCCTGGTCCTAGAGTGTCTGCTGATTATCGTGAATGGTGGAAAATTGTTTGTCCTCCACCTCTTTGTCAAGATCAATAAAATCTTATTTTTCTCATTTCAATAAAATTTTCTCTCTTTTTATTGTGGTTTGACGACCTCGCCTAGGTAACAAGGCGCATTTTCGTTGTTTATTTCTCTTTCTAAGAATGACAACACAATTGTCGTGATTCCCGCGACGACTCAGTCCCTAGTAATGGGATATCTTTTTCAAATTGTCTGTCATATTTTCAACAAATATTTCTTCCAAAAGCCAATTCCTTCATAATCTAATCAGGTCTTTGCCCTGCAGAGAGCATCCATAACATTTGATGGTTCAGACAAGATCAAGCAAAAGAACAATGGCATCGCAGTACTCGTCAGCCTCAGAAGAAGAGATGGGTTCCCCCCGGTCCGAAAGGAGTCAAGAGCAGCAACAAGAAGATGACGGCATAGACCCTCAAATGTATGCCATGTTCAGAAAAATGATGAATAAAATGATGAATGAGCAGCCCGGGACCAGCTCAGAAAGAAATCCCTTGAGAGAAAAATTCCATAGTCATAGGGATAAGAAGGCGTCTAAAAAGCAAGTTCAGCCTGAAGAGATCTCAGACGGAACAGACTCAATTGAAGATACAGATGAAGAATATGAAGTGCCTCCGGTATTTCAGAAGCGAAGCCGAGAGCAAAGAAAAAGCCACAGATCAAAGAGTCAGGATGAAGAAAATCCTTTGCAAGCGTAGTTCAAGGAAATGGCCCGAGTTGTCAAGGATCTCCAAGCCCGCGACAAGGGCAAGAAAGTCTTCACCAGTGAGGACTTCTATGACGGCCTAGAAGGGGATGATGATCTGGAGAATCTCCCCCGTAAATTCATCAAGTTCGATGGTTCTGGCGACCCAAAAGCTCATCTCGCCACATTCTTCGCAGAATGCTCTCGGTTCAAAAGGGACAACAGAGCACTATTTATATGCTTCCCCCACAGCTTGGAAGGAGTTGCAGCCAAGTGGTATGCTGAGCATATCAACCCCATCGAGCTCAAGGAGTTCGACAAAGTTGTGAATCTGTTTATTGAACGCTTCTTGTTCAACACAGAGGCGCTTCCTACATTAAGTCATCTCTGCAATTTAAGGCATAATGAGAATGAAAAAGCACGGGACTTCATTCACAGATGGAGATCAGTCTGTAGTAAGATGAGAGATCCTATCTCGGAAAGGCATGCATTGTCCCTAATCCTCAACAATTTTTCGCAGCCGTTAAGAGGATTGATCTCCACAGCGCCATCCAGGACCTTTATTGAGCTGACTGAACGAGCCGAATGGCTCAAACTAAGTGTGAAAAATGGAGTCTATGAAGACTTCACCTTTTCCAAGAACAACTCCCATGGTGAGCAGAAGAAGAAAGCTCACTTCACTTATTCTGCCAGCAACAACAACAAAGGCCAAAATCGATACAAAGGGCAGAAGAAAGATTACTGCTATGGCACAGGCAGTTCGAACAACAAGGACCAGAAAGCAAAGCCTGCTCCTCAGTACAGCAAGCCTCCTCAGCAGGATCAAGGGCCGAAGCTGCGCGAGAAAGCTAAGCATGAAGGATGGAGTTACGACAGAAAGTTTACTCCTCTTGACCAAACACTCGAGGATGTGCTCGAGTATATGCTATCAAAAGAAATGGTTAAGTTGCCCAGATTGGCTGATCCCCCTATGCCCATGGAAAAATGGAAAGATCAGTTCTGCAAGTTCCACAGGACAGTAGGACACAACACTGAGAACTGCTTTGTTCTCAAAAACATCGTGCAAGATCTCATTGAAAAGAATCTATTGGTGGAAGGAGAAGAAGAAGAGAAAATGGACATTCTCAATCACCCCTTCCCTTCGCACACCACAGCTGTAGTATCGGCACAGCCATTTCTGCCGCATGAGCACATCAAGCCGTGTTCTGCACAAGATCTACAAGTCCAGCATCAGGTGTCAGTGCTACGACAAGCAGCTCCTGGTTCTAAGAAGATGGACTTAATCTCAGCATTCGACAAAATAAAAGTTTCGGAAGCATCTATGAAGTCAGCCCCCAAGTCAAAGGGAACTCCTGAATTCTTCAAGCAAATTATCAAACCCAGGCTGGAGAATTCAAGTCAGAAGCCTCTGACTGCTTTATCCAATGTCTCCATCCTTGACTTGGCCAAGAATTCTAGCAAGCACCAGCAAGTACTGGATGATTTACTCAAAAAAATCAAGGTTAAGCCCAGTACCACTCTTGAAGACATGGCACAGATTGTGAACTCCGCCATGACCAATGCACCAATTACCTTCTCGGATGAGGACCTTCCAAAGCCTCATTCCTTTCACAATAATGCTCTTTACATCGTCGTTCGAGTTAGAGGAATGACAGTACCGCATGTGCTAGTCGATGGAGGCAGTAGCCTCAATATTTGCCCTGAGATGACCGCAAAAGCATTAGGGATCAAAGATGAAGAATATATTCCAGATCCCATCACTATCTATGGATTTGAAAACCATGGTCAAACGGCAAAAGGGAAGATATTTCTGGAGGTATTCATCAACTATTCAGTGCACTCCATCCTTTTCCATGTGGTTAATGTGACACCTACCTACAATCTGCTGCTCGGAAGGACGTGGATTCATAATGCTAATGCAGTGCCTTCCACCCTGCATCAATGCGTGAAGTGGTCAAAAGGTGGAATGATTACAACCGTGCTCGGAGAAGACCCCGAAGAAAGGCTCCCGCAGCCCATGATTCCTCGGCCATCATTCAATACGGATATTCCCAGCATCAGGGAAAGTGAAGAGATCAATCTCGAAGAGAATCGAGAAATACTCCAGGCCTCATCAGAACTATCTCTGCACACCGTAGCCATGACCCGATGGAGAGGTCCTCAATTCTTCAAGGTTGGAGGCCGAATCAACTACAACGCTATTAAGGATCATCCCTTGTTTCCTCAATCATGAAGGCAAGAAAGGGATTTGATTTGCTCCTGAAACATGGTTATCAACCCTTCAAGGGACTCGGCAAAAATGAAGATGGCCGCATCGAACCAGTGATCCAGAAACATCGTCCCCACAGAGCAGGACTAGGGTTCTCCGGAGGAAGCTCGTCAAAGAAGACTGTTTTTGTCAAAGGGGCACAATAAAGACCATTTGCTATTTCTTTCTATTCTTTCCAAAATAAATGTCTCATTTTTATCAATGTCCTTGATCAATTCAAAATCAATAAAATTTCAAATTTCTTTGTCTATCTGGATGCCATTTATTCCCTTTCTGTCTCTCTTCATTTTATAATTCAATTTCATGCATGGTTCTCTTCAAATGATTGCTTGTCTTACTATAGGCCGATTTATCTGAACCAAATTTTTCATCCAAAAATTTCAGAATGACTTCTCGGACAATTAAGAAGCTCGTTCTCAATGCCAAGGCTTTTAAGAAGTCGGCAACAATTCACAGAGTCAAAGCAAGCACCGAAGATGGCCAGATTGCAAAGCGATCAGATGATTGTGCAGAATATGATCAGTCTCTTTAGGAATTACCAGAGTTCGCCACAGTTCAGAAGTAGGATGAACCATCTCTTCTAGTACAAGATCCGACTGAAGATGTCAATATCGGTTCAGAGGAAAATCCCAAAATTCTCCAGATTGGAACCAGTCTGAGTCCGGAAGAAAACAAAAGGCTTACAAATTTTCTCAAGCGGCATGAAGAAGTGTTCGCATGGACATATGAAGACATGACGGGCTTAGACTCCAAATTGGTCGAACACCGACTCATCCTGAAGCCAGATGCTAAGCCAATCAAGCAGAAGCTAAGAAAAATGGATCCAAGAATAAAACAACAAGTCAAAGAAGGACTTGAAGATCTGCTCAAAGCAGGATTTATCCGAGCTATTGACTACCTAGATTGGTTAGCCAATATCGTCGTTGTCCCGAAGAAGAGTGCCAAAGTAAGGATCTGCATAGACTTCAGAGACCTCAATAAGGCAACTCTGAAGGATGACTATCCACTTCCAAGCATCGATCTTCTAGTCAATAGCACGGCAGGACATGCCATATTCTCATTCATGGACGGATATTCTGGCTACAATCAGATTAAGTTGGCCGCCAGCGACCAATCCAAAACTTCTTTCACTACACCTTGGGGCACTTTCTGCTATACCGTTATGCCTTTTGGGCTCAAGAATGCCGGAGCAACGTATCAACGGGCAATGGCTGTTATCTTTCACGATCAGATGCGCAAAATCATGGATGCGTATGTTGATGATATCCTCGTGAAATCTAAAGAGGGAGAAGATCACCTCGAAGCCCTTGATCAAGTCTTTAAGCGACTCATTCTTTATAAGTTAAGGCTTAACCCGCAAAAGTGTGTCTTTGGAGTCGAATCAAGCAAACTGTTGAGTTTTCTAGTCAGCAAAAAGGGAATTGAAGTTGACCCGGCCAAAGCAAAAGCTATCATTGATATGCCACCCTCGAAAAATCTCAAAGAATTGCGTAGCCTTCAAGGACGTATGCAATCAATCCGGCGTTTTATTTCCAATTTGGCAATGAGATGCGAACCTTTCAACCACTTGCTCAGAAAAGGAGTGAGGTTCGAATGGGGACCGGAATGTCAACAATCGTTCGATCGGATCAAAAAGTATCTTCTCAATCCTCCAATCCTGAAGCCGCCAGAATTGGGAAAACCTCTTTTGCTATACATCTCAATCAATCAAGTCGCATGCGGCGGATTCTTGGCGCAATACAAAGAAGGCAGCTTGATAGAGCACGCTATCTATTATGTGAGTAAGACTTTCATAGATTATGAAAAGAAATACTCTCATATAGAGAAGACCTGCCTAGCTTTGGTATGGATGTGTCAGAAGCTAAGACACTACCTGCTAGCATCTGAAGTCAAAATCTTGTCTAAACTCAATCCTCTTAAGTACATCTTGGAGCAACCTTTCCTAAGTGGACGGGTCGCAAAATGGCAAGTCTTATTGATGCAGTACGACTTAGAATATGTCTCGCAGCAATCAATTAAAGGACAAGCAATTGCAGATCAATTGGCAGACTTTCCTTTGGCAGAAGAGGTGAAAGCCGAAGATGACTTCCCTGATGAGCAAATTTGTAATATCCAGCAACATCCAATCTGGAATTTATTTTTCGACGGTTCTAAGAACATGGCCGGAATAGGCATTGGGATTTTATTAATCACTCCTGAGAAGGAGATGATTCCATTTTCTCTCAAGTTAGACTTTCAATGCACTCACAACATGGCTGAGTACGAAGCTCTGATTCAAGGTATAAAGATTCTACTGGACTTTAATGTTAAGAGAGTGCATGCCTACGACGACTCATTACTTGTTGTCAATCAAGTTTGAGCTGAATGGCAGGTCAAAGATCAGAAGTTATTTCCCTATCAGAAAATTGTTTTAGCTCTTGTCAGCAAGTTTGAAGAATTCCAGCTCTTCCATATCAAGAGAGATTTTAATCAAGTGGCCGATAGCCTAGCCAGTTTAGGATCCATTATGGCATTCAGAAACGGAGAATCTTGTCGCTCTTTTGAAATTGGCAGACTTGACCAACCTGCTTTCCTTCCAGCGGAACAAGTAAACCAGGCTGAGCAAAAGAAGAAGCCTTGGTATTACAATATCAAAACTTTCATAGAAACTGGCAAATTTCCTCCAGAACTCTCAAAGAAAGAGCAGCGAGCAATCCAGCGTATGTCTACTCGATATTTCATTTTGGCCAATGTCCTCTATCGCCATGGATTCAGTTCAGAATATTCCAGATGTTTAGATAAAGACGAAACCAAAGAGGTTGTGCGAGAAGCACACGAAGGTATCTGTGGTGGTCACGTCGGCTACCAAACTCTTGTCAAGCAGATCATCAGAGCAGGTTATTATTGGAAAACTATGCAGCAAGACTGTTATCATTATGTGAAGAAGTGTGTGCGATGTCAGATACACGCACCTTCTATTCATGCTCCGGCAACTTATCTGCAATCTGTTGTTTCTCCATGGCCGTTCTCCATGTGGGCCTTCGATGTCGTAGGTCCCATCACTCCTTCAACTTCAAATGGCCACAAATACTTCCTGGCTGCAACAGAATATTTCACCAAGTGGGTTGAAGCTATCACTCTTCACACAGTAGAGGGCCGACACGTGGTCTCTTTCATTCACAAGAACATCCTTTGCCGTTTCGGCATCCCACATGACATTGTGTCAGACAATGGCAGTCATTTCAAGAATAAAAAGATGAAGACATTCTGCTCAAAGTTCAAAATCTATCATCATTTCTCCGCTCCGTATTTTTCTCAAGGGAATGGTCAGGCAGAAGCCACCAATAAGATTTTAATTCGCATCTTGGAGCGAACTGTGGAAACAGGTCGTGACTGGCATGAGAAGATTCACGATGCACTATGGGCCTACCAGACCACTATTCGCACTCCAACGAATGCTACTCCATCAGAATTGGTCTACAGAACAGAAGTAGTGTTGCCGCTACATGTTTAGAAGCCCGCTTTGAAATTTGCTTCACTTCTGCAATTACCCCTTGATCAATACCAGCAGCAGCGACTGGTACAATTAGACTTGCTCGATGAGAGAAGGCTAAAAGCAGCAGAGCATGCTCAATCTTATCGCCAGAGAGTAGCCAGGCAATACGCAAAGTCAGTCATCAAAAGAAGATTCAAAGTCAATGAGTTAGTGCTTCGATCCACAGCTTATCTCAAGCATCATCCTGGCGGTAAATGGTCACCAAATTGGGAAGGTCCATATGTCATCAAAGAAGCGTTACCCCGCAACTCATATCGGCTCATCAATGTCGATGGGGTAGAATTGCCAGATCCTATAAATGCTCGTCACTTGAAAAAGTTTTATACTTAAAACATTTATTCTCCTCTTGTAATCCTTCCTATTTTCTTTCAAATAATGATCAAGCTTTCTTTCCCAGTTACACTGGGACATTTTAAAATTTTTTTGTTCTGTATGCAGGCAGGATAAACAAATTCCTCATTTCACGCACGTGTGTATTCATATGCATCAATTCATATTCATTTGCATTCAACTACATTAACAACAATTCGGTCAGTATTGGGATTTCAACAAACAGTCCCATCACAATTCCTAAACGATTCAAAATTGAAAGGTAATCACCAATACTGAACCAAAACCCAGTGCTCGAACTGGCATTATTCCAAAATCCAGTATTCAAACTGGTACATTTTCAAAATCCCAAAACCGAGTTCCGACTCGGGTTTTTTATTTAAATCATTTTCTTTTGTTGATCCGGGTTCCGACTCGAGATCTCTTTATTTATTCGAGCTCAGATTCGAGCTCTTCATTGTCTTTTGTTGATCCGGGTTCCGACTCGAGATCTCTTTATTCATTCGAGTTGAGACTCGAGCTTATCATTTTCTTTTGTTGATCCGGGTTCCGACTCGTGATCTCTCTACATCATTCGATCTCAAATGCGAACTCTTCATTTTCTTTTGCTGATCCGGGTTCCGACTCGTGATCTCTATATTTTATTCGAGCTCTGACTCAAACTCATCATTCTCCTTTGATTGATCCAAGTCATTTCAATCATCAGGGTATGTCAATTGCTCGAATTTGATATTTTGCCCTCCAAATTTCAATTTAAATCTTCGAATCAGGCAATTCTCCAATTCCGACCTCTGGGTCACCCAATTTCCAATTCTCAATTTCAATTACCAATTTCCAATTTTTGACCTTCGGGTCAATCAATTTCCAATTTACGACCTTCGGGTCAATCAATTTCCAATTTTCGACCTTCGGGTCACCCAATTTCCAAATTTCGACCTTCGGGTCGCTCAATTTCCAAATTTCGACCTTCGGGTCACTCAATTCTCAATTTCGACCTTCGGGTCACTCAATTCTCAATTTCGACTTTCGAGTCACACAATTTCGACCTTTTGGTCAACCAATTCTCAATTTCGACCGTCAGGTCATCCAATTTCGACCTTCGGGTCATTCAATTTTCAACAACCAATTTTCCAATTTCCAATTTCGACCTTCGGGTCAATCAATCTCAATATCCAATTTCAATCATTTTCTCTTGCGAGAGACCCTTTTTAGGGAGAGTTCGAGGGAGCTCGTTCTTTTCGCATGCTATCCAACTCGTTCACTTAGCCCCTTTTCAGGGAGAGTTTGAAGGGACTCGCGTCTTTGTGAACCGTTTGCAAAACAATTTCCAATTTCGCACAAGGAACCCGTTCATAGGGAGAGGCTCGACGAAGACTCGCTTTTCTTGTGACCCCCCCCCCCCAATTTCATACTAGGCCATCTTCGTCATGAAAGACCCTCTTTGCAGGGAGAGTGTGATGGACTCGTTCCTTTCATGACCCAATTTTCAGACCTCACTATTATCGGCCCGCTTTCCATAAGAGAAGCCTAATATTAGGGAGCTTTGACGAAAGCTCAATTTCTCTTCGAAAGTCCGTTTTGCAAACACCTCCTCTTCGGGGAAGAGAGAAGTATTTCCCATTTCCCATTCAGGTAAGGGCTAAGCCTGAGTCTCTCTTTTTGGGGAAAAAGAGAGGAGAATTTTCGTCATGGATGTAGTGAGCCAGATTTCAAATACTCTCTTTCACCTAGGATTTCAAGAAAATTTTGTCAATTTGTCAATCAAATTATTTGTTGATTTCAGAATCTTTATTGCACTAATCTCTATCTCAATTTACCTTCAACATTACTTCCAAAAGAGTGAAGCTTTTGCGAGAAAGATTCAAAATTCAAATTCTTTCTATTGGCCAACCAAATGGATGAAGGATAAATCCTCGATATGGCCAGAAAAGAAGATTTAATATTTTTGAAAAGCCATGGATGATTGATATTGATCGCAGTCAATGGCACATCTTTAAAGATTATTCTTGTAAAATGAGGTGGTGAAATATCCTGAGTGCTAGAAAAAAAGAGCATTCATCAAAACCCTGTCTCCTCCAAATCACCTGAGCTGCAATTAAATATCCGCAAAAGGGATCTCTCACCTGTCGTCAAGATGAAGGCAAATTAGGCAAGTAGACCCCCGGGGCCAAAGAAGATTCAAAACATCTCCAAGATGACGGAGTTTGTGACGGATCCTTCCAGGGAAAGTCCAAAGCACTGTCGAGATGAAGGCAGGTGCGATGAACCTCCCGACAATCCTTAAAAGATATTTAATTTCAGCCATCATCCAAAGATTTCTAAACCCATGAGCCAATATCGTCAAAGAAGGATCGAAACATCTCCAAGTTGAAGGAGTTTGTGACGTACCCTTCTCAAAAGAGAGCAAGAGAGGAAAAAGAAAGAGAGAAAAAGTCGAGACATCTCCAAAATGAAGGAAAATGTAGCCAAAACCCAAGAGAGCCAAAAGAGTGCAGAAAGATTATCAGGAGAGAAGCTCCCAGGATATCAATCTGCCAAGTTTATCCAGAATCCTCTTTAAATTTGTGAAATTCTATTATCAATATTCTTTCATCAACTGCTTTCATAATATCAAATTTTCTTTCCTGTTCATATCAAGGAAATTGATAGCTTCCTTGAAGAAGGTCAACGACAAGCAATTTGGATTTCAAGTCTCGATTCTACGAAGTGAACCTTGTTTGGAGGTAATGGTTTGGGTAGAAGAGAAAGAATATCTTTGCAACAATATGCAACATTTTCAAAAATTTTAAATCAACAGCAAAATTTCCAATATTTTGACAATATTTTCTAGTTACCCTGACGTGAAATGAGAGCTTGATGTCCGTTTTTAATACATCCTGACACCAATTTTAAATCCCTCTTAAGGACTTGATTCCTTCCCTTATTTGAGAGCATGAACTCTCAGATTTGCACACTTCCCTGTGTCCCCACTATCCCACCATAGACAGTCCCATTTCGGTTCGAGGTCGAACCACCAACCATTTTCTCGCAAAAGGCAATTTCAAAAGCTATTTAGTCTCAGCAATGAGACACCCAAAATCAATCCCTTTGTAAGCTTTAGGGACCCCATTTTCCTTCCTTTTGCAAAAACCCCTGTCGGATTTATTGTGCAAAATCCGAATGTTCCATCATGGTCTCTTCTTTTGAGGATTCCATTCCATTTTCCGCCCGATCAGGATAAGGGTATAAACCTGAGCCTCCCTTGAAGAGGTATTCCATTTTCCGCCCGATCAGGATAAGGGTATAAACCTGAGCCTCCCTTGAAGAGGTATTCCATTTTCCGCCCGATCAGGATAAGGGTATAAACTTGAGCCTCCCTTGAAGAGGTATTCCATTTTCTACCCGATCAGGATAAGGGTATAAACCTGAGCCTCCTTCAAAGAGGTATTTCATCTTCCACCCAATCAGGTTAAGGGTCAAACCTGAGCTTCGTTCCATACGAGGTATTTCTGTCCCATCCAGGTTAAGGGCATAAACCTGAATTTCACTCCCACAAAGTGAGTCTTTTCTCTCCATTCTTCGCTTCATATCTACCATTTTCCTCGGGCTAATTTCCTCACACCTAGTCAGATCCTTCTAACTGGGGCATTTTTTTTTCCATATATATATAGCCCAAATTTGGTGTGTTTTTCTTTGCCACTAAGCTCGACCATAAGCCGGCTTAGTAGCAAAGAGGGGCATCTGTAAACACCCCAAATTTTCACTCACCTTCCTGACATCATCACATTTTGGTTCTTCGGAACCAATGAAGGGCAAAATGGTCATTTTCCAAGATTGAACCTTGCAGAAAGTCCTAAATTTCATTCTCGAGTCTCAAAACTTCTCTATTTAGACTCAGAGACATCTTCAAATTACAAATTCTCCAAATCTCATGCTTAACCAGAAGTCAAGATTTTTAAATTCAAATTCAGAGCGGCAATTTTGTAGAACATGTCTTTGCATAGCATTGCATGAACATTTCATATCATTTCACTACACAACATGTCATTTTGAGATCCAGAACTCCTGATTTTCAAAATTGTCAATCCAGATTTGATTTTTAAAATTTTCAAAATTGACTTTAAAACCCTGGGTTTTAAAATTATCAATTCTTCCCATTTTACCCCCAAGACCCCGGATTACGAAAAGTTTTCTCAAGAAAACAATCTGGACGGTTTTAATATTTCAAAATTTTGCCAGTTGAAAAGGAAGGGACACAATTTCAAAATTCATAAGATCTTATTTCAAACTTTTACAAAAAGGCTCCGAATTTCCCTACATCTTTCTAAATTTTGCCTTGAAAAACCATTTTTTTTCTTTTCAAGTTTTGAAATCAAGCCAAAATTTTGCTTCGTGTTTTCCAAAAACTAGCCTACTATTATGAAAATTCCAAAATATATCTCACTTGGCTCGGATTTCAAATAAATGATGTGGGACCCACCTCGAGGTGGGATCACACTCAAATTCTCAAAAATTTCTCCTATTTTTAAAACAGTGACCATCCAGAAGTGACACCGATTTATAAAATTCTTTTATTTTGATTTAAATCTTGATAAAATATTTAGTGGGCCCACGTAGGTGGCACCCCACTAAGACTCTTTGCCAAAAGAAAGATTTTTTTTTATTTGAGGTGGCACTACCAAAACAAAATCCATTTTTTTACTCATTTTATTATTATTTTATTATTTTTTTTATTTTTATTACTTTTCAGCCCCCAAAGGGAACCACCGTGAAACCCTACCGAGATTTTCGTTCTTTACCTAAGTTTTTTTAAAGGTACACCCGGAGAAAAGGAGCCACCCACCCTCTTCAAATGGCAACATTTTGAAAACTTTCAAAAATCAGTTTTTTTTTTAAAACTTATCAAAAATCTTTCACAAAGCAGCCCGAGCTTTTGGCTGAAAGGGCGGAACTTTTTTTTAAGAGAGGGCTTAAGCCACCAGAAAGAGGGACTTGGGATTTTCCCCCTAATGGTTCAGCGCCCCTTTCTTCACGGCTTCTCCCCTTTCCATTTGGAGCCCTTCCTTCAGCCAAGGGCCAAGGAACTCCAGCAAAACCTGAGAGGAAGGACCCAATAGGAGCGATTGCTCCTAACTTCAGCCATCTCTCGCTCAGAAGTGTGCCTGCTCTCATCTTCTTCAACCCAGTCGATAACTTTCTCCTCCCTTTCAGCCCATCAGCAGGAGACCAGCCGTGTCTTCAGCTCAGCAGCAGAAGCAGTCCAGCGGCACTCTTCAAAGGAAAGATAAGTCTTCAACGATTGGCACTCAGTAGCCCTTCCACATACCTATCGAGGATCAGCTCACCCTGTTAGGAAGCGCATCTTCAACTCCTGCCGAACCAAGGTAAAGCCCCTTTCCTTTTTTTTTTCTTCTTCTTCTTTTCTGTCTTACTCGGCATCTACAAGAATTAGATCTCAGGTTCGTGTCATGTGCTCTGTAAACCCTTTTCAATGGTTGATGAGGTTTACATTCCAGGTTTAGTCAGTATACTAAGAAATGATAACGCCCTTCAATGGCATTCTCATTTCAGTCCTAAATATCTTGGTTCCATCGAGTCCCTATTTCAAAACTCTCACATGATTCATCATGATATCATGGACTTTTCAAAAATGATCTCTTTATTTCAGTTCAAGGCTTTCATGTATATGTCTAAACCAGTCGGTTATATGATCGCTGTTAGAGTAAATTTTCAGTTATCGCTCTTTGGAAACGCAGCAACCAGGACTTCAGGCATCGGCTGTGTCAATATCCTCATCGTCAAATGGTTTTCCTGTTTTAAGTTGGCTTTGGAAACTTTGGCAAGTCATCGGTTTACACCAAATTACATGTGTTTTGCTGAAAATACCTATATACGATGGAATCAAATGATAGCTTACTGAGCTCATCATACAGTAAACAATGTCCTTAACCAGGGCATTAACATCCAGCCCATCTGACTTTGCTTTCATTTCCCTATCCGTCAGTGTAAGCATCTAGATTTCATGTTATTTTCGATCTGTGAAAGCAGCCTCTTTGTCATTAGACCCTTCTTCTCTTTTTGCAGATCATCTTTTTAATAGCATTAATATTAGATTTGAGTTCATTGCAATGATTGTTATTCCCATTTGTATTGGTGACATGCAAATGTCGCCTAGTGGTATTAGATTTAGTGGTGTTTTGGGGAATGTAGAGAGAGGATACCGTAAATCCTCCTGCACTTGGCATTTATCTGATGGTGATTGTTCCATTAGTGATCCTATTACCTAACACAGAGGTGATTTCAATAGTTTGGATCTATGACTTCATCTATGGCATTTCTTTGAATGTTCATGACAGCATCCATGATCCAGGTAAGTGTCATAATGGCGGAACACCGCGACATTGGAGCTAATAGCAAACTCAAAAGGCCCAGGCAAAACCCTTCTTTGCACATGTATATTATCCAAAAAAAAAATTTTCTTCCCCAACGTGCTCTGTTTTCTTCATAGCAGTAGGGTAAATACATGTAGAGTCTGTAAGATATTCCTGTACAGCATCGCCCAGGCCCATTTTACAGCTTCCTGTGTAGCCGCGTGCAGGACCTCTTGCTGACACTTAAGCTAATTCCACCATCTGTAACAAAAAAAAAAAAAGAAAGAATTTTTTTTTTACCCTACTGACTTACTGTGGTATCATTTCTACTGTTGTATCATATAGTAAACACCTAAGGTTTAATGGCATATATATATATATATTTTGCTGTGTATAGGTCTTGTTGTCACAGCCCTAGCGGCTGGATTCCACGCATATTAGCTCTTTCGATGTCATAGATTTGCTCCCAGCATCTACTGAAAGCTCATTCCTCATGTCATTTCTGCACATGGCATGATTAATCCATTTCGGAAGTACATTATTGGCCCAGCTCTAATAAATTTTCTATACTTTGATCATCAGGATAGTGCTTTGCTTCATCTATAGGACGGGCCTGAAAAGTTTCTTGTTACAGATATTCCGGTCTCACCAGCACCAAGTGGTCCTTCTGTTTTTGTAGATGCTGGATATGTGAGGTTTTAACAAATTCATGTTGTCCGTATAGATGCTTTATTTCAGGTGCTCATTGGTTTCTTTTGCATATTGTAAAATGAAATGTTAAGCCTCATTCTACGCAGATTGAGGATATACCTGTTTGCTGGCCATAGCAAGAGTTATTAGAAGCTTGTGTTGCTCATAGGCTGATCGATGAGCATAAATTTTCCCTCAATGAAGGAAATTTGTACCACGGATCCTGTATTTAAAAGTCCAGTTCACTGAATCTGACTATTGGAGTAAAGCAACCGTTAGGCCCGCTTAGCTAGGATATAGGACCCACACCTATCTTGTATAAACATTTAAGAGAGACACCCGCTTCTATGACTTCAATCCTTTAAGGTTATCCGATTAGGGCACGTATAAATCACACATTCTTTTTAAGCAACTCTCATGTGGAACATAGTGTCTGTTGCATATATTTACTTCCCTTTTGTCAAATCATCGCCCCCCATTCATTTGATGCCATCATGACCTATACATTTCTCCTTTTGTATAAATGAAGTTTTCAAGCATAGTCCTGGAAATCTCCTACTTAGCCTAGGCACAAGCTTAGGTCACTGTATACACATTAGCATAGACGCAATCATATGCGGTTTAGCACAAGTGTAAGGCTTCCAATTTCTTTGCCTACTTTGTATTGCTATTTCTGATATTAACTCATTTACAGGAAAATCTGGAGGATGCTGACTATTTTAATTTTGTATTTCTTTGATTCATTTTGCTTTTATGTCAGAGATGTAATAATTCAATTTGGAATAAGAAATTTTATTTTCTGCTTAGACTAGGATGCATATCATATAGTTTAAATTTATGCAATATCTTGCTTATATGATCCATGCATTTTTATTTCAAAAGCACTATGGATGTTCACGAATGGCACGTGCACCAACTCTTAGGGAGTTGATGAACTCGGTGGAATCCATATTTACGGCCCTAGTCGGAATATGGACGAGACCCAGATCCATCATCTTCCTACCAGTCACATTGAGCCTACACTCTTAGGCTATCTTAAAATGCACCTCATATTTCCAATGTTTTCAACATCTTGTGAATTAACTCAAATAAACCCTGAATATATTCATGGCCACAGTCAGAATATGTGAAGGATTTACTTTGGATTAATCCACATTTTTCCAACAAAACTTTCAGAAATCTTTTCAAAAGTGTATTCATTCATTCAAATCATTTGCATCATTTGTTTTTCTCATGATTTTCTCAAAAGATTTTCACTCCATGGAATCGATTTCTCAAGAAACTCTGAAGATTTTCCAAAATCGGTTTTCCCAAGTCAAAGTTTTCCTATGATTTTCCTTAAAAAGTTTATTTTCTCAAGATTTTCAAAAGGAGTTTTCCAATCTTTCTCAAAGATCAAAATCGATTTCCAAGTATTTCAACGATAAGATTCCCAGTATTTCAATTTCCCAAGTTTCATTTTTCTTCTCCAATGAGTTTTCCTATAAATTTTTCATCATTTTCCTAAGAAAATGCTCAAAGTCCGAGTTTTCCTGAGAAGTGTTTCCCTTTCTCAAATGTTCACCTTTTCTCAAGAATCACTTCTATTTTCCCAGGATTTTCAACCATTTATGATTTTCCCACAACTTTATGAACTTTCTCGTGATTTCAAAAACCCTTTTTCCTCTGAGTTTCCTGCGAAATTGACCTTTTCAAATATCTTTCAATTCCAAATGTTTTCCAAGCATACATCATGTTTTTCCCAAGCTGCATTTTCCAAAATCTCATAACACATGCCTGAATTCTCTGTGCATTTAGGATAGAACATAACTTTGATAATTTAACTAAGTCAAGCACAATTTTGGTCCTTGGTTCGATTACCTCTGTTAAAGGCGGCAGGAACGGTCGAACCTCGTACCGACAGGTCGAGCCCCATCCCATGGATTTTTCCGCAAATTTTCAAAACGGAGGCGAGTATTTCATAACCATTTTCCAAAATCCGATCAAGTTTGAATCGCGAAAGCGTTTTCGCACTTTTTTTCTGCAAGGATGGGAAGACGGGAAAAATTTCGCGACAATAACAGATCCAAAACCCAACTCCATCTTGGATCTAAGACTTCAGATCCAAATCCATCTTAGGGTCCAAAGTCGAGCTCTATCTTGGATCTCAAATTTCAGATCCTAAATCCATTTTAAGATCCAATTCTATTTAGGATCCAGAATCCATATCCATTCCCAATTCTAGATTTCAAATCCAATTCCATTTTCAGATCTCATCTGAACTTCCTAAATCCATTTCTATTTTTAAATACCATTTGAATTTCTCAAATTCATCCTGATTTCAAATCTTAAACTCAATTCCATTTCAACTTTTATCTCTTCTCCTAAATCTAAGTTCAAAGTCCATCTTCTGACTTTGAAATTTTCTTCCTTTTCCCTTTTTTCTCTCATCTTCAAATCATTCCAAAATTCAAAAGATTTATTTTTTCAGCTCTGATTATTTCAAAGACTTAGAACTTTAAATCCCTGATCTATCTCAAGTTCTAAGTTAGATTCAATCATCAAGTTTATCTCAGAACACTTGGAGATTTCGAAAAACCATTTTTTTGAAAAGAGCATATATCCTTGCATTGCACAAGCTTGATTCTTTGTGCATTTAGACTTATAATAAATTTTTAGATGATATTTAGGCATAAATTCGATCCTTGGTTTGATTACCCTGGTAAAGGCGCTAGGAACGGTCAAACCTCGTATCGACGAGCGAATCCCGTCTCTTCATTTTCCTGCAACATATTTCAAAACGGAGGTGAGTAAAATTCTAAATATTTTCAAATCAAGGTCAAGTGAGACCCCGCAAAAGAGTTCCTCTTCTTCTCTTCTTTTCTTTTTCTCTTCTTTTTTTTCTTTTTTTTTTCTCCCTTCAAAAAGGTGGAAAATAAAGGCTAGAAAAGGAAAAGAGAAGGAAGAGAGAGAAACCACAAGAGAGGAAATTTTTTGCGATAATCACAGTTTTGGCGACCGTGTCTTCATCCGGTCAAATTTGTGCCTTTGCTTTGCTTTGATATTATCTAAATCTTTATTCTTTCAAATGTCAGCTTCATTTCCATGCAAACCTTAGGAGCCTAGACTCTGTCCTAAGCTGACATTATTTGCATATAGGATCTAAGTATGGTTTGGTAGGACCATATTGAGGAGATTATTCCATGTTCACATTAGACTTAGGTCTGAAATACAACTCTCCTCAATTTTAGAGATTGAATGCAAACAATGTATGCAAGTGTATGCTTCTTTTTCATTTAAATCTACCTCTTTAGGACTTGCATTAAAGTCATCTGATTTATTGCATGTTAAACATGTTTTTGAAAACATCCCTGCCTATATTGTCCCGGTCTTCACGTTGTTGGGTTGTCTCACTGAACCATAGTTCAAGAGAGAGCCTTACGAATGGACCACTTATTTGGGTTCGCGCCCCCCTACCACGTACCTAAGAGCCATAGTCCAAGGTATATCGATAGGTGCTCAAGGATGTTGGGAAGCCATTACCTTAGAACCAGAGGAATATATTTATGCCACATACTTCGAGCTTTGGCTTGAGTATATCGGCATACCTTGATTGAAATAAGATGATCTAAATCTTAGAGTTAGGATTAAGGTCCTATTCTTCATTTCAAAATATTGCATATAGAGTCATCTTTAGGGAATGTTGTTTGTACATCCTTGTTTGTATATCTGTGATTGTCTGATATTTTTCCTTATATTCTCCAAAACCCTGTGTAAGACCCGCAATTTTTCAGATAACTCTGAATAAATTCCTGAGGCATTTTTCCAGTGAAAAATAGCGTTTTTACCGTAAAGCGAATCGAACTGATTCCTGCGATCCAAATATACTTAGGATATTCGTATCTTCACGAATATATGCTCAAACGCTCTGGAGATCATAACTTCCTCCCCGCTCGAAATCAAGAGATTCCTGCGAGCCAACTTTCTTAGTTGCATCAATACGAAGATAATGGCAACTCAGAATTTTTCGGAAAAAAATGCCGAAAACTCAACTTTTTTGTGGGACCCACGAAAATGTTGGTGGGACCCACAAAAATATTCTTCAGAAAATATCCGGTGGGACCCATGAAAATATCTCATGGAAATATCTCAGATGGATAAGATCAAACAGTCAAATGGATAAGATCAAAGGGAATTTCTGAAAAAGCTATGGACTAAAATGGAAATTCTGAAACTTAGGGCTCAAGTTTCAGAATCTATAAATAGAGGAGCCCCCCTCCTTTGAAAAATCATCTAGCCCTCTCTCTCTCCTCCTTTTCCAAACCTCCCCTACCTAGCCTAGCCCACCTGAGCCCACCTGACCTGGTCTGAGCCTGCCTGACTTGGCCTGAGCCTGCCTGACCTGGTCGTAACCCACCTGACCTAGGTCTGAACCCACCTGACCTAGCTCAAACCCAGTTGATTTGACTTGAACCTAGTTGGGTTTGAAGTCAAAGTCAAAGTCCTTTTTGGTCCAGCTTTTGGTTTGGATTTCTAAACCCAGACTTAGCCTACTTGGGTTGAGTTCGAACCTGCTGAACCCAGTTGACTTGGACCGAACCTTGTTTGGTTCAAACCACTTAGGTTGAGTAGCTTGACCTACTCTACCTCTTTCTCAACTAAGTCAGCTTCATCTGACTTAGTCTGACCTCTCGAAGGAAGGCTCAAAGCCAACGAAGCAACCCGGAGCCGTTTCTTCCACGATTTAAAGTAAGTTTGCTTCATTAAACCATCTCTCTCAAGTATTTGATTGTTTGTATATAGCATATACTTTCTGAAGTAGTATCTTGCTTTAGTTCTTGGTTGAGCCCTCTAGGACGCTTCGGTGTTCACGCGCTCGCCTCGTAACTATCATCGGATATATATGTTCGAATGCGCAGTATATGCGTTCTTCAAAATAGTATCTCACCCTAGTTCTCGGTTGAGCCCTCTAGGACACTTCGGTGTTCACTCGCTCGCCTCGTAACTATCGTTGGATACAGATCTAGGTGTATATCTGCTGATCCTGCCGACGCGTCCTATATCGCACAGGCTATGTAATTTACCTTTGCCGTCGCGTCGTATGATGCCAAGGCTCCCTGCTTTCTGTACTTCCGATTAAAGCACTTCCGATTAAAGCACTTCCGATTATGCATTTACTTACGCCGTCGCGTCGAACGATGCCAAGGCTCCTGCTTTCTGTAATGTATTTACTTGCGCCGTCGCGTCGAACGATGCCAAGGCTCCTGTTTTGTTACATATGTAGAATATTTCGTTCAGTTACACAGCCTGAACAGTAGTATATGCATTTCCTTTACGCCGCTGCTGTATAAAGCATAGGCTTCTGCTTATATTACATATATGGCGCGTAAGTGAGCGTTCAAATGGAGATCAAATCGCCAATGCGATTCCCTTACCGCTCCTCGTGCAAGATTCTGCTTGACGAATGAAGCTCCTATTGGAAAGGCTTCGCCTTTTTGCAAAATGCTCTTTACGTAAAGACTAAATCAATTACGTATGGCCTGGCTATGGCCCAAGGTTCCTGCAACCTTGATGGATGCAAAGTACGCACAACGGTGCGCATCCATTTCCCGAGTTAAGCGTAGCGATTTCCCACTAAAGAGGGGAGATGCCGCTGAAATGGATAAAAGAAAATGCACGCTTTCTCCGTTAAAGAGAGGAAGTGCTGCTGAAATTCCTAAAGGAGCTAGGAATGGCTCAGAAAGAACGTAGCAGAAGTGCTACCCAGTTATGGAACGCCTTCTACGATGTAGAAAGGTTCGTCGCACCACTGCCGGTAGAGCAGAAAAGGTGTTGACAGAATGGTTGGCAGAAGAGCTGCCAGAACCAGTTAAGTGGCACAATGATATCCTTTGTTGGAACGATGTCAGAATGACTCATCTCCCTGGCACCTGCAAGGGCACCATACTTGTAAGAGCCGTTGCGCCAAAGTAGTGGTAGCACCTTGACGAAATCCTGAGCTCGTTGCGTAAAAATACGCCGAGTAGCCGATCGGTAGAGATCGAGTCATATGCATGCTCATTGAGAATTATCAGACAAACAGACTCGTAAGGGCCGCTGAGCCGGAGTGTGTTGTTTCCACCGAAAGAGGTGAAGTGCTCGTCAAGGCTGAAGTGCCGAGAGCAGAGTTAAGCATGCATATGAATAAAACCTTTGTTCCACGGTGAAAACCGTGTGGTTGATTGGGGTCGGGTACATACTTCTCAAAGGCAGCCTTATAGGCATGCAATGTTCGTCAAGTAATTGTAAGACCGGCAGGCCCCTTTCAGAATTTCTCACCGAGGAAGACGGTGATGGCGCAGCCTTGAGTGACATATATTTCACCCGAACCTGATAGAGTTCATTGATGGCCTTCGTCACTCAGAGGTATGGAGGTCGTGGTTATCCTTAAATATCTAAGGATTGAACCCAACTACTGCAGTAGCAGAATGCATTCAGATACCTAGTAAGGATCTCTTCCGGTATGTTGTACCGTCCTACTAGGGGGATGGGGTCAACAGGCCTCTGGGTATCTAAAATACATAGAATAATCAACCCCCAGATCGTCGCGTTGTCGCCCAGATATGAGTCCCCTAAGCCCAGGGGGAGGTGCAATTATCGAAACAAAGCATTAGCTTAGGTACAACGCTACTTTGAATGTATGAGTGAATGACGTTGTTGAGTCAGTCCTGCATAACCTTTGTGAAGGTGTCATGGTCGGTATACTACTGTACCGATTGGGAAAGAACTCCATTGATATCCGTACGACTAAGTGAAGCTCGGAGAGCTGTCCTTAGATTCGTAGGATACGGATGTGCCAAGCATAAAGGCTTGAGCTAGACATCCATTCGTGACTCTGAGGAAGTCAAGGCTAAGTCGTAGAGACTTAAGCGGTTATTCTAACTCACAGCCCTGAAGAGGCTTATGCGAAGTCATGAAGACTTGCGTGGATGTTCAACTCATAGCCCTGATGAGGCTTTTGCGATATACGCTAAGTCATGGAGGCTTGAGCGTCGTATTACGAACTGCGACCCTGAGTGGTCTATGCATTTACTTGAGTTGAATAGATAGGTGTTTGCCTACTTACCAGACCATCAGTGGTTCTGACCTCGTTTAATAGGGATTTCAGGTGTTGAACCTGCGTGGCGATATGCGGAGCAAGGCGGCATCGAGTTCCAGGGTTTCTCTAGACAGAGTTGTATTGCTTCCTTTTTATTGAACCTTCACTGCTTTTCTAAGCAGTAGTGTTGTAATAACCATGTGCTTTCGATAAAATGGAACACTTTGGTGGTCAATGAGTTGCTTGGCCACATACCTGCAACGTGCTCGAAGTTTTCTAAAACCGATGACTCATTATCGTCTTATTCCGCTGCTAAAAGCTTTTCTAAGTTCCGCTGCAAAGAAAAAAAAAAGAAAGAAGAGAAATTCATGAAAATTTTAACTTAGCTTTGTTTTGGAAATCCGGGGCGTTACAGAATTGGTATCAAAGCAAGAGTCTGAGAAACCTGGTTCGAGATCCGTCTTGTCCACCATATCGCATTGTAAGTATAAATCTTACACTTTTTCTGATTTGGGTATATTTGCATGAATAGATAAATGGCTCCTAGGACAAGGAGAACCATGCCGAGCGAGGAGTCCCATACGCAGGGCTTCCTGTTGGAGACACTCAACAGGCTTGTGTCTGCCATTCGCGAATCAAGGCAAGCACCAGCCCCGCCTCGCAACGAGAACCTTGGAGGAATAACTTATGAGAAGTTCCTCAAACTCGACCCACCAGTTTTCGTTGGCAAATCCGATCCAGAGCTCGCATAAAGATGGATCGAGGAAACAGAGCGTGCATTTCTGGTATTAGGAGTACCAGAAGAAAAGAAGACCAACTTTGGCACGTACAGGCTGAAAGACAACGCACGAAAGTGGTGGGATACCACTAAGATAATCCAGTTCTCTCAGCTTGAAGTCATCCCTTGGGATGATTTTCGGAGAACTTTCTTGGATAATTACTTTCCGATACACTCCAGAAAAAAGAAGAAGATGGAGTTTCTGGAATTGAAGCAAGGTGTTATGAGTCTGATGGACTATACCACTAAATTTCAAAACCTTGAACGATATTGCTCCACGTTATTCGATACTGACCAAGAATAGGCCGATAAATATATAAATGGATTGCAAGGAAGGTTGCGATCTCGTGTGATAACAAGTATGCCCTCGACTTTTCAAGCTGCTGTGGCAGCATCTTCAAAGATTAGCGAGGATTGGGCGCGATCTAAGGTGATTATAGCAAAGAGGCCCATAGTTGATGGTCGGAACAATAAGAGTACGTTTCCCGGTGGCCAGGAATCACAACCAGCTTTTTATAAGAGGGATTTTTGGGAGAACAACTTTACTCCACCGACCGAGCAGCCATTACAGATGGTAGAAGCTAATCAGCCCTACCAACAGCCTAATTTTCGATGCCCGAGGTGTAGCTCAGATCATCCCGGAGGGGTTTGTCCTCGCGATACGGGAGGTTGCCTGTATTGCGGCAAACCAGGGCATCGTGTGAGAGAATGTCGCAAGAAGGCCTCAGATCTTCAACAGAGAAATATGGGATCTGGAGGACCCTCTCAACAAATACAACAACAACAACTGCCACTACCCAGGATAGAGCAGAAACCTGTGGCAGGTCGTGTCTATGCGGTGACAGCCGAACAACTCATGAATGATGACCATATCAAGGAATCTGGATACCTTGATAGATAGAGTTGTAATGGGTAAAGAGCGATTGAAAGACAAGATCCAATGAATGCTCGAGACAAGTGGCTTATGACCTTGTGTACGGTCATCTGGATCAATATGTATCCTTGCTCCCTAAAGTAATGTTGGATTTGTTAAATTAAATGTTTAAGTGCTTATGCCCAAAATTTATGGCTATAGACCCCATGATTAAGAAATTAAGTTTGCGTAATTAGAACGTTAAAAGTTACTTAATAAAATAAACCATCGAGGAATTGTTCCCAAGAAAAGAGTCCTGTGAGGTTTTACATATTCAAGATCAGATCGTCTAGCCAGAGTGAGCCTGTGAGGGTATACAACTCCGTGCGAGTGTATATGTTCCAAAACCAGTAGCTTGGTTAGTATGATTCTGTGAGGGTGTACTGATCCAATATCAGGTAAGTCTGACGAGGGTGAACCTGTGAGGAGGTACGTTTCCAATACCAGGTAGTCTGACAGGGGACTTATTCCAATATGGTTAATCTCTAGAAGAATGATCTGTGTGTATGAAATAGTTACACAAGATGGTTATGTTGATAGCCGGTTGGAAGAACATTGATTTAATAAACTATCGTGGTTGTAGCATAATTTAAACTCAGATATGAGAAGCATACCTCATCGATCATGAATTATGATATGAGGTTATGATTGGAATAAATACCATGTTGAACTAAGTGAATACAATTATGAATCTAACATATGGGAGAAATATCCCGAGTTACGCACTTAGTACTCTTAACTGAATTTCGCGGACGAAATTCCTTTAAGGGGGTAATGATGTAAGACCCGCAATTTTTCAGATAACTCTGAATAAATTCCTGAGGCATTTTTCCAGTGAAAAATATCGTTTTTACCGTAAAGCGAATCGAACTGATTCCTGCGATCCAAATATACTTAGGATATTCGTATCTTCACGAATATATGCTCAAACGCTCTGGAGATCATAACTTCCTCCCCGCTCGTAATCAAGAGATTCCTGCGAGCCAACTTTCTTAGTTGCATCAATACGAAGATAATGGCCTACTCAGAATTTTTCGGAAAAAAATGCCGAAAACTCAACTTTTTTGTGGGACCCACGAAAATGTTGGTGTGACCCATAGAAATATTCTTCAGAAAATATCCGGTGGGACCCATGAAAATATCTCATGGAAATATCTCAGATGGATAAGATCAAACAGTCAGATGGATAAGATCAAATAGTCAGATGGATAAGATCAAAGGGAATTTCTGAAAAAGCTATGGACTAAAATGGAAATTCTGAAACTTGGGGCTCAAGTTTCAGAATCTATAAATAGAGGAGCCCCCCTCCTTTGAAAAATCGTCTAGCCCTCTCTCTCTCCTCCTTTTCCAAACCTCCCCTACCTAGCCTAGCCCACCTGAGCCCACCTGACCTGGTCTGAGCCTGCTTGACTTAGCCTGAGCCTGCCTGACCTGGTCCTAACCCACCTGACCTAGGTTTGAACCCACCTGACCTAGCTCAAACCCAGTTGATTTGACTTGAACCTAGTTGGGTTTGAAGTCAAAGTCAAAGTCCTTTTTGGTCCAGCTTTTGGTTTGGATTTCTGAACCGAGACTTAGCCTACTTGGGTTGAGTTCGAACCTGCTGAACCCAATTGACTTGGACCGAACCCTGTTTGGTTCAAACCACTTAGGTTGAGTAGCTTGACCTACTCTACCTCTTTCTCAACTAAGTCAGCTTCATCTGACTTAGTCTGACCTCTCGAAGGAAGGCTCAAAGCCAACGAAGCAACCCAGAGCCATTTCTTCCACGATTTGAAGTAAGTTCGCTTCATTAAACCATCTCTCTCAAGTATTTGATTGTTTGTATATAGCATATACTTTCTGAAGTAGTATCTTGCTTTAGTTCTTGGTTGAGCCCTCTAGGACGCTTCGGTGTTCATGCGCTCGCCTCGTAACTATCGTCGGTTATATATGTTCGAATGCGCAGTATATGCGTTCTTCAAAATAGTATCTCACCCTAGTTCTCGGTTGAGCCCTCTAGTACACTTCGGTGTTCACTCGCTCGCCTCGTAACTATCGTTGGATACAGATCTAGGTGTATATCTGTTGATCCTGCCGACGCGTCCTATATCGCACAGGCTATGTAATTTACCTTTGCCGTCGCGTCGTATGATGCCAAGGCTCCCTGCTTTCTGTACTTCCGATTAAAGCACTTCCGATTATGCATTTACTTACGCCGTCGCGTCGAACGATGCCAAGGCTCCTGCTTTCTGCAATGTATTTACTTACGCCGTCGCGTCGAACGATGCCAAGGCTCCTGTTTTGTTATATATGTAGAATATTTCGTTCAGTTACACACCCTGAACAATAGTATATGCATTTCTTTTACGCCGCCGTTGTATAAAGCACAGGCTTCTGCTTATATTACATATATGGCACGTAAGTGAGCGTTCAAATGGAGATCAAATCGCCAATGCGATTCCCTTACCGCTCCTCGTGCAAGATTCTGCTTGACGAATGAAGCCTCTATTGGAAAGGCTTCGCCTTTTTGCAAAATGCTCTTTACGTAAAGACTAAATCAATTACGTATGGCCTGACTATGGCCCAAGGTTCCTGCAACCTTGATGGATGCAAAGTACGCACAACGGTGCGCATCCATTTCCCGAGTTAAGCGTAGCGATTTCCCACCAAAGAGGGGAGATGCCGCTGAAATGGATAAAAGAAAACGCACGCTTTCTCCGTTAAAGAGAGGAAGTGCTGCTGAAATTCCTAAAGGAGCTAGGAATGGCTCAGAAAGAACGTAGCAGAAGTGCTACCCAGTTATGGAACGCCTTCTACGATGTAGAAAGGTTCGTCGCACCACTGCCGGTAGAGCAAAAAAGGTGTTGACAGAATGGTTGGCAGAAGAGCTGCCAGAACCAGTTAAGTGGTACAATGATATCCTTTGTTGGAACGATGTCAGAATGACTCGTCTCCCTGGCACCTGCAAGGGCACCATACTTGTAAGAGCCGTTGCGCCAAAGTAGTGGTAGCACCTTGACGAGGTCCTGAGCTCGTTGCGTAAAAATACGCCGAGTAGCCGATCCGTAGAGATCGAGTCATATGCATGCTCATTGAGAATTATCAGACAAACAGACTCGTAAGGGCCGCTGAGCCGGAGTGTGTTGTTTCCACAGAAAGAGGTGAAGTGCTCGTCAAGGCTGAAGTGCCGAGAGCAGAGTTAAGCATGCATATGAATAAAACCTTTGTTCCACGGTGAAAACCGTGTGGTTGATTGGGGTCGGGTACATACTTCTCAAAGGCAGCCCTATAGGCATGCAATGTTCGTCAAGTAATTGTAAGACCGACAGGCCCCTTTCAGAATTTCTCACCGAGGAAGACGGTGATGGCGCAGCCTTGAGTGACATATATTTCACCCGAACCTGATAGAGTTCATTGATGGCCTTCGTCACTCAGAGGTATGGAGGTCGTGGTTATCCTTAAATATCTAAGGATTGAACCCAACTACTGCAGTAGCAGAATGCATTCGGATACCTAGTAAGGATCTCTTCCGGTATGTTGTACCGTCCTACTAGGGGGATGGGGTCAACAGGCCTCTGGGTTATCTAAAATACATAGAATAATCAACCCCCAGATCGTCGTGTTGTCGCCCAGATATGAGTCCCCTAAGCCCAGGGGGAGGTGCAATTATCGAAATAAAGCATTAGCTTAGGTACAGCGCTACTTTGAATGTATGAGTGAATGACGTTGTTGAGTCAGTCCTGCATAACCTTTGTGAAGGTGTCATGGTCGGTATACTACTGTACCGATTGGGAAAGAACTCCATTGATATCCGTACGACTAAGTGAAGCTCGGAGAGCTGTCCTTAGATTCGTAGGATACGGATGTGCCAAGCATAAAGGCTTGAGCTAGACATCCATTCGTGACTCTGAGGAAGTCAAGGCTAAGTCGTAGAGACTTAAGCGATTATTCTAACTCACAGCCCTGAAGAGGCTTATGCGAAGTCATGAAGACTTGCGTGGATGTTCAACTCATAGCCCTGATGAGGCTTTTGCGATATACGCTAAGTCATGGAGGCTTGAGCGTCGTATTACGAACTGCGACCCTGAGTGGTCTATGCATTTACTTGAGTTGAATAGATAGGTGTTTGCCTACTTACCAGACCATCAGTGGTTCTGACCTCGTTTAATAGGGATTTCAGGTGTTGAACCTGCGTGGCGATATGTGGAGCAAGGCGGCATCGAGTTCCAGGGTTTCTCTAGACAGAGTTGTATTGCTTCCTTTTTATTGAACCTTCACTGCTTTTCTAAGCAGTAGTGTTGTAATAAACATGTGCTTTCGATAAAATGGAACACTTTGGTGGTCAATGAGTTGCTTGGCCACATACCTGCAACGTGCTCGGAGTTTTCTAAAACCGACGACTCATTATCGTCTTATTCCGCTGCTAAAAGCTTTTCTAAGTTCCGCTGCAAATAAAAAAAAAAAAGAGAAATTCATGAAAATTTTAACTTAGCTTTGTTTTGGAAATCCGGGGCATTACACCCTGGGTACATGTTATTCAAAATTTCCTCTTTGTTTTTAAAACCCAGGTGTATTTTTCCTTTATTCTTCTGATTTCTTCAAATTCTTTGATCCTGCCTTCAAATTCTTCAAATTTTTCTTTGATATCCTCTTTCAAATTCTTTTTTATTCCTTACCCTCTTTTATGATAATTTTTTTTTGTCGGGATATGTCCCTTTCAAAATTAAATATTTGTTCGTATTCTTATCCTTTTTCATAGAAAAACAATGCGGTTGTCACAAATTTTTGGTGACAACCCGATCCCTCGTAATGGGATATTTTCATTATCAGACTTTGATTTCTTCCTTTATCATAATTTCCTCCAAATTTTTTTAAAATATCCCATTTTAACCAACCGAGAGGACATTGACATTCCATCATGGTTCAGACAAGGACTGGAAAGGAAACAGTGCCACAACAAAGTGACAGTGAAGGAGAGGAAATGAACTCCATCAAGTCATCCAAGCAGCAGGGCCAAGAAGCAGAAAGCAATGTTGATTCAGCTACATACGAGTTATTTCAGAAAGTGATGACAAAAATGATGTCTGAACAGGCTGAGGAAAATCCTAAGAAAATATCTTCTAAAAGCAAAGCCAAGGGAAAAGTCAGCAAGAAGCAAGTTTAGTATGATAGCACTTCAGAGTCAGCAGAGGATGACTCAGAGGAAGAGCAGCCGACATATTTTCACAATCCCTTGTATCGGCCCAAGAAAGTCAACGAGGGGCACAAGTCAGCAAACAAAACCAAGTTTCAGATCCCAGCAGAAAATCCAATGCATAAGCAAATGAGAGAAATGACTCGTGCAATCAAAGACTTACAAACCCAGGACAAAGGCAAAAAGATCTACACTGGTGCAGATTTTTATGATGGCCTAGAAGGAGATGACAACTGGGAAGATCTTCCACATAAATTCATAAAGTTTGATGGGACTGGCAACCCCAAGGATCATCTGGCCACATTTTTCGGTGAATGCAACCGATTCAGAAAAAACAACAAGGCTTTATTCCTATGCTTTCCACGTAGTCTGGAGGGAGTTGCAGCAAAATGGTATGCTGACCATATCAACCCGATTGAACTGCGAGACTTTGACAAAGTCATCAACCTGTTCATCGAAAGGTTCCTTTTCAATACTGAGGCTCCGCCTACCCTCAACCACCTATTCAACCTAAAGCAAAATGGCAATGAGAGGGCGAAAGATTTCATTCATAGATGGAGATCTACCTGCAACCAGATGAATGATTCGATATCAGAGGGGCATGCACTCTCAATAATTTTGAACAATTTCTCTCAACCTCTGAAGGGTCTGATCTCCACTTCTTCATCCAAATCCTGCATCAAGTTAATAGAGCGAGTTGAATGGCTCGAAATGGGATTAGAGAATGGAACCTACCATGGCATTACCTTGGCAGGAGGCAGTCAGGATGTGAAAAAGAAAACCAACTCCACCTTCTCTACCAGTTCCTCTAACAACGACAACGACAAAAACAAAAGAGGTGGCAGGAAGAACCACACCAGCATATTGGGTAGAGATGATTGCTCCAATCAAGAGAATGGGATCAGCAAGAAGAATAACATCCCTCCCTCGAGCATCTAGTTAGAATCAAAGCCCCAAGAGAAACCAAAGCACGATGGTTGGGGATATGACCGTGAGTTTACCCCGTTAGAGCAATCACTTGAGGAAGTTCTTGAGTATATGACAACAAAAGAGATGGTTAAACTTCCCAAGGTAGCAGATCCTTCTGTGACTATGGGAAGGTTCAAGGATCAGTTCTGCAAATTCCATCGGGCGATGGGTCACGACACCGAGCACTGCTTTGTTTTCAAAAACATCATCCAAGACTGCATTGATAAAAAGCTGTTGGTGGAAGATCAAGAAGAAGAGTAGCTACCCATCCTGGCCTAGCTTCCTGAACCATGTCAATATTTTTCTACTTTCTCCTTTTCAGTCACCTAATAGGGACAACTCAGTCCCAGTCTTTTGTGACCTTTGGTCAACAAACTTGTAAATATTTCAGTCGTTGTTATCAATATTTTCTATCAATGAAATGTCAATTTTCTTCATATCTGTTGATATCAAATACTTCTATCCTTCACCACGATGGGGCATTTATTTTGAAAAAAATTGTATTTTTCATATTCTTTTTAAAATAAGGGACAATCCCAAAGCATCATTCATGAGAGAAATGATATTACCTATGAGGGATTTTCAAAATCATAAAAATCTTGAGAATTTCTGCAAAAACTTCTTCATGATCACCAAAAGTTCAATATTTTGATCTAATCTTCTTCAAAATAAACTATCACATTGATTTTCCTTTTTCCAAAATGGGTTTTTAAACCATTATCTTCAAAATTAACCCTCATGATGATCTCTCATGATGATTCCTTTTTTTTTAAGGGTTAGCTCTCGCGCTAATCATTCTTCTCGTGGTTGATTTTCTTCTCAAAGTGATTTCTCAATTGTCTTTTAAAACATTCTCCTTTCAATTTAAAGATCCCACATGCAGGCAGGATCAAATAAATTTTGTTTTCTTGTCTCAATTTTTATCAATTTTCATTAATCTTTTGTCAATTTTGTCAAATTTTCACCTTTTACTAAATTTCATCAATTTTATTGTTTTTTCATCAATTTTATTGATTTTTCATCAATTTTATTTTGGTCAAATTCTATTATTTCACATACCCTTTCAGGTTAAGGGATAAACCTGACCCTCGTTGTCCGAGGTGTTCCCAGTCAGGATAAGGGATAATCCTGAAACCCCTCATAGGAGCAATAACGCTACCTATGAGGATTCTTTTGTAATTACAAGTTTTGTCAACCCTTATTGACTTTCTAAAATTATATCAATTTCTCTTCATTTACTTTCCTTAAATTCTATTCTTTTCTCATTCAGGATAAAGGATAATCCTGAGACCTTTCGTAGGGGCAATAATGTTACCCATGAGAATTCCTTTTGCAAATACAAGTTTCATCAAATTAATTTTCTAAAATTTTATTCTTTTCTCATTCAGGATAAGAGAAAATCCTGAGACCTCTCGTAGGGGCAATAATGTTACCTATGAGAATTCTTTTTGCAAATACAAGTTTCATCAAATTGATTTTCTAAAATTTTCTAAAATTTTATTCCTTTCCCATTCAGGATAAGGGAAAATCCTGAGACCTCTTGTAGGGGCAATAATGTTACCTATGAGAATTCTTTTTGCAAATACAAGTTTCATCAAATTGATTTTCTAAAATTTTCTTAAATTTTATTCTTTTCCCATTCATGATAAGGGATAATCCTGAGACCTCTCATACGGGCAATAATGTTACCTATGAGAATTCTTTTTGCAAATACAAGTTTCATCAAATTGATTTTCTAAAATTTTCTTAAATTTTATTCTTTTCCCATTCAGGATAAGGGAAAATCCTGAGACCTCTCGTAGGGGCAATAATGTTACCTTTGAGAATTCTTTTTGCAAATACAAGTTTCATCAAATTGATTTTCTAAAATTTTCTTAAATTTTATTCTTTTCCCATTCAGGATAAGGGATAATCCTGAGACCTCTCATAGGAGCAATAATGCTACCTATGAGAATTCTTTTTTTTTCGCAACACAAGTTTTATCAATCTTTATTTGGTTTTTCTGAAATTATATCAATTTTTCTTCATTAAATTCTCCTTAAATTCTATTCTTTTCCCCTTTTAGGTTAAGGGATAAAACCTGAACCTCAACGTTCGAGGTATTCTTTCTCAGGACAAGGGATAATCCTGAGAACACTCATAAGAGCAATAATGCTACTCATAAGAATTCTCTTTACAAAATAACTTTTCATAAATTTTCTCAAATTTTATCCATTTTTGTCAATCTTTCATTTAATTCTATCTCCTTTTATCTTCTCAAATTTTATTCTTTCTTTTCCCCGTTCAGGATAAATGGTTAAATCCTGAAAACTAGACCACAAACAGCTAACTGTGCGGTCCATCTAAATCCTAGATCATAAATCATAAATCTTGTCATATCCCTTCTAAATTCAAGTCTCAAGTATATCCTCAAAAAATCTCCCTCCTCCCTTTCAGGTTAAGGGATAAACCTGAATCATTGTTTATCATAAATTCTCATCAAGTGTATCAATTTCGTCAAATGTCTCTTTATCAAGCCTTCGGGCTACAAATTCATCAATGTCTACCATTTTCAAGCCTTCGGGTTACAATTTCATCAATATCTATCCTTTTCAAGCCTTCGGGTTAAAAAATTCATTGATGTATATCAAGTTCAAGCCTTTGGGTTACAATTTCATCAATATCTGTTATTTCTCAGCCTTCGGGTCACAACAACATCAAAAATCCTACTTTCGAGCTGGTACTTTTGTCAAAATTCTGCTTTCGAGCTGGTTGGTCAAACAAATCCTGCTTTCGAGCTGGTCGGTCAAAAAAATCCTGCTTTCGAGCTGGTCGGTCAACAAATCCTGCTTTCCAGCTGGTCGGTCAAATCAAATCCTGCTTTCGAGCTGGTCGGGCAAACAAATCCTGCTTTCGAGCTGGTCGGTCAAAAAAATCCTGCTTTCGAGCTGGTCGGTCAACAAATCCTGCTTTCCAGCTGGTCGGTCAAATCAAATCCTGCTTTCGAGCTGGTCGGGCAAACAAATCCTGCTTTCGAGCTGGTCGGTCAATCAAATCCTGCTTTCGAGCTGGTCAGTCAATCAAATCCTGCTTTTGAGCTGGTCGGGCAAACAAATCCTGCTTTCGAGTTGGTACTTCCAAAAATCCTACTTTCGAGCTGGTCGGTCAATCAAAATCTTGCTTTTGAGCTAGTCAGTCAACAAAATCCTGCTTTCGAGCTGGTCAGGCAAAAAAATCCTGCTTTCGAGATGGTCGGTCAATAAAATCCTGCTTTCGAGATGGTCGGTCAATCAAATCCTGCTTTCGAGGTGGTCGGGCAAACAAATCCTACTTTCGAGCTGGTCGGTCAATAAAATCCTGCTTTCGAGCTGATCAGGCATACAAATCCTGCTTTCAAGCTGGTACTTCCATTCAAAATCCTGCTTTCGAGCTGGTCGGGCAAACAAATCCTGCTTTCGAGCTGGTCGATCAATCAAAATCCTGCCTTCGAGCTGGTACTTTCAAAAATCCTGCTTTCGAGCTGGTACTTCCAAAAAATCCTGCTTTCGAGCTGGTCGGTCAAAACAAAAATCTAAATATTCCTTCCTAAAAGTTTCAACTAAAGGTCGCATCAAAATCTATATTAAGTGATTATTTCACAAAGGATGCTCGACAACCTTGCTAATTTGCTACAAAATACTTGTTGATTCCAATAAATCTTACTGTATAAAAGAATTACCTTAGATTACCTTTAGTATTCTTTCCAAAAAAGGTAAAACTTTTTTGCGAAAAAGGGATAAAATTCAAATCTTTTCCCTATTGATCAACCCAAAGGATGTAAGAAATATCCTCGGTATGATTAGCGAAAGAAATATTCAATGATGTTGAAAAGCCATAAGCGAATTGATACTGATCATGGCTATGACGCATGTTTAAAAAATGATTTTTCTGGCAACCAGACAGTAGAAATATCATGAGCTATAAGAGAATCCACTTAATCCATATCCCCTCTTTTTTAAAGCTGCAATCAAATATCTGCAAAAGGGATCTCTCAATTGTCGTCAAGATGAAGACGAATAGGCGAGCTAGACCCCCGGGGCAAAGAAGATTTGGATCATCTCTGAGATGAAAGAGTTTGTGAAGGATCCTTCCAGGGAAAGTTCAGATCACCGTCGAGATGAAAGCGAGTGTGATGAACCTACCGACAAACCCTAAAAGATATTTGATTTCTGCTATCATCAAAAGACCCTTTGAGCCTATATCATCAATACCTAAGATAAAAGAAGGATCGAAACATCTCCGAGATGAAGGAGTTTGTGACATACCCTTCCCTGAAAAAGAGAGAAAAGTCAAGACATCTCCAAAATAAAGGATGATGTAAAAGCCCGAAAAGCCCAATAACTCAAAAAGAGTGCAAAAAGATCTTCATGGGAAAAACACACAGATATCAAACTGCCAAAATTGCCAGAAGTCATCTTTTCTCATGCAAAATTCTTTTATCAATGTCTTTTCACTATTTGCTTTTATGAGATTAAGAATATTTCTTCTCTTCTCATATCAGGGAAACAGATAGCTTCCTTGAAGAAAATCATCAGCGCTAAAATTTTGAATTTGACTCTTAAAGACCGAGGAGTTAACCTTGTTCGGGGAAATACTCTAGGTAAAAGAAGGAATATCTTTTGCACACATGTGCACATTTTCAAGTGTTGAAGTCAACTATAAATTTATCTTATTGGCAAAATTTTCTAGATATTCTAAGAATGAAATAAATATTCAATATCCATTTTGGTGCAACCTAGCGTTGTTTATATTTCCCAGAAGAGTTACCCCATTCAGTTGAAGTATCTCTCTTGTCCCATCACGGTTTCTTCATTCGAGAAATCCGTATGGTTGTACTCACTCAGGTTAAAGGTCAGAACCTGTACCTTCTGCGAGAGGTCATCAATTTCAAAAGCTGACTTAGTCTCAGCAATGAGACGCCCAAAGTCATCCCTTTTTCAAGCTTTAGGGAACCCCATGTTCCTCCTTTCGCAAACCCCTTTCGGATGTGTTCGTCCAAATTTTGAAGGTCCCATCATGGTTTCTTCATTCGAGGATTCCATTTTGTCATCCCCTTCAGGTTAAGGGTTAAGCCTGAACCTCGCCCATCAAGCTATCTTCCTTTTTCAGGTTTGGGTTAAACCTGAGTCTCGTTCTGACAAGGTTCTTCATTTTGACGAGGTGATTTTCTTCCAGTCCCGTCATGGTTCTTCCTATCAAGGAATCCTTGCTTTGTATATCCACCCAGGATAGGATCCTACTTGAACTTCATCTCATGAGGCATTTTCTCAAAAATGTCCCATCAAGATCCTCATATATTCCTTTCTCCATTCAGGTTATTTTGACATATCTTCGTCCCATCCAGGTTAAGGGCTAAACCTGACTCGTTCCAAAAGTTGATCTTGTCTCACCCACGAGACTTGATCTAAATTCTTATTTTTATCATTTCGGGATCTTCACCCAAAGTCTCATCGCGACTTCCTCATTTCCATCATTTAATCATATCATTGTCGAGGATTTTGTCCCCCAAGCCATTCAGGATAAGGTTTTAAGCCGGAAAATCATGTATTTTCAAAATAATTGTTCCACACCCAGTCCAGGTTTGCTAACTGGGGCATTTTTCAAAATTTGGAGTGTTTTCTTTGCCACTAAGCTCGGCTTTTAACCGGCTTAGTAGCAAAGAGGGGCATCTGTGAACACCCATATTTTTTTAAATATCCCCTTTTTGCCTCTGATTTCATTTTATGAGCAATTGAGTCACTTTCAAACCTAAAGTCTTGTACATTTCCCAAAGTTTTACTGAAATTAAATTCATTTTATATATCTGACTCGATTTCGGATTCGGATCCAATTTCAGAATCCAAATCTGAGCATTGTCATCTAATTTTAAATTAAATTCTCAAAATTACTAAAATAACCTTTTGAAAGGCTCAGACAGTTCGTCCGGTATCTGTTTGGATCCATCACGTTATATTCCTCGATTCGAGGTTTAAAACTCGAATATGTCCTCAAAACTTGGGTCCAAACCCACTCGTCTGAAGAAGTTTCTTCAAAATAACCCTGATTTTCCATAAAAACCCTTCTTTTGTAAATATATTTAAATTTTGTAAAATCAGTTTAAATTACTTTAGCTTTTAGAGTTTTGTTTTTAAAAAATACAAAAAAATGTAGAAAATTCAAGAAAAGAATAAAAAATAATAATAAAATCGAAAAAAGAAAACAATAGAAAAATCCCAAAAATTCAGAAAAATATGCAATTAGAACTCTTTTGAAAATGGTTTTGTTAAAAAAACCCTCCTTGTAAAATCCCAAAAATAAGGGCCCCTTTTTAAAATATGTTTTTTTTTGGGTTTTTGAAAACCCTCCGTAAAAGAAAGAAAGGAGGCACCTCTTTCACAAAGGCTCCTTCCAGAAGGATCCTCTTCTCCCTCTCTCACCAAAATCCTCAGCCGCAGGATGCTTCCACGGAACCCTCCAGAACCCCCCCCCCCCATGTGCGATCTTCCTCCCTGAACCATCCATCACCAACAACTCCTCCATCTCCCGTTCATCCCCCAACCAAATCCTCCTTCTCTCCCTTTAAGAGAAGCCCGCAGAGGACTTCAACCCAACCGCTTTTCACCTCCCCATGCTCGAGACGTCCCTTCTTCTCCTTCACGCATCCGTTTTGTGATCATCGCAAAATTTTTCCTCTCGTAATATTCTCTCTTTCTTCTCTTTTCCCTTTCCAACCTCTATTTCCTCCCTTTTGAAGGGAGAAGAAATAAAAAGACGGAAAGAAAGAGAGAAGAGAAAAGAAGGGAAAGAGGAATTCTTTTGCGGGGTCTCACTTGACCTTAATTTTGAAAATATTTGAGAAAATGACTCACCTCCGTTTTTGAAATATTTGCGGGAAAACTGGGAGACGGGATTCGCTCGTCGGTACGAGATTCTACCGTTCCTGGTGCCTTTACCAGGGGTAATTGAACCAAGGGTCGAATTTTTTGCCTTTTGCTTTGCTAAGAAATTATCTAAGAACTTATTCTAAGTCTAAATGCACAAAGAATCATGCTTGTGCAATGCAAGGATGTATGCTCTTTCAAAAAATGATTTTGGAAAATTCCCAAGTGTTTTTGAAATGAATCTGAAAATGGAGCGAAGAAATGATTTCTAACTTAGAACTTTAAGATTTAAAATTCTAAGTTCTTGGAAATAGTCAGAGTTTGGGAAGAATGAATCTGGATATTGAAAAAGAGATGATTTTTTAATTTTGAGATAAAAGGAGAAGCAAGGAAATTTCAAAGTCATAAATGGACTTTGAATCAGAATAGAGATGAATTGGAATTGAATTCTAACTTTTGAAATTTGAAATAAAATGTGGAAAATCTAAAATAGAGTTGAGAAATAGAATTGATTTGAAAGTTGGAATTCAAGATGGAATCTGAATCCAAAGTCTGGATTCTAAATAAATTTCAAAATTGAATTCTAGATTTAGAATCCGGAAATAGGAATTTGGATTTGAAATCTGAGATGAAAAATGGAATTAGATTTGAGAATTGGAATCAAGATGGATTTTGGATCGGAAATTTTGAATGGAATTGGATCCAAGATTTGGAATCCAAGATGGAATTTGGATCTGAAATTTTGAATGGAATTGGATCCAAGATTTGGAATCCAAGATGGAATTTGGATCTGAAATTTTGAATGGAATTGGATCCAAGATTTGGAATTTAAGATGGAATTTGGATCTGAGGTTTTGAATGGAATTAGATCCAAGATTTGGAATCCAAGATTTGGAATCCAAGATTTGGAATCCAAGATTTGGAATCCAAGATGGAATTTGGATTTGAAGTCTCAGATCCAAGATGAAATTGGACTCTGGACCCTAAGATGGAATTGAATCTGAAGTCTGAGATCCAAAGTGAAGTTGGATTCTGGACCCTAAAATGGAATTGGATATGAAGTCTGAGATCCAAAGTAGAATTGGGTTCTGGATCCTAAAATGGATTTTGGATCTGAAATCTGAGATCCAAAGTAGAATTGGAATCTGGATCCTAAAATGGAATTGGATCTGAAGTCTGAGATCCAAAGTAGAATTGGGTTCTGGATCCTAAAATGAATTTTGGATCTGAAATCTGAGATCCAAAGTAGAATTGGAATCTGGATCCTAAAATGGAATTTGGATCTGACTTTGGTTTTTGGAGTTTCAAAAATTGATTTGAGGATGAATTTCAAAGTCAAATTGGACTTTGAATTTGAAACTTGAATTTGGAATTTAGAAAATGAATCAAGAATTTCAAAGTTAATTTAAACTTTGAATTTGGTTTCAAAGTCAAAATTTGGATTTTGAAGAGGAGATAGAATTGATGAGTTTGAAGTAGAAATTGAAGAAAAGATATTCAAAATCACTTGGGTTTTTTAAAAGATTTTTTGAAAATATGATGCAATTCTATCCTGAATGATGAATGAATTTAAAGAATTTGAAATTGGTTTTTGAAAAGCTATTTCACTTTTTAAGTGAATTAAGAATGGGGTTGAAGATATAATATATCTCTGACTATGGTCATTGAATATATTATATAATAACCATATTTAAATTCAAGTGAAGAATGAAATACATTTTTGGTGCTTTTATAGAATTTAAAATGAAATTAATTCTCAATATACCCTAACTATGGCCATTGGTATATATGTTGAATTAATTTTGAATTAAATTCTGATAAAAGAGGAAAATATTTAAAGAAAATATGATGATTTTTGAAAAAGGTCCAGTGTGGATCCAGTGTTATTTTATAAAAGATAAAAATACTAAGTCTTGTTTACATCCTGACTATGGCCATTGATGTAAATCATCAACTTAGGATTAATTTACCTCTTACGAAATGGTGCACGTGCCATTCGTGTTGCCATTTGTGGGAATTTGAGAAATAAAGGCAAAAATGCATGAAATAAGCAATTCAGGATATTTTACAATGCTCATTCATTCTATCTAAGACCGAAAATGTAAAGAATTCTTATTATATTTATCTATTACAATGATTTAAACTGAATTTTGAAATCCTAATCTAAGAAGGACATCAACACTTCTAGAGATTCCTGCAAGAAAGAAGAATTAGTACCCAGCCAAGATAAAATAAGATTATAGGAATTAGGCTGTGAATGCGAATATAGATGGTTTATGCTAATTCTAGCTTAAAATGTCACATCAGGCTAAAAGAGGTACATTGCATATTCTTTCTTTATGAGAAAATGTATACATGTATATATATATACATACATACATATATATATATATATATATGTACATATATATATATTCATATATACAAATATGTATTTATATATATATATAGATGTATATATATATAAGCAGACACTATAAGCAAATGAGGATCCATATATGAGAAAGCATAAACAAGACTCTGAAAGACAAAAAGATGGTAAACTGCGTATTTTGTGCAGAAATTTTGCTAAAAGAGTGACTGTTATAAGGATAACTAATGTGTGGTTGGTCTGAAAGATAAACCACAGCAACGCCTTGATATTGCTGTAGATACAAAGGGGAGTATCACAGTAGTGCATAGGCACTGTTGTAAGTCTAATGAAAGGCTACAGCAGTGCCAAGCACTGCTGTAGGTGAAGATGAGTGTGGGGACAACCCATAGCAGCAAGGGGGTGAATTTGAAGAGGTCATAACATGCAGTATGTAAGTATAGGTAATGGATGTGGAGGTGCCATCATGTTAAATGTAGTGAATATAGTAAGGTGGAGGCAATGCAGTGATAGCATAGGTGTGAATGCAGTAAAAGGGACAAATGGAGTGAATACGCTGTGTAAGATGCGGATGCCAGGTGCGAAGGGGTGTTGGAACAACATGCTGTATAGGGTAGTGCAGGGGATTACAAACTAAAATAATAATAATAAAAATAAAAATAAAAATAAAATAAAAGAAATATCTGTGGCTGAACTTACACAACATCACCAATAGAGAAAAGCAACTGTTGACAGAAGAAGGAACAAAAGCCTTTGTTGTAGGAGTTTGTAGCAGGGTGCAGGCAAGTTCATTATGACATGATTGATATACTCCCAGGATTTAGAACTGGAATGTTCGAATCCTTTAATCTTTTTCGTAGGAGCTTCTCTTCTTTCCTGTTGCAACAACAACACTCACGTCTGAATCTTTGGATTTTTTTTTGGAAGCTCCCATCCAGATTAATTTTATCACCAGCCTAAAGCCATTTGGAGAAACTTCTTTCACATTTTTCTTCATCAGCATTAATTGAAGTAGCATCCTGGTCTACATTGTCTCTGTAAGTTGAAGTCATTAAATGGTGTATGAAACTTCTGGCATCCATGTTATACGCATGGATATTTGAGCTCATTCCGTTGAGAACCACATTTGTTTGCAGATAATTTACACTAATTGGGTTTAAGTCATTGGCATATACAAGGTATCCTTTTTGGGCAGCTAGGATGGCAAAAGGTCCAACTCCAGCAAGCATATCACAAACTGTCTCCCCAGGACAAAATTTTGAAACCAGACGTACATGCTCATGTTCCAACCTTGAGCTTCAATATACTGAGCCATGGTCAAGCTTGAATCTGGCCCCATACTGTTTTATCTCTGTAGCTAAATTAGCAGTTCTGGCTAAAATTTCAAACTTTGGAACTCTAAACTCATTTGTAATTGTTCCAACTTTATTAACAACAGTTTTGATTCTTGGCTGGTTTTTCTACAAATTGGAGAGCCGAGACAGGTATGTGATAGCATAGTGGGAGTTGGTGTTGAACTCAAATAAGAGATTTATCAATAAATACTAACAATGAAACTGCAAAATTTCCTTTCATACATGATATCTAGGGATGTGGCTTCATCTTACGCCCATATTCAGGAATTTTAAATTGCCCCATACCTTTTTCTTGTTGTAGAACAACAGATGCCGGTAGAGGGACCAGCAGGAGCAGAACGGACCACTAAGCTAATCGACGATCTCTTGATCGAAAGATTCCTCTGCACCAGTGAAATCATAGATGAGTTGAGAGTATGGGGGTTCTTGTTAATGTCCTGCATCAAGTCCTTTTTTGTAAAGGGAAAACAATGTTCAACAGTCATGTTCATGTATTGGGAATGTTGACTTGACACCACTTCTCATCATGGCTAAGGCATGCGTTCTCAAGAACAAGCTAAAGAATATTACCCTCACTTACAGTGCTATCGATCCCTTGAGTGCCAAGGTTTTCAATAATATGACCTGATGAGTCTGAGCTATTTGGATTACCTTTTTGATCTACACTTATAGGATTAATAAGCAAATACCAGCTTGACCTGAAGGGGCGGCAATTCAGATTGATCTCCCCAATTGGATTCACGTTTGCACGTTGGGAGAAGGACAACAAATGATCAAGGTGGTCGTCTCTGAAGTTGTCATCATCTGCTTCATAGCTCAGATGCCTTTGGTAGATGCACTTGCAAGGCATTACCCCTCTGATAAGATTTCAGACCACAGAGAGAATGACTCTCAGCAGGACAGTGCACCCATGCTAATAAGAAATGTTTTACGGTGGAAACTCATGCCACTGTGGAGTGACTTTCCTACAGAATATTTTCAGTTCAAGCCTACTCTTGAAATCAGCAGCTATAAGGGATTCCCATGCTAAAGATAAACTGAATTGTTAGAAAAAGCATTAATAACGCAGAATGTGCAGAAAACGTCAGTAGCATTGTGAAATCTAATGAGCTGCGAGAAGGGAAATACACCCGAAAGAAAAAAAAAAGCAGAAGGCACCACGTAACCTGAGAGTACCAAAATACCACATACAACGATTGGGATGATTCATTATACAACAACATTTGGATGACAATTTCCAGCTGATGATCGATCATGATGAAAATAGAAATATAATGCCATTGAAAGAAAATATATGGACAGCAAGTAGTTCTAGCCATGTACATTAAATGGAAATCAACAAAAATACTGGATCCAATGATAGGCATTCTTTCAATGATAAATCTTCCAGTCTATTCAGATCACAATTAACAAAGCGAATCCAATAAATCAGACGAAAGAACAGTGGATTAAATCAGGAAATGAAAGGGGAAATATAACATCACAGGTATTAATGGGCTCCGCAACATGAATGTAATGGATCAAGTAATAGAATGCATGCAGAATCAAAGTGTAACAGGTAGGTAAATGAGATCTAATATAAACAGACATTTAAAACAAGAGAAATCTAAAAGGAAATTACAAATAAAAGAAAAGGAAGACGTTGGAGTGTTGATTTAATGCAGATCTAAAACTAAAGAGTTTGTAGATCTACTGCTCAATTCAACAATAATGATGGATACATAGGAGGGACAGAAAAAAAAAAAAGATATGATCAACCGCAGAAGGGGTATTAGATCTGAACGTAAACAGATATTTGCACTTGCATAAGCAAAAGGAATAAATTATGAAATTGAAAGAAATAGAATGTTGGAACCACCCGTTCTGTTGCTGTAGCAATGGGGGGGGGGAGGGGGGGATCGATCCTGCTATATGCGGGTCGATCCCACCCGTAATGCCTTGAAGGAAAACAAAGTTTAAAACAGAAGAAATACGATAATACAAAATCTTTACTGAAAACCAAAGTAAGAAAGGAAGAAAAAAAAAAGAAAAAGGAAGAAAACTTGAGAAAAATCGAAAACGAATACGATGAAACAACAAAAGGGGAAGCAATAGGAAAGGGGGATGAGTAACTTATCGTGGTTACTTGGGGCTCCATGCAAGGTTCCCTTCAATCGATAAAAAAAAATCAGAAAAGAAGCGAGAATAATGCCGTGGAGGGGTGAGAGCGGATCCCTTTAGGGTTTTCTCGAGTGCCTTTTTAAAGAAGGAGAGGAAGGTTTGAGAAGAAGATCAGTTGGGAATCGACGATGGAAGGAGAGGGTGGTTTCGCGATGGAGGGTTTGGAGGAGGAGGGCGTGCAATTGAGTGTTTCGTGAGGAAGAGAATGGGAAAAATCGGGTGAGAGAGGGTTTTTGAAAAAGACGAAGCTTGTGTGTGAAGCTTTGTTTATAAAATTTTCTGATTTTCCAAAAAGAAGCTCCTTCAAAAGTTTTTTTATAAAAAGTGTTTTTATTATGATTTTTTTAGCAAAATTGACTTAAAAGGTTTAAACTCATTAGTTTTTCTCATGTTTTTCCAATTTTTTTTTTTTTTGGTTTTTGCGTTATCTTTCAATTTTTTTGTATTTTTAGAATAAAATCCTAAAGTTTGTGAGAAGACAAAGATTAAAACTATTTTTTTTGTGTTTTTGCAAAAAATATTTACAAAAGGGAATTTTTCTGAGAATTTAAAAGCTATTTTGAGAAAATTTCTTCAGAATTGGGTTTGGATCTGGATTTTAAGGAAATATGGATTTAAAGTACTGGATTCAGACCCAGAATTAATTTTGAATATACCAATATAAAATTTAATTCAGAAAATCTGAAGAACGCTTGAAATTTAGTTTTGGTTTTCTCAAAAAATGGAACCAGGGGCAAAAAGGTCATTTCTACCAAACTTTGAAAAATTTGGGGTGTTCACACATTTCCACCCCTGCCCCCTTCTCTCTCTGATTAAGATCATCTTCACCATCACACCTTCCTTCTTTTTTTTTCTCTCTGATCGATACAGCTTCTGCCTCCCCATTTCCCTTTCTCCTTCTCTCAGTTTTCCCTTGTTACTTTTATTACTTTTGGATCGACTGAAAAAGACATCGCAGCAAAGTCAAGCAAGCCATATTATCTCTTCTACTCTATTTGAAGGGATCAGATTAACTCCTTCCCCAGAGCCCCTGCAACTACGGGTACATCCTCTTTTTATTTTTGTTTTCTCATTTTATCCTTTTCATGTCGAATTTGATTTCTTTTTTTTATAGTTTAGTTTAATCTTCGCCTACTTATGATTTCCTGCCTTGATAATGTCCAATTGCATCTCGTTTTCCACCTTGAATTTTCATCACAAACACACAGCCATGCTTCGCTGTAGTATGAGTTTGTGTCTTCCTTTCGTTAAAAACCTTCGGTTCATTGTTCATTTTTTTTTGGAAATCCCTTTTGATTTATTATTAATTCCATTTGCCACTATAGTTTTCTCTTTTTCGATGCATCAAGGATAGGATCGACTTGCATATAGCAGGATCGATCCCCTTGTCGCTATAGCAAAGGAATGTCTCTCCCATTCCTACATTTTTTTTAGATATAACGAGTTTATGTCTTCCCTTGTGATTATCCCCTAGTGTTTGATTTTTAATTTTGGTGGCATCGGATGGTGTTTGTTTGTTGCATCCCAGTTGCTTCAAGCATTTTGCTCTATTGTATTCCCTGCTAATCCATTTCATGGATTGATTTTTTTTGTTTTTTGCCTTGCTTGTTGCGTCAATCGGGTGATTGTTTCATTCTATCTCATTTTCTTTCTCGTTTATTTTGAATATAATCGTCTGTTGCAAAAATCGTTAAGAATCAATTTGATTGACAATCCATGTGTTCGACGATCTTGTTTGGGATGTATTGGTCATGATTCGACAATCGCAGTCCCATCGCCCCCCACCCCACTTCTTCGACCTCACTATACCTATACCCTCATTATACCCCTTTGCAAGCCAAATTTGATTTACACCCAGGGCGTACTAATGTGGGAAGGTTCAGAAAAAGGGCAGATGAGGTTGCATACCCAGATTTCCATACATGGCAGGAATTCTCATCTACGGACAAACATAGATGAAGATATACATTTTTTTTAAGCCAATCAAACATGTAAAGTTTGCAACAGAAATGCATCACTTGCAAAACCAGTTATAGTGATAAAGCTCCAATGACAAGCAGACAAGTTGTAGGTGAGCGATCTGTCAACCTTCCTTTTTGTAAGAAATGCATCACTTGCAAAACCAGTTATAGTGATAAAGCTCCAATGACAAGTAGACAAGTTGTAGGTGAGCGATCTGTCAGCCTTCCTTTTTGCAAGGTAAGCTCCCGATAAGTCTGGTTTTTGGTCTTGGACAGAGCCAGAGCTCTCAAAATGAATATACAGGTGAACCACTATCGCAAACATTACCACTGAAAGTAAAAAAAAAAGTTGCTTCTCTTGGCCCGAGTCCATATGTCCTGCGAATTTATGGATCGGTTGATAGTTTTAGGAATATTCAGTTTCTTTTCATCATCTTCATTAAAAACTTTTGTTGGATTCAACATCCGAAAAAGTGCAGGAGTGGAACATGTTCAGAATGACAACATTGAACACCTTTCATGAACATCAATTTAATTTCACTGCTACAGATGGGTTAAGGGTTGACATGATATTACATGCTGACCATGATGAGTTGTTTCAGGTTTGGAACGGCATTGTAATCTGGTATTCACAGGGCAGCAGTGGCACTAACAGGTATGTAAAAAAAAAAAAATCACTTTCCTTCTTGAATTAGAAATTTCTGGGTTCTGCAGAATTACTTGTTCACGTACATGCCATTGAAAACCATTTGATATACATATGTTTACCATGATTTATTGAGAAACAATTTATTCTATATATGTTTATGATGATTCTAGGTTGCTTATAGCTTACTCTTGCCTTGTAATCGTGACCTTGATGTTCTTAAAACTGAGAGCTTATCGGCTTCATTTTCTGCAAAATTTTTGGACATTGGTGATCAGATGCTCTACCTAGTGTTTGGGGCATTGTTGTCTAACTTCATTTTATTTTGGTGCATTTTCTGAAAATCTGAGATCGGTGTGGCTCCTCAGAGGGTGTTAAGGTGGGGAAACGAGGTCAGTTAATGGGTTTAGACCTATTTCAGCCCATCCAAACGTTTTTCCCCCAAATGGGGGGCCCATATTTGGTGTTGATGAAGAGTTTTCAGGTGATTTAGGGCTGGTGGCAGACCTGTGTGAGGTTCAGCTCGTGAGTAGAGGTTTGTGTTGTTGGCTTGATTCTTTCACTGTTAGTTTTCTTTCTCTTTGGGTCAGTTGTGGATGTGTTTGGTGTGCACTGGAAGGTAATACGGGTGATTTGAGTGGTACGTCAAAAGAAAAAAAAGGAAAAGATGAGTCAGCCATCAAAAAAATATGATGAGTTGAATATTAAGCATTGGAGGGGGGGGGGGGGGGGACACATGTACAGGTTGTTTGTTGTCAGCAATCTTGGGGTCTTGTGGTGGTTGTTATTAGGGTTGTAGGGGTGAAAGATTGAACTAGCTCAAATATGTCGGCAGTTCAATTTTACTATTTGTATAACGAATTCAGATTTGAGTATGTCATGGTCCTGTGTGTATTGATCTCTTTGCATCCTAAGAAAGCATTCACTGTAAATTGAAAGGTAAAATTCATCTGGTCTGATTTTAATTTCATTAATGCATATGTAGGTCAATTCAATGTCTGTCTTACTTAGATGGTCATGAAAATTTGTTTCATACCTAGGGGGAAATGATCCTATCTCAACCTGCCCAGCTGAGAAAATTGCGAATGGTATCTCCATTCAATCTGGTTGCATGGACTAAGCGTGCGAAATTTTGTAACTCTATGATATTTGAACCTTTCTTTAATTCCTGTTTCAACATTCATGTCATAAAATGAGTTATTCATTTTCTCGTTCTTGTCATGGGTTATGTCAAACCACAGATATTGCAGTGCTTTTGATTTGAAAGAGGTAGCCCATCCAATTGTGAAGTTGAACCTAATATCATGACTCTAGGAAAGAGCCAAGTTTTTCTTTCTTTAACAGAGATTCTTTGGAGAATAACTCTAATAAACAGCTGGTTATGGAATGCCACCTTGTTACGGTGGCTATCAGACACCACCTATGCACAATCCTATCCCCTTATATTCTCTGCACCCTTCACTCATTGTTATGCCCTGCCACTACCTCATTTCCAGCCATAGCTTTCCCATTGTGTTTACTAACACTTAGTTGATTTTCATTTTACATCTTCCTCCTCAACCCCCTGTATATCTACTCACATTTTCACAATGCACTCCTTCACAACCTACTTGTTGTGCATTACGTATTGCCATCACTCACCTCTTTTACAGCATAACACGCTATACCTGTTACAACACTTCACTACTGAGGCACTTTCACTGGCTGCACTTATATCTGCCCCAACAACCCCCTGTATCCCTTCATTGTTTGGCATTCATTATAACACGTGCACTTCACACACAACATCTTCCTTTTCTCCAAACACTTGTTGTTTTGCCACTTACCATATCATCCACTGTGTCAAACCTTCACTTCACTTCATTGCAGCATAATCCCTATTGCCATTTCTTGCATATTCAGTATTACAACGTACTACTTAAATTACTCTATTGTACCACACCTTACCATCTCAACCATCACCCCGATTCATTCCATCTTCACTAACCTGCCGCCACCTACTTCCAACCCCAATTCTCACCTCTCTTATTTTACAAGGTATTGTATATGTCATACATATATATATATATATATATATATATATATATATATATATATATATATATATATATATATACATATGCATATACACATATATATATATGTATGTATACGTATATGCATATATATAGGTATGTATATAGGCATATATGTCATTTTCTACCTTTTCATCATAAATACCTTGACATATGGGCATTTTTTTTTTACCATTGGCATCTTTGAAATCCATGTGATATGTGCAATTCTTTTCTATTTTTTACTAACCAGTTGTTTTGCAGAGAATATGTGGAAAATGTCATTTCTTGGGAGTTGTATTTTCAATTTTAAGTATAAGTTAGGTCTTAATAAGAATTTACTTTTTCTACACCAGATAGAATAAATGAGCATATAAGTACCATAAATCACTTACTTTCATATCATTTTCATCTTATTTTCTCAAAAACTTCACAAATGGGACCACGAATGACACGTGCACCATTTTATAAAAGGTGATTAATCCTAAGTTGAAGATTTACATCAATGGCCATAGTCAGGATGTGAACAAGACTTAGGATTGTTGTCTTTTATAGAATAACACTGGATCCACACTGGATCCTTTTCAAAATTCATCATATTTTCTTTAAATATTTTCCTCTTTTATCAGAGTTTAGTTTAAAATTAATTCAATACATATATCAATGGCCATAGTCGGGATATATTGAAAGTTAATTTCATTTTAAACTCTATAAAAGTACCAAAATGTATTTTATTCTTCACTTGAATTTAAATATGATTATTATATAATACATTCAATGACCATAGTCAGGGATGTATTATATCTTTAATCTTATTTCTAATTCATGTAAATAATGAAATATGCTTTTAAAATCCAATTTCAAATTCTTTAAATTCATTCATCATATAGGATAGAACTGCATCATATTTTCAAAATTCTCTTTCAAAATTTCAAGTGATTCTTTTTCTTCATTTCTCAAATCAATTCTTATTTATAGATTCAGATTCAATTCTATCTCATTTCAAAATTCAAAAATTCAATTTCAAAGTCCAATTTGACTTTGAAATTTCAAAATCATTTTGTATTCAAACTTCAAATTTCCAATTCAATTCAAAATTCAATTTCAAAGTTCAATTTAACTTTGAAGTTTCAGATCCATCTTCAAAAGTCCCATTTGGACTTTCAAAATCCAAAATCCAAAGTTAAATCAACTTGGATCCAGATTTCTAAATACAATCTCCACTTTTGGATCTCATACTCCAGATCCAAATTTCATCTTGGATTCCAGACCTTAGACCCAATTTCATTTAGGATTCAGAATCCATCTCCAAACTTCAGATCCAATTTCATTTTTAGGATCCAGAATTCAACTTCCACTTTGGATCTCAGACTTCAGATCCAAGTGCATTTTAGGATCTAGAACCCAATTCTACTTTAGATCTCAGACTTCAGATCCAAATTCATTTTAAGATCCAGAACCCAACTCCATCTTAGGGTTCAGAGTCCAGCTCTATCTTGGATCTCAGATTTCAGATCCTAAATCTATTTTAAGATCCAATTCTATTTAGAATCCAGAATCCAATTCCATTCCCAATTCTAGATTTCAAATCCAATTCCATTTTCAGATCTCATCTAAACTTCCTAAATCCATTTCTATTTTTAAATACCATTTGGATTTCTCAAATCCATCCTGATTTCAAATCTTAAACTCAATTCCATTTCAAATTTTATCTCTTCTCCTAAATCTAAGTTCAAAGTCCATCTTCTGACTTTGAAATTTTCTTCCTTTTTCCTTTTTTCTCTCATCTTCAAATCATTCCAAAATTCAAAAGATTTATTTTTTCAGCTCTGATTATTTCAAAGACTTAGAACTTCAAATCCCTGATCTATCTCAAGTTCTAAGTTAGATTCAATCATCAAGTTCATCTCAAAACACTTGGAGATTTCCAAAAACCATTTTTTTGAAAAGAGCATACATCCTTGCATTGCACAAGCATGATTCTTTGTGCATTTAGACTTAGAATAAATTTTTAGATGATATTTATGCAAAGCAAAAGGCATAAATTCGATCCTTGGTTTGATTACCCCTGGTAAAGGCGCCAGGAACGATCAAACCTTGTACCGACGAGCGAATCCCGTCTCTCCATTTTCCCGCAACATATTTCAAAACGGAGGCGAGTAAAATTCTAAATATTTTCAAATCAAGGTCAAGTGAGACCCCACAAAAGAGTTCCTCTTCTTCTCTTCTCTTCTTTTTCTCTTCTCTTTTCTTTTTTTTATTTTTCTCCCTTCAAAAAGGAGGAAAATAGAGGCTAGAAAAGGAAAAGAGAAGGAAGAGAGAGAAACCACAAGAGAGGAAAAATTTTGCGATGATCACAACGGGTGAGATCTGTTTTAACCCATCATTGTAGAGGGCTTTCAATGGTAATCATTTTTGCCATTTGATATATCCCCAGGGCATCATTTAATCCCTTGTTGTACACTAGTTGGGTTCCCACTGTATATCAGTTGATATATTCATGATGTATCCTTTGACATGCTCACTGCACATCACTTGAATCCTCATCGTACATACAGTCGTTGTACATCCACCATAGGCACATTATCACAATTGTTGGGATATTTTTCTTATGCTGTCATTTTTTTTTTCATTTCTGTATTGCCTATCTATTAATAGATGTGATGATAGTGATTCAAGTTCCTATCCTGTTTTGCTGGTGTTGTCATAAACTCATAACTGGCAAGCATATTCTTCATGGCTGTGTGATTTCTCAGTAAAATGCCAAAAAATTTCTTCGTTTCTGAGTACAGAGTTGATGGGTAGGTACTGTTTCTAGGTTGACAATACTAATAGTCTGAATTTTATGGCATGTAATCCTCTTCTGGGCACTTATGTTAATGGTTTATCAATTCTGTTCAAGTGAAAAGGTGATTTGCTGTTTAGTCCAATTACCTAGCTCTGTTCTCTACCCAGCCCATCCCTACTATGAGCATATTTTAAAGTGTCCTCCTAGAATATTTCTCATTGATATTAGCATTGTATACGTGTGTCTGTAGGCATTTTTTAATATACGTGTTGCTTAATGTTCCTTTACTCATCAATCTAGAATATCATTCATATGCTTTGATGCTCGTCTTTAGCTTAGGATGTTATATAAGTTCTATTTGTCTATGAACCCATGCATTCCTATAAGCATCTCTTCATCAACATGAGTATGATATCTTCCATTTGCTTCTAATTTTGCCTTATACTAACCATTTTCCTTTTCTTCTTAGGAAATGTATGGAAAATATTACTCCCTTTCTTAGTTTCGAAGCTGCAATTGCCATTCCATTCAAAATTTGTAATAAATTAGATATTAATGAGAATCCTTTACATTTTCAGTCTTAGATTAGAATGGATGAGCGTGTAAATAATATTTGTTTCATTATTTTCCTTTATTTCTGAAAATCCACCAATGAGAGTACGAATGGCATGTGCACCATTTTAATAGGAGGTGATTAAATCCTAAGTTGATGATTTGTATCAATGGCCATAGTCAGGATGTGAACAAAACTTAGGATTTTCATCTTTTATGGAATAACATTGGATCCACACTAGATCCTCTTAAAAAATCATCATATTTTCAAATATTTTTCTTCTTTTATTAGAGTTTAATCTAAAATTAACTCAAAAATATATATCAAATGGCCATAGTCAGGATATATTGAGAGTTAATTTCATTCTAAACTCTATAAAAGCACCAAAATATGTTTTATTCTTCACTTGAATTTAAATATGATTATTATATAATACATTCAATGACCATAGTCAAGGATGTATTATATCTTCATTCTTATTTTTAATTCATTTAAAGAATACAATAAGATTTTCAAATCCAATTTCAAGATTCTTTAAATTCATTCATCATTTAAGATAGAACAACATATTTTCAAAATTCTTTTCCAAAATCCAAGTGATCTCAAATATCTTTCTTCAATCTCTATTTCAATTCATTCTTCCATCTTATTTTAAAGATTTAAATTTCAATTTCAAAGTTCAAGTTGACTTTGAAATTTCAAATTCAATTTTTATATATTCAAAATTCAATTTCCAAATTCAAGTCCAATTTCAAAGTTCAATTTAAACTTTGAGATTTTTGATCCATCTTCTGATTCAAAATTCAAATTCGAGGTCAAAATTGACTTTGAAATTCATTTGTATATTCAAAATTCAATTTATAAATTTCAAATTTAATTTCAAAGTTCCATTCAACTTTGGAATTCTAAATTCATTTTTTAAGATTCAAAATTCAAAAATTCAAAATTCAACTCAATATCTCAAATTCAATTTCAAAGTTCAATTTAAACTTTGAAATCTTTGATTCATCTTCTAAATTAAAAAAAAAACTTCAGAAATCGAATTCTAAAATTAGAATCCAACTCCATTTAGGATCCATAATCCAATTCCACTTTGGATCTCAGACTTCAGATCCAAATCCATTTTAGCATCTAGAATTCAATTCCATATTGGATCTCAGATTTTATATCCAATTCCCATTTAGGATTCTAGATCTAGAATTCAACTTCATCTTGGATCTTAGACTTCGGATCCAATTTTATTTAGGATTCAGAATTCAACTTCACTTTGGATCTCAGACTTCAGATCCAAACTCCATTTAAAATTCAGACTTTGGATTCAAATTCCATCTTGAATTCCAGATTTCAAATCCAATTCCATTCCCAATCCCATATTTCAAATCCAAATCTATCTTAAATTCCAGATTTCAAATCCAATTCCATTTTTAAATCTCATCTGAACTTTTTAAATCCATTTCTATTTTTTACCATTTAGATCCTGATTTCAAATTCTAAATATGGAATTCAATTCCACTTCAAATTTCATCTCCTCTCCTAAATCCAGGCTCAAAATCTAAAATTCAAAGTTCATTTCTGACTTTGAAACTTCATTCCTTTTTCTCTAAATCTTCAAATCATTCTTCTCAGATTCAAAGATTTATTTTCCCAACCCTGATCATTTCAAAGACTTAGAACTTCAAAATATCCTTCCTAATCTATCTCAAGTTCTAAGTTAGATTCAACCATTCAGAAATCATTTCTTCACTCCATTATTAAGTTCATCTCAGAAAACTTGGAATTTTTCAAAACATTTTCTCAAAAGAGCATACATTCCTGCATTTACATTACACAAGCATGATTCTTTGTGCATTCAGACTTTGAATAAATTCTTAGATAATATTTTAGGCAAAGAAAAGGCATAAACTCGATCCTTGGTTCGATTACCTCTGGTAAAGGCATCAGGAACGGTCAAACCTCGTACCGACGAGCGAATCCCGTCTCCCAATTTTTCTCGCAAATATTTCAAAAACGGAGGCGGGTAGTTTTCTAAATATTTTCAAACCAAGGTCAAGTGAGACCCCGCAAAAGAGTTCCTCTTCTCTCTTCTTTTCTTTTCTCTTCTCTCTTCTTTTCTGTCTTTTCATTTCTCCCCTCAAAAAAAAAGAAATAGAGGTCAGAAAGGAAAAAGAGAAAGAAGAGAGAGAAACCACAAGAGAAAAAATTTTGCGATGATCACAGTTTTGGCGATCGTGATGGGACTCATCTTCGTCCGGTTGAATATATTCCTTTGCTTTGCTTTGATATTATCTAAGTCTTTATTTTTCAAATGTCAGCTTCATTTTCATGTAAAACTTAGGAGCCTAGACTCTGTCCTAAGCTGACATCATTGCATATAGGATTTAAGTATGGTTTGGTAGGACCATATTGAGGAGATTATTCCATGCTTACATTAGACTAAGGTCTGAAATACAACTCTCCTCAATTTTAGGGATTGAATGTGAACAATGTATGCAAGTGTATGCTTACTCTTCCTTTAAGAATCTATCTTATTAGGACTTGCATTAGAGCCATCTGATTTCTTGCATATTGAGCAAGTTTTTGAAAACATCCCTACCTATATTGTCCCGGTCTTCACATTGCTAGCCTATCTCACTGAACCATAGTTCGGGAGAGAGCCTCACAACTGGACCACCTATTTGGGTTCACGCCCCCCTACCACGTACCTAAGGGCCATAGTCCGAGGTATATCGGTAGGTGCTCAAGGATGTTGGGAAACCATTACCTTAGAACTGGAGAATTATTTCTATGTGTAAACACCCGAAATTTTCACCCTCATCCAGTGTTTGTCCATTTCATATATAATTGCTTATCACTGCATACATTTTTGCATATCATTTCATCGCATTGCATGTCATTACATGTCATTACATCTCATTTTCGAGATCCAGCACTTCTGTTTTCAAAACATTCAATCCAGATTTGAGTTTTAAAGCTTTCTTTCAAAAATCAATTTCAAAACCTGGGTTTTTAGTCAACATTCTATCATTTTCCAACCCCGGGACCTTATATTTCAAAATATTTTCTCAGAAGACAATCTGGATTCATTTCAAACTCAATTTCAATTCTCAGATGAGACCCATTTAGGTGGTGTCGCTTCTGGATTCCTTTACTTGTCAAAAATTTCCAAAAATTTCAGAGTCTTAGTTGGATCAAGACTCTTTTTCCAGAGTCCAGTCGGATCAAAACTCTACTTTTCACTACCTTTTTACCTGTTTTCGGAGAAAACCTTTCAAAATCTTCTGTTTTGGCCAAAATCTTAGAGTCCTAGTTGGATCAGGACTCTTCTTCAAGAGTCCAGTCGGATCAGGACTCTTCTTCAGAGTTTTAATCGGATTAGAACTCTAATCTTTCACAACCATTTTCAATCAAATCTTTCAAAATCTTTCAAAATGAGTCAGAAACTTAGAGTTTTAGTCAAAACAGGACTCTGTTCAGAGAGTCCTAGTTGGATCAGGACTCTGATCCTGATTTCAATTTTGAGAAAATCTTTCAAAAATCTTTCCATTTATCAAATTTGTTACACTTTTATCAAAGAATTTCAAAATTCTGAGGTTTTATCTCAGAGTCCTGATCAAATCAGGACTCGATCAGGACTCTACCCCAGAGTCCTGATCGAAGTAGGACTCTATCCAAAATTGATTTTCTCACTTCATTTTCACTAGTTTTCAAAAAACTTTGCTTAAATTTCATCATTTGCTTATCATAAAACCAAAATTTTTAGAGTTCTGATCGAATCAGGACTCTTTCTTAGAGTCCTAATCAGAACAGGACTCTGAACCAAAACTTCAATTTCATCCTGTTTTTAACTATTTTCCAAAATTCTCTCATTTGTTTTCTCAGAAAATCCAAAAATCTGAGAGTCCTAGTTCAATCAAGACTCTGTTCTCAGAGTCTCAGTTGGATCAGAACTCTGTCTTATTTCAATATTCGTTATTGTTTTCACTGTTTTAACAAGTTCTTTCAACTGTTTTTCAGAAAATACCAAAAAAAAGCTAGAGTTTCAGTCCGATCAGAACTCTATCCCAGAGTCCTAGTCTAGTCAGGAGTCTGTTTGAAGTCTGTTTTTATTCCATTTTCATTTATTTTCATTTGTTTTCAAAATTTACATCATTTTACAAAGTCCAGTTAGTTTAGGACTCTATTTTAGAGTTCGGTCGAGTTAGGAGTCTAACCCTGACTGTGTTTTCTGACTTATTTCATCATTTCTTGATAAAATCTTTTAAAAATTCTTTCATTTGGCTTTTAAAATCTAAAATCTCAAAGTCCTAAGAGTTCAGGACTCTAACCCGGAGTTCCAGCTCGCTTGAGACCCTGTTTTCAAAAATCTTGAATTTCAAATATTGATTTTAACCCCTTTTCAAAGCCATTTTCAGTGTTTATTTCAAAATTTTCAAAATCTGATGTGGGCCCACTCAGTTGGCACCATATCCAGAGGAGTTGTAACTCAGTTAGGATCCTATGCCATTTCAAAAATTTCAATTTCAAAGTTTGCTTTTGAAAAGCTTTTGAAAACCCCTTCAATTTCAAATTTTAAAATCATCTTTTTGAAAAACTCAAGTAGGGCCCACTCGGGGTGGCGCCATATTCGAGTAAGTCAGGGCTAGACTAGGGTTAGTCAGTGTCTTGGTTAGTGTTAGGGGCTTAGAAGAGTTAATATCATTTTGAAAACCCATTTTGAAGTTTAGTTTTTAAAACTAGTGTTTTTAACGGTTTTAAATTCAGGTTTTAAAAACCAAATGTGGGTCCATACTAGGTGGTGTCACATTTGGACTTTTTAGGGTTTAATTAGGTATTAATTAGAGTTTAATTAGAGTTCATTTAGGGTTAGGAAACCACAAAAAATCATTGCCCTTAGTGGATTATTTAGAAAGAGTCTTGAAAAAATGAAAAACCTCTTAATTAACCCTAATTAAGTGACTTTTTGAAAAACTATAAAAAGGGACCTAAGGGGGGGTCAAAAGGGAGGTCTTTTCTCTCTCAAATTTTCGTGGGTTCTCTCTCCTCTCCAGCATCTCCACCTTCCTCCATTGCAGCTGCAAGCACCAAGGTACATTGAAGACTTTATTTTCCATGTATTTAAATTTCAATAGTGATGTAAACTAAATTAAACTTTGGAATAAGAATTTACATTTCCTGCTTAGCTTAGGCAGCATTGCATATAGTTTATTTTTTTAAATAATGTTAATGTGTGATGGATGATGATTCATGCATATTCAAACTCACTATGGTCTACACGAATGACACATACACTAGCTTTTATGAAGTTTATAAACTTGGTGGAATTCGTATTTATGGCCATAGTCAGAATATGAAGGATATCTAGATTTATGATCTTCACATTAGCCACATTCAGCCTACACTCTTAGGCTAACTTCAAAATGCACTGCATTTCTCAAAAATACAAAAAGTATTTCTCAATTCCTCAAATCCATATTCATTCATTTCATGCATTTGCCAATTCCAATTCAAATCTCAATTCAAAGAAGTTTATTTTTCTCAAAAATTTTCTAAGTCTTATTCAAAATCGATTTTCTCAAAATATTGATTTGCCAATGATATTCCGAGTATTTCTCAAGTTCCAAATTCGATTTTCTAAGTTATATTTTCAATTTTAAAGTTTGAATTCAAAGAAATCAAGTTTTTCAAAGTTATTTCACATTTCTCAAAATCGATTTTCACAAAAATCTCTTGAATACTTCAGAAATCGATTTTCACTTTCTCAAATACAGTATCTCAACCTTGATTCATGATTTTCAAAGAGTTTATTTTCCAATTATTTTCAATATTCAAAGCAAACATCATGTTTTCAAAATGTGCATTTTTAGAAATTCATATCACATGCCTGATTCTATGTGCATTTAGAAATTAGAATATGATTTAGACAAGTTGAATAGAGCAGAGCAGTAGATTGATCCTTGGTTCAATTACCCCTGTTAAAGGTGGCAGGAACGGTTGAACCTCGTACCGACAGGCGAGTCCCATTCTTCGGAATAATCCCGCATTTTAAAACGGAGGCGAGTTATTTTCAAAAACTTTTTCAAAGGTCAGTTTGACTTGCAAAAGTTAAAAATTTTGCGATAATAACAGGTTTGGCGACCGTGATGGGACCTGTCTTCGCCTGGTCAATCTAATGCTCTACTTAGTTCAAATTGTCAAAATCGTGTTCCATGGAATGTCAGCTTTTGCTTTATGATATCATGTGAACCTAGGAGCCTAGACTTGAACCCAACTGACATGGAATGCATATAGACTAGGTATGGTTTGGTAGGATCATATTGAGGAGAATTATTCATGCTCACATAGACTTAGGTCTAATACAACACTCCTCAATTTAGGAATTGTATGAAAACAATGTTTGCTTCTTCAAATATTTCAAAATTCTATCTCTTTAGGACTTAGAGCCTTCTGTTTTCTTGCATGTGCTCATATTTCAAAAATCACCCTACCTATATTGTCCCGGTCTTCACGTTGCTGGGCTCTCTTCTAGAACCATAGTTCGGGACAGAGCCTCACAACTGGGCCACCTATTTGGGTGAAACCCCCCCTGCCACGTACCAAGGGCCATAGTCCAACGTATATCGGCAGGTGCTCAAGGATGTTGGAAAACTTGAACCTAGAACCGGAGAAATTGATTTTATGCCACGTACATCAAGCCTTGGCTTGAGTATATAGGCATAACTGGATTTGATACAGTTGATCTGAACCTTAGAGTTAGGATTAAGGTCCTACAGCCATTTCAAAATTTGTACATCTAGAGTCAGCTTTTAGGGAATGCTGTATGTGCAAACTTGTTGTAATTGAATGTGTTATAGTCACTTCTTTGTTATTTTCTATATTTTCCCAATTTTCTAAAATACTGGACGATTTTCTCAAAATTCCCCAATCTATGTCCATGTACTGTCCATGTTTTAAACCTTGGACGATTTTTCAAATACTTCATTTTCCATCTTTCATCAAACCCTGGACGATTTTCCAAATTTCCCTTAATTTCTTTCAAAACTCCAGGTGATTTTCCATCCTCACTTTCTTCTGGATCTCGAATTTTTGCTTCATTTTATCCTGCCTGCAATTCTCTTTCAAAATTCCTATATTTTCCCAAGTCTTATTCCAATTTCCATGTCTTCCAGTTCGATGGCATCCAGTCAGCTTGATTCAGTCTTCCCTGAGGGTCACATCTCCTACGAGGTGCGACAAAGTCTTCCCGAACATCGAGTCCTCAGCACCGGATCCTTCTTTCCCCGGTGGTACTATTCATGGTTCAGGAACTTCTCTCGTATATTTTCGGACCACTTGGACAATTGTGGGCTAGAACTGGCGTCCGCAGTGGGAAAGCATACAGTCAACGACAACTTGATCCATGCACTAGCAGAGCGGTGGAATCCGAGCACTTCTACCTTCTGGTTCCCGTGGGGCAAGATGACAGTGCTGATAGATGAATTTTCAGAGATTATGGGATTACCTAAGCCAGCCGGTCAGCCTGAAGACCCATTGGAGAAACAGTTTTTGATCAATGTCAAGGGTCTGGACCCTAAGGATGCCTTAGCTTGAATGACAGGACGCAAGTCTTGGCCATTGATTGAAGAAGATGGAAATGAATACGTGAGCCTGATCGAAATCTACAGACAGTATGGGACATTTGCAGAAGTCAGCTCGTTGTCCAGGACAGCTCGAGAAAGAATTCAGCATGCGATGGTTCTGTGCACAGTGGGATTGGCTTTCTTTCCCGATGGGCGAAATTATATAGATATCAGAATAGTTCAGCTTCTAAGGAGATGGGGAAGTCGACAGACCAGCCGCCTCTCCACAGCCATGGCCGCACTCGCTTTTCTATAACGAGGGTTGACCCGTTTCACACTCGGAGAATCAATTCTAGTCGAAGGGTGCACCTACGCATTACAGTCTTGGTTCCTCCGGCATGTGCCCGCCCGAGCCAGTTCATTCAGATACAATGGTGAAAAGCTTCTTCCAGTTGCGCGATACCGGTTCTTGATCGACAACCTTCAGGAGGAAGAAGTCGTATGAGACTACTTTGATCGTCAGGAATCACCTCCTAGATACACTTATGCATACAACAAGCGGTTCAGGCTACTTGGTCCATTCTTCTGCGCATACTACTATCCAGAGCGGTGTGTCAGGCAGTTCTCTCAGAGACAGAAGCGCGTAGAGATTCGTCCACTATCAGGGGTCTTGCCAGAGTTCGATCTCACATCGGATCAGTGGTCCGGAGCATACCATTCTGCCAGACATGGCTGGGATTCCTTTGTCAACCTTAATATTTTCCTGGCCCTCGAGTGTCTTCTGATTATCCGGAATGGTGGAAAACTGTCTATCCCCCTACCTTTTGTCAAGTGTATTATTAAAATCATATTCCTTTAATCTTCATTTCATCTTGGTTTGACGACCTCGCCTAGGTAACAAGGCATATTTCCAGTTGTTTATTTTGCAAAGAATAACAACGCAATTGTCGTAATTCCAGCGACGACTCAATCTCTAGTAATGGGATATTATTTCAATTGTCTACCAAAATTCTCAACAAATATTTTCCTTCAACCAAATTTCCTTCAAAAGCCTAATCATCAGTTCTACCTTGCAGAGAGCATCAGTAACATTCAGGAGAGCATTTGTGATACTCAATGGGTCAGACAAGGTCCGAAAAGAAAACCTCATCAGTTGAAGGCGTTGTATACTCAGTCACTTCAAAAGAGGAAATGGACTCACCCCGATGAGTCAGAAGTCAGGGTCAGCAAGCAGAGGATGATGTTGATCCTCAGATATATGCTATGTTCAAAGAGATGATAACCAAAATGTCGACAGAACAAGCTGAAGCTAGTACAGAAAAGATCCAGGTCAAGCAGAGGCAAAAGGTCGGTCAGCCAAGAAAGTTTTAAAACTATCCAAGAAACATATCCAACACGAGGATACATCTGATAAATCAGAATCAGTAGTTGGCACTGATGAAGAGTATGAAGTCTGGCAAGCACTTCAAAGATCCTCTCATAGACAAGGGACAACCTATAAATTGAAAGATCAAGCAATGGATGATCCAGTCCAAATACAGCTGAAGGAAATGGCCAAGATGATTAAAGATTTGCAAGCTCATGACAAGGGAAAGAAGTTCTTCAGGAACAAAGATTTCCATGATGGCATCACCTCCGTCAGGAATAATCAAGATTCAGAAAAGAAGACAAAACTCACCTTCTTCGTTGATGCCAATCACAGTGATTGCAAAAATAACAAAGGCAATCATACAAGTCAGAAAGATAAATCTTTAAAGCAGAGTGAAAAATTGAGTCAACAGAAAGAGAAGAAAAAGCATGACGGTTGGGGTTACGATCGCGAATTCACTCCTCTAGATCAGCCCCTCGAAGAGGTCCTTGAATACATGCTGAGCAAAGGAATGGTTAAGCTTCCAAGAATTGCTAATCCTCTGGTCGCCCTAGGGAAATGGAAAGACCGCTTCTGCAAATTCCACCAAACAACGAGGCACGATATTGAGCATTGTTTCGACAAGAATTTCTTTGTTAAGGATGAGAAAGAATATCAGTCGACTGTCTTTGCCAAGTCTCAGCAGAAATCAAGCACTCGGCAAGAGGTACAACATGATGATCGAAATCAGGACCACAAGATGGCCCCTTTGGATCAAATATTTGAAAGTTTTTTGGAATACATGCTCGTGAAAGATACAGTAAAATCTCCGAAGGCTCACTTCACTCTTTCTGCCAATGATAGCAAAAGCAATAAGAAGAATCATGATCACTATTCAGAGGGATCCAAGGGCCAAAAAGGAAAGTTCTCCAACAATGATAGGCCTCTTCAATCTAGTCCTCAGCATAAAGAGAAAGATCAAGAAAAGCCAAAGCGCAAGGATTGGAGTACGGATCGAAAGTTCACCCCTTTGGACCAGACACTAGAGAGTGTTTTGGAATACATGCTCGCGAAAGATATGATTCGTTTACCTAAAGCAGCTGATCCCGCAACAATCATGGGCAGATTCAAACAAAAATTTTGCAAATTTCATCGGGCAGTGGGACATGACACTGAGAATTGTTTCGTCCTGAAGAATATCATTCAAGATTGCATCGACAAGAATATCCTTATTGAAGATGAGGAAGATACCAGTCGACCATCTGTAAACACCCCAAATTTTCACTCACATTCTTGACATTGCCCTTAATCGGCACATTTCAGTTCTCCAGAAGCAATAAAGGGCAAAATAGTCATTTTTAAAGATTGAACCTGGCAGAAAGTCCTAAATTTTACTCTTGAGCCTCAAAATTTCTATATTTAGGTTCAGAAACATCTTCAAATGGCAAAATTTCAAAATCCTCTTTCTGGACAAAGAGTTAGAATTTCCAAGTCCGAGCTCAGAGTGACATTTCACTGAAACATGTCTTTGCATCGCATTGCATGAACACTTTGCATCATTTCATTGCATAGCATATCAGTTTGAGATTCAGAACTCCTAATTTTCAAAATTGTCCATCCAGATTTGATTTTTAAACTTTTCAAAATTGATTTTTAAAACCCTGGGTTTTCAAAATTGCCAATCTTTCCCATTTTACCCCCAGGACTTTGAATTACAAAAATTTTTCTCAAGAAAAACAATCTGGATATTTGGATATTGATTTTAAAGATTTTATCTCAAAACTTTTTGCAAAAGATTTTAAATTTCTTTACAAATTTTGTTTTTACATTTATCCATATTTTTGCCCTGAAAACCCAATTTTTCCAAATTCTTGAAAAACAAATAATGTATTTTCAAATAAATGGAGCGGGACCCGCCTTTGAACTAGCATCATACTCAGACTCTCAGGTAAGTATCTTATTCTCAAATGGGAACCACCCGGAGTTCGTACCAATTTGCAAAATTGTCTTTTTCATTTCTTATTTTTTTTTATTTTTTTTATTTTTAGTTAGTGGGCCCGCACACATGTGGCACCCCAATTGAAAATAAAAGACTTTCAAAAACAAAACAAAACTTTATTTTCAAAAGGATTTTAAAAGTGGGTTGAGGTGGCATTTCCATAAAAGCCTCTCATTTTTTTTTATTTTATTTCTTTTTATTTGTTTAAATAAAGTTTTTAGAAGGAGGCAGCCTTAAATGGCACAGCCGAACTTATAAAAAAAAAAAAAAGTAATAAATTTGATTTCTATCTAAACTTAGGAAAGAAAACAAGGTTTTGAAAAAAAAAAAAAAACCCAAAGAGGCGCCTCTTTTAAAAATAGCAAGCTTTCAAAGCAATGAGGCATCGGTTTCATGCCTTATGCAAAAATTTTCAAATTTTTTTTTAACGGAACCTCATTAAGGAGAAGGGGATGCGTTGCTTTTGTAGAGGAAAGGAAAGTTTTTTTTTTTTAGAAAGGGAGACACTCACGAAGGAGGGGAGGAGGATCTGTTGATTGGGATTTTTCGGTTTTTGGCAGGGAGCTCAAAGGGGAAAGGGGAGAGTCGTTTTCAGGGGATTCAGCCCCAGCCATTTGGGGGGATCAAGAACCATCTCCAGCCGCAGCAGCCAGCTCCATCCTTCATCAGCCTTCAGCACCATCAACATCCGGTTCTTCTTCAGCTCCAACCGCAGGAGAGCCACCTCCAGCCATCTGCATCTCCTCCAGCCCACCAGCAAAAGAGGGAGCCATCTCCAACCTCTGTGTTTCAGCCTTCTTCCAACCCATCAGAAGTTGCCGCACACCCTTCAATCCAGCCAGTTTCTGCACTTTCATTCAGCCCACCAACAAGAGCTCCAGCTGCCACCGTTTTCACCATTTGCCTTCAGGCAGCAGGTCGCCCCTTTCCTTCAACTCAACGATTGTTGCCCCACTCTGCTTCAGACCAGCCGCAGGGTACCTCCAGCAGCTGCCTCTGCATCGGTTTCAGCACATCAGCTGAAATTGCAAAGGGGCTGCCCCATATTCATCTTCCTCAACCCATTTGCAAAAGGAAACGCCATCCAGAGTTTTCCCTACTCACCTCAGTCCAGCAATAGAAACAACAACCGATTGTTGTCCAACCCTTTTTCAGCCCAGCCAGCAGGAGGTCTGGCGTGAAGACCATCCCCTCAGAAGAGCCAGCAGATACGTTAGTGCAGAAAATTCCTTTGCTGCTAACATATCTAGAAGGAGCATTCATCTTCTTTCAGCATATATCAATCCAAGGTATTGATCATAAAGAAGATGGGATTTTAACATGATCCCTATAAAAACTCAGCAAGCAAAACCCCTTTACTTTCTTTAACCGTTGTCCTCATTTCTTTTCTTCTTCATTTTACCTTTCCTGTTTGCCCTTTCCCTGCACATTTCGTTGTATATCCTAAAGCATAGCAAGTAGTTTGAACTATCCATAGCAGCCACAATGTCATTTATTTGAAATAACAAGCGTTGGCTATTACCTCTAAAGCCAACACTTATCATAGGGTTCACTTTTGCTCCTCCTATATCATTTGCAAGGTCTGATTTAAATGCATAATTGATTCATTTTATGAATCTGATCTCTTTAGGCAATAGTATTCATGAGTAACAAGTGAAACAACCCCTGTTTCAAAAAGTTTTTTTTTTTTTAATTTCAGTTCTTTCTGTATACTTCTGTATTCTATTAATTTCCTGCATTATTTCCTATTGCTGCCAATGGTTATATCTTTGTTGCAGATAATTCTAGCACCTTCTCATGTTATGTTCCTGCATTTGGAATCTTATATATTAGAGATGAGTTATAGGATTACCTGATTTTGTTTTTCTTTTAGTGTATACATTGGTTATATTTAGATGCAACTCACCTCCGTAGATATTATATTAATCATCTAGTGCTTGCTGCAAATAAAAAAAAAAAATTTAGTTATGAACCATAGATTTTCAGGTTCTGCATCATATTTCTGTATGCTTATGACAGCTTACTCTGTCTCAACGTGAATGTGTTATGTTTTGAGTATAATCTTTATATATTACATAAAAAAAAAAAGAGAAATTTCTTTTGTATTCACTTAGTTTCCCAATCTTTGTATTCATTGAAATTTTACACAACATTTTTTTTTTGTATTCACTTAGTTTCCCAATCCTTGGTATTCACTGAAATGTTATACAGCACATTTTTTTTTTTTTTCACTAAGCTTCCCATGACTTCATTTTACAATATGGATTCCTTATACTGTTTGAAAGGACTATCTTGATATTCAAATCTCACCTCATGTTATCCTTAGATATTACCCATCTTATAGGTATAGCTGCTGCCATTCTATCTTGTCTTAACAGAAAGTTGTTTAAGTTGCTGAAAATCTGTTTCAAGGAGCTATGGAATTTTTTTTTTTTTTAGTGAAGCATTTCTTTTGAAGGCTAAGTCTGGCCAATATGCGCGTGCTCAAGAAGATATACCTCGGATCTATGCATAGATTGATTGGCAGAAATAACTATTCATTGATATCTAAAAAAAAGGGGAAATCCATCAACCCCTTGTACACAATTTGTTAAGCTATCCATTTTCTGTTGCAGGAGTGCAGTCTTGATTTTTGGCCACATTCATGAACGGATATATCCATATCCGTTCATGATCTTTTGACCATCTTTTACAGGTTTTGTTATTGATACATAGGGAAGCTTCATACCCGATTTTACTAAGAAATATGTTGTAATTTGGAAAATACGGTTGTGTGAAACCCCCTACAGAAACAACATATACCTGTATTTTCTGATTTTACCCATTATATGTAATTTCCATTAGTATGTATATATATATATATATTTTTTATGTATATGTTTCTCATTATATGTATATATATATGTATATCTATATATATTTATCTATATGTATACGTATATATGTATATATATGTATATATATATATACATAGATACATACTTATATACATATATATATATATATCCCTTCATATGTACTTGTTATTACATATATTTTCATTTTCTCTTACTTTTGTAAATATATCTTCATTATCATACATCATCCATCATAAGTTCGAGTATTTCTATATTTACCTATATATCTTTGTTATATATTATATATATATATCCATTTCCTTGTTTATTTTGTACTAACTCTCATTTTGCAGGAAAATCTAGAAGATGCAAATTCCTTGGATCCATTTCAATTTTACTTTACTTTATGTTATGCAATGTAATAATCCGATGTAAACCTTGGAATAAGATTTATTTTTACTGCTTAGATTAGGTCGCATCTCATATAGTTTGATTTCAGTAATATCCTGATTCTATGATGCATATATCTCAATTTTCAAAACCCACCGTGGATGAACACGAATGGCACGTGCACCAACTCTTAGAGAGTTGATGAACTCGGTGGAGTCCATATTTACGGCCCTAGTCGGAATATGGACGAGACCCAGATCCATCATCTTTCTACCAGTCACACTGAGCCTACACTCTTAGGCTATCTTGAAAATGCACCTCATATTTCCAATGTTTTTCAAAATATTGTGAATTAATTCAAATAAACCCTGAATATATTCATGGCCACAGTCAGAATATATGAAGGATTTACTTTGGCTTAATCCACATTTTTCCAATAAAATTTTCAGAAATCTTTTCAAAAGTGCATTCATTCATTCACATCATCTGCATCATTTGTTTTTCTCATGATTTTCTCAAAAGATTTTCACTTCATGGAATAGATTTTCTCAAGAGACTATGATGATATTCGGAGTTGGATTTCCCAAATCAAATGTTTTCCTGTGATTTTCCTTAAGATTCTTTTCAAAGGAATTTCTCATTTTCTAAAAAATCCAAATTGATTTTCAGATATTTCAAAAAAAAAACAGATTCTCAGGATTTCAATTTCCCAAGTTCTGAGTTTCCTTCTCCAAAGAGTTTTCCTACAAATTTTCCATTTTTTTTTTCTAAGAAAATTCTCAAAGTCCGAGTTTTCCTGAGAAGTTCTTTCCTTTCAAGTATTCATCTTTTCTCAAGAATTCCTTCCAATTTTCCCGAGATTCTCATTTCTTTATAGTTTTCTAAGTCTTTATAACTTTCTCAAACTTTTCCTGAGATTCTTATTTCCTCATAGATTTTCAAGTCTTTCTAAACTTTCTCAAAGTTTTCCTGAGATTCCCATTTCTTCATGATTTTTCAAACCTTATAAACTTTCTCAAGATTTTCTCGAGATTCTCTCTTCTTCAAGATTTTCCAACTCTGTATAAACTTTCTCGAGATTTCAAACCTTCTTCGTCTGAGTTTTCCTGAGAGATTGATTTCCATCTTTTCCTGAGAAATGCTTTTCAATTCCAAGTACTTTCTAAGCATACATCAGAGCTTCCCAACTTATATTTTACCAAATCTCATAGCACATGCCTGAATTCTATGTGCATTTAGGATAGAACACAATTTCGATAATTTCACTAAGTTAAGCACAATTTTGGTCCTTGGTTCGATTACCCTTGTTAAAGGCGGCAGGAACGGTCGAACCTCGTACCGACAGGTCGAGCCCCATCCCATGGATTTTCCCGCAATTTTCAAAACGGAGGCGAGTATTTCAAACAATTTCCAAAATCCGGTGAAGTTTGAATCGCGAAAGCATTTCCCTCTCTCTTCCGCAAGGAAGGGAAGACGGGGAAAATTTTCGCGACGAAAACAGGTTTGGCGACCGAGATGGGACCTGTCCTTGTCTGATAAAAAAAGTGTTTGACTTAGTTCAATTATTGAAACCGTGTTCACAAAATGTCAGCTCTTTACTTTTGATATCATGTGAGCCTAGGAGCCTAGATTCTGACCTAGCTGACATTTACTGCATATAGCTTAGGCATGGTTTGGTAGGATTATATTGAGGAGATATTTTCATGCTCACATAGACTTAGGTCTAAATACAACTCTCCTCAATTTAGGATCTGAATGCAAACAATGTATGCTTCTTCAAAGATTTTCAAAGTCTATCTCTCTAGGATTTAGAGCCATCTATTGCTTGCATGTGATCATTTTTCAAAACCCCAATTACCTATCATTACCCGGTCTTCACGTTGCTGGGCTCTCTTCCAGAACCCTAGTTCGGGACAGAGCCTCACAACTGGGCCAACTATTTGGGTTAACACCCCCCTATCACGTACCGCGGGCCACAGTCCGAAGTATATCGGTAGGCGCTCAAGGATGTTGGAAAACCTTACCTTAGAACCGGAGTTGAAATTATATGCTACGTACCTCGAATTTCGATTCGGGTATATCGGCATAACTGGATTGGATAAAGATGATCTGAACCTAGAGTTAGGATTAGGTCCTACAACTGTTTTCAAAATGATGCATCTAGAGTCAGCCTTTTAGGGAGTGCTGAATGTGCATAAATGTTTGTGCAGGATGTGATTATATGTGTGATTTCCTCAATTCTTTATATTTCTCAATGTTTTCCAACTTATTAGGCCTTTTTCAAATATCCTTATTTTGCACGAGATATTTTTCTCAAACCCTGGATGATTTTCTCAAATATCCCATTTCTTCCAAAAATTTCAGGCGATTTTACATTCTACCTTTCTACTGAATCTCGAATTTCTAACTGCATTTTTATCCTGCCTGCAAAATTTTTTCAAAATTTTTCACATTTTCCTAAGTCTCATTCTGAGTCTTTCTCTGTTTTCAGTTCAATGGCATCCAGTCAAGTCGATCCTATCTTTCCTGAAGGTCACATCTCCTTCGAGGTGCGACAAGGTCGTCCTGAACATCGAGCCCTTAGCACCGGAACTTTCATCCCCCGGTGGTATTATTCCTGGCTAAAGAGCTTTTCCCGAATGTTCCCGGACCATTTGAGCGAGTGCGGATTAGAATTGGTGTCAGCAGTTGGGAAGCAGACCATTAACGGCAACTTGATCCATGCAATGGTAGAACGATGGAATCCTCGAACATGTACCTTCTGGTTCCCATGGGGAGAGATGACCGTTTTAATGGATGAATTTTCAGAAATCATGGGATTACCAGAACCAGCCGGTCAGCCAAGTGATCCATTAGAACATCAATTCCTGATCAATGTCAAGGGTTTGGACCCCCGAGACTCCTTAGCTCGTATGACAGGCCGCTGATCCTGGCCTTTGATCCAGTTGGAAGGGAATGAATATGTCGATTTGCTCAAGTTGTACCGCCAGTACGGGACCTTCGTCGAAGTCAGCTCGCTATCAAGAACAGCCAAAGAAAGGATTCAGAATGCAATGGTTCTGTGCACCGTAGGATTATCCCTCTTCCCAGATGGACAAAACTACATGGACATCAGAATAATTCAGCTCATGAGAAGATGGGGAAGTCGGCAGACTAATCGCCTCTCCATAGCCATGGCAGCGCTCGCCTTCCTATATCGAGGTCTGACTCGATTCTCACTTGGAGAATCCATCTTAGTTGAAGGATGCATCTACGCGCTTCAATCCTGGTTCTTTTAGCATGTTCCAGCCCGAGCAAGCTCTTTCAGATATAATGGTCAAGAACTTCTTCCAGTGGCACAGTACCGGTCTATGATCAACAACATTCAAGAAGATGATGTAGTCTGGGACTATTTTGATCGGCAATTATCTCCTCCGAGATACACCTATGCATATGGCAAGAGGTTCAAGTTACTGGGCCCATTCTTCTGCACTTACTACCAACCAGAGAGATGTATCCAGCAGTTCTCCCAGAGATAGCAGTACGTCGAAGCCCGATTGTTATCAGGTGTTATGGCAGAGTTTGATCTCACTTCCGCGCAATGGTCCGGGGCATATCATTCTGCCCGCTACGGCTAGGATTCCTTTGTCTCTCTTAAAATTTTCCCTGGTCCTAGAGTGTCTGCTGATTATCGTGAATGGTGGCAAATTGTTTGTCCTCCACCTCTTTGTCAAGATCAATAAAATCATGTTTTCTTATTTTAATAAAATTCTCTCTTTTTCTATTATGGCTTGATGACCTCGCCTAGGTAACAAGGCATATTTTCGTTGTTTGTTTCTCGTGCTAAGAATTGACAACACAATTGTCGTGATTCTCGCAACGACTTAGTCCCTAGTAATGGGACATCTTCTTCGAATTGTCTATCATATTTTTCAATAAATATTTCTTCCAAAAGCCAATTCCTTCATAATCTAATCAGGTCTTTGCCCTGCAGAGAGCATCCGCAGCAAAATCTGAGAGCATCCATATCATTTGATGGTTGAGACAAGATCAGGCAAAAGAACAATGGTATCGCAGTACTCGTCAGCCTCAGAAGAAGAGATGGGCTCTCCCCGATCCGAGAAGAGTCAAGAGCAGCAACAAGAGGATGACGGCATAGACCCTCAAATGTATGCCATGTTCCGAAAGATGATGAATAAAATGATGAGTGAACAGGCTGGGACTAGTGCAGAAAAAAATTAATTCAGAGAAAAGTTCCACGGGCACAAGAATAAGAAGGCTCCCAAGAAGCAGATTCAGTCAGAAGAAATCTCAGATGAATCCGAATCAACTGAAGACACTGAGGAAGAATATGAGGTGCCTCCGGCATTTCAGAAACGTGGCCGAGAACAAAGGAGGAGCCGCAAAGCAAAGAATCAAGTTACAGAGGAACCCCTGCAGTCGCAATTCAGGGAAATGGCCCGAGTTGTTAAGGATCTCCAAGCCCGTGACAAGGGAAAGAAAGTCTTTACCAGTGAGGACTTCTATGACGGCCTCGAAGGGGATGATGATCTCGAAAACCTTCCCCGAAAATTCATCAAGTTCGATGGCTCTGGCGATCCGAAAGCCTATCTCGCCACCTTCTTCGCAGAGTGTTCAAGATTCAAGAGAGATAACAGAGCACTGTTCCTGTGTTTCCCTCGCAGCTTGGAAGGAGTTGCAGCTAAATGGTATGCTGAGCACATCAATCCCATCGAGCTCAAGGAGTTCGATAAAGTGGTAAATTTATTTATTGAACGCTTTTTGTTCAATACAGAAGCGCTCCCGACATTAAGTCATCTCTGCAGTCTGAGGCAGAATGAGAATGAAAAAGCACGGGACTTCATTCACAGATGGAGGTCAGCCTGTAATAAGATGAGAGATCCTATCTCGGAAAGGCATGCATTGTCCCTAATCCTCAACAATTTTTTGCAGCCGTTAAGAGGATTGATCTCCACAGCGCCATCCAGGACCTTCATTGAGCTGACTGAACGAGCCGAATGGCTCGAGCTGAGTGTGGAAAATGGAGTCTATGAAGGCTTTACCTTTTCCAAGAACAACTCTCAGGGTGAGCAGAAGAAGAAAGCTCACTTCACCTTCTCTGCCAACAATAACAACAACAATAGCCAAAATCAGTACAAAGGGCAGAAGAAAGATTACTGCTACGGTACAGGCAATCCTAGCAATAAAGGAGATCAGAAAACGAAGCCTGCTCCTCAATACAGCAAGCCTTCTCAGCAAGACCAAGGGCCGAAACTGCGTGAAAAGGTTAAACATGAAGGATGGAGTTATGATCGAAAATTTACTCCTCTCGACCAATCACTCGAAGATGTGCTCGAGTATATGCTGTCGAAAGAGATGGTCAAGTTGCCTAGACTGGTCGATCCCCCTGTGCCTATGGGGAAATGGAAGGATCAATTTTGCAAGTTCCACAGAACAGTGGGACATAGCACTGAGAACTGTTTCGTTCTCAAGAACATTGTGCAGGATCTTATCGATAAAAATCTATTGGTAGAAGGAGAAGAAGAAGAAGAAATGGACATTCTTAAGCAGCCTTTTCCTGCACACACCACAGCAGTAGTATCTGCCCAACCATTCCTGCCTCACGAACACATCAAGCCGTGTTCTACACAAGATCTACAAGTTCAACATCAGGTATCAGTGCTTCGACAAGCGACTCCTGATTCTAAGAAGATGGATCTAATCTCAGCATTGTGTAAGATGAAAGTCTCCGAAGCATCGGTAAAGTCAGTCCCCAAGTCAAAGGGACTTCCTGATTTTTTCAATCAAATCATCAAGCCCAAGCCGGAGAATTCAAGTCAGAAGCCTCTGACCGCTCTGTCCAATGTTTCCATTTTTGACTTAGCCAAAAGTTCCTGCAAGCATCAGCAAGTACTGGATGATCTGCTCAGAAAAATCAAAGTTAAGCCCAGTATTACTCCTGAAGACATGACACAAATTGTGAATTCAGCTATGACTAATGCGCCGATTACTTTCTCAGATGAGGACCTTCCAAAGCCTCATTCCTTTCACAATAATGCTCTTTACATCGTCGTTCGGGTAAGGGGAATGACAGTACCCCATGTACTAGTTGATGGAGGCAGCAGCCTCAACATATGTCCCGAAATGACCGCAAAGACGCTAGGCATTAAGGAAGAAGAATACATTCCAGATCCTATCACCATCTATGGGTTTGACAACCATGGTCAGACGGCAAAAGGCAAGATATTCCTGGAAGTATTCATTAATTATTCGGTACATTCAGTGCTTTTTCATGTGGTCAATGTGCCACCCACCTACAATTTGCTGCTCGGAAGGACATGGATTCATAATGCAAATGCAGTACCTTTCACCTTACATCAATGCGTAAAATGGTCAAAAGGTGGAATGATTACAATAGTACTGGGAGAAGACCCAGAAGAAAGGCTCCCGCAGCCCATGATTCCCCGACCATCATTCAATGCAGATATTCCCAGCATCAGGGAAAGTGAAGAGATCAGTCACGGAGAAAATCGAGAAATACTCCAGGCAACATCAGAATTATCCCTGCACACTGTAGCTATGACCCGATGGAAAGGTCCTCAATTCTTCAAGGTTGGAGGCCGAATCGACTACAGCACCATTAAGGATCACCCATTGTTTCCACAATTCATGAAAGTAAGAAAGGGATTCGATTTACTTCTGAAGCATGGTTATCAACCTTTTAAAGGACTGGGCAAAAATGAAGATGGTCGTGTCGAGCCAATGATCCAAAAGCATCGTCCCCACAGAGCAGGATTAGGGTTTTCCGGCGGGAGCTCACCAAAGAAGACTATTTTTGTTAGAGGGGCACATTGAGAATCGTTGTTGTATTTCCTTTCTATTCCTTCCAAAATAAATGTCTCAATGTCTTTTATCAATTGAAATCAATAAAATGTCAAGTTTCTTTGTCTATCTGGATGCCATCTGCCTTTTTTGTCTCTACATCCTCATTTTATAACTCAATGTCATTTTATGCATAATTCTTTTAAAATGATGGTTTGATGGACGATTTTTCCTGAATCCCATTTCTTATCTAAAATTTCAGAAATGTCTTCCCGAGCAATCAAGAAACTCGTTATCAATCCCAAGGCTTTCCAGAAATCGGCATCAATTCACCGAGTCAAAGCAAGTACAGGAGATAGCAAGGTTGCAAAGCAGTTAGATGATTATGCAGAATTTGATCCGTCTCTTCAGGAATTACCAGAATTCGCCTCAGTTCAGAAGCAAGATGAACCATCCGCTCTAGTACAAGATCCTACTGAAGATGTCAATATTGGCTCAGAGGAAGATCCCAAGATTCTCAAGATCGGTACCAGTCTAAGTCCGAAAGAGAAAGAAAAGCTTACAAAGTTCCTCAAGCAACATGAAGAAGTGTTCGCGTGGACATATGAAGATATGCCGGGTTTAGATCCCAAATTGGTCGAACACCGACTCGTTTTGAAGCCAGATGTAAAGCCAGTTAAGCAAAAGCTGAGAAAAATGGATCCTAGAATAGAGCAACAAGTCAAAGAAGGACTTGAAGATCTGCTCAAAGCAGGGTTTATTCAAACTATTGACTACCCAGACTGGTTAGCCAATATCGTCGTTGTCCCAAAGAAAAGTGGCAAAGTCAGGATTTGCATAGACTTCAGAGACCTCAACAAGGCAACTCCGAAGGATGACTATCCACTGCCAAGCATTGATCTGCTGATTGACAGCACAACAGGACATGCCATGTTCTCCTTCATGGATGGATATTCCGGCTACAACCAGATTAAGTTGGCCGCCCGCGACCAATCAAAAACTTCCTTTACTACGCCTTGGGGCACTTTTTGCTATACAGTTATGCCTTTTGGGCTCAAGAATGCTGGAGCAACATATCAACGGGCGATGGCCGTTATCTTTCATGATCAAATGCGCAAAATCATGGATGCGTATGTTGACAATATTCTTGTGAAATCTAAAGAGGGAGAGGATCACCTCGAAGCACTTGATCAAGTCTTTAAAAGACTTATTCTTTACAAGTTAAGGCTTAACTCACAAAAGTGTGTCTTTGGAGTCGAATCAGGCAAATTGTTGGGTTTTCTGGTCAGTAAAAAAAGGAATTGAAGTTGACCCAGCCAAAGCCAAGGCTATCATTGATATGCCACACCCGAAAAATCTCAAAGAGTTGCATAGCCTTCAGGGACGCATGCAATCAATTCGGCGATTTATTTCCAACTTGGCGATGAGATGTGAACCTTTCAACCACTTGCTCAGAAAAGGAGTAAAGTTCGAATGGGGACCAGAGTGTCAGCTATCGTTCGATCGGATCAAGAGGTATCTTCTCAATCTTCCAATCCTGAAGCCGCCAGAATTGGGAAAATGTAAGACCCGCAATTTTTCAGAAAATATCTGAATAAAATTCATGAGGCATTTACCGGTAAAAATAGCATTTCTTCTCAGAATGCAAAACGAATCAATTCCTGCGAGCCAGTTATACTTAGGATATTCGTCGAATCGCGAATATATGCTCAAACACTCTGAAAGCCATAACTTCCTAACTAAACGAAATCAAAGGATTCCTGCGAGCCAACTTTCTTAGTTACGTCAATACGAAGAAAATGGCGTACTCAGAATTTTTCGGAAAAAATCGCCGGAAACCCGAAATTCTTGCGGGACCCACAGAAATATTGGTGGGACCCACAGAAATATTCCTCAAAAAATATCTTGTGGGACCCACAAAATATCCTATGGAAATATCTTGTGGGCCCCACCTCAAAAGGAACCTCCAGGAATTTAAAAGAAGCCAAGGGGTAAAAGGGGCATGGAAAAACCCAAGAGGAGGTGGGCTTGGGCTATAAATAGCCCTCCCCACTCTCTCTCTTCTCATAATTTCGACCCCCCCTCTCTCTCTTGCCTTCTCTCTCTCTCCTAAACCTCCCCTACCTAGCCTAGCCCACCTGAGCCCACCTGACCTGGTCTGAGCCTGCCTGACTTAGCCTGAGCCTGCCTGACCTGGTCCTAACCCACCTGACTTGGGTCTGAACCCACTTGACCTGGTCCAAACCCAGTTGACTTGACTTGAACCTAGTTGGGTTTAAAGTCAAAGTCAAAGTCCTTTTTGGTCCAGATTCCGGTTTGGGTTTCTGAACCCAGACTTAGCCTACTTGAGCTGAGTTCGAACCTGCTGAACCCAGTTGACTTGGATCGAACCCTGTTTGGTTCAAACCACTTAGGTTGAGTAGCTTGACCTGCTCTACCTCTTTCTTAACTAAGTCAGCTTCATCTGACTTAGTCTGACCTCTCGAAGGAAGGCTCGAAGCCAAAGAAGCAACTCAGAGCCGTTTCTTCCACGATTTGAAGTAAGTTCGCTTCGTTGATCCATCTCTCTCAAGTATTTGATTGTTTGTATATAGAATATACTTTCTGAAGTAGTATCTTGCTTTAGTTCTTGATTGAGCCCTTTTTGGACACTTCGGTGTTCACCCGCTCGTCTCGTAACTATCGTTGGATATATCTATGTTCAAACACGCAGTATATGCGTTTTTAAAATGGTATCTCGCCCTAGTTCTTGGTTGAGCCCTTCAGAACACTTCGGTGTTCACCCGCTCGCCTCGTAACTATCGTTGGATACAGATCTAGGTGTATATCTGCTGATTCTGCCGACGCATCTTATATCGCACAGGCTATGTAATTTACCTTTGCCGTCGCGTCGTATGATGCCAAGGCTCCCTGCTTTCTGTACTTCCGATTACTGCACTTCCGATTATGCATTTACTTACGCCGTCGCGTCGAACGATGCCAAGGCTCCTGCTTTCTGCAATGTATTTACTTACGCCGTCGCGTCGAATGATGCCAAGGCTTCTGCTTTGTTATATATGTAGAATATTTCGTTCAGTTACACACCCTGAACAATAGTATATGCATTTCTTTACGCCGCCGCTGTATAAAGCACAGGCTTCTGCTTATACTACATATATAGCGCATAAATGAGCGTTCAAATGGAGATCAACTCCAAATCGCCCATGCGATTCCTTGACCGCTCCTCGTTCAAGATTCTGCTTGACGAATGAAGCCCCTATTGGAAAGGCTTCGCTTTTTGGCAAAATGCTCTTTACGTAAAGACTAAGTCAATTACGTATGACCTGGCTATGGCCAAGGGTTCCTGCAACCTTGATGGATGCAAAGTACGCACAACGGTGCGCATCCATTTCCCGAATTAAGCGTGGCAATTTCCTACCAAAGAGGGGAGATGCCGCTGAAATGGATAAAAGAAACGCACGCTTTCTCCGTAATAGAGAGGAAGTGCTGCTGAAATTTCTGAAGAAGCTAAGAATAGCTCAGAAAGAACGTAGCAGGATACTCTGACATATAGCAGAGTGCTACCCAGTTCATGGTTTGCCCTCTACAACGTAGAAGGGTTCGTCACACCACTGCCGGTAGAGCAGGGGAGGTGCTGACGAAATGGTCGGCAGAAGAGCTGCCGGGACCAATAGAACGGCATAATGATGTCCGTTGATGGAACGATGCCAGATCGGCTCGTATCCTTGTGCCTGCAAGGGCACCTTGCTCGTAAGGGCCGCTGAGCCGGAGTAGAGGTTGCGCCTTGGCTAGGTTTGGACTCGTCGCGTAAAAATACGCCGAGTAGCCGATCTATTTAGATCGAGTCATATGCATGCTCATTGAGAACGGTTACACAACCAGACTCGTAAGGGCCGAAGAGCCAGAGTGTGTTGTTTCAACCCAAAGAGGTGTGATGCTCGTGGTGGCCGAAGTGCCAAAGAGCGGTGTTCTGCATGCATATGAATAAGACTTAAGGTCGCACATACCCCGCGGTTGAAAATCGTGTTAGGGGTACCCCCTCAGTAATGACTGTGTTGGGGAAGACTGAATGGGGTTGGGTACATACTCCCGTAGTGCTGAAAGCACGGGCTGCCTAAATGGCATGCAGATTCTGTCCAAGTAATTGTAAGACTGGCAGACCCCTTCAGGAATTATGCTCACTGTGGAATGACAGTGATGGTACAGCCTTGAGTGACATGTATTTTACTTTGGACCTGATAGAGTCCACGATGGCCTCAGTCACTCATGGGTTTTGGGGTCGTGGTTATCCTTAAGATCTAAGGATTGAACCCAACTACTGCAAGTAGAGGATGCATCCGAATATGGGCCTAGTAGGGTTCTCCCAGTTGAAACACACTGCCCTACTATGGATAGGGTCAACAGGCCTTTGGGGTATCTAAAATACATAGAATAATCAACCCCCAGAACGTCGCGTTGATGCCCGGACAATAGCTCTACCTGCGTACCAAAGGCAGGAGCGGTTAATTATCGAAACAATGCATTAGCTTAGGTTCAGCGATGCTTTGAATGTATGAGTGGATGACGTGTTAAGTCAGTCCTGCATAACCTTTGTGAAGGTGTCATGTTCGGTATACTACTGGACCGACTGGGCAAAGACCCGTGTTGTATCCGCACGACTAAGCGAAGCTCGAGGAGTTGTCCTTAGATGCGTGGGATACGGATGTGCCAAGTATGAAGACTTGAGCTAGACATCACTTTGAGACTCGGAAGAGGTCATGGCTAAGTCATGGAGACTTAAGCGGCTATTCAAATCACAGCCCTGAAAAGGCTTGCTCTAAGTCATGAGGACTCGAGCGGATGTTCAACTCATAGCCCTGAGGAGGCTCTTGCGATATACGCTAAGTCTTGGAGGCTTGAGCGTCGTTATTGCGCATTGCGACCCTGAGGGGTCATTATTGTATTTGAGTTGAATGGATGTATGACTGCATGCTTACCAGACCATCAGTGGTTCTGACCCCGTTTTATGGGGATTTCAGATGTTGAACCTGCGTGGCGATATGCGGAGCAAGGCGACATCGAGTTCCAGGGTTTCTCTAGACAGATTTTGTACTGCTTCCTTTTATTGAACCTATACTGCTTTTCTAAGCAGTAGTGTTGTTATAAACATGTGGTTTTCGATAAAATGGAACACTTTGGTGGTCAATGAGTTGCTTGGCCACATACCTGCAACGTGCTCGGAGCTTTCTAAAACCGACGACTCATTATCGTCTTATTCCGCTGCTAAAAGCTTTTCTAAGTTCCGCTGCAAAGAAAAAAAAAAAAAAGAAATTCATGAAAATTTTAACTTAGCTTTGTTTTGGAAATCCGGGGCGTTACAGAATTGGTATCAGAGCATGAGTCTCAGAAACCTGGTTCAAGATCCGTCATGGTCCCGATATCGCACTGTAAGTATATGTTTTTATACTTTTGTTCTGATCTGGGAGCATCTTTGTATAGATGGCAACTCATGACTCGCGTGGATACTGCTATCGCTGCAAGGTCATGCACGATGAGTGGATATGCCCGTATGAAGTCCAAGACTGCCAATACTGTGGCGAAGATGGGCATTCCTCCAACGAATGCCAAAGGAGATATACCGCCGATATGGGTCGGCGGGCATCAAGGGGTCTCAAGGATGAGACTTCGCGTGTCAGTGGACCGCATCACTCTAGTGTTGGGAGCAACCATACCCCAACATCTTTTGATGAATTACCAAGGCTGAGGGATTTTGATTTGAACTTCCCTGCGGAGGTCTATCACTCGCCAAGCTACCATCCGGCATCACATATGCCGAGCTTAAATGGCAGGAACAAAAGAGGGGATTCTTTCTGTTCGCCAATCATTATTCCAGACTCCCAGAGTCTTGATCTTGCTGACTGGGAAAGTGAACTGGAGTCCCTCATATATCCCCAATATTCGCTTGCTAGTGTGGAAGTGCCGCCCAAGCCAAAGCTAGTAGTGCCTGCACCAAGGCCATGTGGCAATAGATGGACCTTTTGGAGTTCGTCTTCATCAAAGAAATCCAAGTCTTAAAGAGACTGGTGATGTTTTGGAGTCAGTAGACTCATGTATATAGTTTCTCAACGCCTAAAGTCTGCCAGTGCGGCATGACGTTTTGTTTAAGGCGATGCTTGTGTAAATGTGATGTATATTAAGTAAATAAAGTTTTTACTTCCTCATATACATCGAGAAACTAAAAACAAGTGCTTGTGTGTGCATAGATAAATGGCTCCTACGACGAGGAGAACCATACCAAGCGAGGAGTCCCATATGCAAGGATTCCTGTTGGAGACACTCAACAACCTGGTTACCGCCATCCGTGAAACGAGGCCAGAACCAGTCGCACCACGAAACGACCACCTGGGAGGAGTGACTTATGAGAAGTTCCTCAAGCTTGACCCGCCAGTTTTCATTGGCAGAGCCGATCCTGAGCTCGCGGAGAGTTGGATCGAAGAGACGGAACGTGCCTTCTCAGTACTGGGAGTACCAGAAGAGAAGAAGACCAACTTTGGCACGTATCGATTAAAAGATAATGCACGGAAGTGGTGGGATACCACTAAACTTATCCAGTTCTCACAAGTCGAAGTCATTCCTTGGACTGACTTTCGGAGGACTTTTATGGATAACTACTTCCCATTGCATTCCAGAAACAAGAAAAAGATGGAGTTTCTGGAGTTGGAACAGGGCGGTATGAGTCTAATAGACTATACCACCAAATTTCAGAATCTAGAGCGCTACTGCTCTCGATTGTTCGAAACAGACCAAGAAAGGGCCGACAAATATGTGAATGGTCTGCGCGAAGGGCTGCGATCTCGAGTGATAACAAGCATGCCTTCGACTTTTCAGGCTGCGGTAGCAGCAGCTTCAAAAATCCAAGAGGACTGGGCACGATCTAAAGTGATCGTAGCAAAGAAGCCCATAGTGAATGGTGGGAATCGTAAAAGGACGTTCCCAAGTGGCCAGGGTTCACGACAACCCTTTTAAAAGAAGAAGTTCCAAGGAGGGAACAACACTCAGCAAGTCGTGAGGCCAAGACAGAACACAACTCAGAAAGCCATGTCCTCGTGACATTGGTGGGTGCTTGTATTGTGGCAAGATGGGCTACTTTATAAGGGATTGCGCCAAGAAGGCTGCAGATGAACAGAGGAGTAGTGCCGGATCTGCCGGACCCTCTCGACCAGCACCACAACGTTCTCAGTTTCAACGACCTCCACCTAGAGTAGAACAAAGGCCTGCTGCAGGTCGTGTATATGCTGTAACGACTGAACAAGTCAAAAATGGTGACCTGATTGAAGGCACCGTACCTGTTAATGGACATGCAGCTTACGTCTTGTTTGATTGTGGTGCTACTCATACGTTTATCTCTGACGATTTCACCGAACAACTCCACGCTTCGGTGCAACCGATTGATAAAATGATCGAAGTGTATAACCCGTTGGGTTCACGCACCAAATGTATCCGGTGTGTGAAAAATTTGGATATTGAGATAGCAGGGCAACACTTGCCTACCGACGCCATCCTGATCGATATGATACAGTACGATGTCATTCTGGGAATGAATTGGTTGGCTCAGAATAATGCCAAGATTCTGTGCCGCGAGGGCAGAGTGATTCTATCTCGACCCGGATTGCCTAAGATGGAGTACCGGTTATCCAAACCAGTTCCACAGAAAAGGCTCATATCAGCACTTAAGGTACAAAAATACCTTAGGAAGGGTTGTGTGGCCTTCCTGTTGAGTCTCTCGGTGGAAAAATCCAATGACCAACCCCTTGAGAGTTTGGAAGTGGTGCGGGAGTTTCCCGATGTGTTTCCTGAGGAATTGTCAGGACTTCCACCACTTCGTGAGGTTGAATTTGGAATTCAATCCTTACTTGGAACAGTGCCGATATCCAAAGCCCCGTATCGAATGGCGCCAGCTGAACTCAGTGAGTTAAAGTGTCAGTTGGAAGAACTGATGGAACAAGGGTTCATCCGACCGAGTGTGTCACCGTGGGGAGCCCCGGTACTATTTGTAAAGAAGAAGGATGGATCCCTTCGGTTATGCATCGATTATCGGATGCTTAACCAGGCAACTTTTAAAAATAAGTACCCGTTGCCTCGGATTGAGGACTTATTCGATCAGCTCAGAACAGCGAGGGTGTTCTCCAAGATCGACCTCAGGTCTGGGTACCATCAGCTCAGAGTAAAGGAAGAGGATATACCCAAGACAGCCTTCAGAACGAGATACGGCCATTATGAGTTCGTAGTAATGCCCTTCGGACTCACTAATGCGCCTGCTGCCTTTATGGATCTAATGAACCGGATATTCAGACCATATTTGGATAGCTTTGTTATCGTCTTTATTGATGACATTCTCGTATATTCTGAGAACAAGGAACAACACGTGGAGCACTTGAAAATCGTCTTGAAAACCCTTCAAGATAACCAACTCTATGCTAAGTTTTCAAAATGTGAATTCTGGCTAGATAAAGTGATGTTCCTTGGTCATGTGATCTCAAAAGATGGAATCGCAGTGGATCCTGCGAAGGTGGAAGCTGTGATGGATTGGAAGCAGCCAGAAAATATCACTGAGGTCCGTAGCTTCCTTGGACTTGCCGGATATTATCGGAAGTTCATACAAGACTTCTCCCGAATCGCCGTACCGATGACGAAATTACTTAAAAAGGGAGTCAAGTTTGAATGGACTGACCAGTGTAAGGAGTGCTTTGAGGTTCTCAAACAGAGGCTTACCACTGCCCCTGTCCTTACCTTACCTTTTGGTCAGGGAGGCTTCGTGGCTTATACCGATGCCTCGGGAACAGGTCTAGGTTGTGTGTTGATGCAGCATGGCAAAGTAATCGCCTATGCGTCACGACAGTTGAAAGTCCATGAGAAAAATTATCCAACCCACGATCTTGAGCTTGCCGCGGTAGTGTTCGCACTTAAAATTTGGCGACACTACCTTTATGGAGAGAAATTTGAGGTCATGTCGGACCATAAAAGCCTAAAATACCTCTTTTCTCAAAAAGAACTCAATATGCGGCAACGGCGATGGCTGGAATTCCTCAAAGACTATGAATTCACGCTTTCCTATCACCCTGGAAAGGCGAATGTTGTAGCAGATGCCCTTAGTCGCAAGACTGTTGGCACTCTGGCCAGCCTAACCGGACAATGGAAGTTGATGGAGGATTTCGTCAACTGGAAGCCATTTTTGGCTGATTCTGGCAGAATCCAAATGTCATGTTTGACGATCCACATTGAGTTCCTCGATCGCATCGTAGCCGAACAGTTCAAGGATCCCCAGTACTTGGAATTGAAAGCTCGTGCTGAAAAAGATGACACTTTCTTCCATTTGAAAGAAGATGGAGGAATATGGATGAAAGAAAGGATTTGGGTTCCAAATAACCCTGAGCTAAGACAGGAAGTACTCCAGGAGGCTCATAATAGCAAGTACACCATTCACCCTGGAGGTACGAAGATGTTCCGAGATTTACAGAGAAAGTACTGGTGGAGGGGTATGAAACGTGATGTGGCTACGTTTGTCTCGAAGTGTTTGATCTGCCAGCAAGTTAAGATCGAACATCAGCGCCCTGGTGGAAAGATGCAACGGATCGAGATTCCAGAATGGAAATGGGAAGGCATTACGATGGATTTCATCGTTGGATTGCCTCGATCCAAGAGACAACACGATTCGATATGGGTGATCGTGGACAGACTCACCAAGTCTGCTCACTTCCTGCCAATCAACACTCGATACTCAACTGAACGATTGGCGGAGATCTACATTCGGGAAATCGTTAGACTCCATGGAGTGCCGATTTCGATCATATCTGATCGTGACCCGAAATTCACCTCTCACTTTTGGGAGCAGCTTCAGAGAGCCCTGGGGACGAAACTCAAGTTCAGTACAGCATTTCATCCCCAAACAGATGGGCAATCAGAACGAACCATATAGACTCTTGAAGATATGCTAAGAGCCTGTATGCTGGAATGGAAAGGTGATTGGGATTCCCACCTAGCGTTGGCTGAATTTGCTTATAATAATAGCCACCACGCTAGCATTGGGATGGCGCCGTATGAAGCCTTGTATGGACGACCCTGTAGATCACCGATCCATTGGGGTGAAGTGGGTGAGGAAACCTTGGACTCGCCCATTGTGTTGCAGCATTATACTGAGCAGGTCCACATGATCAGAAAGAAGCTACTGACTGCTCAGAGTCGACAGAAGAGCTACGCCGATCAGCGGCGTAGGGAACTCACTTTTGCGGTTGGAGATAAGGTTTTTATCAAGGTCTCTCCAACCAAGAGTGTGTTTCGTTTTGGAAAGAAGGGGAAGCTCAGCCCCAGATTCGTTGGTCCCTTCGAAGTTTTGAGCCGGATCGGAGAGACTGCCTACCGAGTAGCATTGCCACCACAATACGCGCAAATACATGATGTATTTCACGTATCAATGCTTCGAAAGTACGTTCATGATCCTTCTCACGTCATTCAACATGAAGACATTGACATCCGAGAAGATATGACGGTAGAAGAAAGGCCAGTGGAGATCATGGACCGACGGGAGCAAGTGCTAAGAACGAAGGTCATTCCACTTGTTAAAGTGAGGTGGCAGCATCATGGAATCGATGATTGCACTTGGGAGCCTGAATCGGATATGCGGGATAAATATCCTGAACTCTTCACCTAGTACTCTTAGCTGAATTTCGCGGACGAAATTCCTTTAAGGGGGTAATGATGTAAGACCCGCAATTTTTCAGAAAATATCTGAATAAAATTCATGAGGCATTTATCGGTAAAAATAACATTTCTTCTCAGAATGCAAAACGAATTAATTCCTGCGAGCCAGTTATACTTAGGATATTCGTCGAATCGCGAATATATGCTCAAACACTCTGGAAGCCATAACTTCCTAACTAAACGAAATCAAAGGATTCCTGCGAGCCAACTTTCTTAGTTACGTCAATACGAAGAAAATGGCGTACTCAGAATTTTTCGGAAAAAATCGCCGGAAACCCGAAATTCTTGCGGGACCCACAGAAATATTGGTGGGACCCATAGAAATATTCCTCAGAAAATATCTTGTGGGACCCACAAAATATCCTATGGAAATATCTTGTGGGCCCCACCTCAAAAGGAACCTCCAGGAATTTAAAAGAAGCCAAGGGGTAAAAGGGGCATGGAAAAACCCAAGAGGAGGTGGGCTTGGGCTATAAATAGCCCTCCCCACTCTCTCTCTTCTCATAATTTCGACCCCCCCTCTCTCTCTTGCCTTCTCTCTCTCTCCTAAACCTCCCCTACCTAGCCTAGCCCACCTGAGCCCACCTGACCTGGTCTGAGCCTGCCTGACTTAGCCTGAGCCTGCCTGACCTGGTCCTAACCCACCTGACCTGGGTCTGAACCCACTTGACCTGGTCCAAACCCAGTTGACTTGACTTGAACCTAGTTGGGTTTAAAGTCAAAGTCAAAGTCCTTTTTGGTCCAGATTCCGGTTTGGGTTTCTGAACCCAGACTTAGCCTACTTGAGCTGAGTTCGAACCTGCTGAACCCAGTTGACTTGGATCGAACCCTGTTTGGTTCAAACCACTTAGGTTGAGTAGCTTGACCTGCTCTACCTCTTTCTCAACTAAGTCAGCTTCATCTGACTTAGTCTGACCTCTCGAAGGAAGGCTCGAAGCCAAAGAAGCAACTCGGAGCCGTTTCTTCCACGATTTGAAGTAAGTTCGCTTCGTTGATCCATCTCTCTCAAGTATTTGATTGTTTGTATATAGAATATACTTTCTGAAGTAGTATCTTGCTTTAGTTCTTGATTGAGCCCTTTTTGGACACTTCGGTGTTCACCCGGTCGTCTCGTAACTATCGTTGGATATATCTATGTTCAAACACGCAGTATATGCGTTTTTAAAATGGTATCTCGCCCTAGTTCTTGGTTGAGCCCTTCAGAACACTTTGGTGTTCACCCGCTCGCCTCGTAACTATCGTTGGATACGGATCTAGGTGTATATCTGCTGATTCTGCCGACACGTCTTATATCGCACAGGCTATGTAATTTACCTTTGCCGTCGCGTCGTATGATGCCAAGGCTCCCTGCTTTCTGTACTTCCGATTACTGCACTTCCGATTATGCATTTACTTACGCCGTCGCGTCGAACGATGCCAAGGCTCCTGCTTTCTGCAATGTATTTACTTACGCCGTCGCGTCGAACGATGCCAAGGCTTCTGCTTTGTTATATATGTAGAATATTTCGTTCAGTTACACACCCTGAACAATAGTATATGCATTTCTTTACGCCGCCGCTGTATAAAGCACAGGCTTCTGCTTATACTACATATATAGCGCATAAATGAGCGTTCAAATGGAGATCAACTCCAAATCGCCCATGCGATTCCTTGACCGCTCCTCGTTCAAGATTCTGCTTGACGAATGAAGCCCCTATTGGAAAGGCTTCGCTTTTTGGCAAAATGCTCTTTACGTAAAAACTAAGTCAATTACGTATGGCCTGGCTATGGCCAAGGGTTCCTGCAACCTTGATGGATGCAAAGTACGCACAACGGTGCGCTTCCATTTCCCGAATTAAGCGTGGCGATTTCCTACCAAAGAGGGGAGATGCCGCTGAAATGGATAAAAGAAACGCACGCTTTCTCCGTAAAAGAGAGAAAGTGCTGCTGAAATTTCTGAAGAAGCTAAGAATAGCTCAGAAAGAACGTAGCAGGATACTCTGACATATAGCAGAGTGCTACCCAGTTCATGGTTTGCCCTCTACAATGTAGAAGGGTTCGTCACACCACTGCCGGTAGAGCAGGGGAGGTGCTGACGAAATGGTCGGCAGAAGAGCTGCCGGGACCAATAGAACGGCATAATGATGTCCGTTGATGGAACGATGCCAGATCGGCTCGTATCCTTGTGCCTGCAAGGGCACCTTGCTCGTAAGGGCCGCTGAGCCGGAGTAGAGGTTGCGCCTTGGCTAGGTTTGGACTCGTCGCGTAAAAATACGCCGAGTAGCCGATCTATTTAGATCGAGTCATATGCATGCTCATTGAGAACGGTTACACAACCAGACTCGTAAGGGCCGAAGAGCCAGAGTGTGTTGTTTCCACCCAAAGCGGTGTGATGCTCGTGGTGGCCGAAGTGCCAAAGAGCGGTGTTCTGCATGCATATGAATAAGACTTAAGGTCGCACATACCCCGCGGTTGAAAATCGTGTTAGGGGTACCCCCTCAGTAATGACTGTGTTGGGGAAGACTGAATGGGGTCGGGTACATACTCCCGTAGTGCTGAAAGCACGGGCTGCCTAAATGGCATGCAGATTCTGTCCAAGTAATTGTAAGACTGGCAGACCCCTTCAGGAATTATGCTCACTGTGGAATGACAGTGATGGTACAGCCTTGAGTGACATGTATTTTACTTTGGACCTGATAGAGTCCACGATGGCCTCAGTCACTCATGGGTTTTGGGGTCGTGGTTATCCTTAAGATCTAAGGATTGAACCCAACTACTGCAAGTAGAGGATGCATCCGAATATGGGCCTAGTAGGGTTCTCCCAGTTGAAACACACTGCCCTACTATGGATAGGGTCAACAGGCCTCTGGGGTATCTAAAATACATAGAATAATCAACCCCCAGAATGTCGCGTTGATGCCCGGACAATAGCTCTACCTGCGTACCAAAGGCGGGAGCGGTTAATTATCGAAACAATGCATTAGCTTAGGTTCAGCGATGCTTTGAATGTATGAGTGGATGACGTGTTGAGTCAGTCCTGCATAACCTTTGTGAAGGTGTCATGTTCGGTATACTACTCGACCGACTGGGCAAAGACCCGTGTTGTATCCGCACGACTAAGCGAAGCTCGAGGAGTTGTCCTTAGATGCGTGGGATACGGATGTGCCAAGTATGAAGACTTGAGCTAGACATCACTTTGAGACCCGGAAGAGGTCATGGCTAAGTCATGGAGACTTAAGCGGCTATTCAAATCACAGCCCTGAAAAGGCTTGCTCTAAGTCATGAGGACTCGAGCGGATGTTCAACTCATAGCCCTGAGGAGGCTCTTGCGATATACGCTAAGTCTTGGAGGCTTGAGCGTCGTTATTGCGCATTGCGACCCTGAGTGGTCATTATTGTATTTGAGTTGAATGGATGTATGACTGCATGCTTACCAGACCATCAGTGGTTCTGACCACGTTTTATGGGGATTTCAGGTGTTGAACCTGCGTGGCGATATGCGGAGCAAGGCGGCATCGAGTTCCAGGGTTTCTCTAGACAGATTTTGTACTGCTTCCTTTTATTGAACCTATACTGCTTTTCTAAGCAGTAGTGTTGTAATAAACATGTGGTTTTCGATAAAATGGAACACTTTGGTGGTCAATGAGTTGCTTGGCCACATACCTGCAACGTGCTCGGAGCTTTCTAAAACCGACGACTCATTATCGTCTTATTCCGCTGCTAAAAGCTTTTCTAAGTTCCGCTGCAAAGAAAAAAAAAAAAAAATTCATGAAAATTTTAACTTAGCTTTGTTTTGGAAATCCAGGGCGTTACAGAAAACCTCTTCTGTTATACATCTCAGTCAATCAAGTCGCATGTGGCGGATTCTTGGCCCAATACAAAGAAGGCAGCCTGATAGAACATGCCATCTATTATGTGAGTAAGACTTTCATAGATTATGAAAAAAAATACTCTCAAATAGAGAAGACCTGCCTAGCTCTGGTATGGATGTGTCAGAAGCTAAGACACTACCTGCTAGCATCAGAAGTCAAAATCTTGTCTAAACTCAATCCTCTCAAGTATATTTTAGAGCAGCCTTTCCTCAGCGGACGAGTCGCAAAATGGCAAGTCTTATTGATGCAGTATGACTTAGAATATGTCTCGCAGCAATCAATCAAAGGCCAAGCAATTGCAGACCAATTGGTGGATTTTCCTCTGGCAGAAGAAGTGAAAGCCGAAGATGATTTCCCTGATGAGCAGATTTGCAATATCCAACAATTTCCAGTATGGAATTTATTTTTCGATGGTTCTAAGAATATGGTCGGAATAGGCATCAGAATTTTATTAATCACTCCTGAGAAGGAGATGATTCCATTTTCCCTCAAGTTAGATTTTTAATGCACTCATAATATGGCTGAATATGAAGCCCTGATTCAAGGTCTAAAGATTCTATTAGACTTCAATGTCAAGGTTGTACATGCCTACGGTGACTCCTTACTTGTTGTCAATCAAGTTCGAGCCAAATGGCAAGTGAAAGATCAGAAGTTATTTCCCTATCAGAAAATTGTTTCAGCTCTTGTCAGCAAGTTTGAAGAATTTCAGTTATTCCACATCAAGAGAGATTTTAATCGAGTGGCCGATAGTCTCGCCAGTTTAGGCTCCATTATGGCATTCAAGAATGGAGAATCTTGTCGCTCTTTTGAAATTGGCAGACTTGACCAACCTGCTTTCCTTCCAGCGGAACAAGTAAACCAGGCTGAGCAAAGGAAGAAACCTTGGTATTACAACATCAAAAATTTCATAGAAACCGGCGAATTTCCTCCAGAACTCTCAAAGAAAGAGCAACGAGCAATCCAGCGTATGTCTACTCGATACTTCATTTTGGCCAATGTCCTCTATCGCCGTGGATTCAGTTTAGAGTATTCCAGATGTTTAGATGAAGACGAAGCCAAAGAAGTCGTGCGAGAAGCACACGAAGGCATTTGTGGTGGCCACGTCGGCTACCAAACCCTTGTCAAGCAAATCATAAGAGCAGGGTACTATTGGAAGACTATGCAACAAGACTGTTATCATTATGTGAAGAAGTGTGTACAATGTTAGATACATGCACCTTCCATCCATGCTCCAGCAACTTATTTACAGTCGGTTGTTTCTCCATGGCCGTTCTCCATGTGGGCCTTCGATGTCGTAGGTCCCATCACTCCTTTAGCTTCAAATGGCCATAAATATTTCCTTGCTGCAACAGAATATTTCACCAAGTGGGTAGAAGCTATCACTCTTCGCACAGTAGAAGGCCGACATGTGGTCTCTTTTATTCACAAGAGCATCCTTTGTCGTTTCGGCATCCCGCATGACATTGTATCAGATAATGGTAGTCATTTCAAGAATGAAAGAATGAAGACATTCTGCTCAAAATTCAAGATCTATCACCATTTTTCCGCTCCATATTATCCTCAAGGGAATGGTCAGGCAGAGGCCACCAACAAGATTTTAATTCGTATCTTGGAGCGAACTGTGGAAACAGGCCGTGACTGGCATGAGAAGATCCACGATGCACTATGGGCCTATCGGACCACCATTCGTACACCAACGAATGCTACCCCATCAGAACTAGTCTATGGAACAGAAGTAGTATTGCCGCTACATGTTCAGAAGCCCGCTTTGAAATTTGCTTCACTTCTGCAATTACCTCTTGATCAATACCAGCAACAACGACTAGTGCAGCTAGACTTACTCGACGAGAAAAGGCTAAAAGCAGCAGAGCATGCTCAATCCTATCGCCAGAGAGTAGCCAGGCAATATGCGAAGTCTGTCATCGAAAGAAGATTCAAAGTCAATGATTTAGTATTTCGATCCACAGCTTATCTCAAGCATCGTCCAAACGGCAAATGGTCGCCAAATTGGGAAGGTCCCTATGTCGTCAAAGAAGCATTACCCCGAAACTCATATCGGCTCATCAACGCCGATGGGGTAGAATTGCCAGATCCCATTAATGCTCGACACTTGAAAAAGTTCTACACCTGAAACATTTAGTCTCCTCTTGTAATCTTCCCGTTTCCTTCAAATAATGATTCAACTTTCTGTCCCAGTTACACTGGGGCATTTTTAAAATTTTGTTCTGTATGCAGGCAGGATAAACAAATTCCTCATTTCACGCACTTGTGCATTCATGTGCATCAATTCATATTCATTTGCATTCAACTACATTAACAACAAGCCCAGTCAGTAGTGGGATTTCAATAAACAGTCCCATCACAATTTCTAATGATTCAAAATTTGAAGGTAATTACCAATACTGAACTAAAACCCAGTGCTCGAACTAGTATTGTTTCAAAATCCAATGTTTAAACTGGTACATTTTCAAAATCCCAAACTTTCGAAAAACCGAGTTCCAACTCGAGTTTTATTTCACATCACTTTCTTTTGTTGATCCGGGTTCCGACTCGTGATCTCTATATTTTATTCGAGCTCTGACTCGAATTCATTATTCTCCTTTGTTTATCCAAGTCATTTCGATCATCAGGGTCTGTCAATTGCTCAAATTTGACATTTTGCCTTCCAAATTCCAATTTAAATCTTCAAATCAGGCAATTCTCCCATTTCGACCTCTGGGTCACCCGATTTCCAATTCTCAATTTCAAATACCAATTTCCAATTTTTGACCTTCGGGTCAATCAATTTCCTACCTTCAACCTTCGGGTCAATCAATTTTTGACCTTTTGGGTCGCCCAATTTCCGAAATTTCGACCTTTCGGTCAACCAATTCCAAATTTTTGACCTTCGGGTCAATCAATTCTCAATTTCGACTGTTAGGTCATTTAATTATCCAATTTTGACCCCTGGGATCACCCAATTTCCAATTTCAATTCTCAATTCTCAATTTTGACCTCCAGGTCATTTAATTTCTAATTTTCGACATTCGGGCCACTCAATTCTCAATTCCTACCTTCGGGTCACACAATTTTGACCTTTTGGTCTATCAATTCCGAATTTCGACCGTTAGGTCATTCAATTATCCAATTTCGACCTCCGGGTCATCCAATTTCCAAACAAGCAATTTTCCAATGTCCAATTTCGACCTTTGCGTCAATCAATCTCAATATCCAATTTCAATCATTTTCTCTTGCGAGAGACCCGTTTAGGGAGAGTTCTAGGGAGCTCGTTCTTTTCGCATGCTATCCAATTTGTTCACTTAGCCCCTGTTTAGGGAGAGTTTGAAGGGACTCGTGTCTTTGTGAACCGTTTGCAAAACAATTCCCAATTTCACCAAGGAACCCTTTTTAAAGGGAGAGGCTCGACGGAGACTCGCTTTTCTTGTAACCTCCAATTTCATACTAGGCCATTTTCATCATGAAGGACCCTCTTTGCAAGTAGAGTGTGATGGACTCGTTCCTTTCATGACCTAATTTTCAGACCTCACTATTATCGGCCCCCTTTCCATAAGAGAAGCCTAATATTAGGGAGCTTTGACGAAAGCTCAATTTCTCTTCGAAAGTTCGTTTTGCAAACACCTCCTCTTCAGGGATAAGAGGAGTATTTCACATTTCCCATTCAGGTAAGGGCTAAGCCTGAGTCTCTCTTTTTGGGGAAAAAGAGAGGAGAATTTTCGTCACAGATGTATTGAGCCGGACTTCAGATACCCACTTTCAGCAAGGATTCAAGAAAATTTTGTCAATTTGTCACGGTATTTGTTGATTTCAGAATCTTTATTGCACAAATCTCTATCTCAATTTACCTTCAGCATTACTTCCAAAAGACTAAAGCTTTTGCGAAAAGAGATTCAAACTTCAAATTCTTTCTATTGGACAACCAAAAGGATGAAGGATAAGTCCTCGATATGGCCAGCAAAGAAGATTCAGTATTATTGCAAAGCCATAAATGATTGATATTGATCGCAGTCAATGGCACGTCTTTAAAGACTATTCTTGAAAAGATGAGGCAGTGAAAATATCTTGAGCACTAGAAAAAGAGAGTATTCATCAAAACCCTGTCTCCTCAGAATCACCTAAGCTGCAATTAAGTATCCGCAAAAGGGGATCTCTCAATTGTCGTCAAGATGAAGGCGAATTAAGCGAGTAGACCCCCGGGGCCAAAGAAGATTCGAAACATCTCCAAGATGACGGAGTTTGTGACGGGTCCTTCCAGGGAAAGTTCAAAGCACTGTCGAGATGAAGGCAGATGCGATGAACCTCTCGACAATCCCTAAAAGATATTTAATTCTAGCTATCATCCAAAAAATCTCTAACCCATGAGCCAATATCGTCAAAGAAGGATCGAAACATCTCCAAGATGAAAGAGTTTGTGACGTACCCTTCCCAAAAGAGAGCAAGAGAGGAAAAAGAAAGAGAGAAAAAGCCAGAACATCTCCAAAATGAAGGAGAATGCAGCCAAAACACAAGAGAGCCAAAAGAGTGCAGAAAGATTATCATGAGAGAAGCCCTCAGGGTATCAAACTGCCAGATCTATCAAAAATCTTCTTTAAACTTGTGAAATTCTATTATCAATACTCTTTCATCAATTGCTTTCATAATATTGAATTCTCACTTTCCTGTTCATATCAAGGAAATTGATAGCTTCCTTAAAGAAGGTCAATTGCAAGCAATTTGGATTTCAAGTCTCGATTCTACGAAGTGAACCTTGTTTGGAGGTAATGCTTTGGGTAGAAAGTAAGAAATATCTTTGCAATAATGTGGAACATTTTCAAAACTTTGAATCAACAACAAAATTCTCAATATTTTGACAACATTTTCTAGCTATCTTGACGTGAAGTGAGAGCTTGATATCCGTCTTTGATACATCCTGACACCAATTTTAAATCCCTCCTAAGGACTTGATTCCTTCCCTTCTGTGAGAGCATGAACTCTCAGATTTGCACACTTCCCTGTGTCCCCACTGTCTCACCATAGACAGTCCTATTTCAGTTCGAGGTCGAACCAACAATCATTTCCCGCAAGAGGCGATTTCAAAAGCTGATTTTAGTCTTAGCAATGAGACGTCCAAGACCAACCCCTTTTCAAGCTTTAGGGACCCCATTTCCCTTCCTTTTGCAAAACCTGTAGGATTTATTATGCAAAATCCGAAGGTTCCATCATACCAACTCATGTTCCGCCCGATCAGGATAAGGGTACAAACCTGAGCCTCAATCAAAGAGGTATTTCATCTTCCGCCCGATCAGGATAAGGGTATAAACCTGAGCCTCCTTCAATGAGGTATTCCATTTTTCTGCCCGATCAGGTCAAGGGTTAAAAACCTGAGCTTCGTTCCACACGGAGCATTTTCTGTCCCATCCAGGTTAAGAGCAAAAACCTGAACTTCGCTCTCACTGAGCGAATTTATTTCCTCTTTATTCTCCATTTCATATCTACCATCTTCTTCGGGCTAACTTCTTCATACCTAGTCAGATCCTTCTAACTGGGGCATTTTTTTTTTATATATAGCCCAAATTTGGTGTGTCTTCTTTGCCACTAAGCTCGACCATAAGCCGGCTTAGTAGCAAAGAGGGGCATCTGTAAACACCCCAAATTTTCACTCACATTCTTGACATTGCCCTTAATCGGCACATTTCAGTTCTCCAGAAGCAATGAAGGGCAAAATAGTCATTTTTAAAGATTGAACCTGGCAGAAAGTCCTAAATTTTACTCTTGAGCCTCAAAATTTCTATATTTAGGTTCAGAGACATCTTCAAATGGCAAAATTTCAAAATCCTCTTTCTGGACAAAGAGTTAGAATTTCCAAGTCCGAGCTCAGAGTGACATTTCACTGAAACATGTCTTTGCATCGCATTGCATGAACACTTTGCATCATTTCATTGCATAGCATATCAGTTTGAGATCCAGAACTCCTAATTTTCAAAATTGTCCATCCAGATTTGATTTTTAAACTTTTCAAAATTGATTTTTAAAACCCTGGGTTTTCAAAATTGCCAATCTTTCCCATTTTACCCCCAGGACTTTGAATTACAAAAATTTTTCTCAAGAAAAACAATCTGGATATTTGGATATTGATTTTAAAGATTTTATCTCAAAACTTTTTGCAAAAGATTTTAAATTTCCTTACAAATTTTGTTTTTACATTTATCCATATTTTTGCCCTGAAAACCCAATTTTTCCAAATTCTTGAAAAACAAATAATGTTTTATCTCGTATTTTCAAATAAATGGAGCGGGACCCGCCTTTGAACTAGCATCATACTCAGACTCTCAGGTAAGTATCTTATTTTCAAATGGGAGCCACCCGGAGTTCGTACCAATTTGCAAAATTGTCTTTTTCATTTCTTATTTTTTATTATTTTTTTTATTTTTAGTTAGTGGGCCCGCACACATGTGGCACCCCAATTGAAAATAAAAGACTTTCAAAAACAAAACAAAACTTTATTTTCAAAAGGATTTTAAAAGTGGGTTGAGGTGGCATTTCCATAAAAGCCTCTCATTTTTTTTTTCTTTTTATTTGTTTAAATAAAGTTTTTAGAAGGAGGCAGCCTTAAATGGCACAGCCGAACTTCCAAAAAAAAAAAAAAAGTAATAAATTTGATTTCTATCTAAACTTAGGAAAGAAAACAAGGTTTTGAAAAAAAAAAAAAAAACCCAAAGAGGCGCCTCTTTTAAAAATAGCAAGCTTTCAAAGCAATGAGGCATCGGCTTCATGCCTTTTGCAAAAATTTTCAAATTTTTTTTTAATGGAACCTCGTTAAGGGGAAGGGGATGCGTTGCTTTTGTAGAGGAAAGGAAAGTTTTTTTTTTTTAGAAAGGGAGACACTCACGAAGGAGGGGAGGAGGATCTGTTGATTGGGATTTTTCGGTTTTTGGCAGGGAGCTCAAAGGGGAAAGGGGAGAGTCGTTTTCAGGGGATTCAACCCCAGCCATTTGGGGGGATCAAGAACCATCTCCAGCCACAGCAGCCAGCGCCATCCTTCATCAGCCTTCAGCACCATCAACATCCGGTTCTTCTTCAGCTCCAACTGCAGGAGAGCCACCTCCAGCCATCTGCATCTCCTCCAGCCCACCAGCAAAAGAGGGAGCCATCTCCAACCTCTGCGTTTCAGCCTTCTTCCAACCCATCAGAAGTTGCCTCACACCCTTCAATCCAGCCAGTTTATGCACTTTCATTCATCCCACCAACAAGAGCTCCAGCTACCACCGTTTTCACCATTTGCCTTCAGGCAGCAGGTCGCCCCTTTCCTTCAACTCAACGATTGTTGCCCCACTCTGCTTCAGACCAGCCGCAGGGTACCTCCAGCAGCTGCCTCTGCATCGGTTTCAGCACATCAGCTGAAATTGCAAAGGGGCTGCCCCATATTCATCTTCCTCAGCCCATTTGCAAAAGGAAACGCCATCCAGCGTTTTCCCTACTCACCTCAGTCCAGCAATAGAAACAACAGTCGATTGTTGTCCAACCCTTTTTCAGCCCAGCCAGCAGGAGGTCTGGCGTGAAGACCATCCCCTCAGAAGAGCCAGGAGATACGTTAGTGCAGAAAATTCCTTTGCTGCTAACATATCATCTAGAAGGAGCATTCATCTTCTTTCAGCATATATCAATCCAAGGTATTGATCATAAAGAAGATGGGATTTTAACATGATCCCTATAAAAACTCAGCAAGCAAAACCCCTTTACTTTCTTTAATTGTTGTCCTCATTTCTTTTCTTCTTCATTTTACCTTTCCTGTTTGCCCTTTCCCTGCACATTTCGTTGTATATCCTAAAGCATAGCAAGTAGTTTGAACTATCCATAGCAGCCTCAATGTCATTTATTTGAAATAACAAGCGTTGGCTATTACCTCTAAAGCCAACACTTATCATAGGGTTCACTTTTGCTCCTCCTATATCATTTGCAAGGTCTAATTTAAATGCATAATTGATTCATTTTATGAATCTGATCTCTTTAGGCAATAGTATTCATGAGTAACAAGTGAAACAGATCTGTTTCAAAAAGTTTTTTTTTTTTAATTTCAGTTCTTTCTGTATACTTCTGTATTCTATTAATTTCCTGCATTATTTCCTATTGCTGCCAATGGTTATATCTTTGTTGCAGATAATTCTAGCACCTTCTCATGTTATGTTCCTGCATTTGGAATCTTATATATTAGAGATGAGTTATAGGATTACCTGATTTTGTTTTTCTCTTAGTGTATACATTGGTTATATTTAGATGCAACTCACCTCCGTAGATATTATATTAATCATTTAGTGCTTGCTGCAAATAAAAAAAAAAAATTAGTTATGAACCATAGATTTTCAGGTTCTGCATCATATTTCTGTATGCTTATGACAGCTTACTCTGTCTCAACGTGAATGTGTTATGTTTTGAGTATAATCTTTATATATTACATAAAAAAAAAAAGAGAAATTTCTTTTGTATTCACTTAGTTTCCCAATCTTTGTATTCATTGAAATTTTACACAACATTTTTTTTTTGTATTCACTTAGTTTCCCAATCCTTGGTATTCACTGAAATGTTATACAGCACATTTTTTTTTTTCACTAAGCTTCCCATGACTTCATTTTACAATATGGATTCCTTATACTGTTTGAAAGGACTATCTTGATATTCAAATCTCACCTCATGTTATCCTTAGATATTACCCATCTTATAGGTATAGCTGCTGCCATTCTATCTTGTCTTTACAGAAAGTTGTTTAAGTTGCTGAAAATCTGTTTCAAGGAGCTATGGAAATTTTTTTTTTTAGTGAAGCATTTCTTTTGAAGGCTAAGTCTGGCCAATATGCGCGTGCTCAAGAAGATATACCTCGGATCTATGCATAGATTGATTGGCAGAAATAACTATTCATTGATATCTAAAAAAAAGGGGAAATCCATCAACCCCTTGTACACAATTTGTTAAGCTATCCATTTTCTGCTGCAGGAGTGCAGTCTTGATTTTCGGCCACATTCATGAACGGATATATCCATATCCGTTCATGATCTTTTGACCATCTTTTACAGGTTTTGTTATTGATACATAGGGAAGCTTCATACCCGATTTTACTAAGAAATATGTTGTAATTTGGAAAATACGGTTGTGTGAAACCCCCTACAGAAACAACATATACCTGTATTTTCTGATTTTACCCATTATATGTAATTTCCATTAGTATGTATATATATATATATATTTTTTTATGTATATGTTTCTCATTATATGTATATATATATGTATATCTATATATATTTATCTATATGTATATGTATATATGTATATATATGTATATATATATATACATAGATACATACTTATATACATATATATATATATATATCCCTTCATATGTACTTGTTATTACATATATTTTCATTTTCTCTTACTTTTGTAAATATATCTTCATTATCATACATCATCCATCATAAGTTCGAGTATTTCTATATTTACCTATATATCTTTGTTATATATTATATATATATATCCATTTCCTTGTTTATTTTGTACTAACTCTCATTTTGCAGGAAAATCTAGAAGATGCAAATTCCTTGGATCCATTTCAATTTTACTTTACTTTATGTTATGCAATGTAATAATCCGATGTAAACCTTGGAATAAGATTTATTTTTACTGCTTAGATTAGGTCGCATCTCATATAGTTTGATTTCAGTAATATCCTGATTCTATGATGCATATATCTCAATTTTCAAAACCCACCGTGGATGAACACGAATGGCACGTGCACCAACTCTTAGAGAGTTGATGAACTCGGTGGAGTCCATATTTACGGCCCTAGTCGGAATATGGACGAGACCCAGATCCATCATCTTTCTACCAGTCACACTGAGCCTACACTCTTAGGCTATCTTGAAAATGCACCTCATATTTCCAATGTTTTTTAAAATATTGTGAATTAATTCAAATAAACCCTGAATATATTCATGGCCACAGTCAGAATATATGAAGGATTTACTTTGGCTTAATCCACATTTTTCCAATAAAATTTTCAGAAATCTTTTCAAAAGTGCATTCATTCATTCACATCATCTGCATCATTTGTTTTTCTCATGATTTTCTCAAAAGATTTTCACTTCATGGAATAGATTTTCTCAAGAGACTATGATGATATTCGGAGTTGGATTTCCCAAATCAAATGTTTTCCTGTGATTTTCCTTAAAAAGTTATTTCCTTAAGATTCTTTTCAAAGGAATTTCTCATTTTCTAAAAAATCCAAATTGATTTTCAGATATTTCCAAAAAAAACCAGATTCTCAGGATTTCAATTTCCCAAGTTCTGAGTTTCCTTCTCCAAAGAGTTTTCCTACAAATTTTCCATTTTTTTTTTCTAAGAAAATTCTCAAAGTCCGAGTTTTCCTGAGAAGTTCTTTAATTTCAAGTATTCATCTTTTCTCAAGAATTCCTTCCAATTTTCCCGAGATTCTCATTTCTTCATAGTTTTCCAAGTCTTTATAACTTTCTCAAACTTTTCCTGAGATTCTTATTTCCTCATGGATTTCCAAGTCTTTGTAAACTTTCTCAAAATTTTCCTGAGATTCCCATTTCTTCATGATTTTTCAAACCTTATAAACTTTCTCAAGATTTTCTCGATATTCTCTCTTCTTCAAGATTTTCCAACTCTGTATAAACTTTCTCGAGATTTCAAACCTTCTTCGTCTGAATTTTCCTGAGAGATTGAGTTCCATCTTTTCCTGAGAAATGCTTTTCAATTCCAAGTACTTTCTAAGCATACATCAGAGCTTCCCAACTTATATTTTACCAAATCTCATAGCACATTCCGGAATTCTATGTGCATTTAGGATAGAACACAATTTCGATAATTTCACTAAGTTAAGCACAATTTTGGTCCTTGGTTCGATTACCCTTGTTAAAGGCGGCAGGAACGGTCGAACCTCGTACCGACAGGTCGAGCCCCATCCCATGGATTTTCCCGCAATTTTCAAAACGGAGGCGAGTATTTCAAACAATTTCCAAAATCCGGTCAAGTTTGAATCGCGAAAGCATTTCCCTCTCTCTTCCGCAAGGAAGGGAAGACGGGGAAAATTTTCGCGACGAAAACAGGTTTGGCGACCGAGATGGGACCTGTCCTTGCCTGACCAAAAAAGTGCTTGACTTAGTTCAATTATTGAAACCGTGTTCACAAAATGTCAGCTCTTTACTTTTGCTATCATGCGAGCCTAGGAGCCTAGATTCTGACCTAGCTGACATTGACTGCATATAGCTTAGGTATGGTTTGGTAGGACCAGATTGAGGAGATATTTTCATGTTCACATAAACTTAGGTCTGATTACAACTCTCCTCAATTTAGGATCTGAATGCAAACAATGTATGCTTCTTCAAAGATTTTCAAAGTCTATCTCTCTAGGATTTAGAGCCATCTATTGCTTGCATGTGATCATTTTTCAAAACCCCAATTACCTATCATTACCCGGTCTTCACGTTGCTGGGCTCTCTTCCAGAACCCTAGTTCGGGACAGAGCCTCACAACTGGGCCAACTATTTGGGTTAACACCCCCCTATCACGTACCGCGGGCCACAGTCCGAAGTATATAGGTAGGCGCTCAAGGATGTTGGAAAACCTTACCTTAGAACCGGAGTTGAAATTATATGCTACGTACCTCGAATTTCGATTCGGGTATATCGGCATAACTGGATTGGATAAAGATGATCTGAACCTAGAGTTAGGATTAGGTCCTACAACTGTTTTCAAAATGATGCATCTAGAGTCAGCCTTTTAGGGAGTGCTGAATGTGCATAAATGTTTGTGCAGGATGTGATTATATGTGTGATTTCCTCAATTCTTTATATTTCTCAATGTTTTCCAACTTATTAGGCCTTTTTCAAATATCCTTATTTTGCACGAGATATTTTTCTCAAACCCTGGATGATTTTCTCAAATATCCCATTTCTTCCAAAAATTCCAGGCGATTTTACATTCTACCTTTCTACTGGATCTCGAATTTCTAGCTGCATTTTTATCCTGCCTGCAAAATTTTTTCAAAATTTTTCACATTTTCCTAAGTCTCATTCTGAGTCTTTCTCTGTTTTCAGTTCGATGGCATCCAGTCAAGTCGATCCTATCTTTCCTGAAGGTCACATCTCCTTCGAGGTGCGACAAGGTCGTCCTGAACATCGAGCCCTTAGCACCGGAACTTTCATCCCCCGGTGGTATTATTCCTGGCTAAAGAGCTTTTCCCGAATGTTCCCGGACCATTTGAGCGAGTGCGGATTAGAACTGGTGTCAGCAGTTGGGAAGCAAACCATTAACGACAACTTGATCCATGCAATGGCAGAACGATGGAATCCTCAAACATGTACCTTCTGGTTCACATTTCCAATTTCCAATTTCGAATTTCCAATTTCCAATTTCAAATATCAAAATTCTAATTTCCAAAATTTGACCCTTTTGAGTCACCCAATACCAATTTCAATAATTTTCTCTTGCGAGAGACCCTTTTTATAGGGAGAGTTCGAGGGAGCTTGCTCTTTTCGCATGCTATCCAATTCGTTCACTTAGCCCCTTTTCAGGGAGAGTTTGAAGGGACTCGCGTCTTTGTGAACCGTTTGCAAAACAAAAATCCAAATTTCACACAAGGAACCCTTTTTATAGGGAGAGACTCGACGGAGACTTGCTTTCCTTGTGGCCCCATAATTTCAGACTAGGCCATTTCATCATGAATGACACTCTTTTTAGGGAGAGTGTGATGAACTCGTTCCTTCATGACCAATTTACCAACCTCACCAATTCCGTCCCCCTTTCCATAAGAGAAGCCTAATGTTAGGAAGTTTTGACGAAAGCTTAAATTCTCTTAGAAAGTTCGTTTTGCAAATACCTCCTCTTCAGGGAAGAGAGGAGTAATTCCCAATTCTAATTTCTAAATCTTCTCCTTTGGGAAAAGGAGAAGAGAATTTTTGTCATGGATGTGTTGCGTTGTGCTTCAAATGCTCGCTTTCACAAAAGGATTTCAAGACAATTTTGCCAATTTGTCATTAAATATTTGTTGATTTCAAAAATCTTTATTGCACAAAATTATTACTTCAGAATACCTCCACTATTACTTCCGAAAGGGCAATGCTTTCACGAAAAAGGATTCAAAGTTCAAAATCTTTTTATTGGCCAACCAAAAGGATGAAGAATAAATCCGCGATATGGCTAGCAAAGAGAATTCAATGTTGTTGCAAAGCCATGAGTGATTGATATTGATCGCAGTCAATGACACATTTTTAAAGACCTTTCTTGAAAAATAAAGCAGTCGAAATATCCTGGGTGATACAGAAAAATCCACTCAATCTCCATATCTCCTCAATCACCTAAGCTGCAATTAAATATCTGCAAAAGGAATCTCTCAATTGTCATCAAGATGAAGGCGAATTAAGCGAGTCGACCCCCGGGGCCAAAGAAGATTTGGATCATCTCCAAGATGACGGAGTTTGTGACGGATCCTTCCAGGAAAGTTCAGATCACCGTCGAGATGAAGGCGAGTGTGATGAGCCTACCGACAAACCCTAGAAGATATTTAATTCCAGCTATCACCAAGAGATTTCCTACCAAAGAGCCAATAATCATCATGATAACCCCTGAGAGAAAAGAAGGATCAGGACATCTCTGAGATGAAGGAGTTTGTGATGTACCCTTCCAAAAAAAAAAAAGAGAGAGACAAGTCAGGACATCTCCAAAATGAAGGATGATGTAATTCCCGAAAAATTCAAGAGAGCTCCAATCTGCTAAAAAGAGAGTGCAGAAAGATCATCATGAGAAAAGAATCCCAGGATATCAGACTTCCAAATCTATCAAGAATCTTCTTTAATTTTGTGAAATGCTTTTATCAATATTCTTTCACCAATAGCTCTCGCAATATCAAGAATACTTTCTTTTCCATCCATATCAAGGAAATTGATAGCTTCCTTGAAAGAAAGTCAATCGCAAGCAATTTGAATTCGAATCTTGATTCTACGGAGTTAAGCTCAATCGGAGTTAATACTTCAGGTAGAAAAGAGGGAATACTTTCAAAACAATGTGCATCACTTTAAATTATTTTGAATCAACAATAATTTTCAACATTTTGACAATATTTTCTAGCTATCCTGGCGTGAGGCGAGAGCTTGAGGTTCATCTTTGGCGCATCCTGACATCAATTGTTATCCCTTTTAGGACTTGATTACGGGAGTTTTCAAGATTCCTTCCCTTCTTTGGTATAATCTGAGCGCACGGGCTCTCAGATTCGCACACTTCCCTGTGTCCCCACTGTCCCACCATAGACAGTCCAATTTCGGCTTGAGGTTAAGCCACCAATTCCAGCAAAAGGCAATTTCAAAAGTTAATTAGTCTCAGCAATGAGGCGCACAAAATCAATCCCTTTTCAAACTTTAGGGAGCCCAATTTACTTCCTTTTGCAAAACCCCTATCAGATTCATTGTGCAGAAATCCAAAGGTTTCATCACGGTCTCTTCTTTCGAGGATTCCGTCCATTTTCTGCCCAATCAGGTTAAGGGTATAAACCTGGGCCTCCTTTGATGAGGTATTTCATTTTCTGCAAAATCAGGTTAAGGGTATAAACCTGGGCCTCCTTTGATGAGGTATTCCATTTTCTGCCCAATCAGGTTAAGGGTATAAACCTGGGCCTCCTTTGATGAGGTATTCTATTTTCTGCCCAATCAGTGTTAAGGGTATAAACCTGGGCCTCCTTTGATGAGGTATTCCATTTTCCACCCAATCAGGACAAGGGTACAAACCTGAGCCTCCTTTGATGAGGTATTCCATTTTCAACCCGGTCAGGTTAAGGGTTAAGCCTGAGCTTCGTTCCATACGAGGTATTTCCCGTCCCATCCAGGTTAAGGGCAAAACCTGAATCTCACTTCTTTTGGAATAAAATTCTCCATTTTATAACTACCATCATCATTTGAATTAATTCTTTCATACCCAGTCAGATTTATCTAACTGGGGCATTTTTATGGTTCAAATTTGGTATGTTTTCTTTGCCACTAAGCTCGGCTTTCAACCGGCTTAGCAGCAAAGAGGGGCATCTGTAAACACCCCAAATTTTCACCCTCATCCAGTGTTTGTCCATTTCATATATAATTGCTTATCACTGCATACATTTTTGCATATCATTTCATTGCATTGCATAGCATTGCATGTCATTACATCTCATTTTCGAAATCCAGCACTCCTGTTTTCAAAACATTCAATCCAGATTTGAGTTTTAAAGCTTTCTTTCAAAAATCAATTTCAAAACCTGGGTTTTTAGTCAACATTCTATCATTTTCCAACCCCGGGACCTTATATTTCAAAATATTTTCTCAGAAGACAATCTGGATTCATTTCAAACTCAATTTCAATTCTCAGATGAGACCCATTTAGGTGGTGTCGCTTCTGGATTCCTTTACTTGTCAAAAATTTCCAAAAATTTCAGAGTCCTAGTTGGATCAAGACTCTTTTTCTAGAGTCCAGTCGGATCAAAACTCTACTTTTCACTACCTTTTTACCTGTTTTCGGAGAAAACCTTTCAAAATCTTCTGTTTTGGCCAAAATCTTAGAGTCCTAGTTGAATCAGGACTCTTCTTCAAGAGTCCAGTCGGATCAGGACTCTTCTTCAGAGTTTTAATCGGATTAGAACTCTAATCTTTTACAACCATTTTCAATCAAATCTTTCAAAAGCTTTCAAAATGAGTCAGAAACTCAGAGTTTTAGTCAAAACAGGACTCTGTTCAGAGAGTCCTAGTTGGATCAGGACTCTGATCCTGATTTCAATTTTGAGAAAATCTTTCAAAAATCTTTCCATTTATCAAATTTGTTACACTTTTATCAAAGAATTTCAAAATTCTGAGGTTTTATCTTAGAGTCCTGATCAAATCAGGACTTTACCCTAGAGTCCTGATCGAAGTAGGACTCTATCCAAAATTGATTTTCTCACTTCATTTTCACTAGTTTTCAAAAAGCTTTGCTTAAATTTCATCATTTGCTTATCATAAAACCAAAATTCTTAGAGTTCTGATCGAATCAAGACTCTTTCTTAGAGTCCTAATCAGAACAGGACTCTGAACCAAAACTTCAATTTCATCCTGTTTTTAACTATTTTCCAAAATTCTCTCATTTGTTTTCTCAGAAAATCCAAAAATCTGAGAGTCCTAGTTCAATCAAGACTCTGTTCTCAGAGTCTCAGTTGGATCAGAACTCTGTCTTATTTCAATATTCGTTATTGTTTTCACTGTTTTAACAAGTTCTTTCAACTGTTTTTCAGAAAATACCAAAAAAAAGCTAGAGTTTCAGTCCGATCAGAACTCTATCCCAGAGTCCTAGTCTAGTCAGGAGTCTGTTTGAAGTCTGTTTTTATTCCATTTTCATTTATTTCCATTTGTTTTCAAAATTTACGTCATTTTACAAAGTCCAGTTAGTTTAGGACTCTATTTTAGAGTTCGGTCGAGTTAGGAGTCTAACCCTGACTGTGTTTTCTGACTTATTTCATCATTTCTTGATAAAATCTTTTAAAAATTCTTTCATTTGGCTTTTAAAATCTAAAATCTCAAAGTCCTAAGAGTTCAGGACTCTAACCCGGAGTTCCAGCTCGCTTGAGACCCTGTTTTCAAAAATCTTGAATTTCAAATATTGATTTTAACCCCTTTTCAAAGCCATTTTCAGTGTTTATTTCAAAATTTTCAAAATCTGATGTGGGCCCACTCAGTTGGCACCATATCCAGAGGAGTTGTAACTCAGTTAGGATCCTATGCCATTTCAAAAATTTCAATTTCAAAGTTTGCTTTTGAAAAGCTTTTGAAAACCCCTTCAGTTTTAAATTTTAAAATCATCTTTTTGAAAAACTCAAGTAGGGCCCACTCGGGGTGGCGCCATATTCGAGTAAGTCAGGGCTAGACTAGGGTTAGTCAGTGTCTTGGTTAGTGTTAGGGGCTTAGAAGAGTTAATATCATTTTGAAAACCCATTTTGAAGTTTAGTTTTTAAAACTAGTGTTTTTAACGGTTTTAAAAACCAAATGTGGGTCCATACTAGGTGGTGTCACATTTGGACTTTTTAGGGTTTAATTAGGTATTAATTAGAGTTTAATTAGAGTTCATTTAGGGTTAGGAAACTACAAAAAATCATTGCCCTTAGTGGATTATTTAGAAAGAGTCCTGAAAAAATGAAAAACCTCTTAATTAACCCTAATTAAGTGACTTTTTGAAAAACTATAAAAAGGGACCTAAGGGGGGGTCAAAAGGGAGGTCTTTTCTCTCTCAAATTTTTGTGGGTTCTCTCTCCTCTCCAGCATCTCCACCTTCCTCCATTGCAGCTGCAAGCACCAAGGTACATTGAAGACTTTATTTTCCATGTATTTAAATTTCAATAGTGATGTAAACTAAATTAAACTTTGGAATAAGAATTTACATTTCCTGCTTAGCTTAGGCAGCATTGCATATAGTTTATTTTTTTAAATAATGTTAATGTGTGATGGATGATGATTCATGCATATTCAAACTCACTATGGTCTACACGAATGACACATACACTAGCTTTTATGAAGTTTATAAACTTGGTGGAATTCGTATTTATGGCCATAGTCAGAATATGAAGGATATCTAGATTTATGATCTTCACATTAGCCACATTCAGCCTACACTCTTAGGCTAACTTCAAAATGCACTGCATTTCTCAAAAATACAAAAAGTATTTCTCAATTCCTCAAATCCATATTCATTCATTTCATGCATTTGCCAATTCCAATTCAAATCTCAATTCAAAGAAGTTTATTTTTCTCAAAAATTTTCTAAGTCTTATTCAAAATCGATTTTCTCAAAATATTGATTTGCCAATGATATTCCAAGTATTTCTCAAGTTCCAAATTCGATTTTCTAAGTTATATTTTCAATTTTAAAGTTTGAATTCAAAGAAATCAAGTTTTTCAAAGTTATTTCACATTTCTCAAAATCGATTTTCACAAAAATCTCTTGAATACTTCAGAAATCGATTTTCACTTTCTCAAATACAGTATCTCAACCTTGATTCATGATTTTCAAAGAGTTTATTTTCCAATTATTTTCAATATTCAAAGCAAACATCATGTTTTCAAAATGTGCATTTTTAGAAATTCATAGCACATGCCTGATTCTATGTGCATTTAGAAATTAGAATATGATTTAGACAAGTTGAATAGAGCAGAGCAGTAGATTGATCCTTGGTTCAATTACCCCTATTAAAGGTGGCAGGAACGGTTGAACCTCGTACCGACAGGCGAGTCCCATTCTTTGGAATAATCCCGCATTTTAAAAACGGAGGCGAATTATTTTTAAAAACTTTTTCAAATGTCAGTTTGACTCACAAAAGTTAAAAATTTTGCGATGATAACACTATGCCACGTACTTCGAGCTTTGGCTTGAGTATATCGGCATACCTTGATTGGAATCAGATGATCTTAACCATAGAGTTAGGATTAAGGTCGTACAAGCCATTTCAAAATATTGTATTTAGAGTCAGCCTTTAGGGAGTGTTGTATGTGCATCTTTGTTTGTGCAGCTCTGATTGTGCGATGTTTCCTTGTATTCTCCTATATATATCAAACCTTTTCAAAACCTTGGGTGTATTATTCAAAATTTCCCTTTATTTTCACAAACCCCAAGTGTTTATTTTTCCTTTACCTACATTCTTTCCTCTTCTATTTTCTTTGAAAAACTCTGAAAAATCCTTTTTCTAAATTCTCGTAATCTTTCAAAATTTCCAGGATTTGTGTCTATACTCTTTTTTCTTCAAGAGTCTCTCCGTCAGTCCTGCATCCTATCTAAATCTCGTATTCTTTGCCTCAGTATCAAACCAATGGCGTCTGATTCCCTTGACAATGTCTTCCCCAGAGATCATGTCTTCTGTCAAATAAAAGATGGATCCCTGGATCATCGGGTTATCCAATCTCATTCCTTCTTCCCTCGGTGGTATTATTCTTGGTTCGCCACCTTCTCGCGTATGTTCCCAGACCACTTGGACAACTATGGATTGGAGATGGCATCAGCATTGGGCAAGCGAACCATCAACGACAGTTTGATTCAAGCTATGGTAGAACGGTGGAATCCACGTACCTGCACATTTTGGTTTTCATGGGGAGAAATGACTCTACTAATGGACGAATTCAGTGACATCATGGGATTGCCAGAACCAGCTGGTCAGCCAGATGATCCGATCGAGCAGCAGTTTCTAATCAATGTCAAGGGGATAGAGGTTCAAGAAACATTAGCCAGGGCAACAGAGAGCAGATGTTGGCCTCTCACCGAGATCAACAAAAGTCAGTTCATCGACTTGTTCGGACTCTATCGCAAGTATGGAGCCTATGAGGAAGATGACACCTTGTCTCGAGCAGCGAAGGAAAGAATCCAGCATGCCATGGTCGTCTGCACAATAGGACTGGCATTCTTCCAAGACGGTCAGAATTTCATCGATGTTAGAGTCGCTCAACTCTTTCGAAGATGGGGAAGCAAGCAGACCCATCAACTTTCAGTGTCCATGGCAGCTCTAGCCTTTCTCTACCAAGGATTAGCTCGTTTTGCCCTTGGAGAGATCGTTCTAGTGAAAGGATGCACTTACGCTTTGCAGTCGTGGTTCTTGCGACATGTGCCATCGAAAGCCAGTTCCTTCAGGTTCAACAACAAGAAGCCGAAAACTGCAACCCAGTATCGAACTTCGATCGAGAGTTTGTATCAGAAGGAGATCCTTTGGGATTACTTCAACAGGCAGGAGTCAGTTCCTCGCTACACTTATGCTCGTAGCAAGTGTTAGAAATTGCTCGGTCCCTTCTTTTGTGTCGACTATCAGCCAGAGAGGTGTCTCAGACAGTTCTCGCAGCGGCAGGTTCGTGTCAGCACTCGCTTCCTGGCGGGCCACATGCCAGAATTCGATTTGCAGTCAGATCAATGGTCTGGGGCATACCATGTAACCAAATACACTTGGGACTCCTTCATTCCTTTGTCTGTATTTTCTGGTCCTAATGTATCTTCGGAATATCAAGAATGGTGGCAAACTGTCTGCCTGCCTTCTCTTTGTATTTAAATTTTGTCATCAATAAAAATACAACTTTGTGTTTTGTTAAAAAGCTCTTTGTGGCCAAAATTTTATTCTTTTATTTTGGTTTTATATGGTCACGATTCTGGTGACGACCTCATCCCTAGTGATGAGACTTTTTCTTCTATTATTCTTCAATTATCTCTTATCATGATGGACGACCTCGCCTAGGTAACAAGGCGCATTTTCCGTTATCACAAATTGGTAACGCAATTATCACAAAATTTGTGATGACCCGATCCCTGGTAATGGGATAACCTGTTTAATTGTCTATCAATTCCTCCTTTCTCGTCTTTTTCTAAAAAGGTTGTGTTTTCAAAAATTCTTTCGTGCTCTAACCATCCTTTTATTCTGCAGAAATCATTGGCATTGACAAGATGGTTCAGACAAGAGTTAGAAAAGAGACAGCTCCTCAGCACAGTGACAGCAAAATTGAAGCAATGGGCTCCCCCCAAGTTAGTCAGAGGGCAGGGTCAGAGTAAAGGCGATGACATCAATCCCGCTATGTACAGTCTGTTCCAGAAAATGATGGTCAAGATGATGTCAGAACAAGCTGAGGCCAGTCAGAAGAAGGTTGTTCCAAAGAGCAAACCAAAGAAGAAAGCTGTGAAAAAACCAATCAGATTGTTAGAAAGAAGATCCATCCTGACACCACTTATGAGGAATCAGAATCAGTCGAGGAAAAATCAGAAAAGGAAGAGCAGTTGGTCTACCATCAGAATCCTCCGCAATAGTTCGTGAAGATCACTACAAGGCCCGAATCTATAAATAAACCCATTCTGGTTGAGTATCCGATGCACGAGCAGATGAGAGAAATGAATCAGGCAATTAAGGACATCTAGGCCAAAAGCAAAGGCAAGCAAACCTACTCTAGTGAAGATTTCTATAATGGCCTAGACGGAGACGACAATCTGGAGAATCTCCCTCAGAAGTTCCTCAAGTTTGACGGAACAGGCAATCCCAAGGCACATTTGGCCACGTTCTATGCTGAGTGCGACCGTTTCAGGAAGGACAACAGAGCATTATTTATCTACTTTCCTTGCAGCCTAGAGGGAATCGCGACCAGGTGGTACGCAAACCACATCAATCCTATCAAACTACGTGAGTTCGATAAAGTCGTAAACTTGTTCATTGAGCGCTTCATGTTCAATGTTGAAGCCTCACAAACTCTCAACCATCTAAAGCAGAGTGAGAATGAGAGAGCTGACAAATTCATCCACATGTGGAGGAGCACCTGTAACAAAATGAAGGTTCCCATCCCAGAGGAGTACGCCCTGCAAATCATTTTAAATAACTTTGCCCAGCCTCTAAGGAACCTCATTTCCATATCTCCAGCAAAGCCATTTATCAAGCTAATTGAGCGAGCCGAGTGGCTCGAAACAGGATTAGACAACGGCCTCTATGAAGGTTACCCATTCGTCCGAGGTAACCCTGATCAGAAGAAGAAGACCCACATTGCCTATTCTACAAAATTTTCAGGAGATGGCAGTGGCTCTAGCGGCAAGAAAAATAAGCGGAACCGCAACAAGAATTCAGGACATTCCAAGGCCAAAAGAACAAACTCTATAGCTCAGAAAGGAAAGTTTGTTAAGCCACAACCCGTCCAGTCAGCGCCATAGCCCGAAGCAAAGCAGCAAGAAAAGCCAAAGCATGAAGGATGGAGTTATGATCGGGAATTTACCGCCCTGGAGCAGTCCCGCGAAGACATCCTGGAATATATGATGTCAAAAGGGATGATCAAACTCCCCAAGGTGGCAGATCCGCCAGTTGCTATGGGAAAATGGATTGATAAATTCTGCAAGTTTCATCGGACTGTTGGGCATGACACGGAGCACTATTTTGTCCTTAAAAACATCATCCAAGACTGTATTGACAAGAATTTGTTAATTGAGGATGAGGACGAAGAACAACTGGAAATTCTGTCCAAGCCCTTTCCTAAGCATTCAACATCAGTGATTTCAGAACAAACAATTCTTCTCCAGAACAATATTCAACCATGTTCCAGTCAAGACATTCAGGATGAACATTAGGTCCTAGTCCTTCGTCAAACGCAGTCATCCGCCAAGAGGGTGGATATCACTGCATTTTCTAGCAACAAGAAACCAACTAAGGAGCCAGCGAAGGTGACGACAGAGATTGCCAAGCCAATTCCCAGGATTCTGAAGTGCTTCATCAAGGCAGCTTCGAAGAAAGGAGGGACCTCAGGGTTAGTGCAGAAGCCAATTACTGCTCTATCAAACATCTCTATCTTGGACTTAACCCATGCTTCGCCTAAACACCATCAAGTGCTAGAGGACCTGTTAAGAAAGATCAAGGTCAAACCTAGCACAACACCGCAAGATATGGCTCAAATTGTCAACCAGGCCATGACAAATGCACCTATTACATTTTCTAATGAGGATTTGCCGAAGCCTCATTCTTTCCACAACAATGCCTTGTACATAGTGGTTCTGACCAGGGGCATGACAGTCCCTCATGTGTTGGTTGATGGAGGCAGCAGCCTCAATATTTGTCCAGAAATGACGACGAGAGCCTTGGGCCTCAAAGAAGAAGAGTACAACCCAGATCCCATAACGATCTACAGTTTCGACAACCATGGGCAGACAGCTAGGGGAAAAGTCTTCCTTGAAATTTTCATCAACTACTCAATGCATACTGTACTTTTTCATGTGGTCAATGTGCCACCCACATACAACCTTTTGCTCGGGCGCACTTGGATTCACAACGCCAATGCTGTTTCCTTCAACTCTTCACCAGTGCATCAAATGGTCGAAGGGAGGCATGATTACCACGGTCCTAGGAGAGGACCCGGAAGAGCGACTCCCACAACCGATGATCCTCCGTTCTACTTTCACTACCGACATCCCGAGCATCCGAGAAGTCGATGAAATCAATTTGAGTGAAAGCCTGGACATGCTGAAGTTGAAAGAAGTCAAGCCAACAGAAAATGTTGCAGCAGTAGTTCAGTGGCAGGGTGTGAACACCCCAAAATTTTCAAAATGTTCTAAATATTCCCCTTTTTGCCCCTGACCCCACTTTTTGGGTAATTGAGTCAGTTTTAAATCTAAATTCCATTTTATTCCTCAAATTTTGCTGAAATTAAATTCATTTTATTCCTCAAATTTTGCTGAAATTAAATTCATTTTATATATTTGACTCAATTTTGGGCTCGGATCCAATGTCAAAATCAAATCTGAGCTTCATTATCCAATTTTAAATCAAATTCTCAAAATTTCCAAAAATAACTTCTAGAAAAGCTCAAACAGTTCGTCCGGTATCCGTTTGGATCCATTGCGTTGTATTTCTCGATTCGAGTTTCAAAACTCAAACATTTTCTCAAAACTTGGGTCAAAACCCATTCTTCTGAAGAATTTTCCCCAAAATGACCTGAAATTCTCGGAAAAAAACACTTTTGTAAATATTTCTCAGAAAAATACAAAAAAATAGTATTTTAATCTTTGTTTTCTCGTAAAGTCTTAGACTTTTATTCCAAAAATACAAAAAAATACAAAAAAAAAATGGAAAAACAACACAAAAACCAAATTTTTTTTTTGGGAAAATGTAGAGCTCCAACCCGCTTTGAAACTTGTTTTGCTAAAAACCCCTCTTTAAAACCATTTTTTTGAAAAGTCGTTGTAAAGGGACCCTCTTTTCAAAAAGAAAGAAAAGTTCACAACGGCCACAGATTCGCGAGCTTCCCCTCTCCACTCTCGATTGTCTGGGAGCTTCCCTCCTCCATTCATCCTCAACCAACCTCCACCCTCTGGAGCCTTCCACCCTTCCTTTAAGAAGAGCCCCTCCAGGATTCCAGGGGGGATCGGATTTTCTTTACACCATCCCTTCTCGCCCTTGTCTACTGCCAACAGTCGTCTTCTGTTTCCCTCTTCCGGAGTCCCTACGAGAAAGGTGAAGCTATCAGACCTCCCTCTGGTCTCCTCTAAAGGAGAATCAACCTCTTCCTTCCCTCAGAATCCCCTGTAAACAAGGTAAGAACCTCCCAACTTCGTTTCTCTCTTGTGGTTCTCTCGAGTTTTTTTTTTTTTTTTCGTTTCTTTTGTTTTTGCCTTTTCTTTTCCTCATCTCCATTTAAAGCACCACGGCAACACTGATTTGTTTTGGCAAATCAGCCCACCTTTCGTGCAACAGCAACAGAACGATCGTTCCAACATTTCTTTTAATTTCTACCCCATTTGTGCTGCGAATTTTGGGCTTAGACTGTCGAATTAAAAGAATCCGACAGGGTTCATCAGAATCCCAGCCCAATTTCGTTGCCAAAAACCGCTCTCATCTTGATTTTCTGTTAAATTTCGAATTTCCTACAGGATCTTTGTTTTGTCGTTTGATTTATTACCTCTATTGGCTATGATACTTTGATTTTTGTTGATACCGCAACTGATGGGTACTGCTTAAGTCTGATGTTCTTTATAGTTCGTTTAGACACTTCATGGAGATTCCACTTTTTATGCCCTGCGTTGTGGTAAGTGGTTGTTTCCTTTCCTTCGTCCGTACGAAGGTATCTACTTATTTGGTTTCAGTTTTCTCACTTTCTTGAAACAAATCCCTACAGTGGTGTTCGATCTGATCCAGTATCAGATCAGACTCATACTGCAGAAGATTCCAAGGGATTCCTTATTTCTTCTTTTGATTATGGCTATCGGGCCTCACATTGCTACAATTCATGTACAACATTCTTTTTTTTTTTAGCATCGATGTCCTACTCTGTGGCAGCCCATAGCAATAGAATCATTTACAGACTTACATTTGCCTTTCCTGTGTCATTATTTCTCTACACAGATTCTATCACTCACCCCTTTATAACCCCACCTGTGTGTCAAGTTTAATACATAGATAGATCTGATTTTGTTTTAGGTTTATCGAACCATCTAGCATAGCCCCATTCCATCCCCATACGCCATGCATCAACTAGAACCCTATGTATTTAGTCACTGCGTTTCTCTGCATATCTCCCTACATTTCTCACATAAGTCATTGAGCCTCTGAAATCGATTCTTGATTGTTAAAATTCTTTCTGTATTCTGCGCATTTTCTAAGAAGTTTAATGATTTGTCGATTTAATGGCTCTCTCTATTTTTGCTCTAGCTTGTTTATTACAGTATTATGATGGACCATCAGCTCCAGTTTGATCTCACATATCAGCATTTATGTCTTTTGTAATGCTTCATTGAAGGTTTTGTGTTCATTCTCATGATGAATCTCCTGCAAGTTAGCACTAATCTGCATCTCATTTCATCCATTATGTTGGCACCGCAACCCCCTTTTACAGAATTTCCTATCACATCTATCCCTTTTGCACTCTCGTTATTTTCCAACCCCATCTACGATGTATAAGTTTTGCAAAAGTCTGGATTCTTAAAGCACAGTCACACAAATGATGGTCTGAAATCAAGATGGAAGGTAAGGAAAGCTTATGGAAAAGATTATTTGGTGGATTGATGGGCAGACTCGCAAAAATTTCTGGAGAAATGCCTACTTTTGCTCAGTTATCATGAGATTCTCTTAAACTGGATATGTCAACAATTTTTTTTTTGAGATGACTAACTCTAGTCGTTTTCATGATTAGCAGTCTGTTAGAAGTGTTGGGCGCTGAATACATTGTGCTTCAAAAGTTATGAAATGAGTTCTGGCTATTATATTTTGGGGCATCAAATGTATAACATATTATTTGGGTTTGAAATTCTGTGTTGAATGCATCGGATGCATGTTTCTAATATATGACTGTACCCCCACATCCTATATTTCGTACTCAGCAATCATTTTTTTTTTGTTAATTCAGTAATACGAGTCCTTCAAAGATATATTTGACTCAACTTGATGTGATACTTTCATAGATGCAGCGGGGGGTTAGCCCATAAAGCAAGTAGCAATCTGGTTATCCCTCGATAACCCTTGAGAGAGATTAGCCAACAAGACATTGAAACTGAACAATTTAGCCCTAATACTCATTCACTTCTGGTCGTTTAACTTAGCCATGTGGTCTTCGCTTGCAGAGAGGATCGCTACAAGCTCAATTATTGATAAGCCCAGCTTCCTATGATAAGTAGGATAGTAGAAGGGCAATATGGATCTAAATTTTGGAGGCGCACTTCCAGTTGTGATAACCTCACCATCATACCACAGATGCATTCACCTGTGCATCCAGTCCACCATTGTCATATAGCACACTTGCCTATTTATAACTCATCTGTAACATTCCATATACATGTTTTATTCTTATTATTTGTTTTATTTTATTATTTTTTTTCCTTTTTTCCTTTTTTTTCTTTTATTATCATTCCCATCACCTTTCAAACAACAACACTGTGCTATGCACACGACAGGGAGATCCCTGCCTATAATCGTTATCATCACTTAATCAGCATCACCTCCATCTTACACATAACATAGATGCTGCCATTTTACAGGAAGTCATCTCCTGTAAGCTCAAAGCCTTTACCTCTTCTGCTGCAAATTCCCTCACTACTTCATCTATTGTGTGTGCCTCTTATTCCACTTAGCCATAAGCACGCTACATCCACTCTCTGTAGCGTATGATTTCCCATCTTTATCATCTGCTACGCTCTCAAGCCCATACCAACATACACCTTGTCATCCCCTGTATCACATCCCGTTCACCATTCATATTGTGCATTGCATATGGCAGCACCTCTTCTCCATTACCTCTGCAGTTTTTAGCCTCCAGCCGCCTTCAGTATGTTGTCTGTGCCTCCCTCTATCGGCTGCAAATGTCATTTCACCACCTCCCCATTTGCTGCAAGCTATGTGGCACTATGCCACTGTTTGTGGCAAGACCACACTTACTTTCATGCTGGGTACCTGTCAACTATTTTCTCCATAGAAATCAGGCTTGCACCATCACCTTGCCTTCACAGTACTCTCAACCTCTCCCACATTACCACTGCACTTGTAGCAGTCCACAGAGTTGATATCATATCAACTCAATACCCCTCATTACCACTTACCAAGATTTCTCCATCAGGTTCCTTTTTTCCTTTTTTTTCTTTTATTATCATTCCCATCACCTTTCAAACAGCAACACTGTGCTATGCACACGACAGAGAGATCCTTGCCTATAATTGTTATCATCACTTAATCAGCATCACCTCCATCTTACAAATAACATAGATGCTGCCATTTTACAGGAAGTCATCTCCTGTAAGCTCAAAGCCTTTACCTCTTCTGCTGCAAATTCCCTCACTACTTCATCTATTGTGTGTGCCTCTTATTCCACTTAGCCATATGCATGCTACATCCACTCTCTGTAGCGTATGATTTCCCATCTTTATCATCTGCTACGCTCTCCAGCCCATACCAACATACACCTTGTCATCCCCTGTATCACATCCCGTTCGCCATTGATATTGTGCATTGCATATGGCAGCACCTCTTCTCCATTACCTTTGCAGTTTTTAGCCTCCAGCCGCCTTCAGTATGTTGTCTGTGCCTCCCTCTATTGGCTGCATATGTCATTTCACCACCTCCCCATTTGCTGCAAGCTATGTGGCACTATGCCACTGTTTGTGGCAAGACCACACTTACTTTCATGCTGGGTACCTGTCAACTATTTTCTCCATAGAAATCAGGCTTGCACCATCACCTTGCCTTCACAGTACTCTCAACCTCTCCCTCATTACCACTGCACTTGTAGCAGTCCACAGAGTTGATATCATATCAACTCATTACCACTTACCAACATTTCTCCATCAAGTTCCTTCTATCACCTAGGCCACTGTGGCATCAAGTCTTCCTAATTAGGTTAGGAAACACTTGATTTGCTGCATCCTACAGCACAACCTTGCCACTTCCCCATTAGCTACTTCCTAACCTCCATGTACATTCCCCTTTGTCACATCCCACACTCATCCTCACCCACAGCAGTGCGTGGCACTGCTGTAGCGTTTCATATACTCACAGCAGTGCCTATGCACTACTGTGGTACTCTCTTTTATCTGCAGCCGTGTCGGGTACTGTCATCCCCTCTAAACATGCCTACAACAACACCAAGGCATTGTTGTGGTTCATCTTTTCAGACTTACTACACGTTAGCTATCCTCATAACCTTCACTCTTTTAGCGAATTTCTGCACAAAATATGCAGTTTACCATCTTGTTGTCTTTCAAAGTCTTGTATATATTTTTCCTCACTTGCTCATAGTATTTATTCATATATATAAACATCTATATACATATATGTATATATGAATGTATATATGTATATATACATATACATGTGTCTATATATGCATGTATATATATATATACATATATACATTTTCTCATAAGTAAAGAATATGCAATGTACCTCTGTTAGCTTTGATGTGACCTCTTAAATTAGAATTAGCATAAACCATCTATATTTACATTCACAGCCTAATTTCTACAATCTTCTTTTTTTTTCTTTTGCTTGGTGTTAATTCTTCTTACTTGCAGGAATATCCAGAAGTGTTGATGTCCTTCTTAGATTAGGATTTCAAAATTCAGTTTAAATCATTGTAATAGCTAGACTTGAATGAGAATTTATATTTCCTATCATAGTTAGAATGTATGAGCATTTGTAAACACCATGAATTGCTCATTTTCATGCATTTTTTCCTTTATTTCTCAAAATCTCACAATGGTGAAACACGAATGGCACGTGCACCATTTCGTAAGAGGTAATTGATCCTAAGTTGATGATTTACATCAATGGCCATAGTCAGGATGTAAACAAAACTTAGGATTTTTATCTTTTACGAAATAACACTGGATCCACACTAGATCCGTTTTCAAAATTCATCATATTTTCCTTAAATATCTTCTTCTTTTATTAGAATTTAACTTAAAATTAACTCAAAATATATACCAATGGCCATAGTCAGGGTATATTGAGAGTTAATTTCATTTTAAATTCTATGAAAGCACCAAATGTGTTTCATTCTTCACCTGAATTTAAATATAGATTATTGTATAATACATTCAATGACCATAGTCAAGAATGTATTATATATTCAATCTTATTTTAATTCATTTAAAGAATGAAATAGCTTTTCAAAAATTCAATTTCAAAATTCTTTAAATCCATTCATCATATAGGATAAAATTGCATCATATCTTCAAAATTCTTTTTTTCAAAAACCCAAGTGATCTTGAATATCCTTCTTCAAACTCTATTTCAATTCATCTATTCTATCTTATTTTCAGAGTCCAATCTGACTTTGAAAATTCAAATTCATTCAAGATTCCAATCGAATTCAAAGTTCAATTTAACTTTGAAATTCTTGATTCATTTTTTCAAATTTAATCTCCAAATTCAAAGTCCAATTTGACTTTGAAATTCATTTTTCAAGTTCAACTTCTTAAATCAATTTTGAAATTCCAAATCCTAAAGTTAGAACCCAATCTCATCTTGGATCCCAGATCTTGGATCCAGAACCAATTCTACCTTGGATCTCAGACTTCAGATCCAACATCCATCCTAGGGTCCAGAATCCAACTCCACTTTGGATCTTAGACTTCAAGATCCAATTCCATTTTAGGATCCAGAATCCAGTTCCACCTTTGGATCTCAGATCTCGGATCTAATTGCATTTAGGATCAAGAATTCAACTTTTGGATCTTAGACTTCTGATCCAATTCCATTTAGGATCCAGAATTCAACTTTCGGATCTTAGACTTCGGATCCAATCCCACTTAGAGCTCTAGAACTTGGATCCAATCCTATCTCGAATCTCAAATCTGAGTTGCATGTCAGATATCAGATCAAAATTCCATTTCAAATCTAAATTCATCTTCAATTCTAAAAGCCAATTTCAAAATTTCTTTCTCAAGTCTAAAATTCAAACTCCTATTTTGATATAAAATTCAAAATCGATCCTTGAAAACCGATTCTAATTCAAAGTCTATCCTGACTTTGAAAATCTCAATTCTAAATTTCTCTTTCCACAGATTTATCTCTCCTAAATCCAAGTTCAAAATTTAAATTCAAAGTCCATTTCTGACTTTGAAATTTCCTTTCTTTTTTTCTCACATTCAAATCATCCTTTTCCAAAAATCAAAGATTTATTGTCCCAACTCTAAATTACTTCAAAGACTTAGAACTTCTCTGATCTATCTTAGGTTCTAAAGATAGATTCAATCATTTCTTCACTCCCTTACAAAGTTCATCTCAGAATCAACTTGGAAAATTTTCAAAACATTCTTTTCAAAAGAGCACACATCCTTGCATTGCACAAGCATGATTCTTTGTGCATTTAGAGTTAGGATAAATTCTTAGATTATATTTAGGCAAAGCAAAATGGCTTAGATTCGATCCTTGGTTCGATTACCCCTTGTAAAGGCGCCAGGAACGGTCGAACCTCGTACCGACGAGCGAATCCTGTCTCTCCATTTTCCCGCAAATTTTCAAAACGGAGGCGAGTTATTTGCTAAATATCTTCCAAATCAAGGTCAAGTGAAAACCTGCAAAAGAGTTCTTCTTCTTTCTCTCTTTCTTTCTTTTCTCTTCTCTCTTTCTTTTCTGCCTTTTATTCTTCTCCCTTCAAAAAGGAGGAAAATAAGAGGTCAGAAAAAGGAAAAGAGAAGGAAGAGAGAGAAACCAAAAGAGAGAATAGGAAAACTTTTGCGATGATCACAGTTTTGGCGACCGTGATGGGACTCGTCTTCATCCGGTTGGATCTATGCCTTTGCTTTGCTTTAATATTTTCTAAGTCTTTATTCTTCTATGTCAGCTACATTTCCATGCAAACCTTAGTAGCCTAGATTTTGTCCTAAACTGACATCATTGCATATAGGATTTAAGTATGGTTTGATAGGACCATATTGAGGAGATTATATCCATGTTCACATTAGATTTTAGGACTGAAATACAACTCTCCTCAATTCTAGGGATTGAATGCAAACAATGTATGCAAGTGTATGCTTCTCTTTATTTAAATCTATCTCTTTAGGACTTGTATTAGAGCCTTTTGTTTTTATTGCATGTTGATCATATTTTGAAAACATCCCTACCTATATTGTCCCGGTTTTCACGTTGCTGGGCTGTCTCACTGAACCATAGTTCGGGAGAGAGCCTCACAACTGGACCACTTATTTGGGTTCGCGCCCCCCTACCACGTACCTAAGGGCCATAGCCCGAGGTATATCGGTAGGTGCTCAAGGATGTTGGGAAGCCATTACCTTAGAACCGAAGAATTATCTTTTATGCCACGTACTTCGAGCTTCGGCTTGAGTATATTGGCATACCTTGATTGAAATCAGATGATATGAACTATAGAGTTAGGATTAAGGTCCTATAAGCCATTTCAAATACCGCATTTTAGAGTCAGCCTTTAGGGAATGCTGTGTGCGCATCCTTGTTTGTGCAGCTATGATTATGCGATGTTTTCCTTGTGTTCTCCTATATATATCGAACCTCTTTCAAAACCCTGGGTGTACTCTTCAAAACTTCCTCTATTTTCAAAAACCCCGGGTGTATATTTTTCTCCTTTACCTACGTTCTTTTCTCTTTTGTGTCAATCTTTCTTTAAAAAACCCTGGAAACTCTTTCTTTAAAATCCCTTGATCTTTTTTCAAAATTTTCAGGAAATTATGTCTGTCCCTCCTCTCATCAAAAGTCTATCCGTAAGTCCTGCATTTTATCTGACTCTTTTCCTCTCTTGCCCCAGTATCATTTCGATGGCATCTGAATCTCCCGATGCTATCTTTCCTTGGGATCATGTCTTCTATCAAATAAAGGATGGAACCCCAGATGATCGGGTCATCCAGTCTCGTACCTTTTTTCTTCGGTGGTACTATTCTTGGTTCACTGCCTTCTCGCGTATGTTCCCATACCACTTGGATGATTGTGGATTGGAGATGGCATCGACAGTGGGCAAGCGAACCATCAGCGGCAGTCTGATTCAAGCTATGGCAGAGCGGTGGAATCCACGTACCTGCACATTCTGGTTTCCATGGGGAGAGATGACTCTGCTAATGGACGAATTTAGTGACATCATGGGATTGCCAGAGCCAGTCGGTCAGCCAGACGACCCGGTCGAGCAGCAGTTCTTAATCAATGTCAAAGGGATAGATATTCGAGAAGCATTGGCCAGAGCTACAGGGAGCAGATCCTGGCCTCTCACAGAGATCAACGGAAGTCAGTTCATCGATCTGTTCGAACTCTATCACAAGTATGGGGCCTATGAAGAAGTCGATACCTTGTCTCGAGCAGCGAAAGAAAGAATCCAGCATGCCATGGTCCTATGCACAGTAGGACTGGCGTTCTTTCAGGATGGTCAGAATTTCATCGATGTCAGAGTCGCTCAACTCTTTCGATGATGGGGAAGCAAGCAGACCCGTCAGCTTTCAGTATCCATGGAAGCTCTAGCCTTTCTCTACAGAGGTTTAGCTCATTTTGCCCTCGAAGAGACCATTTTGGTGGACGAATGTACGTATGCCTTGCAGTCGTGGTTCCTGCGACATGTGCCGTCAAAAGCCAGTTCTTTCAGATTCAGCAGCAAGCAGCCGAAATCAACCATTCATTGTCGAGCTTTGATCGAGAAACCGCATCAGAAGGAGATCGTTTGGGATTTCTTCGACAGAAGAGAGACTATTCCTCGATACACCTATGCTCGTGACAAACGTTACAAATTGCTCGCCCCTTTCTTCTGCGTCGACTATCAGCCAGAGAGGTGTCTTCGACAGTTCTCGCAGCGGCAGATTCGTGTCAACACCCGCTTCCCGACAGGCCGCATGCCAGAGTTTGATCTACAGTCGGATCAGTGGTCTGGAGCATACCACGTCGCCAAATACACTTGGGACTCTTTCATTCATTTGTCTATATTTCCCGGTCCTAATGTATCATCAGAGTATCGAGAATGGTGGCAAACTGTCTGCCCACCTTCTCTTTGTATTTAAAATTTTGTCATTAATGAAAATGCAAACTTTTGTTCTGATAAAAAGCTTTTATTTCATGTAGTTACGAATTCATCCCCAGTGATGAGACCCATTTTTTTGTATATTCTTTCTTCGATTATCTCTCGTCATGATAGACGACCTCGCTTAGGTCATAAGGCGCATTTTGTTGCCACAAAAGGTGACACAATCATTGCAAAAATTTGTGGTAACCCAATCCCTGGTGATGGGATAACTTATCTAAATTGTCTATCAATTCCTTCTTTCATGTCTTTTTCCTAAAAAAATTGCATTTTCAAAAATTTCCTTCAAACCCTAATCATTCCTTTCACCTTCACAAGAAATCACTGGCATTGGCAAAATGGTTGTAACAAGGGCAGGAAAAGAAACAATTCCTCGACACAGCGACAGTGAGGCCGAAGGGATGGATTCTCCCAAATCGGTCAGGGGACAGAATCAAAATCAAGCAGATGATATAGATCCTGCCATGTATAATCTGTTCAAAAGAATGATGACCAAAATGATGTCAGAACAGGCGGAGCCCAGTCAGAAAGAAGTTGCTCCAAAAGGCAAGACGAGGAAGAAGGCTGTAAAAAAACCAGTCAAGATTGTTAGAAAGAAAATACAGCCCGACACCACTTCTGAAGAAACTGAATCAGTTGAAGAATCGGAAGAGGAAGAGCAGCTTGTTTATCAGAATCCTCCACCGCAGTTTGCAAAGACCGCCGTAGAGCCCGAGTCTGTGAATAAACCTATTCCGGCTAATGACCCAATGCAAGAGAAGATGAAAGAAATGAATCGGGCCATCAAGGATATCCAGGCCAAAAGCAAAGGCAAGCAGACCTACTCTGGCGAAGATTTTTATAATGGCCTGGATGGAGACGACAATCTAAAGAATCTCCCTCGAAAGTTCCTCAAGTTTGATGGAACAGAAAATCCCAAGGCTCATTTGGCCACGTTCTATGATGAATGCGGTCGCTTCAGGAAAGACAACCGGGCGCTGTTCATTTGCTTTCCGCGCAGCCTAGAGGGGGTAGCGGCCAGGTGGTATGCAGACCACATTAATCCTATCGAACTACGAGAGTTCGATAAAGTCGTGAACCTATTCATTGAACGCTTCATGTTCAACATGGAGGCTGCACCAACTCTCAACCATCTGTACAACTTAAAACAGAATGAGAATGAGAGAGCTAGCGAATTCATCCACAGGTGGAGGAGCACCTGTAACAAAATGAAGGTTCCTATCCCAGAGGAACATGCCTTGCAGATTATCCTGAACAACTTTTCTCAGCCTCTGAGGAACCTCATTTCTACATCGCCTGCTAAGTCATTCATCAAATTGATTGAGAAAGCCGAGTGGCTCGAGACCGGCTTGGATAATGGCCTATATGAGGGTTACCCTTTCGTCCGAGGGAATCCTGAGCAAAAGAAAAAAGCTCATGTTGCTTATTCCACGGATTTTTCCGATAACAGCAGTAGCTCTGGCAGAAAGAAGAACAAGAAAAATCGCAACAAAAACTCAGGGCACTCCAGGCCCGAAAGAACAAACTCTGCAGCTCAGAAGGGAAAATTTGTTAAGCCACAGCCTGTCCAATCAGTGCCTCAGCCAGAAGCAAAGCAGTCAGAAAAGCCGAAGCACGAAGGTTGGAGTTATGATCGGGAATTTTCAGCTTTAGAGCAGTCCCGCGAAACATCTTAGAATATATGATGTCGAAAGGAATGATCAAACTTCCCAAGGTGGCGGATCCTCCCGTCGCTATGGGTAAATGGACCGATAAATTCTGCAAGTTCCATCGGATTATCGGACACGACACCGAACACTGTTTTGTCCTCAAAAACATCATTCAAGATTGTTTTGACAAAAACATGCTGATTGAGGACGAGGATGAATAGCAGCCAGAAATCTTGTCAAAGCCATTTCCTAAACATTCAGCTTCAGTCATTACAGAGCAGGCATTCTCTCTGCAAGGCAGTATCCAACCATGTTCTAAGCAGGACATTCAGGATCAACATCAGGTCCTAGTCCTTCGCCAAGCACAGTCTTCCGCCAAGAGGGCGGATGTCACTGCATTTTCCAATAAACCAACAAAGGCAGCAGCAGAAACTGCAAGGCTAGTTCCCAGGATTTCGAAGCGATTTTATCAAGACAGCTTCAAGGAAAGAAGAAGATTCAGGGTCAGTCTAAAAGCCAATCACTGCTTTGTCCAACATTTCCATCCTGGACCTGACCCACGCTTCCCTAGAGCACCAGCAAGTGCTAGAAGATCTGCTCAGAAAGATCAAAGTCAAGCCTAGCACGACTCCGGAAGACATGGCTCAGATCGTCAATCAAGCAATGACGAATGCGCCAATCACATTTTCGGATGAGGATTTGCCAAAACCTCATTCGTTCCACAACAATGCACTTTACATAGTGGTGCGAACCAGGGGCATGACAGTCCCTCATGTGCTCGTCGATGGAGGTAGCAGCCTCAATATCTGTCCGGAGATGATGGCCAAGGCTTTGGGATTGAAAGAAGATGAATACACCCCAGATCCGATCACGATCTATGGTTTTGACAACCACGGGCAGACAGCCAAGGGGAAGATATTTCTCAAAATTTTTATCAACTATTCGGTGCATACGGTCCTGTTTCATGTGGTCAATGTGCCGCTTACATATAATCTACTCCTCGGGCGCACTTGGATTCACAATGCCAATGTTGTCCCATCAACCTTGCACCAATGCATCAAATGGTCGAAGGGAGGCATGATCACCACGATCCTAGGAGAGGATCCAGAAGAACGACTCCCGCAGCCGATGATTCCCCGTCCTACTTTCACTGCCGACATCCCGAGCATCCGAGAAGCCGAAGAAATTGATCTGAGTGAAAGTCTGGATATGCTAAATTTGAAAGAAGTCCAGCCAACAGAAAATGTCACCGCAGTAGTTTAGTGGCAGGGACCTCGCTTCTTCAAGCTAGGAGGACGCCTCGATTGCACTTTATTTAAAGATCACCCTCTGTTTCCTCAATTCTCAAAAGCTAAGAAAGGGTTTGATCTTCTGATGAAGCACGGTTATCAGCCCTTCAGGGGCTTGGGCAAAGATGAAGACGACATTCTGGAGCCGATCGTCCCCGATCAGCATGTCACCGGTACAGGCTTGGGGTTCACAGTTCAGTCATCCGGCAAAAAGACCACCTTCGTCAAGGGAGCCCAGTAAAGAAGACAATGCCAGTATTTTTCTGCTTTTTCCGTTCTTTCTATCATCTTGTAAGGGCAAGATCCGCCCCAGTTTCTTTCTTTCCTTAAAACAAACACTTGTAAATATCAAAGTTTGCTTAATCTATGAAAAGTTTGTTTTCTCTGTTCATCTTAGTGTACACAAATTCTCTGCTTATATCCTTGTCTATGTTGTCATTCTCTGTTTTTGTATAAAAGGCTATTTTTCGAACATTTTTACCTTTTTTTCAAAGGCCTTCTTTTCGCTTTCAGATTTGATTGCCGGGATCATGGCTCCTAAATCGTTCAAAAAGCTCGTCATCAATACCAACCTTTTTCAAAATAAACCGGCCAGAACTTGCAAAACAAAGGCAGGGGCAGAAGCCAGCAAAGCGACAAAGCAGATTGAAGAGTTGGCAGAATTTAACTCAACAATTCAAGATCTGCCAGAATTTGCCAACATTCAGAAGCAAGATGAACCATCGCCATTGGTTCAAGATCCGACAAAGGATATCAACGTCGGTTCGGAAGACGATCCAAGAATCCTCAAAATTGGTTCCAGTTTAAGTTCAGATGAGAAGGAAAGGCTCATCTACTTCCTCAAAGAGCATCGGGAAGTCTTTGCTTGGAATTATGAGGATATGCCAGGCTTAGACTCCAAGTTAGTCGAGCATCGCCTTGTGTTGAAGCCAGATTGCAAACCAATCAAACAAAAACTAAGAAAAATGGATCCTCGGGTGGCACCGCAAGTCAAAGAAGGACTTGAAGAATTGTTAAAGGCAGGATTCATTTGGACCATTGAATACCCAGAGTGGTTGGCGAACATCGTGGCGGTTCCCAAAAAGAATGGCAAAGTTTGGATTTGTATTGATTTCAGAGATCTAAACAAAGCCACCCCAAAGGATGATTATCCACTCCCCAACATCGATCTTCTGATCGATAGCACGGCAGGCCATGCCATGTTCTCCTTCATGGATGGATACTCAGGCTATATTCAGATCAAGTTGGTCACTCGTGACCAATCCAAAACTTCCTTTACCATGCCTTGGGGTACCTTTTGCTATACAGTCATGCCATTTGGACTCAAGAATGCCGGGGCAACCTATCAGAGGGCTATGGCAGTGATCTTTCATGATCAGATGCACAAGAACATGGATGTCTATGTGGATGACATCCTGGTCAAGTCCAAAGAAGGAGAGGATCATCTTGATGCTCTCGGCCAAGTCTTCGAAAGACTTATTCTCTACAAGTTAAGACTTAATCCACAGAAATGCGTCTTCGGAGTAGAGTCAGGCAAGCTGCTTGGCTACATGATCAGCAAGAAAGGCATAGAGGTAGATCCTGCCAAAGCGAAGGCGATCATTGAGATGCCGGCCCCCACCAATCTTAAAGAGCTGCGAAGCCTTCAGTCCATCCGGCGCTTTATCTCCAATTTAGCCATGAGATGCGAGCCCTTCAATCACTTGCTGAGAAAAGAAGTGAAGTTTGAATGTGGACTAGAATGTCAGCTCTCGTTTGAGCGCATCAAACAGTATCTTCTCAATCCACCAGTTCTGAAGCCACCAGAACTTGGAAAACCGCTGCTCTTGTACCTTTCTATCAATCACAATGCTTGTGGAGGATTTCTTGCACAGTACGAGGAAGGCAGCCGGAGAGAGCATGCCATCTACTACATCAGCAAAACTTTCATCGATTATAAGAAGAGATATTCTCAGATGGAAAAAACATGTCTTGCCTTAGTGTGGATGTGTCAGAAGCTGAGACATTATCTAATGGCATCAGAAATCAAAATTCTATCGAGACTTAACCCTCTCAAGTATATCCTTGAGCATCCTTTCCTCATTGGACGGATTGCAAAATGGCAAGTCCTCCTGATGCAGTATGACTTGGAATATGTTTCTCAAAAGTCAGTCAAGGGTCAGTCCATCGCAGATCAGTTGGCAGATTTCCCGTTGACAGAAGAAATCAAGGCGAAAGATGATTTTCCTGACGATCAAATTTGCAGTATTTAGGAATCTCTGGTCTGGACTCTATTCTTTGATGGAGCCAGAAATATGTCTAGTATAGGGATTGGGATCTTGTTGATCGCTCCTGAAAAGGAGATGCTTCCTTATTCCCTCAAACTCGACTTCCAATGTACTCATAACATGGTCGAGTATGAAGCTCTAATACAAGGCCTCAAGATTTGTAAAGCTTTGATGTCAAGAGAGTACACGCTTTCGGCGACTCATTACTTGTTGTCAGTCAAGTTAATGCTGAATGGCAAGTCAAGGATTCGAAGTTGATCCCTTATCAAAAGATTGCCTTAGCTCTCATAGGCAATTTTGAAGAATTTCAGCTCAACCATGTCAAAAGAGAATTCAATCACATAGCCGATGGCTTAGCCTACTTAGGCTCTATTTTGTCTTTTAAAGACAGTGAATCCTGTCGTTCCTTCGAGATCGGCAGACTTGATCAACCTGCCTACATTCCAACTGAACAAGTGAACCAAGTCGCTCAGAAAGAGAAGCTTTGGTACCAAGACATCAAAAACTTCATCGAAACTGGTAAATTCCCAGCAGAAATGCCAAGAAAGGAGCAACACGCGGTTCAATGCATGTCAACCCGTTATTTCCTCCTGGCCGATACTCTCTACCGTCGTGGGTTCAGTTCTGTGTACGCTAGATGCTTAGATAAAGATGAAGCCATGGAGGTTGTCCGAGAGGCACACGAGGGAATTTGTGGTGGTCACGTCGGCTACCAAACACTCGTCAAGCAGATTATTCAGGCAGGATACTACTGGAAAACCATGCAGCAGGATTGCCATCAATTTGTTAGGAAATGCATCAAGTGTCAAATGCACGCACCTTCCATTCATGCGCCAGCAGCATACTTGCAATCCGTAGTCTCTCCTTGGCCCTTTTCGATGTGGGCTTTCGACGTAGTTGGTCTGATCACTCCTTCAGCCTCTAATGGCCACTGATACTTCCTCACAGCTACATAATACTTCACCAAGTGGGTCGAGGTTGTAACTCTGCGAGCAGTTGAAGGCCGACACGTGGTTTTGTTTATCCATAAGAATCTTCTTTGCCGTTTTGGCGTCCCACACGATATTGTGTCGGATAATGGCAGCCATTTCAAGAATGAGAAGATGAAGACCTTCTGCTCGAAGTTCGGGATTCATCACCACTTCTCATCTCCTTACTATCCCCAAGGGAACGGCCAGGCAGAGGCCACCAACAAGATTTTGATCCGCATTCTGGAAAGAACTGTGGAGACGGGCCGTGATTGGCACGAGAAGATGCATGACGCACTTTGGGTGTACCGAACCACCATTCGAACCCCAACCAATGCTATGCCTTCAGAGCTCGTTTATGGGACGGAGGTGGTGTTACCTCTACATGTTCAGAAGCCCGCACTCAAGTTTGCATCACTCATTGAACTTCCGCTTGATCAGTATCAGCAGCAGAGATTGGTACAGCTTGATCTATTAGACGAGAAAAGACTCAAGGCAGCAGAGCACGCTCAAGCGTATCGTCAGAGGATAGCTCGGCATTACGCCAAGTCAGTCATTGAGAGAAGATTTCGAGTTAATGATCTTGTGCTCAGATCGACAGCTCATCTCATGCATCGGCCAAGGGGCAAGTGGTCACCCAATTGGGAAGGCCCTTATGTGGTTAAGGAAGCGCTGCCTCACAATTCTTATCGTCTGATCAATGCAGATGGAATGGAACTGCCAGATCCTATTAATGCTTTACATTTGAAGAGATTTTTCACTTAAATTGTTCATTCTAAGCCTTTTGTACTCTTCAAAATGTCTTCTTCAATAAAGCAATGATCTTCTATTACATTCTCACATTTTCTCCCTGATACTGGGGCATTTTATTTTGATCTATACTTGTCTTCCTTCGTCATATGCAGGCAGGATTAGACGAACCCTTTTTCTGAAAAACTTGTCTATTTTTCAGTTAATCTTTTTATCTTTATTTAATTGCATCCATTTCATTTTCCGATTTAATTGAATTTTCATCGATTTTTATCCATTTTATCATTTTGTCAAGTTTTTATCAAATTTTTAAATTTTATCGATCTTTTATTCTACAACCCCTTCAGGTTAAGGGATAAACCTGATGCCTCTTTTCCATGAGGTATTCTTTTATTTATTTTCCCCCTTTCAGGTTAAGGGATAAACCTGATGCCTCTTTTCCATGAGGTATTCTTTTATTTATTTTTCCCCTTTCAGGTTAAGTGATAAACCTGATGCCTCTTTGTCAAATGAGGTATTCTTTTTATTTTCCCCTCAGGTTAAGGGAAAACCCTGACCCTCGTTGTCCGAGGTGCTCCCATCCAGGATGGGGATAATCCTGATACCCCTCATAGGAGCATCGCTGCTACCCGTAAAAATTCCTTTTCAAAAATAAATTTTCAATAAATTCTTCTCCATCTTTATAAATTTTATTCTTCTCCAGGTTAAGGGATAAAACCTGAATAATTTCCCATAAATCCCTCAATTCGCACCAAATTTTATTCTATACTCCTCCAGGGTAAGGGGAAAATCCTGAAGATGTCATAAATAGATTCGGATTTTAGGCCTCCTTGGGTCAAGAGTCTCGAATAAATTTTCCATCCTCTTCATTGTCGGAATCTATTCATACCTTTGTCGATCCTTCGAGTTCCGACTCTCGGGTTAGAATCATTTCCTTCCCATCTGAGTTCCGACTCAGGATTTCATTTTTTTCATTTTTTATCATTATTTTCTAAAAACCGGGTTCTGACCCGGATTTTCCTTTTTGTACAATCTTATTTTTTGAAGTCTCAAGTTCCGACTTGAACTTCTTTTTGAATTCAATGCTCGTGTTGGACAATTTATTGTTTTGAGAATTTGAGTTTTCAAACCCGATTCTCACTTTCTTTCTTGTATTTAAAAACTGAGTTTCGACTCAGATTTTTCTCTTTGTATATTCTTATTGTTGAAGTCTCAAGTTCCAACTTGAACTTCCTTTTGAATCCAATGCTCGTGTTGGACAATTCATTGTTTTGAGAATTCGAGTTTCCAAACTCAATTCTCACTCATTTCTTATGTTTAAAACGGGTTCCGACTCGGATTTTCTCTTTGTATATTCTTATTTTTGAAGTCTCAAGTTCCGACTTGAACTTCCTTTTGAATCCAATGCTCGTGTTGGACAATTTATTTTTTTGAGAATTCGAGTTTTCAAACCCAATTCTCACTTTCTTTCTTGTATTTAAAAATCGGGTTCCGACTCGGATTTTTCTCTTTGTATATTCTTATTTTTTGAAGTCTCAAGTTCCGACTTGAACTTCCTTTTGAATCCAATGCTCGTGTTGGACAAATCATCGTTTTGAGAAATTGAGTTTTCCCAAACTCGATTCTCACTCACTTAAAAACCAGGTTCCGACTCAGATTTTCCTTTTGTATATTCTTATTTCTGAAGTCTCAAGTTCCGACTTGAACTTCCTTCTTCCAATGCTCGTATTGGACAATTTATTGTGAATTCGAGTTTTCACACTCACTCATTTCTTCCCCTTCAAGATAAGGGATAATCCTGAAACACCGGCAATCACTTCTCGCTTAATTCTCAAGTATCTTCGAATGTCGATCTTATTTTTTTCAAATCCTCCTTTTGAAAAACCCAGTGCTCGTACTGGTGTGCATTTCGAAAACCCAGTGCTCGTACTGGTGTGCATTTCGAAAACCCAGTGCTCATACTGGTGTGCATTTTTTTGAAAACCCGACGCTCGTACTGGGGCATTTTCGAAATTCAGTGCTCGTGCTGGTACATCTAGCGCTCGTGCTAGTGTTTGGCTGACTAATCAGTTAGCCATCCAGGTTCAACCTTTGTGCTAACCAAACATCATCATTTCAAGCTATAAATTCTCAATTTCAACCTTCGGGTTATCATTTTATCAAAAATCAATCTTTTCTTGCAAAGGACCCTCTTCAGGGAGAGTTCGAGGGAGCTCGTTCCTTTCGCATGCAACCATCTTCCGTTCGCAAGAACCCTCTTCCAGGGAGAGTTTGAAGGGACTCGTTTTCTTCGTGAACAGTTTGCAAAACAACAACCAACTTTACACAAGAGAACCCTTTTTCCAAGGAGAGCTTCGACGGAAGCTCGTTTCTTTTGTGACCCCTGTTTTTATCATCTTTGGCCAACCCCTTCACAGAGGACCCTCTTCTAGGGAGAGTGTGATGGACTCGTTCCTCTGTGATACTTTCTCAACTTTGTTTTTCGGCCGCCTTTCCATAAGAGAAGCCTAGAGATAGGGAGCTTTGACGAAAACTTAATTTCTCTTCGAAAGTTCCATTTTGCAAACACCTCCTCTTTGGGGAAGAGAGGAGTATTTCCAACTTCCCATTCAGGTAAGGGCTTAAGCCTGAGTCTCTCTTTTTGGGGTAAAAGAGAGGAAAATTTTTGTCATGGACGTGTCGATTTGATATCAAGTGATTTTTTTCATCGAGGATTTCTAGAATATATTGCCAATTCGCTATCAAAAATCATTGTTGATCTCAAAGTTTTTTATCGCACAAAGAATTATCTCAAACTACCTTCAGTATCATTTTCAAAAGAGCAAGACTCTTACGAAATAAGAACTAAATTCAAGCTTTTTCTGTTGGTCAACCAAGAGGATAAAAAAAAAAAAATTCTTCGATATGACCGGCAAAGGAAAATTCAATGATGTTGAAAAGCCATAAGTGAACTGATATTGATCATAGCTGTGGCGCATTCTTAAAGATTATTCTTCTGGCGGTAAGATAGTGGAAATATCCTGGGCAGTAAAAAGAACCTACCCAATCCATATATCCTCAGTTATCTAAGCTGCAATCAAATATCCGCAAAAGGAATCTCTCAATTGTTGTCAAGATGAAGGCAAATTAAGCGAGTAGACCCCCGGGGCCAAAGAAGATTTGAAACATCTCCAAGATGACGGAGTTTGTGACAGATCCTTCCAGGAAAAGTTCGGATCACCGTCGAGATGAAGGCGGATGCGATGAACCTACCGACAAACCCTAAAAGATATTTGATTTCTGCTATCATTTAGAGATTTCAACCCAAGAACCAATTTCATAATTCCTGAGAAAGAAAAAGAAGGATCGGAGCATCTCCAAGATGAAGGAGTTTGTGACGTACCTTTCCTCGAAAAAGAGAGAAAAGTCAGGACATCTCCAAAATGAAGGAGGATGTAAAAGAACCCAGAAAAGGTCCATGGTTCAAAAGAGTGCAAACGGATCATCATGGGAAATGCCCAGGATATCAAACTGCCCGAAACTGCTATGAACCATCTTTATCTATGTGAAATTCTTTTATCAATATCTTCTCATTCAGATGCTTTTGTGAAGCTAAGAATATTTTCTCTCTTTTCATATCAAGGAAATTGATATCCTCCTTAAAGAAGCTCAACAGTAACAAAATTGAGTTTGACTCTTGATTCTACAGAGTTAGCTCAATTGAAGCTAATACTCTAGGTAGAAAGAGGTGATATTTTCATCCACAATTCAATCATTTTTAGATCAACTACAATTTTTCTTGACATCCTATTGGCAATATTCTCTCATTATCCCAAAAAAAAAAAAAAAAGAACTTGATATTCAATTTGACGTATCCTGACATCATCCCTCCTTAGGACTGAAAAGTCCTTTCCTTCCGTCTGATCTGAGCGCTCTCAGATCCGCACACTTCCCTGTGTTCCCCACTGTCCCACCATGGACAGTTCCCACTCAGGATAAGGGTTGAACCTGAACTTTTTTCAAAAGGTCTGTTATTGTCAAAAGCTATTTTCAATCTCAGCAATGAGGCGTCCAAGAACAACCCCTTTTCAAGCTTTAGGGATCCCCATTTTCATCCTTTTGCGAAACCCCTCTCGGACTTGTTGTGCAAAGTCTAGAGGTCCCATCACAGTTTCCCCGCTCTTCGAGGATTCTGTATCCATTCAGGATAAGGATTAAACTTGTCACCTCGCTCCTCGAGGTGCAACCCAAAAACCTTCTGCGAAAGGTCGTCTGTTTTTAGAAAACTGATTTTAGTCTCAGCAATGAGGCGCCCAAGATCATCCCCTTTCCAAGCTTTAGGGAACTCCCTTGTTCTTCTCTTCTCACAAACCCCTTTTGGATTTGTTCGTCCAAATTCCAAAGGTCCCATTATGGTTTCTTCATCCGAAGATTCCGTATGGTCGTCCCTTTCAGGTTAAGGGTTAAGCCTGAACCTCGCTCCGCGAGGTATCTTTCCACTCAGGTTTGGGTTAAACCTGAGTCTTGTTTTGACTAGATATCCTTTCTAGTCCCTTCACGGTTTCTTCATCCGAAGATTCCATATCATCCCCCACTCAGGTCAAGGATTAAATCTTAAATCTTCTTCTGATGATATATTCCTTCCTGTCTCATCACAGTTTCTTCGTTTGAGGATTCCGTATGGTCATCCCTTTCAGGATAAGGGTGAAGCCTGAACCTCACTTTGTGAGGTACCTTCCTTTCAGGTTTGGGTTAAACCTGAGCCTCATTTCGACGAGGCAATCCTGCCCCATCATGGTTCTTCACATCGAGGAATTCATGCTTTGTATATCCATCCAGAACAGGATCCTATTTGAGCTCCATCTCACAAGGCATTTTCGCAAAAATGTCCCATCATGGTCCTCGCATATTCCTTTCCCCATCCCAAATTATCTTGATATATCTTCGTCCCATCCAGGTTAAGGGCTAAACCTGACTCATTCCAAAAGATTGATCTCGCCCCACTCATGTGACTTGATCAAAATCCTTCACCATTTTCGGGACCTTTACTCAAAGTCCCATCATGATTTCCTCATTTCTATCTATTCAGTCATATCATTTTCGAGGATTTCGTCCCCCCCAGGACCATTCAGGATGAGGATTTTAAGCTTAAAAAGCCATAATTCTTCCACACCCAGCTCAGATCAGCTGACTGGGGCATTTTTCAAAATTTGGAGTGTTTCTTTGCCACTAAGCTTGGCTTTCAACCGGCTTAGTAGCGAAGAGGGGCATCTGTGAACACCCCAAATTTTTCAAAATGTTATAAATATTCCCCTTTTTGCCCCTGACCCCACTTTCTGGGTAATTGAGTCAGTTTTAAATCTAAATTCCATTTTATTCCTCAAATTTTGCTGAAATTAAATTCATTTTATATATTTGACTCAATTTTGGGCCCGGATTCATTGTCAAAATCAAATCTGAGCTTCATTATCCAATTTTAAATCAAATTCTCAAAATTTCCAAAAATAACTTCTAGAAAAGCTCAAACAGTTCGTCTGGTATCCGTTTGGATCCATTGCATTGTATTTCTCAATTCGAGTTTCAAAACTCGAACATTTTCTCAAAACTTGGGTCAAAACCCATTCTTCTGAAGAATTTTCCCCAACATGACCTGAAATTCTCGGAAAAAAACACTTTTGTAAATATTTCTCAGAAAAATACAAAAACAAATTAGTATTTTAATCTTTGTTTTCTCGTAAAGTCTTAGACTTTTATTCCAAAAATACAAAAAAAAAATGGAAAAACAACACAAAAACCAAATTTTTTTTTGGGAAAATGTAGAGCTCCAACCCGCTTTGAAACTTGTTTTGCTAAAAACCCCTCTTTAAAACCATTTTTTTGAAAAGTCGTTGTAAAGGGACCCTCTTTTCAAAAAGAAAGAAAAGTTCACAATGGCCACAGGTTCGCGAGCTTCCCCTCTCCACCCTCGATTGTCTGGGAGCTTCCCTCCTCCATTCATCCTCAACCAACCTCCACCCTCTGGAGCCTTCCACCCTTCCTTTAAGAAGAGCCCCTCCAGGATTCCAGGGGGGATCGGATTTTCTTTACACCATCCCTTCTCGCCCTTGTCTACTGCCAACAGTCATCTTCTGTTTCCCTCTTCCGGAGTCCCTACGAGAAAGGTGAAGCTATCAGACCTCCCTCTGGTCTCCTCTGAAGGAGAATCAACCTCTTCCTTCCCTCAGAATCCCCTGTAAACAAGGTAAGAACCTCCCAACTTCGTTTCTCTCTTGTGGTTCTCTCGAGTTTTTTTTTTTTTTTGTTTCTTTTGTTTTTGCCTTTTCTTTTCCTCATCTCCATTTAAAGCACCACGGCAACACTGATTTGTTTTGGCAAATCAGCCCGCCTTTCGTGCAACAGCAACGGAACGATCGTTCCAACATTTCTTTTAATTTCTACCCCATTTGTGCTGCGAATTTTGGGCTTTGACTGTCGGATTAAAAGAATCTGACAAGGTTCATCAGAATCCCAGCCCAATTTCGCTGCCAAAAACCGCTCTCATCTTGATTTTCTGTTAAATTTCGATTTTCCTACAGGATCTCTGTTTTGTCGTTTGATTTATTACCTCTATTGGCTATGATACTTTGATTTTTGTTGATACCGCAACTGCTGGGTACTGCTTAAGTCTGATGTTCTTTATAGTTCGTTTAGACACTTCATGGAGATTCCACTTTTTACGCCCTGCATTGTGGTAAGTGGTCGTTTCCTTACCTTCATCCGTACGAAGGTATCTACTTATTTGGTTTCAGTTTTCTCACTTTCTTGAAACAAATCCCTACAGTGGTGTTCGATCTGATCCAGTATCAGATCGGACTCATACTGCAGAAGATTCCAAGGGATTCCTTATTTCTTCTTTTGATTATGGCTATCGGGCCTCACATTGCTACAATTCATGTACAACATTCATTTTTTTTTTTTTTAGAATCGATGTCCTACCCTGTGGCAGCCCATAGCAATAGAATCATTTACAGACTTACATTTGCCTTTCCTGTGTCATTATTTCTCTACACAGATTCTATCACTCATCCATTTATAACCCCACCTGTGTGTCAAGTTTAATACATAGATAGATCTGATTTTGTTTTAGGTTTATCAAACCACCTAGCATAGCCCCATTCCATCCCCATACGCCATGCATCAACTAGAACCCTATGTATTTAGTCACTGCGTTTCTCTACATATCTCCCTACATTTCTCACATAAGTCATTGAGCCTCTGAAATCGATTCTTGATTGTTAAAATTCTTTCTGTATTCTGCGTATTTTCTAAGAAGTTTAATGATTTTTCGATTTAATGGCTCTCTCTATTTTTGCTCTAGCTTGTTTATTACAGTATTATGATGGACCATCAGCTCCAGTTTGATCTCACATATCAGCATTTATGTCTTTTGTAATGCTTCATTGAAGGTTTTGTGTTCATTCTCATGATGAATCTCCTGCAAGTTAGCACTAATCTGCATCTCATTTCATCCATTATGTTGGCACCGCAACCCCCTTTTACAGAATTTCCTATCACATCTATCCCTTTTGCACACTCGTTATTTTCCAACCCCATCTACGATGTATAAGTTTTGCAAAAGTCTGGATTCTTAAAGCACAGTCACACAAATGATGGTCTGAAATCAAGATGGAAGGTAAGGAAAGCTTATGGAAAAGATTATTTGGTGGATTGATGGGCAGACTCGCAAACATTTCTGGAGAAATGCCTGCTTTTGCTCAGTTATCATGAGATTCTCTTAAACTAGATATGTCAACATTTTTTTTTTGAGATGACTAACTCTAGTCGTTTTCATGATTAGCAGTCTGTTAGAAGTGTTGGGCGCTGAACACATTGTGCTTCAAAAGGTATGAAATGAGTTCCGGCTATTATATTTTGGGGCATCAAATGTATAACATATTATTTGGGTTTGAAATTCTGTGTTGAATGCATCAGATGCATGTTTCTAATATATGACTGTACCCCCACATCCTATATTTCGTACTCAGCAATCATTTTTTTTTTGTTAATTCAGTAATACGAGTCCTTCAAAGATATATTTGACTCAACTTGATGTGATACTTTCATAGATGCAGCGGGGGGTTAGCCCATAAAGCAAGTAGCAATCTGGTTATCCCTCGATAACCCTTGAGAGAGATTAGCCAACAAGACATTGAAACTGAACAATTTAGCCCTAATACTCATTCACTTCTGGTCATTTAACTTAGCCATGTGGTCTTCGCCTGCAGAGAGGATCGCTACAAGCTCAATTATTGATAAGCCCAGCTTCCTATGATAACTAGGATAGTAGAAGGGCAATATGGATCTAAATTTTGGAGGCGCACTTCCAGTTGTGATAACCTCACCATCCTTCCACAGATGCATTCACCTGTGCATCCAGTCCACCATTGTCATATAGCACACTTGCCTATTTATAACTCATCTGTAACATTCCATATACATGTTTTATTCTTATTATTCTTATTATTTGTTTTATTTTATTATTTTTTTTCCTTTTTTCCTTTTTTTTTCTTTTATTATCATTCCCATCACCTTTCAAACAGCAACACTGTGCTATGCACACGACAGGGAGATCCCTGCCTATAATCATTATCATCACTTAATCAGCATCACCTCCATCTTACAAATAACATAGATGTTGCCATTTTACAGGAAGTCATCTCCTGTAAGCTCAAAGCCTTTACCTCTTCTGCTGCAAATTCCCTCACTACTTCATCTATTGTGTGTGCCTCTTATTCCACTTAGCCATAAGCACGCTACATCCACTCTCTGTAGCGTATGATTTCCCATCTTTATCATCTGCTACGCTCTCCAGCCCATACCAACATACACCTTGTCATCCTCTGTATCACATCCCGTTCGCCATTGATATTGTGCATTGCATATGGCAACACCTCTTCTCCATTACCTTTGCAGTTTTTAGCCTCCAGCCGCCTTCAGTATGTTGTCTGTGCCTCCCTCTATCGGCTGCATATGTCATTTCACCACCTCCCCATTTGCTGCAAGCTATGTGGCACTATGCCACTGTTTGTGGCAAGACCACACTTACTTTCAGGCTGGGTACCTGTCAACTATTTTCTCCATAGAAATCAGGCTTGCACCATCACCTTGCCTTCACAGTACTCTCAACCTCTCCCTCATTACCACTGCACTTGTAGCAGTCCACAGAGTTGATATCATATCAACTCATTACCACTTACCAACATTTCTCCATCAGGTTCCTTCTATCACCTAGGCCACTGTGGCATCAAGTCTTCCTAATTAGGTTAGGAAACACTTGATTTGCTGCATCCTACAGCACAACCTTGCCACTTCCCCATTAGCTACTTCCTAACCTCCATGTACATTCCCCTTTGTCACATCCCACACTCATCCTCACCCACAGCAGTGCGTGGCACTGTTGTAGCGTTTCATAGACTCACAGCAGTGCCTATGCACTACTGTGGTACTCTCTTTTATCTGCAGCCGTGTTGGGTACTGTCATCCCCTCTAAACATGACTACAACAACACCAAGGCATTGCTGTGGTTCATCTTTTCAGACTTACTACACGTTAGCTATCCTCATAACCTTCACTCTTTTAGCGAATTTCTGCACAAAATATGCAGTTTACCATCTTGTTGTCTTTCAAAGTCTTGTATATATTTTTCCTCACTTGCTCATAGTATTTATTCATATATATAAACATCTATATACATATATGTATATATGAATGTATATATGTATATATACATATACATGTGTCTATATATGCATGTATATATATATACATATATATATTTTCTCATAAGTAAAGAATATGCAATGTACCTCTGTTAGCTTTGATGTGACCTCTTAAATTAGAATTAGCATAAACCATCTATATTTACATTCACAGCCTAATTTCTACAATCTTCTTTTTTTTTTCTTTTGCTTGATGTTAATTCTTCTTACTTGCAGGAATATCCAGAAGTGTTGATGTCCTTCTTAGATTAGGATTTCAAAATTCAGTTTAAATCATTGTAATAGCTAGACTTGAATGAGAATTTATATTTCCTATCATAGTTAGAATGTATGAGCATTTGTAAACACCATGAATTGCTCATTTTCATGCATTTTTTCCTTTATTTCTCAAAATCTCACAATGGTGAAACACGAATGGCACGTGCACCATTTCGTAAGAGGTAATTGATCCTAAGTTGATGATTTACATCAATGGCCATAGTCAGGATGTAAACAAAACTTAGGATTTTTATCTTTTACGAAATAACACTGGATCCACACTAGATCCGTTTTCAAAATTCATCATATTTTCCTTAAATATCTTCTTCTTTTATTAGAATTTAACTTAAAATTAACTCGAAATATATACCAATGGCCATAGTCAGGGTATATTGAGAGTTAATTTCATTTTAAATTCTATGAAAGCACCAAATGTGTTTCATTCTTCACCTGAATTTAAATATAGATTATTATATAATACATTCAATGACCATAGTCAAGGATGTATTATATATTCAATCTTATTTTAATTCATTGAAAGAATGAAATAGCTTTTCAAAAATTCAATTTCAAAATTCTTTAAATCCATTCATCATATAGGATAAAATTGCATCATATCTTCAAAATTCTTTTTTTCAAAAACCCAAGTGATCTTGAATATCCTTCTTCAAACTCTATTTCAATTCATCTATTCTATCTTATTTTCAGAGTCCAATCTGACTTTGAAAATTCAAATTCATTCAAGATTCCAATCGAATTCAAAGTTCAATTTAACTTTGAAATTCTTGATTCATTTTTTCAAATTTAATCTCCAAATTCGAAGTCCAATTTGACTTTGAAATTCATTTTTCAAGTTCAACTTCTCAAATCAATTTTGAAATTCCAAATCCTAAAGTTAGAACCCAATCTCATCTTGGATCCCAGATCTTGGATCCAGTTCCACCTTTAGGATCCAGAACCAATTCTACCTTGGATCTCAGACTTCAGTGTCAAAATCCATCCTAGGGTCCAATTCCATTTTAGGATCTCAAACTCCACTTTGGATCTTAGACTTCAAGATCCAATTCCATTTTAGGATCCAGAATCCAGTTCCACCTTTGGATCTCAGATCTCGGATCTAATTGCATTTAGGATCCAGAATTCAACTTTTGGATCTTAGACTTCTGATCCAATTCCATTTAGGATCCAGAATTCAACTTTCGGATCTTAGACTTCGGATCCAATCCTATCTCGAATCTCAAATCTCAGTTGCATCTCAGATATCAGATCAAAATTCCATTTCAAATCTAAATTCATCTTCAATTCTAAAAGCCAATTTCAAAATTTCTTTCTCAAGTCTAAAATTCAAACTCCTATTTTGATATAAAATTCAAAATCGATCCTTGAAAATCGATTCTAATTCAAAGTCTATCCTGACTTTAAAAATCTCAATTCTAAATTTCTCTTTCCACAGATTTATCTCTCCGAAATCCAAGTTCAAAATTTAAATTCAAAGTCCATTTCTGACTTTGAAATTTCCTTTCTTTTTTTCTCACATTCAAATCATCCTTTTCCAAAAATCAAAGATTTATTGTCCCAACTCTAAATTACTTCAAAGACTTAGAACTTCTCTGATCTATCTTAGGTTCTAAAGATAGATTCAATCATTTCTTCACTCCCTTACCAAGTTCATCTCAGAATAAACTTGGAAATTTTTCAAAACATTCTTTTCAAAAGAGCACATATCCTTGCATTGCACAAGCATGATTCTTTGTGCATTTAGAGTTAGGATAAATTCTTAGATTATATTTAGGCAAAGCAAAAGGGCTTAGATTCGATCCTTGGTTCGATTACCTCTGGTAAAGGCGCAAGGAACGGTCAAACCTCGTACCGACGAGCGAATCCCGTCTCTCCATTTTCCCGTAAATTTTCAAAACGGAGGCGAGTTATTTGCTAAATATCTTCCAAATCAAGGTCAAGTGAAAACCTGCAAAAGAGTTCTTCTTCTCTCTCTCTCTTTCTTTTTTTTCTCTTCTCTCTTTCTTTTCTGCCTTTTATTCTTCTCCCTTCAAAAAGGAGGAAAATAAGAGGTCAGAAAAAGGAAAATAGAAGGAAGAGAGAGAAACCAAAAGAGAGAATAGGAAAAATTTTGCGATGATCACACAGAGACCTCGCTTCTTCAAGTTAGGTGGGCGCCTCGATTGCACTTCATTCAAGGATCATCCTCTGTTTCCTTAATTCTCGAAAACTAAGAAAGGGTTTGATCTTTTGATGAAACATGGCTACCAGCCCTTTAGGGGCCTTGGCAAGAATGGGGATGGAATTCTGGAGCCGATCATCCCCGCTCGGCATGTCACCAACACAGGCTTGGGTTTCATCGTTTGTAGAACTTCTTCGATTGGCTGACCTAGAGGGGTAAGCTTGCGATCATAACCTGAACCATCACGCTTTGTTTTCTTCGGCTTGCTTTATTTCCACTAAGCACTGACCCCTGTCTGGGAGTTGGACTGGGCTTGCATGGTTAGGAGATCTGGATGCTTTTCTTCTTCATTTTTGACAAAGAGATTCTTATCAAGGCAGTCTTGAACTATATTTTTGAAGACAAAGCAATGCTCAATGTCATGCTTTGTTGCCCTATAGAACCTGCAGAATTGGTCTATATATTTTCCCAAGATCGTGGAAGGGCTGACGACCTTTGGGAGCCTGACTAATCTACTAGACAACATGTATTCGAGGACTTTGTCGAGCGTCTCATCTAAAGAAGTGAAATCTCGATCCCTGCTTTAATCCTTGCGCTTTGTTTCTTCCTGCTTCTTGCCTTTTTGTTGAGGACTGTATTGAAGAAGTTTATCATGGTTTTCACAACATTTCCCTCTCTGACCTTTATACTCTCCCAAGTTGATGCCCTGGTTGCCTTAGTTGTTGCCCTGCTGGCTTTAGAGTTTCCTGTATTGCTATTGCTGTGTTCATTCATGGGGAAGGTGAAAGGTGCCTCTCCTTCGGTGGGAGCTTTTCCGCAACTGGCTTCAGCTTGCTCGGATAATATCTCGACCATCATCTTTTTGAATAACCGATATATAGCGGGATCAATCTCACTTTTTCTGTCCTGAACTCCCTCTCTGACAGACTTTTGAGAATCCATTCCTTACTTTCTGCTTATAACCGGGATGTTAGAGCAGTGCAATCTTTGATCTTTGCCTGAATCAACTGACAATGCCAATGCTCTCTCAGTAGGGCAAAATGGTGGTTTTTAGAAAAGATCTTGGAAGAAATTTTAATAAAGAAAGAAATCATAATTTGACAACGAAAATATCCCATTACGAGGGATTGGGTTCTCACAAAAATCTGCGACAACAGTATTGTTTTTCTGAAAAGGATAAACAATTAAAATATGAACAAATATTAATTTTGAAAATGACATATCCTGACAAAAGATATTTTATTACAAAATAAGGTAAGGAATATATCAGAGAATAAAAGAATTTCGAAAGTAGATGGCAAAGATTTAAGATTTTGAAAAATATACACCCAGGGTTCTGAAAAAATATAAGAAATATAAATTATCATACAATCACAGATGTACAAACAAGGATGCACAAACAGCCCTCCCTAAAGCTGACTCTAAATGCAATATTTGGAAATGGCTGATAGGACCTTAATCCTAACTCTAGGGTTTAGATCATCTGATTTCAATCAAGACACGCCGATGTACCCAAGCCGAAGCTCGGAGTACGTGGCATAGAAATATTTCTCTGGCTCTAAGGTAATGGCTTCCCAACATCCTTGAGCACCTACCGATATACCTCGGACTATGGCCCTTAGGTACGTGGTAGGGGGGCGCGAACCCAAATAAGTGGCCCAGTTGTGAGGCTCTCTCTCGAACTATGGTTCAGTGAGACAGCCCAGCAACGTGATGACCGGGATAATATAGGTAGGGATGTTTTAAAAAAACATATTCAGCATGCAATAAAACCAGAAAGGCTCTAATGCAAGTCCTGAAGAGATAGATTAAAATGAAGAGAAGCATACACTTGCATACATTGTTTACATTCAATCCCTAGAATTGAGGAGATTTGTATTTCAGACCTAAGTCTAATGTGAACATGGAATGATCTCCTCAATATGGTCCTACCAAACCATACTTAAATCCTATATGCATTATGTCAACTTAGGACAGAGTCTAGGCTCCTATGGTTTGCATGGAAAATGAAGCTGACATTTATAAAATAAAGACTTAGAAAATATCAAAGCAAAGCAAAGGCATAGATTCAACCGGACGAAGACGAGTCCCATCTTGGTCGCCAAACCTGTGATCATCGCAAAAAATTTTCTCTCTCTTCCTTCTCTTTTCCTTTTTCAACCTCTATTTCCTCCTTTTTTGAAGGGAGAAGATAAAAGACAGAAAAGAAGAGAGAAGAGAAAAGAAGAGAAGAGAAGAGGAACTCTTTTGCGGGGTCTCACTTGACCTTGATTTGAAAATATTTAGAAAATTACTCGCCTCCATTTTGAAATATTTTGCGGGGAAATGGAGAGACGGGATTCGCTCGTCGGTACGAGGTTCAACTGTTCTTGGCTTTTTTACCAGGGGTAATCGAACCAAGGATCAAATTTATGCCTTTTTGCTTTGCCTAAATATTATCTAAGAATTTATCCTAAGTCTAAATGTGCAAAGAATCATGCTTGTGCAATGCAAGAATGTATGCTCTTTTGAGAAAATGTTTTTAAAAAATTTCAAGTTTTTTAAGATGAACTTGATAATGGGGTGAAGAAATGATTTAAAGGTTTGATTTTGGATCTTAGATTTGGAATCCAACTTAGGATTTGAAATGGCTCGGGGAGAAGAGTTTTGGATTTCCAAGTTGTGGAATGATCAGGATTTAGAGAGATAAATCTGTGAAAAGAGGAATTTAGAATTTGGAATTTTTGAGATAAAAATGATTTTTCAAAGTCATAATGGACTTTGAATTAGAATCGATTTTCAAGGATCGATTTTGAATTCAATATCAGAATAGGAATTTGAATTTAGACTTGAGAAATAAATTTGAAATTGGCTTTGAGAATAAAAGATGAGATCAAATTTGAAATGAAATTTGGATCTAATATCTGAGATGGAACTGGATCTGAGATTTGAGATCCACGATAGGGTTGGATCTGGGTTCTGGAACTCTAAGTGGGATTGGATCCAAATCTAAGATCCAAGATAAAGTTGAATTCTGAATCATAAATGGAATTGGATCAGAAGTCTAAGATCTGAGATGAAGTTTGATATGAAATATGGATCCTAAAGGAGAATTGAACTTTGGACCCTAAAATGGATTTTGGATCTGAAGTCTGAGATCCAAGATTGGATTGGATCCGAAATCTGGAACCTAAATTCAATTTGGATCTGAAGTGTAAGATCCAAGATGGAATTGGATTCTAGATCCTAAATGGATTTTTGGATCTGAAATCAGAAATCTGAAATGGATCTGGATTCTGGATCCTAAAATGGAATTGGATCTGAAGTCTGAGATCCAAAGTGGAATTGGTTTCTAGATCTAGAATTGGATTTTTGAAATTTTAAATTTAGAAGATGAATCATGATTTTCAAAGTTAAAATTGAGCTTTGAAATTTGGAATGTTTAATTTGAATTCAAATTTGAAGCCTGAAAATGAATTAAGAATTCAAAAGTTTGTATTGAACTTTGAAATTTGATTTAAAATTTAGAAATTGAATCTTAAATATACAAATGAATTTCAAAGTCAAATTTGAATTTGAAGTTTGAATTTGGAAACAGAAGATGAATCAGAGATCTCAAAGTTAAATTGAACTTTGAAATTGAATTCGAAAATGGAATTTTGAATATAAGATTGAATTTGAAATCTCAAAGTCAAATTGGACTTTGAAATCGAAATTTAAATCTTTGAAATAAGATAGAAGAATGAATTGAAATAGAGATGGAGGAAAGATATTTGAGAGCACTTGGAGTTTTGGAAAAGAATTTTGAAAATATGATGCAATTCTATCCTAAATGATGAATGAGTTTAAAGAATTTGAAATTGGATTTGAAAATCATATTTTATTCTTTAAATGAATGTAAATAAGATTGAAGATATGATACATCCCTGACTATGGTCATTGAATGTATCATATAATAATCATATTGAAATTTAGATAAAGAATAAAACATATTTTTGGTGCTTTTATAGAGTTTAAAATGAAATTAACTCTCAATATATCCTGACTATGGCCATTGATATATATCTTGAGTTAATTTTAAGTTAAACCCTGATAAAAGAGGAAAATATTTGAAAATATGATGATTTTTGAAGAGGGATCCAGTGTGGATCCAATGTTATTCCACAAAAGATGAAAATTCTAAGTTTAATTCACATCCTGACTATGATCATTGATGTAAATCATCAATTTAGGACTTAATTACCTTTCATTAGAGTGGTGCACGTGCCATTCGTGTTTCACCATTGTGAAATTTGGAAATGAAGAAAAATAATACAACAAATGATATTTATATGCTCATTCATTCTATCTAAAAGCTGGAAATGTAAATTCTCATTAAGACCTAACTTATTACAACATATAAAATTGAATTTACAACTCCAAGTAATGATATTTTCCACATATTCCCTGCAAAGCACACGATTAGTATGAAAATGGAGAAAAATTGCACATATTATATGGATATCAATGGTAAAAATGCTCATATGCCAAGACATACATGATGAAAAGATGGAAAATGATATATATACCTATATATATATGCATACATGTATATGTATATATATATAGGTGTGTATATATATGCATATATATATACATGACATATACAATACATTGTGAAATAAGAGAGGTGAGAACCGGGGACTGGTTTTTGCAATAATGCCTAACATAACTAGATGTTGGAACAGACACCAGATTGAGATATGATGACTATCACTAGATGGTAAACGAGGTAGGTAGATCCGGGTTATGAAAGCATAGTCAATCACAGTAGCCCATAGGGCTGCTATATCATGGATACACAAGAATTCATTAAGTGGTAAGACATGGTGCATGGGAACAATGTAGATGTAATGAAAATGCTGAAGTGGTAGGAATTGAGTGATGTTTGTGACACTATGTAACAATGAGAAAGATAGATGGTACATAGGTATAGGAAGTACAAGAGGGGTGTACAAATGGGTGTAGAACTGAAAATTGATTCTTTAACTCTCTCTCAATTCCTTACCATTTTCTGAGATGGATCTGCCAATTGCCTACAGTTTAAGTCATAAGGTTTATGTGCACACTAACTCTACCGAGGAAGAGGAAATAAGAACTTTTCTGCCTTTCTTTTCCAGCTCAGGGAGAACCTGGGTGATATGCTACATTGAGGGTTAAGCAAGGATTATGACTGGTGGTGTGAGAGGTGACATTGATTTATCGTGCTGACAGGTAAACATTTATCAACCTAAAATGTACAGGTGAGTTGATGACAGATGTGCTCCAGTAAGCCTAGATTGCAGCAGATGTCCTGAACCTGATTCTTGCATGGCAAAGTTGATGCCATAACGCTTAGACCAAGGCTGCTGGTGTTGCTGTGAAGGGAGGCTATATGCAGGAGCTGTGAAGGGTGACAAGTGTTGGGTTAGCAGATAAGTGAGTGGATGGAGGCTGTGTGACGTGAATAATATATATGTAATATAAAGTACTAAGTAAGTATGGCTGGGGCAAGTGAAGGGTGATATGAATGAAGAAGAAAGAAAAAAAAATGTATATATATATGTATATATATATACCACCAATGAAAGGAAAACAAGTTCATGATATGAAGTATACCAGCATATTCAGCATTTTTAGCATAATTGTTGCTAGGCCAATGAACCGGAGGCCTCTGACATCTCAAGATTCACATTTTATAACCACAACCGCAGTGGATACATAAAGTTGAGGCATCACTTTTACACCCTAATTAAATTTCAAGAGTCATCATATGTTTTAAAAATTGCAGATTGAATAAGTGTGATCCAAACAAAAGGTATATATCACCAATGTCAATTTTTAACTGAAGATCACAACCAACAATGTGCTTCGAATATTGGAGCATGAAACAAGCAACATAGTGTAAAACTTTAATCCATAGAATCCCATCCAATCATAAGTCAACAATCATGTGACAAAGCTTTTATAAACAAAAACAACAACCATAATTTCATGCTCTTTTGCAACAATCACACTATCTAATCGTAATTGAATCTGACATCGAGCTTTAATTTACCTTGGTCTCTTGATGCAATGAATTCTGGTAACATGGAGCATCGTGCTGAGAGAATTGCATTCATAGCCACGACATGTCATTCCGGCCTATTGAGAGCAGCCTGAAAACATAGGACATCTTGCTTTCCAAGCATTCACCATAATTAACCATCTTTACAGGCATGGTTGACCCCTTTTGATTTGCAGCTACAGGTTTAGAACCTCCATACCTTGGTCTCTTGATGCAATGAATTCTGGTAACATGGAGCATCGTGCTGAGAGAATTGCATTCATAGCCGCGACATGTCATTCCGGCCTATTAAGAGCAGCCTAAAAACATAGGACATCTTGCTTTCCAAGCATTCACCACAATTAACCATCTTTACAGGCATGGTTGGCCCCTTTTGATCTGCAGCTATAGGTTTAGAACCTCCATACCTTGGTCTCTTGATGCAATGAATTCTGGTAACATGGAGCATCGTGCTGAGAGAATTTCATTCATAGCCGCGACATGTCATTCCGGCCTATTGAGAGCAGCCTGAAAACATAGGACATCTTGCCTTCCAAGCATTCACCACAATTAACCATCTTTACAGGCATGGTTGGCCCCTTTTGATCTGCAGCTACAGGTTTAGAACCTCCATACCTTATAAAAGCACAACGTGTTTACCATCAGGATGACATGCATACTAAAAGTGACAGGAATAAAAAATTTGAGTTCCTTTTATATCTTGACCAGTATTTGCCATAGATAAGAAATCAGATCCATCATTATGCGATTTGAAGTACTCATCAGCAAACCCCCCACCATAGATATTACTCAAAACGCCTAGCATCGATCAAAGAGATTGAATATGACAATAGTTGATGCCATTGGCACATGATGCTAACGAGGTAGCATCTGTTGCTTCAGACTCTTCGATGTGGCGAACCACCATGCTACTACAAGATGCAGGAAATGGGGTGATTTGCTGATGTTGCACAAAATTTTAACAACTCTCTACATGGGTAATTGATACTGATCTTCATGGTGAAGGGAAGAGATTCCAGCCAGTAACAAATCCTCTGCTCGATGCAAGACATAATGCACAGTATCCAATATTCAAGGTGTGATTAGCATTGGCCTGGTATGATTGGCACCAATGAAAATAAAGCTATCGATGTTTCATGCATATCTATAACTAACAAGGAAAGAAATAGGGGAATACATGGTAAGTGGCAACTAATATCAAGATTCAGTAAAAAAAAAAAAAATTATGCCAGAGAATTTGTTGTAGATGTTAAAATCCATCCACTTCGTCTAAGCCTGAGGATTTCCATACGCATTACGTTTCACCAATATCCTGGCGTGCATTGAGATCGTGCAAGCTCTGCTTCCATGAACTGAGATAGAATGATTTGATTAACCTTCCCTGTTGAGCATAATAAACCAAAAGAAACCCAACAAAATTTCTTTGCGTTACTGGTGAAACTGTGTAGATGAATACATCTAAAACTAATGATAGAAATGAATCTTAATTTTACCTTGACAATTACCAAAACGAAAAGGGAAAATGATGGCAGAGGGCATTGATAAGCATATCTAGATACGAAATTGAAAACTAAAATAACAGGAAAAACCTACAACAGGGAAACACACAATTTTATGAATATATTACAGACTATGTTATTATAAAGTAGATGCACATGTCTCCTGAAATGAACCTACCAGATGTAGATCGGTTGATGACGACTAGATGAATCGAATGCCTTCAGGAAAGGAAAGGGGGGGTAGATCAATGCTGATAGAACCTATTACCTTTAATAGTTGCAGTAAAAAAAAATACAGGCCTTATCAAACATTGACAAGATGAAGTAAAAATTCGACACAGAGTTCCAAAGATTTCTCTGTAATACTAAGTCTTCAACGCAGAGATCTCTGATATGTTATGTGAATGAGACCCGATGCTGCTGAAATCGAGCCAAACAGAAATAAAACCAGATCTCACACTAGATAGCGTGAACAAAAGTCAATCGGGGATCCAGACGAGCTATAATAGACATTCGGATTCAAACAACATAAACACATATTTAGATTCACGAAAACTGAAGAAAAACAAGGATAAATTATAAATCAAAGGAAAAGAACGAAAGGAGAAATGCAGCAAAACAAAGAAAATAAGACAAAACAAAAGAAGAAAAGAAAACAAATTTTTGTTGGAATACCATGATTCCATCGATGTTGCATTGTGTAAACCGAAATTGCCATAAGCAAATCGGATCTACATGATATGCGTTTATGGGGATAGAATGAGAAATCAACAGGAAAATGCAGATTAGAGGTAGATGGGGTTCTTTTACAGGGGATAAAAAAAAAGAAGGAAAAAGAACGATTACTTACCTGCGATGGCTGCGGTAATTGGTCTTTCACTGCTACTTGAGGAGAATGAGAGAAGAAGTGTGTTGAAAATGAAGGGGTGAAACGTGGTGCCTTAGGGCTTCTCTTACGCTCCTTTTTAAAGAGAAAAGGGGGATTCTGGAAGATGAGGAGTATGTTGAAGATGGACGGGAGGAGAGTGAGATGCTGTTGGTGAGGAAGGGTTGAGGAAGGAAGGTCGCACATGGGGGGGGGGGGGGGGGGGGAGGGGGGTTTGCCATGGAGGGTTTCAGATGGTTAGGAAAGTCGAGAAGGGGAGAGAGAGAGAGTTTTCTAAAGAATAAAGCTTGCGTGTGAAGCTTTATTTATGAAATTTTCTGATTTTCCAAAAAGAGGCTCCTTCAAAAAGATTTTTCATAAAAGGTTTTGTTTTTTTTTTTGTTTTTTTTTTGTTTTTTTTAAATGATGTTTTTAGCAAAAATTAACTTTAAAAAGCTTAAACTCATTGGTTTTTCTCGTAATTTTTCTAATTTTTTTGGTGTTGTTTTTCCATTTTTTTGGATTTTTGGAATAAAAATCTAAAATTTTACGAGAAAACAAAGATTAAACACTATTTTTTTGTATTTTTGCAAAATATTTACAAAAGAGAGTTCTTTTGAGAACTCAAGGCTATTTTTGGGAAAATTTCTTCAGAAAATGGGTTTATATCCGAATTTTTAGGAAATATTCGAGGTTTACAACCTCGAACTGAGAAATACAGGGTTGTGGATCCAACAGGATACTTGATGGACTGTCTGAGCTTTTCAAAAATTATTTTTGGTATTTTGAAATTTTAATTTGAAACTTTGGATAACGAGACTCAGATTTGGGTTTTGACACTGGTTCCAAATTCGAAATAAAGTTGGATACATCAACACAGAATTTATTTCAGAAAATCTGAAGAATAACAAAATTTTGGTGTTGAAATTGCTTTTATTTTCTCATAAAATGGGGCCAGGGGCAAAAAGGTCATTTTTACAAAACTTTAAAAAATTTGGGGTGTTCACAGTTAGTTTCTTGTTTCTGACAAACGAAGTAATATCCGCCCTCTTGGCGGAAGACTGTGCTTGGCGAAGGACTAGGACCTGATGCTGATCCTGAATGTCCTGACTGGAACACGGGTGAATATTGTTCTAGAGAAAGATTGCTTGTTCTGAAATCACTGAAGCTGAATGTTTTGGGAAAGGTTTGGAAAAAATTTCGGGTTGTTGTTCGTCCTCATCCTCGATCAACAAATTCTTGTCGATGCAGTCTTGGATGATGTTTTTGAGGACAAAACAGTGTTTTGTGTCATGCCCAACAGTCCGATGAAACTTGCAGAATTTATCGCTCCACTTACCCATGGCAACTGGAGGATCTGCCACTTTGGGGAGTTTGATCATTCCTTTCGACATCATATATTCTAGGATGTCTTCGCGGGACTGCTCCAGAGCGGTGAATTCCCGATCATAACTCCATCCTTCATGCTTTGGCTTTTCTTGTTGTTTTGCCTCCGGCTGCGGCACTGATCGGACAGGCTGTGACTTAACAAACTTTCCCTTCTGGGCTGCAGAGTCCGTTCTTTCGACCCTAGAGTGTCTGACATTCTTGTTGCAATTTTTCTTGCTCTTTTTACTGTCAGAACTAATGCTGTGGTCTGAGAAATTTGTAGAATAAGCAACATGTGCTTTCTTCTTCTGCTCAGGATTCCCTCGGACGAAAGGGTAACCCTCGTATAGGCAATTGTCCGGTCCTGTCTCGAGCCATTCGGCTCTCTCAATCAGTTTAATGAATGATTTGGCAGGAGATGTAGAAATGAGATTCCTCAGAGGCTGAGCAAAGTTGTTCAAAATAATTTGTAGGGCGTGCTCCTCTGGGATGGGAACCTCCATTTTGTTACAGGTGCTCCTCCACCTGTTGCTGAATTCGCCAACTCTCTCATTCTCGTTCTGTTTGCGATTGTACAAATGGTTGAGAGATGGTGAGGCCTCAATGTTGAACATGAAGCGCTCAATGAATAGGTTCACAACTTTATCGAACTCTCGTAGTTCGATACGGTTAATGTGGTCCGCATACCACCTGGCCGATGTTCCCTCTAGGCTGCGAGGAAAGCACATGAATAATACCCTGTTGTCTTTCCTGAAACGGCCGCACTCAGCATAGAATGTGGCTAAATGAGCCTTGGGATTTCCTGTTTCGTCAAACTTGAGGAACTTTCTAGGGAGATTCTTCAAATTGTCATCCCCGTCTAGGCCGTTGTAGAAATCTTCACCAGAGTAGGTATGCTTGCCCTTGCTTTTGGCCTAGATATCCTTAATTTTCCGAGTCATTTCTCTCATTTGTTCGTGCATCGGATCCTCAATTGGAATAGGTTTGTTCACAGATTCAGGCTCTGTAGTGATTTTCACGGATTGCTGCGAAGGATTCTGACTGTAGACAAATTGTTCTTCCTCTTCTGATTCTTCCTCAGCTGACTCTGATTCCTCAGAAGTGGTGTCAGGCTGGACCTTCTTTCTGACAATCCTGACTGGCTTTTTCATAGCTTTCTTCTTTGGTTTGCTTTTCGGAACAACCTTCTTCTTACTGGCCTCAGCTTGTTCTGACATCATTCGGGCCATCATCCTCTGAAATAGGCTGTACATAGGAAGATCGATATCATCGCCTTTATTCTGACCTTGCCCTCTGACTGACTTGGGAGAATTCATTTCTTCGTTCTCACTATCACTGTGTTGAGGGCGGTCTCTTTCCCAGCTCTTGTCTGAACCATTCTGACAATGCCAATGATTTCTGTAGAATAAAGGAATGGTTAGAGCGCGGAAGAATATTTGAAAGCACGACCTTTTGAGAAAAAGACAATAAAGGAGGAATTGATAGACAATTAAGCAGGTTATCCCATTACCAAGGATCGGGTCATCACAAATTTTATGATAATTGCGTTACCATTTTGCGATAACGGAAAATGTGCCTTGTTACCTAGGCAAGGTCGTCCATCATGATAAGAGATAACTGAAGAAGAATAGAAGGAAATGTCTCATCACTAGGGACGAGGTCGTCACGAGAATTGTGACCATTTATACCATAAAACAAATAAAAGAATAAAATTTTGGCCTAAAAAGCTTTTTAACAGAATAAAAGTTGAACTTTATTGATGACAAAATTCAGATACAAAGAGAAGGCTGCAGATAGTTTGCCACCATTCTCGATATTCAAAAGATATATTAGGACCAGGAAATATAGACAAAGGAATGAAGGAGTCCCAAGTGTATTTGGTTACATGGTATGCCTGTAAACACCCCAAATTTTCACTCGCCTTCTTGACATCTCCACCAATCATCACATTTCAGTTCTCTGGAACCAATGAAGAGCAAAATGGTTATTTTCTAAGTTTAGACCTTGTAGAAAGTCCAAAATTTTATTCCTAAGTCTCAAAATTTCTCTATTTGGACTCAAAAATAGCTTCAAACTGCAAAATCTCAAAATCTTATTCTCGACAAGAAGCTAGAATTTCCAATTTTGAATTCAGAGCGGCATTTCAGGAAATATCTCTTTGCATAGCATTGCATGAGCATTTCATATCACTGCACTGCACATCATGTCATTTTGAGATCCAGAACTCCTGATTTTCAAAAGTGTCAATCCAGATTCGAGTTTTAAATATTAAAAAATTGGTTTCAAACCACTGGGTTTTTAAAAAAAAATTGTCAAATTCTTCCCATTTTACCCCCAAGACTCCGAATTACAAAAGTTTTCTCAAGAAAACGATCTGGATAGTTTTTGACATTGATTTTCAAAATTTCGTTAGTTGAAAAGAGGGAGACACGATTTTAAATTTAGAAGACCTTATTTCAAACTTTTACAAAAAAGGGCTCCGAATTTCTCCGCATCTTTCTAAATTTTGCCCTGAAGGACCAGTCTCTTCTAAGTTTTGAAATCAAGCCAAATTTTGCTTCGTGTTTTCTAAAACTAGCCTACTATTAAGAAAGTTCCAAAAATTTCACTTGGCTTTTATTTCAAATAAGTGACGTGGGACCCACCTTGAGGTGGTGTCACACTCAAATTCTGAAAATTTTCTCTTATTTTCAAAACAGTGCCCATCCGGAAGTGGCACTGATTTATAAAACTTTTTCATTTAACTTAATTTTAATAAAATAATTAGTGGGCCCACGTAGGTGGCAATCCCACTAAGACTCTTTGCCAAGAAAAACAATTTTTATATACTTCAAAAGGTTTTCAAATCCAGTTGAGGTGGCACCACCTTAAAAAGAAAAAAAAGGGGAAAAGGAAAAACAAAATTCGTTTTATCATTTTTGTTTTGTTTTTTTTTTTTACTTTTCAGCCCCCAAAACGAAACCCTACCCCAAAACTTTTATTTTACCTAAGTTTCAAAATTTTTTGAGAAAGGGAGCCGTCCCCCTCTGAAAACGGTGAACATTTCAAAAAAATTTAAAAAGTTGTTTTAAAAGTTATGAAAGTCGGCTAAAGAGGAGGAACACGCGGATTTGGGGAAAAAGGCAAGGGAGGGGATGACTATTAAAAAGCTGGGGGTTCGGTTTTTGAAGGCATCGCTGGAGTATCCCTCATCGGCGGTTCTTTTTTTTTTGGACCCTATCTTCCACTTCCCCCTTCTTCAGCTCTCTGCCGATCTTGGCGAACAGGAGGCCAATCTACGAAGCCATCAGCCATCTTCCCTCTTTCTGCCTCTTCTCCTCTCGGCTAACAGGAGGCCGACCCCCAAACTGCCTCCCCCTTTCTCTTTATCGATGGAATCCTGTGAACACCCCAAATTTTTCAAAGTTTTGTAAAATGACCCTCTTGCCCCTAACCCCGTTTTCTGAGAAAATCAAAGCAATTTCAAAGCTAAACTTCAGACTTTCTGAATTAAATTCCATATTGGTATATTCAAAATTAATCCCGGATCCGAATCCAGCGTTTTAAATCCGTATTTCCTCAAAACCCGGATCCTAACCCGTTTCTGAAGAAATTTTCTCAAAATAGCTTTTAAATTCTCAGAAAAATTCCTTTTTATAAATATTTTGTAAAAATACAAAAAAATTAGTTTCAATCTTTGTTTTCTCACAAAATTTAGGGTTTTATTCCAAAAATACAAAAAAAATGGAAAAATAACATAAAAAACCGAAAATTTGAGAAAAGCTACACAAAAAATGAATGACTTTAGGCTTCCTATAATTGGTTTTGCTAAAAACTTCGCTTTGGAAAACCATTTTATAGAAATTTCTTTTTACGGGGAGCCTCTTTTAGGAAATATCACAAAAAAAGGGCCAACGGTTTGCTCCCGCGCTTTTCCTCTTCTCTTCGTCGTCTGACCTGCAAAGGCCATCGTCGCTTCCCACCTTCCATCTGCAACCGTTTCCATTCTCGAATCCTCCACGGCACCTTTAAGAAGAGGCCTCCAAGCTTCTTCTCGGCATCCATTGTTTTCCTGGACATCCATTTTGCAATCCATCAAACTCATCTCTCACCATCCATGAACTTCCGTTAATCGACATTTTCTTCTGAAGGGGATATCCATCAATTTCATCCATTGTTGTCATTGAGATCGATTTTTCACTTCAAGCATCCATCGTCTACTTCTCTTCTGAAGGATTCACCCTCTCGCATCGGTCCACCATCTGCAAGCATTCGCGGAGCTTCCCTGCAGAAAAATCCACTTGCAATCCATTTCATATCAAGCAACATCCACTTCATCCTTCCGACATTTTCTCGACAAGCTACTGGAGACCCTTCCCTCTTTAGGATCCTGAAAAAGGTAAGAAACCCCTCTTCTCATCTCCTGCTCGTTTCTGATTCCTTTTCGGTTTTTCTTATTTCGGGCCGCGTAGAAGCACCAGTGACAGCGTTGAGTTGCCTATAGCAACCTCAACATCTCCATCGTGCGAAAATAATGGAATGATTCCATTCCAACATAATTTTCTTTTATGTTTTCCTTCTACATTCTGCATTTCGTTCTTTTCCCTTTTATAGTTAGTCTTGTTTTTTTTCTTTTCTTTTTTTTTCATATATATTTCATTTTGCTGTCTCGATCCCCTGTTTGTATCGAAATTCTAGTGGATTGGCGTGCATCCTAATTTTCGATTCTCCATTTAGTTTTCTTTTTAATCGTAATTACCTGTTCAGGTTTGATCTCTTGCTTCAATAGTATCAGATTCCTCATTTTTTTTTTTACCGTCTTCCTGTTTGTAAATATCACCTGTACATTTCTGCATCCAATTCCTTTTATATCTATGTATTTTCTTTAATTTACCACAGGATTCGTACATTTTGATCTTTTTCATATTATTCTGTATCTTCTTCATTTGTTATGACCTTGAGTTATCCATTTTCACCTGCGTATCATTTTTTTCTTTCGTCTGGATAGTTTTCACATTATTATGACATTTGAATGTAATGCCCAACTGTAGAATTAGGATTCCTCTGGTTCGTCATGAATTTTGCCTATTTGATTACTTGTAAGGATTTGCTCCAAATGATATTTTCAATCGTATGGGATCTATGTGCCTTTTAAGGAAGGATTGAAGGGTTACCAAGCTGACACTATCAAACCCATTTGAGTAGACAAGAGGCTTAGGTCTCACTCTTTTGTAAGGGTATTGGGTCCAGTTTCTGCAAAATAATCTTTGAATTCTGGGAATGGATGATGCCATATCAACAAAACAAAAAAAATCACAGAGCAAAAGGCAGGGTTCCAGCTCCTTGGACCAAGTTATTGATAATTTCCACACCAGACTCTACTTCAAATGCATGATGTTGCTTATGCTATCAGTACATTATAATACTATGCAACTATTCAGCCAAACATCAGGGGAAGGAATGTCCACATTCAATTCTTTTCATATCAAGAACCGACAACAGTGGGTCCTAATTCTAAACGTAAAAATGGTGACCAGGTCAGTGTTTGGTTGTAAGATTTTTTTTTATGGAACTTCATGAAAAATTGTCTGGAGATTTTAAGGGCCTCTTGGTTTTACTGTTTAGAAAATTTTGCTTTCCTTATCTCTATATTTTTCAATGCATAAGATATGCTCTTAATTTTGTGGGCATGGACATCCTTGAATTCTGGATAATGGTTAAAAGTTTAGTAGATTTTTTTTTTACTTTCCTCTATTGAATTGCGATACCTGACCATCTAGTTACTAGCATTCCATATGCTTCATCTTTTGACCATGCTATGATAAATATATCGCAGTGAAGTTATCTCATTTGATTGTTTCTCTCTGTTTTTCTTTTTTCTTTTTTTCCTTTTGTATCCTCTTTTCATTTTAGTCTTTGTTGAATGTTTGTGTCTCTGGTACTCCATCTCATAGTAACCATACCTTCATTCATATTCCAATATCCATGACCCACATATCTGTCAACATCATACTCATTTTCCCCTTGCATCCTATACCACTACCCACTCCCTGTCATCCCTTGCACTTGCTTCAGCTTCAACACTTGCACACCACTGTGCACATGCGTATTGTTGCACTCTCATAGACAACTCCCATAACACCTTCTTCATAACGTCACCTTCATCATTTACTTCTGCACAGCAACCTCACCTCCGGCCCTTCCCTGTTACCATTCTATGTGTCTTCCCCTTCTATTGCATCAGCATATAAGGCATTGATCAGAAATGATGTGATAGTTAGGAAAAGTTTTTCTGGTTTTCTGCAATATCCAAACCTTAGCTTCTGCTGGATTCTTCAAATTCTCTATTACATCTTGTCATCACTTCCTGTGCATTTCGCCATTCATCTCACCTTGGTTGCATATATGAATGGATGGAGGAGGGCTTTGTACTATTGCTGGCGACACAGATGGTTAGTTGAGCATACTAAAAACACTCGTGTCGTATGGTTACTTAATATTCAGCTGTATCGTGTATATATGAGTGGATGCTTTATACAGATAGAGGTGAGATCCCTTTTCTCTTCAACAGAACATACTAAAACAAACCAAGGTGTTTCCTCTTCAACAGCCGCTGGCAACACAAAGGGTTAACAATGTGTGATAGAGGCGCCTCCATTTCTCTAGTTACATTATACTTGCCATCCCCTGCACAACCAGCACACCCTTCTTTTTTTTTATCAGCCATCCCCCACATTACCAGCATACCATTTTCTGCATAGTTTAAACATTAAAATAAATCGTTGAGCTTTCTTTATCTGGCTCATGCAAAGGTCCTGGCCAATGACTGCCAATCCACTGAGCCCCATTACAATGGTCATTAGTGGGAAGAGGTCTGATAGGAGTTCGACCTCTCCACAGCAGCTTTCACCTTGCTGTATTCCTTTTTCCAAAACACCTGTAAAATAACATTGCAATAGCATTTCTTCCTAGTCTGTAGATGCCAGCATCACTCCCATCTATCTATATTACATATGTGTCATCGGTGGTACATATATATATATATATATATATATAGGTATGTGCGTATATATATATATATATACATATGCATACATACATATATCATTCTTCATTCCTTTTGTCATATATGTCTTTGGCATATAAACCTCTTTTCACTATTTGATTTCCACATGATATATGTGATTTTCCTTCTCTTTTCACTACTAACCCGGTTGTTTTGCAGGAAATATGTGGATAAAGTTGTCATTTGAAGTTGTAAATTTGATTTTATGAGTTGTAATAGCTAGACTTTAATGAGAATTTACATTCCTTGCTTTAGGTAGAATGAATGAGCATTGTAAATATCATGAATTGCTTATTTCATGCATTTTTCCTTTATTTCTCAAAATTCTCACAATGGTGAAACACGAATGGCATGTGCACCATTTCGTAAGAGGTAATTGATACTAAGTTGATGATCCACATCAATGGCCATAGTCAGGGTGTGGACAAAACTTAGCATTTTTATCTTTTACAAAATAACACTGGATCCACTTTCAAAATTCATCATGTTTTCCTTAAATATTTTCTTCTTTTATCAGAATTTAACTTAAAATTAACTCAAAATATATTCCAATGGCCATAGTCAGGGTATATTGAGGGTTCATTTCATTTTAAATTCTATAAAAGCACCAAAATGTATTTCATTCTTCTCTTGAATTTAAATATAGATTATTATATAATACATTCAATGACCATAGTCAGGGATGTATTATATCTTCAATCTTATTTTAATTCATTTCAAGATTAAGATAGCTTTTCAAAATCTAAATTCAAACTCTTTTCATTCATCATTTAGGATAGAATTGCATCATATTTTCCAAATCCTTTTTTATAAATCCAAGTGGTTCTTTCCTTCATTTCTCAGATCAAAACCTATTCAAATTCAACTCTATTTTTCAGAAAGATTCAAGAATTCAATTTCAAGGTCCCATTTGACTTTGAAACTTCAGAATCATCTTGTATTTCAAATTCCAAATTCTATCTCAAATTCAAAGTCCAATTTAAACTTTGAAATTCATTTATATATTCAAGATTCAATCTCTAAAATTCATTTTTCCAAATTCAATTCAAACTTAGAAATTCTTGATTCATCTTCTAAATTCAAGATTCAAACTTCGAATTCAAAGTCCAATTTGACTTTGAAATTCATATTCAAAATCAAATCCAAAGTTAGATCCTAAATCCAACTTGGATCCCGATTCCCAAGTTCAAATCTCCACTTTTTGGATCTCAAATTCAGATCCAAAACCCATTCTAGGATCCAGGATTCAACATTCATATCAGACCTCAGACTTCAGATCCAATTCCCCTTTAGGATCCAGAGTCCAATTCTACATTGGATCTCAGACTTCAGATCCAAAATCTATTCTAGGATCCAGAATCCAATCTCATCTTGGATCTCAGATTTCAGATCCAAAATCCATTCTTTAGGATCCAGAACCCAATTCACCTCGGATCTCAGATTGCAGATCCAGAATCCCATTCTACTTTGGATCTCAGACTTCAGATCCAACTCCATTTTAGGGTCCGGAATCCAATTCTATCTTGGATCTTAGACTCCAGATCCAAATTTCATCTTGGATTCCAAATCTTGAATCCAATTCCATTCAAAATTTCAGATCCAAATCTCATCTTGGATTCCAAATCTTGAATCCAATTCCATTTAAAATTTCAGATCCAAATTCCATCTTGATTCCAATTCTTAGAACCAATTCCATCTCCAGATTTTAAATCAAATTCCCATTTCGGATCCTAAATCCAAGATTCAACTTTGGACTCTATTTAGAATCGAGACTTAGGATTCAGATTCCATCTTGAATTCCAACTTTCAAATCAAATTTTATTTCTCAAATTCTATTTTAAATTTCCCACATTCTATTCTGATTTCAAACTTCAAAGATAGAATTCAATTCCATTCCAAATATTCATCCAAGTTCAAATTTCTAATTCAAAGTCCATTTATGACTTTGAAATTTCCTTTCTTCTCTTTTCCCTCATATCAGTTTCAAGATCATTTTCCAAATACAGATTTATTTTCCCAAAGCTCTTGATTATTCTAAAAACTTAGAACTTTAAATCTTAAGTTCTAAGTTAGAAATCATTTCTTCACTTTATCAGATTCATCTCAGAAACACTTGAGAATTCTTCAAAACATTTTCAAAAAGAGCATACATCTTTGCATTTGCACAAGCATGATTCTTTGTGCATTTAGACTTAGGATAAATTCTTAGATAATTTCTTAGCAAAACAAAAGGCATAAATTCGACCCTTGGTTCGATTACCCCTGGTAAAGGCGCCAGGAATGGTCGAACCTCGTACCGATGAGCGAATCCCGTCTCTTCATTTTTCCCGCAAAATATTTTAAAACGGAGGTGAGTTATTCCAAATATTTTCAAAATTAAGGTCAAGTGAGACCCGCAAAAGAGTTCCTCTTCTCCCTTCTTTTTCTCTTCTTTTCTCTTCTCTCTTTCTTTTCTTTCTTTTATTTTTCTCCCTTCAAAAAGGAGGGAAATAGAGGTTAGAAATGGAAAAGAGAAGGAAGAGAGAGAAATCGCAAGAGAGGAAAATTTTTGCGATGATCAAAGTTTGGGCGACCGTGATGGGACTCGTCTTCATCCGGTCGAATTTAATGCCTTTTCTTTTGCTTTGACATTATCTAAGTCTTTATTCTTCAAAATGTCAGCTACATTTTCATGCAACCCTTAGGAGCCTAGACTCTGTCCTAAGCTGACATAATTGCATATAGGATTTAAGTATGGTTTGGTAGGACCATATTGAGGAGATTATTCCATGCTCACATTAGACTTAGGTCTGAAATACAACTCTCCTCAATTCTAGGGATTGAATGCAAAACAATGTATGCAAGTGTATGCTTCTCTTCATTTTAATCTATCTCTTTAGGACTTGCATTAGAGCCATCTGATTTCTTGCATGTTGAGCATATTTTGAAAACCTCCTTACCTATATTGTCCCGGTCTTCACGTTGCTGGGCTGTCTCACTGAACCATAGTTCGGGAGAGAGCCTCACAACTGGACCACTTATTTGGGTTCGCGCCCCCCTACCACGTACCTAAGGGCCATAGTCCGAGGTATATCGGTAGGCGCTCAAGGATGTTGGGAAACCATTACCTTAGAACCGGAGAAATATTTCTATGCCACGTACTTCGAGCTTCGGCTTAAGTATATCGGCATATCTTGATTGGAATCAGATGATCTGAACCTGTGAACACCCCAAATTTTCCAAAAAGTCTTGTAGAAATGACCCTTTTGCCCCTGATTCCATCTTCTGAGAAATTAAAGCAAATTTTTCAGACTTTCTGGATTAAAAACCATATTGATCCATGCAAAATCGTTTTCAGGTTCGAATCCGGTGCTTTAAATCCATATTTCCTCAAAACCCGGGTCCTAACCCATTTCTGAAGAAATTTCCCCAAAAATAGCTTTTAATTCTCAGAAAATTCCCCTTTTGTAAATATTTTTTGCAAAAACACAAAAAAAATTTAGTTTTAATCTTCGTTTTCTCACAAACTTTAGAATCTTATTATGAAAATACAAAAAAAAAAATGAAAAGCAAAACACAAAAAAACAAAAAAAAATGGAAAAACTACGAAGAAAACAAAATGGTTCAAGTTGATTTTTCTGAAAACCTCCCTTTCTAACCACTTTACAAAAATTTCCTAAAAAGGGGCCTTCTTTTGAGAAATTGGAAAAGTTACAACGAACTCTCTCCCGCGCATGCTCTCTCCTAATTTACCACCGTTGATCTTCCAACAGTCTCCCCTCTCCTCAACCTTCGATCCTTAACAGCCTCCATTCTCGAACCATCCGGCCTCTCTTTAAGAGGAGACACCCCATCTCCTTGGGGGGGATCGGATTTCCTTCTCCAACGACTCTTCATTGGCATCCATTGTCTTCCTTGAGATCCATTCTCTTCCTTCTGGAGTCGATTATCTACGTTTACGCATCCCTTTTTTTTTTTTTCTCAATCAATATCTCTTCTCAGCAAGCATCCCCCAGTTTTATTCTGGAGGCATCCATTACAGTCTACCTTCGTCAAATTTCCTTTTCTGAGCGGTGATCAACGTCCATAAAACCTCTCATCAAGCAATATTGGCCAGCGAAACCAGAAGGTCGATCTCCCCCTTCCTTCAAGACTTTTTGCAGAATACAGTAAGCCCTCTCTCTCTCTGCTATCTTCGAGTTTCTATAGTTTTCTTTTTTCTTTTTTTTTTTCTTTCTTTCTCTTTCTTTCTCTCTCACCGACCCAACAAGACATTTCCGATGGTGTCGACTTGCTCATGCCAAGATCGGTCCATCTGTGTGCCACATTATCAGGAATAGTCGAATTCCAACAATTTTTTTTTATTTATTTTCCGTTTTCTTCCCTCGGTTTGTATTTTTTTTTTTTGTATATAACGATCATGATTTCAATTTATACTCTGTATTATCATTCTCCCCTTATTTTGCTGCTGCACTCACGATGATTTCTTTTTATGCTATGTGTGTATTATTTCATAGCATCCTCCATCTCTCATCATTATGCAGTTCAAAATCGGCTTGAAGAAGATAACTATTTTGGCAAAAAAAAAAAATAGCACATAGCCTGATAAAGATCCCCCTTAGTTGAGAATTCCTTGGAGCAACAAAGATCCCAATGCTCATTGATTTCGGGATTGATAATTTCTGAAGGAAAATGCCTAAGAATTTATGAGTTTCTGCTCATGGCCCTCTGACCTACATGATTGTCTTATTCTCAGAAGTTCGGAGATCTTACCATGATCGTTTCAGCCAGTTGGACTGTCTCTAGCTGCCCTCTTTTGATATTTCACTGATTTCGGAATTAATTCTCTGATAGGTTCGATGTTATTAGTTCATGGTCCCTTACATCTAAGATAAACAACAATGTCGTTTTAAGTTTTATACTTCTCCAGCATATTTCGTTTGAACTCTAGAGAATAGATGAACTCTATACTGAATTATATAATTAATGAGCTGGAGGGATTGCCTCTGAGTGAGGAAGGGTAAACATGATTTCTTGTCCAGGTTGAAGACAAGTAACAGATGGGATCTCCAAAGATATGTCGATTCATTGGTTTGCAGATGCAAAATATGTAAAGGGGTCGATACACTATAAAATGAATACAGAACATTGATATGGGTGGTGATTGCCACTATTATATTAGCTATTTTTTTTTTTTTTTTTTTTGCTGCAGTAGAGTTTGCTACAGATGTTTTATCTGATAAATTTTTCCGTGCATATCCTCTGTGCTCTGTTCCTTTATAATAATTCTCTCAGTTCCAAGGTTTTGGAAGAGTCCATACATTTCAATAGATGATCTTACCAGAGCTTCTTCAAAAAGGTGTGATTCTGCACTTTGAATTCCGATGTTGGCACCAACCAACCTTTCATATCCCAGCCCATGAATGTTTAAAATGAAGGCCTTCTTTTCATCTAAATTAAAGACAGATCTGGAAAATCCAGATCCGAGCTGGCAGTAAAAGTAACACAGGATCAATGTTCTGGAGGATTTACTTTCAGTTTGCTGAGAAGGTGACACAGTTTTGACAGGTTTTGTATACTTTCGATCGATTGATCGATTTATTATAACTCATTCGTTTATAACTGCTCCATTTAAATATTTCTTCATATACTCAAACATTGTGACCTCTGTTAGTAGCATAGCATTCACAGCCATAGTCGATGCATATCATTTACAAAATACATGCATCACAGCATACCTGCACGTTGATATATTTTCTGCAATACACACTGTTCACCCTTAGGCCAATTAAAGAGATTAACTCGGTGTGTGTTGTTTCCTCTACACTTCAAAGAATGCTGATATACTCACCTTTTTATTAGTGTCTATTGCCCGCCATTTCCACCACCATACAGCCTCATCTGCTGTTGTTTCTTACAGCTCATTATGTGCTTAAGTGTTTGTCTATGAGCAGCCACCTGCTGCTTTGTTATATCATCCCGTGACATTTACAACAAATGTCTTGATTTGTTACAAGTATTTATAGTCAAACACCCTGTTTTGCTGTAAACCTTTACAGCAAACCTTTTTTTGCTGAAAATCCCCATAGCTTACCTCCATAGCACACCATCAGTTTACTATGTCATTTTCAGTCATCAAGTGTTACATTTTTTTTTTTTTTCTCTGCTTTAGTTCCCTCACACTCATATAACCTATAATCCAATATAGCATACATCTACCCTGTGCTGGCCCCTACAGCTGCACATTCTCCTTACTACCTAAGCATCCTTCCATCCATTAGATTCCCAATTTTACGTACTGTATGCTGATTTAATCACCTCACATCATTAGCATTGAGATCTACATATTGATATGTCATAGTGCCTACCTGTCATCTTTCATAACATGGCCATATGGATATTCAAAGTTGTTCTTTTATATTAACATATCATTGTGTGATCATACATTTGTTGAGATATTTTCAAAACAAATATGCCATTTTCCATCCTCTTTATCATACATATATTTTCATCATTTGATTTCCATATATATATATATATATATGATTTTCCTTCTCTTTTCATTACTAACCTAGTTGTTTTGCAGGAAACATGTAAAAGATATCATTATTTGGGATTGTACATTTGATTTTATCCATTGTAATAGTTAGGTTGGAATAAGAATTTACATTTCTTGCTTTAGGTAGAATGAATGAGCATCATAGAATACCATGAATTGTTTACTCCATGCATTTTTTTTTATTTCTCAAATTCCCACAATGGTGAAACACGAATGGCACGTGCACCATTTCATAAAAGGTAAGTTAATTCTAAGTTGATGATTTACACCAACGGCCATAGTCGGGGTGTAAACAAGACTTAGTATTCTTATCTTTTATGAAATAATACTGGATCCACACTGGATCCTCTTTCAAAAATCATCATATTCTCCAAATATTTTTACCTTTTATCAGAGTTTAACTTAGAATTAATTCAATATATATACCAATGGCCATAGTCAGGGTATATTGAGAGTTAATTCCATTCTAAACTCTATAAAAGCACAAAAATGTGTTTCATTCTTCACTAGAATTTAAATATAGATTATTATATAATACATTCAATGACCATAGTCAAGGATGTATTATATCTTCAATCTTATTTTAATTCATCTGAGGAATGGAATAGCTTTTTTTTAAAATTCTATTTCAAAGTTATTTAAAGTTCATTCATCATATAGGATAGAATTACATCATATTTTTCAAAACTTCCTTTTCAAAATTCCAAGTGATTCTTCTTCTTAAAATCAAATCTTATCCAAATTTTAATGCTATCTCATTTTCAATATTCAAAAATTCAATTTCAAATTCCAAAATCATCTGATATTCAAACTTCAATCAAATTCGAAATTCAAATTAATTTTGAAGTTATCTTTTGGATTTCAAATCAATTTCATCCCCTTATCCTCAATCAATGTTTAGATTTGAAATCTCAAGCTTTAAATTTGGGTTTCTAAAACCCGGATCCATTTTTAAGGTCCTAGTTGGACTTCTCAAAATCCAAATCCAAAAACAAATCCTAGTCTCAAACTTGGATCCAAATTTCCAGGTATGAACTCCATTCCACTTTGGATCTCCCATCACAGATCCGAATTCCATCTAGGATCCAAACTCTTATTCCACTTTGGATCTCCAATCACAGGTCCAAAATTCATCAAGGATCCAGATCCTCGTTCTACCATCCAGATCCCAAAACCAATTCTCAAGATCCAGAATCCAACCCTACCTTGGGTCTCAAATTCAGATCCAAAATCCAACTCTTAGGATCCAGAATCCAATTCTACCATTGGATCTCAGATTCAGATTCAAATTCCAATTCTTAGGATCCAGAATCCAACCCTACTTTGGGTCTCAGATTCAGATCCAAGATCCAATTCTTAGGATCTAGAACCCAATCCTACATTGGATCTCAGACTTCAGATCCAAATCCATTCTAGGATCCAGAACCCAATTCTATTTTGGATCTCGGATTTCAGATCCAATTCCATCTTAGAATCCAGAATCCAACCTTATTTCGGATCTCAGATTTCAGATCCAAATACCATCTCGTATTCCAAATCTTAAAACCAATCCCCTTCAAAATTCCAGATCCAAAATTCCATTTAAATTCCAATTTTTTTTAAAAGCCAATTCCATTTCATTCAGACCAAGTCCCTATTTCGAATCCTAAAAATCAATTCAAAACTCTACCCAGAACTTGGATTCGGATTTCATCTTGAAAATCCAACTTCTACAAATCTCATTTCTTAATTTCTTTATATTTCCCATATTCAAAAGTGGAATTCAATTCCGTTCCAGATATTCGTCCAAGTTCAAAATTCTAAATTCAAAGTCCATTTATGACTGTGAAAAATTTCCTTCACTCTCTTTTTCAATGTTAAACTCCAAATTCCAGATTTATCTTCCCAAACTCTTGATCATTCTAAAAACTTAGAACTTTTTAATCTTAAGTTCTAAGTTAGGAATCATTTTCTTCACTTTATCAATTTCACTTGGAAATTTTTTTTTAAAACATTTTCAAAAGGAGCATACATCTTTGCATTTGCACAAGCATGATTCATTGTGCATTTAGATTTAGGATAAACACTGAGATAAATTCTTTGCAAAGCAAAAGGCATAAAACTCGACCCTTGGTTCGATTACCCCTAGTAAAGGCGCCAGGAATGGTCGAACCTCGTACCGACGAGCGGATCCCGTCTCCCGATTTTTCCCGCAAATATTTCAAAAACGGAGGCGAGTTATTTCAAAATATTTTTCAAAATTAAGGTCAAGTAAGACCCGCAAAAGAGTTCCTCTTCTCTCCTCTTCTTTCTCTTCTCTCTTTCTTTCCGTCTTTTATCTTTCTCCCTTCAAAAAGGAGGAAAATAAGAGGTAGGAAAGGGAAAGAGAAGGAAGAAAGAGAACATTATGAGAGGAAAAATTTTGCGATGATCACAGTTTTGGCGACCGTGATGGGACACGTCTCCGTCCGGTCGAATTATGCCTTTTCTTTTGCTTTGATATTATCTAAGTCTTTATTCTACATATGTCAGCTACATTTTCATGCAAACCTTAGGAGCCTAGACTCTGTCCTAAAGCTGACATCATTGCATATAGGATTTAAGTATGGTTTGGTAGGACCATATTGAGGAGATTATTCCATGCTCACATTAGACTTAGGTCTTGAATACAACTCTCCTCAAATTTAGGGATTGAATGTAAACAATGTATGCAAGTGTATGCTTCTCTTTATTTTAAATCTATCTCTTTAGGACTTGCATTAGAGCCATCTGACTTTTTGTTGAACATGTTTTCAAAAACATCCCTTACCTATATTGTCCCGGTCTTCACGTTGCTGGGCTGTCTCACTGAACCATAGTTCGGGAGAGAGCCTCACAACTGGACCACTTATTTGGGTTCGCGCCCCCCTACCACGTACCTAAGGGCCATAGTCCGAGGTATATCGGTAGGTGCTCAAGGATGTTGGGAAGCCATTACCTTAGAACCGGAGAAATATTTCTATGCCACGTACTTCGAGCTTCGGCTTGGGTATATCGGCGTATCTTGATCGGAATCAGATAATTTGAACCTTAGAGTTAGGATTAAGGTCCTACAAGCCATTTCAAATATTGCATTTAGAGTCAGCCTTTAGGGAGTGCTGTATGCGCATCCTTGTTTGTGCAGCCTTGGTTGTGTGATATTTCTCTTATATGTATCAAACCTTTTTTTCAAAAAGCCCTGGGTGTATTATTCAAAACTTACCTTTATTTTCAAAAACCCCAGGTGTATATTTTCTATCTAAATACATCTTCTTTTTCCTCTTTTTAGGATAAATTTTCTCCAAAACCCTGGAAAACTCTTTTAAAAATCCCCTCAATCTTTCAAAATGTCCAGGTTTGATTCTTTAAAAAGTCTATCCGTAAGTTCTGCATTCTATCTGACTCGCTTCCTCCTTTTTGCCTCAGTATCACTCCGATGGCATCTGAATCTCCTGATACTATTTTTCCTTGGGATCATGTCCTCTATCAAATAAGGGATGGAACCCCAGATCTGCGGGTCATCCAGTCTCGTACTTTCTTCCCACGGTGGTATTATTCTTGGTTCGCCACCTTCTCACGTATGTTCCCAGATCACTTGGATGACTGTGGGTTGGAGATGGCATCAGCGGTAGGCAAGCGAGTTATCAATGGAGCGTTGATTCAGGCCATGGCAGAACGATGGAATCCACGTACCTGCACATTTTGGTTTCCATGGGGAGAGATGACTCTACTGATGGACGAGTTCAACGACATTATGGGATTGCCCGAACCAGATGGTCAGCCAGATGATCCTGTCGAGCAGCAATTTTTGATCAACATCAAAGGGGTAGATGTTCGAGAAGCCTTAGCAAGAGCAACAGGGAGCAGATCCTGGCCTCTCACCGAGATTGGTGAGAATCAGTTCATCGACCTATTCGAATTATATCAAAAGTACGAAGCCTACAAAGAGGTTGACACTTTGTCCCGAGCAGCGAAGGACAGAATTCAGCACGCCATGATCCTGTGCACAGTGGGGTTAGCCTTCTTCCAAGATGGTCAGAATTTTATAGACATCAGAGTTGCTCAGCTCTTTCGGAGATGGGGAAGCAAACAGACCCGTCAGCTCTCAGTCTCCATGGCCGCATTAGCCTTCCTTTACAGAGGTTTGGCTCGATTCGCTCTTGGGGAGACCATTCTGGTAGAAGGATGCACTTATGCCTTGCAGTCGTGGTTCCTACGCCACATTCCCTCGAAGGCCAGTTCTTTCAGATTTAACAGTAAGCAGCCGAAGACAGTCATCCAATGCCGAGCTCTGATCGAGAAGCTGCATCAGGAGGAGATCACCTGGGATTTCTTTGACAGAAAAGAGACTGTTCCTCGATACACTTATGCTCGTGACAAGCGCTACAAGTTGATGGGCCCTTTCTTTTGTGTCGATTATCAGCCGGAACGATGTCTGAGGCAGTTTTCACAGCGGCAGGTCCGTGCCAACACCCGTTTTCCGACAGGCAATGTGTCAGAATTCAACCTGCAGTCGGATCAGTGGTCTGGGGCATATCATGTCGCAAAATATACCTGGAACTCCTTTATTTCTCTGTCTATATTTCCTGGGCCAAATGTATCATCTGAATATCAAGAGTGGTGGCAAACTGTCTGCCCACCCTCTCTTTGTCCTTGAAAGTTACAAATATCAATAAAATTTTTGTTTTTTGGCCAAAAATGTTATTTTCTGTATTTTGTTTGTAGCACAAATAAAAGTCACAAAAACTTGAGTGACGACCTAATCCCAGGTAAAAGGGATATTCCTTCCGCATTTCTTCAAATCTTATCATGGTTGACGACCTCGCCTAGGTAACAAGGCACATTTCTCTGTTACCATCAAATGGTAACACAATAATCACAAATCATGCGATGACCTAATCCCGGGTAATGGGATAATCTCTTGAAATTGTCTACCAAATCCCCTCATTTCTTGCTTTCTCTCGAAGAAATTATGATTTTCAAAAAGCTTCTCCATACTCTAACCATTCCCATATTCTGCAGGAAAGCTTAGGCATCTGAAAATGGTTCAGACAAGGGCTGACAAAAGGGCTGCTCAACAACACAGTGACAACGAGTCAGAGGAGATGAATTCTCCTAGATTGACCAAGAAGCATGACTCCGGAGATGAAAGCGATGTTGATCCGGCCATGTACCGGATTTTTCAGAAAATGATGGCCGAGCAGGCTAAGGCGGCTCCAAAGAAGGCGGCTTCTAAGACCAAAGCTAAGAAGAAGCCCATGAAAAAGCCCGTCAAGATCAGCAAGCAAAAGGTACAGCGTGACAGTACCTCTGAAGATTCTGAGTCAGCAGAAGAAAATTCTGAAGAAGAGCAGTTGATTTACATCCCGAAACATCTGCGGCAGTCCAAGAGGCCGGTAGAGGAGCCAGTGTCAGTAAACAAGCCCAAATATGGGGCCCCCGCAGAAGACTCGATCCAGGCATTGACGAAAATCGTCAAAGACCTGCAAGTCCGGGACAAAGGAAAAAGGGCATACACCAGGCAGAATTTCTACCTCGGTTTGCAAGGAGACATCAATTTAGAGAATCTCCCCCGAAAATTCATTAAATTCGATGGATCCGGAGACCCCAAGGCCCACCTTGCCATGTTCTTCGCAGAATGCGCCCGGTTCAGCGAAGACAACCGTGCCCTATTTCTCTGTTTTCCCCGCAGTCTGGAGGGGATAGCTGCCAAATGGTATGCTGAGCACGTCAATCCCATCGAACTAAGGGATTTTGACAAAGTCGTCAATATGTTTGTTGAACGCTTTCTGTTCAACACAGAAGCTCTGCCCACCCTAAACCACCTATGCAACCTGAAGCAAGAGCCCAACGAAAAGGCTAGGGATTTTATCCACAAGTGGAGAAGCCTGTGCAACAAAATGAGAAACCCTATCTCTGAGGAGCACGCCCTCCAAGTCATTCTCAACAACTTCTCCCAGCCCCTAAAAAGCCTCCTCTTCCCATATCCCTCCAAATCGTTTATTGAACTGACGGAGCGAGCAGAATGGCTCGAGATGGGAGTAGAGAACGGGATGTACGAAGGTGTTGCCTTAGCCAAAAATGTGCAAGACCCAAAGAAGAAGGCACACTTCACCTACTCCGCCGAGGTTCCAGAGGATGATCAGGGCAGTAGCAGTAAACAGGGCAGTGGCAGTGGCACGAAGCCCGAGCAGAACAGAGGAAGGAAAGGGAAATTCTTCAAAAACAATGATAAGCCTCTCCCGACCGGTCCTCAACAAAAGGGGGACCTTCAAGAAAAACCTAAACATATAAACTGGAGCAGGGATCGGAAGTTTACTCCCCTCGACCAGCCACTGGAGAAGATTTTGGAATATTTGCTGTCTCACGGGATGGTAAAACTTCCCAAGGTGGCAGATCCACCAGTGCTCATGGGAAGATTTAAGGAACAATACTGCAAATTCCACAGAGCGATGGGCCACGACACTGAGTACTGCTTCGTCCTGAAGCATCTGATTCAGGATTGTATTGATAAAAGCATCCTCATCGAGGATGAAGAAGAGGGCAAAATGGACATTCTGTCCGCCCCATTCCCGAAACATTCAGTGTCAACCGTTTCAGAAGGTTATTTTCTCCCGCAGGGTCACATACATCCTTGCTCCAGCGAAGAAATAAGTTTACAGCATCAGGTGATGGTTCTACATCAGAATCAACCTGCATTTCAGAGAAGGGATATCCTCTCATTTTTAAATATCAGAAACACGTCAGTGGAGAGTGGGAAAACCCAAGTTTTTCCAAAAAGATTTCTGAGACAGGAAACCTGCGCAGAGGAAGCAGAAACCTCAGAAGCAGCAGAAGAGCGGGCCAGAAGCCTTCAGAAGCCTATTACAGCGCTCTCCAACATCTCCATTTTCGAGTTGACTCATGATTCTCCCCAGCATCAGGAAAAGCTCAATGATCTATTAAGAAAGATCAAAGTAAAGCCGGGCACCACGCCCGAAGACATGGCGCAGATAGTAAACCAAGCAATGACTAACGCGCCTATTACCTTTTCAGATGAGGACTTGCCTAAGCCTCATTCATTCCACAACAATGCATTGTATATAGTGATCAGGACCAGGGGCATGACTGTCCCGCACGTACTCATTGATGGGGGCAGCAGTCTGAATATTTGCCCAGAAATGACAGCGAAAGCATTGGGATTAAAGGAGGAAGAATATGTGCCTGATCCCATCACCATCTATGGCTTCGATAATCATGGGCAAACTGCCAAAGGCAAAGTCTTTTTGGAAATCTTCATCAACTACTCAGTGCATACTGTGTTGTTCCATGTCGTCAATGTACCACCGACTTACAATCTTCTGTTGGGACGAACATGGATCCACAATGCCAATGCCGTTCCATCAACTCTCCACCAGTGCATCAAGTGGTCTAAGGGTGGAATGATCACCACCATTTTGGGTGAAGATCCTGAAGAGAGGCTGCCACAGCTTATGATTCCTCGTCCGACATTCACAGCTGATATTCCAAGCATCCGAGAAGCGGATGAGATCAATCTCAGTGACAGTCTAGAGATGCTGAAGCTAAAAGATGTCATGGAAGAAGAAAATGTCGCAGCCACGGTCCAATGGCAGCGACCTTGTTTCTTCAAGTTAGGAGGACGCATTGATTACGCCTCCTTCAAAGATCACCCTTTATTCCCCCAGTTCTCCAAAGCCAGAAAGGGATTTGATCTGCTGATAAAACATGGATATCAGCCATTCCGGGGCATAGGAAAGAATGAAGATGGTATAGTGGAGCCAATCGTTCCTACTCAGCATTCGGACAATTCAGGGTTGGGGTTCACCGGCCAGGATTCCAGCAAAAAGACAGTTTTTGTCAAAGGAAACAAGTGAAGATGATGCCTTAGTTTTCCTGCTTTCTTTTATTCTCTTTTTTTTGTAGGGACAATACAGTCCCATCTTTTGTTAAAATCTTGTAAATACTTTACTTCAATCAATGAAAGATCAAAATTTTCTTTTCAAATATCCATCAATTCCTTCTTATACTTTGTCTATATCATCACTCTTGCTTTATATAAAAATTTTTTTATTTTGCTCATCATACTTTCTCTTAAAAACAACCTCTTTTTGGCATTTTCAGGACCATTAAACTCCTGAATCAATGACAAGATTTGTTATCAATCCCAAATATCTAAAATTGGCAAGGTTTCCTGAGATGAAAGACAGAGCAGAGGTCAGTCAGGCAACAGAGCAGACTGAAGAGCCAGCTGAATTTGATTCCACTATTCAGAATTTACCAGAATTTGCTCACATTCAGAAGCAGGATGAACCATCATCCTTGGTTCAAGATCCAACTGAGGATATCAACATTGGGTCGGAAGATGATCCGAAGATTCTCAAAATTGGGTCGAGCCTAAGCGAAATTGAAAAAGCTAGACTCATTCAATTCCTCCAAAGGCATCAGGAAGTATTTGCCTGGACTTACGAATATATGCCAGGGTTGGATATCAAACTGGTTGAGCATCGACTCAAGTTGAAACCAGAAGCCAGACCAATCAAGCAGAAATTGAGGAAATTCGACCCTCGAATTGAGCAACAAGTCAAAGAAGGACTGGAAGATTTATTGAAAGCAGGCTTCATCCGGGCCATTGATTACCCAGATTGGTTGGCAAATATCGTAGCAGTCCCTAAAAAAAATGGAAAAGTTCGGATCTGCATTGATTTCAGGGATCTCAATAAGGCTACCCCGAAAGATGATTATCCACTTCCTAATATTGACCTCTTGATCGATAGCACAGCAGGTCACGCCATGTTTTCTTTCATGGACGGATATTCAGGTTATAATCAGATCAAGTTGGCCGTTCGTGACCAGTCGAAGACCTCATTTACTACTCCATGGGGAACCTTCTGCTATACAGTTATGCCATTTGGGCTCAAAAATGCCGGGGCGACTTATCAAAGTGCAATGGCCGTTATTTTCCACGATCAAATGCACAAGAATATGGATGCGTATGTGGATGACATTTTGGTTAAGTCTAAAGAAGAAGAGAATCACCTCGATGCTCTTAGTCAAGTTTTTGAAAGACTTATTCTTTACAAATTGAGGCTTAACCCTCAGAAATGTGTTTTTGGAGTAGAGTCCGGCAAACTGCTCGGCTTTATTATCAGCAAGAAAGGGATCGAGGTGGATCCGGCTAAAGCAAAAGCCATTATTGACATGCCGCCTCCAACTAATCTGAGAGAGCTGCGAAGCCTTCAAGGGCGTATTCAGTCTATTCGCAGGTTCATCTCCAATTTGGCTATGAGATGTGAGCCTTTTAACCACTTGCTGAGAAAAGGAGTTAAATTTGAATGGGGATCAGAATGTCAGCTCTTGTTCAAGCGCATCAAGCAGTATCTCCTTAATCCACCAGTTTTAAAGCCGCCTAAGCTGGGAAAGCCTCTCTTGCTGTATATTTCAGTCAATCAAAATGCCTGTGGTGGATTCCTCGCTCAGTATGAAGAAGGCAGCCTGATAGAGCACGCCATCTACTACGTGAGCAAAACATTCATTGATTATAAAAAGAAGTATTCTCAGATGGAGAAAACTTGTCTAGCTCTGGTCTGGATGTGCCAGAAATTGAGACATTACTTATTGGCTTCTGAAATCAAGTTTCTATCGAAACTTAATCCTCTCAGATACATTTTGGAACAACCGTTTCTCACTGGACGAATCGCAAAGTGGCAAGTCCTGCTGATGCAATATGACTTAGAATACGTCTCTCAAAAGTCAATTAAAGGCCAAGCGATCGCAGATCAGTTGGCAGATTTCCCCCTGACTGAAGAAATCAAAACAGAGGATAATTTTCCTGATGAGCACATCTGTAATATCCAACAGCCCCTAGTTTGGAACATGTTCTTCGATGGCTCTAAAAATATGTCTGGCATAGGGATTGGAGTCTTGTTAATCACTCCAGGAAAAGAAATGATCCCTTATTCTCTCAAGCTTGGTTTCCAATGCACTCATAATATGGCCGAGTATGAAGCTTTAATACAAGGCCTCAAAATTCTGCAAAGTTTCAATGTCAAGAGAGTGCATGCCTTTGGTGATTCCCTACTTGTTGTCAGTCAAGTTAACACTGAATGGCAAGTGAAAGATTCCAAATTGATTCCGTATCAGAAGATCGTCCTAGCTCTTGTAGACAGCTTCAAAGAATTTCAGCTCAATCATATCAGAAGAGAGCATAATCAGATAGCCGATGGCTTAGCCAGTTTGGGCTCCATTTTATCATTCAAAGGTGGTGAGTCATGTCGCTCTTTCGAAGTTGGCAGACTCGAACAACCCGCTTTCGATTCAATTATGCAAGTAAACCAGGTCAATCAAAAGGAGAAGCCTTGGTATCAAAGTATCAAGAATTTCATTGAGACTGGTGAATTTCCACCAGAGATGCCAAAAGGGGAGCAACGTGCAATCCAACGTATGTCTACCCGATATTTCATTCTCGCCAATGTCCTCTACCGCCGTGGATTCAGTTCTGAGTATTCAAGGTGCTTAGACAAAGAAGAAGCTATGGAAGTTATCCAAGAGGCACATGAAGGGATTTGTGGTGGCCATGCTGGCTATCAAACTCTCGTCAAGCAGATCGTTCGAGCAGGGTACTATTGGAATACCATGCAGCAGGACTGTCATAGATTTGTGAAGAAGTGCGTCAAGTGCCAATTACACGCGCCTTATATTCATGCTCCGGCCACATATCTACAATCAGTTGTTTCTCCTTGGCCATTTTCTATGTGGGCTTTTGACGTCATCGGCCCGATTACTCCTTCTGCTTCCAACGGCCACAAATACTTCCTGGCTGCGACAGAGTATTTCACGAAATGGGTTGAAGCTGTTACTCTATGCACAGTAGAAGGCCGCCATGTGGTTTCTTTCATTCATAAGAACATCCTTTGCCGCTTCGGCATACCACATGATATTGTCTCAGATAATGGAACCCATTTCAAAAATGAGAGTATGAAAACCTTCTGTGCTAAATTCAGAATTTGCCATCACTTCTCAGCTCCTTATTATCCTCAAGGGAATGGCCAAGCAGAGGCCACCAATAAGATCTTGATTCGTATTTTGGAAAGGACTGTGAAGACAGGTCGAGATTGGCACGAGAAAATTCATGACGCGCTTTGGGCATATCGGACCACCATTCGGACTCCGACTAATGCCACTCCTTCAGAACTCGTTTACGGGACTGAAGTGGTGTTACCTCTCCATATCCAAAAGCCCGCTCTCAAATTCGCTTCTCTCATAGAATTGCCACTTGATCAGTATCAGCAGCAGAGATTGGTGCAACTAGATTTACTGGATGAAAAGAGGCTCAAAGCAGCAGAGCACGCTCAAGCTTATCGACAGAGGATAGCTCGACATTATGCCAAGTCTGTCATTGAGAGAAAATTTCGAGTTAACGATTTGGTGCTCAGATCGACAGCTCATCTCAAGCATCGATCACAAGGCAAGTGGTCACCCAATTGGGAAGGCCCTTATGTGGTTAAGGAAGCTTTGCCTCGCAATTCGTATCGTCTAATCAATGCAGATGGGGTGGAGATGCCAGATCCCATCAATGCTCTGCATTTGAAGAAATTTTATACTTAGAATTTTCATTCAAAAATCTTTTGTACTATTCAAAGAGCCATTTCAATAAAAATAACGATCTTCTATCAATTCTTACATTCTTCTCCATGATACTGGGGCATTTTATTTTAATCCATAATCATCTTCTTCCATCATATGCAGGCAGGATTAGACAAAAGTTCCTCTCCTCAAATTTTGTTAATTCTTAATTGGTCCTGTGATTTTTATTGTCTTTTCATTTGATTCATTTTGCTTTGATCAGATTTTACATCAAGCTAATGCTCGTTTATGTCAAGTTTTAACAAATTTTCCAATCTTATTAAAAAAAAAATTCTCTACTTTTATCTTCAAATCACCCTTTCAGGATAAGGGATAAACCTGATGCCTCCTCTCAATGAGGTATTCTTCCTTTTATTTCCCCCGTTCAGGATAAGGGGATAAATCCTGAATTATCTTCTAAAAAAAAAAAAAAACTCATTTTGAAAAATCTAAGCTCATCTTCAAAATCCAGTTCTCGCACTGGTTGTTTTCAAACTTTTCAATCATATATAGAGCACATCTGGAAAACCCGGTTCTCACACCGGTAACCTTCTAAAATCAGTCTTCTGACCAAGGACCTTTCTCCTTCTAAATTCAAGTTCTGACTTAAATATTCCAAAACTTCATGTATTTTCAAAAGATCCAGCTTTTGCCGGTCATGTATTTCCAAAGGATCCAGCATCTCGCTGGTCAGATCCAGCATCTCGCTGGTCGTGTAATTCCAGAGGATCCAGCATCTCGTTGGTCCTGTATTCCAAAAAGATCCAGCTCCTGCTGGTCGTGTATTCCAGAAGATCAAACCCTTAGGGTGCGACTTCTCAATCCTATCATTTCTAAAACCTTCAAGATCTTCAATCTTTTAAAATTCTATCAGTTTCCCAACCTCTGGTTGCAATATCTTCAGAATTTCATCAACCCTCGGGTTATAATTTCTCAAGTTCAGTCATTTTTCAAACCATCAGGTTAAATCCTTCATATTTGAAATCCAGTATTTTTCAACTGGTCGGGATTTAAAATCCAGTTTTCATAACTGGTCGGGATTTGAAATCCAGTATTTGTCAACTGGTCGGGTTTTGAAATCCAGTTTTATAACTGGTCGGGATTTAAAATCCAGTTTTCATAACTGGTCGGGATTTAAAATCCAGTATTTTTCACTGGTCGGGATTTGAAATCCAGTTTTCATAACTGGTCGGGATTTAAAATCCAGTATTTTTCACTGGTCGGGATTTGAAATCCAGTTTTCATAACTGGTCGGGATTTAAAATCCAGTATTTTTCACTGGTCGGGATTTGAAATCCAGTTTTCATAACTGGTCGGGATTTAAAATCCAGTATTTTTCACTGGTCGGGATTTGAAATCCAGTTTTCATAACTGGTCGGGATTTAAAATCCAGTATTTTTCACTGGTCGGGATTTAAATCCAGTTTTCATAACTGGTCGGGATTTAAAATCCAGTATTTTTCACTGGTCGGGATTTGAAGTCCAGTTGTCATAACTGGTCGGGATTTGAAATCCAGTTTTCATAACTGGTCGGGATTTAAAATCCAGTATTTTTCACTGGTCGGGATTTGAAATCCAGTTTTCATAACTGGTCGGGATTTAAAATCCAGTATTTTTCACTGGTCGGGATTTGAAATCCAGTTTTCATAACTGGTCGGGATTTAAAATCCAGTATTTTTCACTGGTCGGGATTTAAAATCCAGTTTTCATAACTGGTCGGGATTTAAAATCCAGTATTTTTCACTGGTCGGGATTTGAAGTCCAGTTGTCATAACTGGTCGGGATTTGAAATCCAGTTTTCATAACTGGTCGGGATTTAAAATCCAGTATTTTTCACTGGTCGGGATTTAAAATCCAGTTTTCATAACTGGTCGGGATTTAAAATCCAGTATTTTTCACTGGTCGGGATTTGAAGTCCAGTTGTCATAACTGGTCGGGATTTAAAATCCAGCATTTTTCACTGGTCAGGTTTTGAAATCCAGTGTTTTCACTGGTCGGGATTATCAAAAATCCAGTTTCTCATTAACTGGTCGGGATTTCCAAAAACCTAATATTATCAGTACAGTTTTCTAAAGTCTGATTTCTCACACCATTTCTTTAAATTACAGCTAAATGTCTCATCAAAATCTATATTGAATGATTATTTCACAAGAGATTCGTGAAAACTTTGCCAATTTGCTAAAAGCATTAGTTGATTCTAAAAATTTTGACTACACAAAAAGAATTTCCTCAGATAACCTCTACTATTTCTTTCCAAAAAGGTGAAACTTTTTGTGAAAAAGAGGTAAAATTCAAATCTTTTCCTGTTGATCAACCAAAAGGATGTAAGAAATGTCCTTGATATGATCAGTGAAAGAAATATTCAATGATGTTGAAAAGCCAGAAGAGAATTGATATTGATCTTGGCTATGACGCATGTTTTAAAATGACTTTCTGGCAACCAGGCAGTGGAAATATCTTAAGCTATAAAAAGAATTCACTCAAACCCATATCTCCTCATTTTCGTTTAAAAAGTTGCAATCAAATATCCGCAAAAGGGATCTCTCAATTGTCGTCAAGATGAAGGCGAATTAAGCGAGTAGACCCCCGGGGCCAAAGAAGATTTGAAACATCTCCAAGATGACGAAGTTTGTGACGCATCCTTCTAGGGAAAGTTCAGATCACCGTCGAGATGAAGGCGAGTGTGATGAACCTACCAACAAACCCTAAAAGATATTTGATTTCTGCTATCGTCTAAAGACCTTTTGAGCCAGTGAGATCAATAGAACCCCTGAGATAAAAGAAGGATCGGAGCATCTCCAAGATGAAGGAGTTTGTGACGTGCCCTTCCCTGAAAAAAAGAGAAAAAGTCAGGACATCCAAATGAAGGATGATAAGAAAAACCCGAGAAAGCCCAATGACTCAAAAAAAAAAAAAGAGTGCAAAAGATCATCGTGGGAAAACACCCAGATATCAAACTGCCGAAATTGCCAGAAGTCATCTTTTCTCATGCAAAATTCTTTTATCAATATCTCTTCATTTTCTGCTTTTATGAAACTAAGAATATTTCTTTTATTCTCATATCAGGGAAATGGATAGCTTCCTTGAAGAAAATCATCAGTGCTAAATTTTTGAATTTGACTCTTAAAACCGAGGAGCTAACCTCATTAGAGGAAATACTCTAGGTAAAAGAGGGAATATCCTTGCACATACGCACACATTTTCAAGCATTTGAATCAGCTATGATTTTATCTTATTGGCAAAACTTTCTAGCTGTTCCAAAGAACGAAATGAACATTCAATATCCATTTTTGATGCAACCTAGCGTTGTTTATATCTTCCAGAAGAGTTGCCTCATTCAGTTGAAGTATTTCTTCCTGTCCCATTGCGGTTTCTTCAGTCAAGGATTCCGTATGGTGTTTCCCCCACTCAGGATAAGGGTCAAACCTGAACCATCCGCGAAAGATCATTTGATTTCAAAAGCTATTTCAGTCTCAGCAATAAGACACCCAATTTCTTCTCTCTTTTCAAAGCTTTAGGGAACCCTATATTTCCTCCTTTCGCAAGAACCCCTTTCGGATTTGTTCATCCAAATTCCGAAGGTCCCATTATGATTTCTCCATTTGAGAAACTCGTATGGTAGATTTCCTATCCAGGCTAAGAGTTAACCCGGAACCTCGCTTCGCGAGGTATTTTCCATGCAGGTTTGGGATAAACCTAAGACTCTTGTTCCTACAAATTCCTCGTTTTAACCAAATGAGTTCTTCCAGTCCCATCATGGTTCTGCCCATTGATGAATCCATACTTTGTAGATCCATCCAAGAAAGGATTTTGACTTGAACTTCATTTCACGAGGCATTTTTCAAAATGTCCCATCAAGGTACTCATGTATTCCTTTCCTCATTTCCAAAATTCATTTTTTGATATATCTTCGTCCCATCCAGGTTAAGGGCTAAACCTGAATCATTCCAAAAAGAGTATCTTGTCTCACCCATGAGACCTGATCACAATTTTCATTTCCCACCATTTCAGAATTTCCATCTAAAGTCCCATCACGATTTCCTCATTTTCTACTCAATCATATCATCTTACAGGAGTTCGTCCCCCCAAAACCATTCAGGATAAGGTTCCAAGCCTGAAAAGCCATATTTTCAAAATAATTCTTCCACACCCAGTTCAGATCTACTGACTGGAGCATTTTTAAAAATTTGGAGTGTTATCTTTGCCACTAAGCTCGACTTTCAACCGGCTTAGTAGCAAAGAGGGGCATCTGTGAACACCCCAAATTTTCCAAAAAGTCTTGTAGAAATGACCCTTTTGCCCCTGATTCCATCTTCTGAGAAATTAAAGCAAATTTTTCAGACTTTCTGGATTAAAAACCATATTGATCCATGCAAAATCGTTTTCAGGTTCGAATCCGGTGCTTTAAATCCATATTTCCTCAAAACCCGGGTCCTAACCCATTTCTGAAGAAATTTCCCCAAAAATAGCTTTTAATTCTCAGAAAATTCCCCTTTTGTAAATATTTTTTGCAAAAATACAAAAAAAAATTTAGTTTTAATCTTCGTTTTCTCACAAACTTTAGAATCTTATTATGAAAATACAAAAAAAAAAATGAAAAGCAAAACACAAAAAAACAAAAAAAAATGGAAAAACTACGAAGAAAACAAAATGGTTCAAGTTGATTTTTCTGAAAACCTCCCTTTCTAACCACTTTACAAAAATTTCCTAAAAAGGGGCCTTCTTTTGAGAAATTGGAAAAGTTACAACGAACTCTCTCTCGTGCATGCTCTCTCCTAATTTACCACCGTTGATCTTCCAACAGTCTCCCCTCTCCTCAACCTTCGATCCTTAACAGCCTCCATTCTCGAACCATCCGGCCTCTCTTTAAGAGGAGACACCCCATCTCCTTGGGGGGGATCGGATTTCCTTCTCCAACGACTCTTCATTGGCATCCATTGTCTTCCTTGAGATCCATTCTCTTCCTTCTGGAGTCGATTATCTACGTTTACGCATCCCTTTTTTTTTTTTTCTCAATCAATATCTCTTCTCAGCAAGCATCCCCCAGTTTTATTCTGGAGGCATCCATTACAGTCTACCTCCGTCAAATTTCCTTTTCTGAGCGGTGATCAACGTCCATAAAACCTCTCATCAAGCAATATTGGCCAGCGAAACCAGAAGGTCGATCTCCCCCTTCCTTCAAGACTTTTTGCAGAATACAGTAAGCCCTCTCTCTCTCTGCTATCTCCGAGTTTCTATAGTTTTCTTTTTTTTTTTTTCTTTTTCTTTCTTTCTCTTTCTTTCTCTCTCACCGACCCAACAAGACATTTCCGATGGTGTCGACTTGCTCATGCCAAGATCGGTCCATCTGTGTGCCACATTATCAGGAATAGTCGAATTCCAACATTTTTTTTTTATTTATTTTCCGTTTTCTTCCCTCGGTTTGTATTTTTTTTTTTTTTTTTTTTGTATATAACGATCATGATTTCAATTTATACTCTGTATTATCATTCTCCCCTTATTTTGCTGCTGCACTCACGATGATTTCTTTTTATGCTATGTGTGTATTATTTCATAGCATCCTCCATCTCTCATCATTATGCAGTTCAAAATCGGCTTGAAGAAGATAACTATTTTGGCAAAAAAAAAAAATAGCACATAGCCTGATAAAGATCCCCCTTAGTTGAGAATTCCTTGGAGCAACAAAGATCCCAATGCTCATTGATTTCGGGATTGATAATTTCTGAAGGAAAATGCCTAAGAATTTATGAGTTTCTGCTCATGGCCCTCTGACCTACATGATTGTCTTATTCTCAGAAGTTCGGAGATCTTACCATGATCGTTTCAGCCAGTTGGACTGTCTCTAGCTGCCCTCTTTTGATATTTCACTGATTTCGAAATTAATTCTCTGATAGGTTCGATGTTATTAGTTCATGGTCCCTTATATCTAAGATAAACAACAATGTCGTTTTAAGTTTTATACTTCTCCAGCATATTTCGTTTGAACTCTAGAGAATGGATGAACTCTATACTGAATTATATAATTAATGAGCTGGAGGGATTGCCTCTGAGTGAGGAAGGGTAAACATGATTTCTTGTCCAGGTTGAAGACAAGTAACAGATGGGATCTCCAAAGATATGTCGATTCATTGGTTTGCAGATGCAAAATATGTAAAGGGGTCGATACACTATAAAATGAATACAGAACATTGATATGGGTGGTGATTGCCACTATTATATTAGCTATTTTTTTTTTTTTTGCTGCAGTAGAGTTTGCTACAGATGTTTTATCTGATAAATTTTTCCGTGCATATCCTCTGTGCTCTGTTCCTTTATAATAATTCTCTCAGTTCCAAGGTTTTGGAAGAGTCCATACATTTCAATAGATGATCTTACCAGAGCTTCTTCAAAAAGGTGTGATTCTGCACTTTGAATTCCGATGTTGGCACCAACCAACCTTTCATATCCCAGCCCATGAATGTTTAAAATGAAGGCCTTCTTTTCATCTAAATTAAAGACAGATCTGGAAAATCCAGATCCGAGCTGGCAGTAAAAGTAACACAGGATCAATGTTCTGGAGGATTTACTTTCAGTTTGCTGAGAAGGTGACATAGTTTTGACAGGTTTTGTATACTTTCGATCGATTGATCGATTTATTATAACTCATTCGTTTATAACTGCTCCATTTAAATATTTCTTCATATACTCAAACATTGTGACCTCTGTTAGTAGCATAGCATTCACAGCCATAGTCGATGCATATCATTTACAAAATACATGCATCACAGCATACCTGCACGTTGATATATTTTCTGCAATACACACTGTTCACCCTTAGGCCAATTAAAGAGATTAACTCGGTGTGTGTTGTTTCCTCTACACTTCAAAGAATGCTGATATACTCACCTTTTTATTAGTGTCTATTGCCCGCCATTTCCACCACCATACAGCCTCATCTGCTGTTGTTTCTTACAGCTCATTATGTGCTTAAGTGTTTGTCTATGAGCAGCCACCTGCTGCTTTGTTATATCATCCCGTGACATTTACAACAAATGTCTTGATTTGTTACAAGTATTTATAGTCAAACACCCTGTTTTGCTGTAAACCTTTACAGCAAACCTTTTTTTGCTGAAAATCCCCATAGCTTACCTCCATAGCACACCATCAGTTTACTATGTCATTTTCAGTCATCAAGTGTTACATTTTTTTTTTTTTTCTCTGCTTTAGTTCCCTCACACTCATATAACCTATAATCCAATATAGCATACATCTACCCTGTGCTGGCCCCTACAGCTGCACATTCTCCTTACTACCTAAGCATCCTTCCATCCATTAGATTCCCAATTTTACGTACTGTATGCTGATTTAATCACCTCACATCATTAGCATTGAGATCTACATATTGATATGTCATAGTGCCTACCTGTCATCTTTCATAACATGGCCATATGGATATTCAAAGTTGTTCTTTTATATTAACATATCATTGTGTGATCATACATTTGTTGAGATATTTTCAAAACAAATATGCCATTTTCCATCCTCTTTATCATACATATATTTTCATCATTTGATTTCCATATATATATATATATGATTTTCCTTCTCTTTTCATTACTAACCTAGTTGTTTTGCAGGAAACATGTAAAAGATATCATTATTTGGGATTGTACATTTGATTTTATCCATTGTAATAGTTAGGTTGGAATAAGAATTTACATTTCTTGCTTTAGGTAGAATGAATGAGCATCATAGAATACCATGAATTGTTTACTCCATGCATTTTTTTTTATTTCTCAAATTCCCACAATGGTGAAACACGAATGGCACGTGCACCATTTCATAAAAGGTAAGTTAATTCTAAGTTGATGATTTACACCAACGGCCATAGTCGGGGTGTAAACAAGACTTAGTATTCTTACCTTTTATGAAATAATACTGGATCCTCTTTCAAAAATCATCATATTCTCCAAATATTTTTACCTTTTATCAGAGTTTAACTTAGAATTAATTCAATATATATACCAATGGCCATAGTCAGGGTATATTGAGAGTTAATTCCATTCTAAACTCTATAAAAGCACAAAGATGTGTTTCATTCTTCACTAGAATTTAAATATAGATTATTATATAATACATTCAATGACCATAGTCAAGGATGTATTATATCTTCAATCTTATTTTAATTCATCTGAGGAATGGAATAGCTTTTTTTTAAAATTCTATTTCAAAGTTATTTAAAGTTCATTCATCATATAGGATAGAATTACATCATATTTTTCAAAACTTCCTTTTCAAAATTCCAAGTGATTCTTCTTCTTAAAATCAAATCTTATCCAAATTTTAATGCTATCTCATTTTCAATATTCAAAAATTCAATTTCAAATTCCAAAATCATCTGATATTCAAACTTCAATCAAATTTGAAATTCAAATTAATTTTGAAGTTATCTTTTGGATTTCAAATCAATTTCATCCCCTTATCCTCAATCAATGTTTAGATTTGAAATCTCAAGCTTTAAATTTGGGTTTCTAAAACCCGGATCCATTTTTAAGGTCCTAGTTGGACTTCTCAAAATCCAAATCCAAAAACAAATCCTAGTCTCAAACTTGGATCCAAATTTCCAGGTATGAACTCCATTCCACTTTGGATCTCCCATCACAGATCCGAATTCCATCTAGGATCCAAACTCTTATTCCACTTTGGATCTCCAATCACAGGTCCAAAATTCATCAAGGATCCAGATCCTCGTTCTACCATCCAGATCCCAAAACCAATTCTCAAGATCCAGAATCCAACCCTACCTTGGGTCTCAAATTCAGATCCAAAATCCAACTCTTAGGATCCAGAATCCAATTCTACCATTGGATCTCAGATTCAGATTCAAATTCCAATTCTTAGGATCCAGAATCCAACCTACTTTGGGTCTCAGATTCAGATCCAAGATCCAATTCTTAGGATCTAGAACCCAATCCTACATTGGATCTCAGACTTCAGATCCAAATCCATTCTAGGATCCAGAACCCAATTCTATTTTGGATCTCGGATTTCAGATCCAATTCCATCTTAGAATCCAGAATCCAACCTTATTTCGAATCTCAAATTTCAGATCCAAATACCATCTCGTATTCCAAATCTTAAAACCAATCTCCTTCAAAATTCCAGATCCAAAATTCCATTTAAATTCCAATTTTTTTTAAAAGCCAATTCCATTTCATTCAGACCAAGTCCCTATTTCGAATCCTAAAAATCAATTCAAAACTCTACCCAGAACTTGGATTCGGATTTCATCTTGAAAATCCAACTTCTACAAATCTCATTTCTTAATTTCTTTATATTTCCCATATTCAAAAGTGGAATTCAATTCCGTTCCAGATATTCGTCCAAGTTCAAAATTCTAAATTCAAAGTCCATTTATGACTGTGAAAAATTTCCTTCACTCTCTTTTTCAAGGTTAAACTCCAAATTTCAGATTTATCTTCCCAAACTCTTGATCATTCTAAAAACTTAGAACTTTTTAATCTTAAGTTCTAAGTTAGGAATCATTTTCTTCACTTTATCAATTTCACTTGGAAAATTTTTTTTAAAACATTTTCAAAAGGAGCATACATCTTTGCATTTGCACAAGCATGATTCATTGTGCATTTAGATTTAGGATAAACACTGAGATAAATTCTTTGCAAAGCAAAAGGCATAAAACTCGACCCTTGGTTCGATTACCCCTGGTAAAGGCGCCAGGAACGGTCGAACCTCGTATCGACGAGCGGATCCCGTCTCCCGATTTTTCCCGCAAATATTTCAAAAACGGAGGCGAGTTATTTCAAAATATTTTTCAAAATTAAGGTCAAGTGAGACCCGCAAAAGAGTTCCTCTTCTCTCCTCTTCTTTCTCTTCTCTCTTTCTTTCCGTCTTTTATCTTTCTCCCTTCAAAAAGGAGGAAAATAAGAGGTAGGAAAGGGAAAGAGAAGAAAGAAAGAGAACATTATGAGAGGAAAATTTTTGCGATGATCACAGAACCTTAGAGTTAGGATTAAGGTCCTACAAGCCATTTTAAATATTGCATTTAGAGTCAGCCTTTAGGGAGTGCTGTATGCGCATCCTTGTTTGTACAGCTTTAGTTGTATGATATTTTTCTCTCATATATATGTACCAAACCCTTTTTCAAAACCCTGGGAGTATTATTCAAAATTTTCCCTTTACTTTTAAAAAAAAAAAACCCAGGTGTATATTTTCCTCTACCTACATTTTCTTTTCTACGTTTAGATCAAATTTTTTCAAAAAACCCTGGAAAATTCCTTTAAAAATTTCCTCAACATTTTAAAAAATTTCAGGTTTGATTCTTCAAAGAGTCTATCCGTAAGGCCTGCATTCTATCTAAATTCTCCCATTTTCTTCTTTTTGCCCCAGTATCATTTCAATGGCGTCTGATTCCCTCAATGTTGTCTTTCTCCGAGGTCATATCTTCTATCAGATTCAGGATGGATCCCCGGATCAACGAGTCATTCAGTCTCATCCTTTCTTCCCTCGGTGGTATTATTATTGGTTCGCCACCTTCTCACGTATGTTCCCAGACCACTTGGATGATTGTGGGTTGGAGATGGCATGAGCGGTAGGCAAGCGAACCATCAATGGAGCTTTGATTCAGGCTATGGCAGAACGGTGGAATCCACGTACCTGCACATTCTGGTTTCCTTGGGGAGAGATGACTCTACTGATGGATGAGTTCAACTATATCATGGGATTGCCCAAACCAGCCGGTCAGCCAGATGATCCTGTCGAGCAGCAGTTTTTGATCAACATCAAAGGGGTGGATGTTCGAGAAGCCTTGGCCAGAGCAACAGGGAGCAGATCTTGGCCTCTCACTGAGATTGGTAGGAATCAGTTCATTGACCTATTCGAACTATATCACAAGTATGGGGCCTACAAAGAGGTTGGCACTTTGTCTCGAGCAGCAAAAGACAGAATTCAGCATGCCATGATCCTGTGCACAGTGGGGTTAGCTTTCTTCCAAGATGGTCAGAATTTCATAGATATCAGAGTCGCCTAGCTCTTTCAAAGATGGGGAAGTAAGCAGACCCATCAGCTTTCAGTCTCCATGGCCGCATTAGCTTTTCTTTACAAAGGCTTTGCTCGATTTGCTCTTGGGGAGACCATTTTGGTAGAAGGATGCACTTACGCCCTGCAGTCGTGGTTCCTGTGACACGTTCCCTCGAAGGCCAGTTCTTTCAGGTTCAACAGTAAGCAGCCAAAGACAGTCATCCAATGCTGAGCTCTGATCGAGAAACTGCACCAGGAGGAGATTACTTGGGACTTCTTCGACAGAAGGGAGACCGCTCCTCGATACACCTACGCTCGAGACAAGCGCTACAAGTTGATGGGCCCTTTTTTTTGTGTTGATTATCAACCGGAGCGGTGTTTGGGGCAGTTTTTGCAGCGGTAGGTTCGTGCCAACACCCGTTTCCCGACAGGCAACATGCCAGAATTCAACCTGCAGTCGGATCAGTGGTCTGGGGCATACCACGTCACAAAATATACCTGGGATTCCTTTATTTCTCTGTCTATATTTCTTGGGCCAAATGTATCATCTGAATATCGAGAGTGGTGGCAAAATGTCTGCCCACCCTCTCTTTGTCTTTGAATGTTAAAAATATCAATAAAAATTACTTTTTGGCCAAAATTTTGTTTCTTGTATTTTGTTTATATAGCACAAATAGTCACAATTTTTGGTGACGACCTCATCCCGGGTAAAAGGGACATCCCTCTCACATTGATCTTCAAAATATTTTATCATGGTGGACGACCTCGCCTAGGTAACAAGGCACATTTCTCTGTTATCATCAAATGGTAACACAATTATCACAAATCGTGTAATGACCCAATCCCGGGTAATGGGATAATCTCTTGAAATTATCTGCCAAAATCCTTCATTCTTTTCCCTCAAAAAGTTATAATTTCCAAAAAAAGCTTCTCCATATTCTAACCATTCTCATTATTCTACATGAAAACTTTGGCATCTAAAAATGGTTCAGACAAGGGCTGGTAAGCAGGCTGCTCAACGGCACAGTGACAGCGAACCAGAGGAGATTAACTCTCCCCGATTATCCAAAAAGCATGACTCGGGGGATGAGAGCGATGTTGATTCGGCCATGTACCAGGTTTTTCAAAAGATGATGACTAAGATGATGGACGAGCAGGCTAAGGCGGTTTCCAAGAAGGCAGCTTCCAAGACCAAAGCTAAGAAGAAGCCCATAAAAAAGCCGGTTAAGATCAGCAAGCAGAAAGTATAGCGTGACAGCACCTCTGAGGATTCCGGGTCAGCAGAAGAAGTCTCCGAAGAAGAAGAGCAGTTGATCTACATCCCAAAGCATCTACGGCAATCCAAGAGGCCAGTAGAAGATCCAGTGTCAGTAAACAAGCCCAAGTATGGGGCCCCTGCAGAGGACTCAATCCAAGCACTGACCAAAATTGTTAAAGACCTGCAAGTCCGGGATAAAGGGAAAAGGTCATACACTAGACAGGATTTTTACCTCGGCTTGGAAGGGGACATCAATCTGGAGAACCTCCCCAGAAAGTTCATTAAGTTTGATGGATCTGGGGATCCTAAGGCTCATCTTGCCATGTTCTTTGCGGAATGCGCCTGGTTCAGCGAAGACAACAGTGCCCTATTTCTCTGTTTTCCCCGCAGTCTGGAGGGGATAGCTGCCAAATGGTACGCTGAGCATGTCAATCCCATCGAATTAAGGGATTTTGATAAAGTTGTCAACATGTTTGTTGAACGCTTCCTATTCAACACGGAAGCTCTGCCCACCCTGAACCACCTGTGCAACCTGAAACAGGAGCCCAATGAGAAGGCCAGGGACTTCATTTACAAGTGGAGAAGCCTTTGCAACAAAATGAGGAATCCTATTTCTGAGGAGCATGCCCTCCAAGTCATCCTTAATAACTTCTCCCAACCCCTAAAAGGTCTTCTTTTCCCATATCTCTCCAAGTCCTTTATTGAACTGACGGAGCGAGCAGAATGGCTCGAGATGGGGGTAGAGAACGGGATGTATGAAGGTGTTGCCCTGGCCAAAAATGTGCAGGATCCAAAGAAGAAAGCACACTTCACTTACTCAGCCAAGGTTCCCAAAGATAGTCATGGCAGTAGAAACAAGCAGGGCAGCGGCAGTGGCACGAAGCCCGAGCAGAGCAGAGGAAGAAAGGGAAAGTTCTTCAAAAATAATGACAAGCCTCTTCCGGCCGGTCCTCAACAAAAAGGGGACCTTCAAGAAAAACCTAAGCATATAAACTGGAGCAGGGATTGAAAATTTACCCCCCTCGACCAGCCGCTGGAGAAAATTCTGGAATACTTGCTGTCTCACGGAATGGTAAAACTTCCCAAAGTCGCAGATCCGCCACTGATCATGGGAAGATTTAAGGAACAATATTGCAAGTTCCACAGAGCAATGGGCCATGACACTGAATATTGCTTCGTCCTGAAGCACCTGATCCAGGACTGCATTGATAAAAGCATACTCATCGAGGATGAAGAAGAAGGCAAAATGGACATCCTATCCGCCCCATTCCCAAAACATTCAGCATCAATCATTTTTGAACATTCCTTCCTGCCACAAAATCATATACATCCATGTTTCAGCGAAGAAATAAGTTTGCAGCATCAGGTGATGGTTCTACATCAGAATCAACCTGCATTTCAGAGAGGGGATATCCTCTCATTTTTAAATATAAGAAACATGTCAGTTGAGAATGGAAAAACCTAAGTTTTTCCAAAGAGATTTTTGAAAAGGGAAGCCTGTACAGAGGAAGCAGAAACCTCCGAGGCAGCAGAAGAGCGGGCCAAAAACCTTCAGAAGCCTATTACAACGCTCTCCAACATCTCCATTTTCGAATTAACTCATGATTCTCTTAAGCATCAAGAAAAGTTAGATGACTTACTGAGAAAGATCAAGGTGAAGCCGGGCACCACGCCTGAAGACATGGCACAAACTATAAACCAGGCGATGACAAATGCGCCTATTACTTTCTCTGATGAGGACTTGTCTAAGCCTCATTCATTCCACAATAATGCACTATACATTGTGGTAAGGACCTGGGGCATGACTGTCCCGCATATGCTCGTTGATGGAGGTAGCAGCCTCAACATTTGCCCAGAGATGACAGCGAAAGCACTGGGATTGAAAGAAGAAGAATATGTGCCTGATCCTATCACTATCTATGGCTTCGATAATCATGGGCAAACTGCCAAAGGTAAAATCTTTTTAGAGATTTTCATTAACTACTCAGTACATACGGTTCTATTCCATGTCGTTAATGTGCCGCCAACTTACAATCTGTTGTTGGGACGAACATGGATCCACAATGCCAATGCAGTTCCATCGACCCTCCACCAATGCATCAAGTGGTCCAATGGCGGAATGATTACTACTATCTTGGGCGAAGACCCTCAAGAAAGACTGCCACAGCCGATGATTCCTCGACCGACATTTACAGCAGATATACCTAGCATCCGGGAGGCAGAGGAAATCAATCTCAGTGACAGTCTAGAAATGTTAAAATTGAAAGATGTCATGGAAGAAGAGAACGTTGCAACCACGGTCCAATGGCAGGGACCTTGTTTCTTCAAGCTAGGAGGATGGATCAATTACACCTCCTTCAAAGATCATCCCTTGTTTCCTCAGTTTTCCAAAGCAAGAAAGGGATTTGATCTGTTGATAAAACATGGATATCAACCATTCCAAGGCATGGGGAAAAATGAAGATGGCATGATAGAGCCCATCATTCCAGTTCAGCATTCAGACAGCTCAGGGTTGGGATTCACCGGCCAGGATTCCAGCAAGAAAACAGTATTTGTCAGAGGAAACAAGTGAAGATGATGCCTTAGTTTTCCTGCTTTCTTTTCTTATCTTTTGTTAATCTTGTAGGGACAACACTGTTATCATCGCAAAATTTTTTCCGTCTTCCCTTCCTTGCGGAAGAGAGAGGGAAATGCTTTCGCGATTCAAACTTGACCGGATTTTGGAAATTGATTTGAAATACTCGCCTCCGTTTTGAAAATTTGCGGGAAAATCCGTGGGATGGGGCTCGACCTGTCGGTACGAGGTTCGACCGTTCCTGCCGCCTTTAACAGGGGTAATCGAACCAAGGACCAAAATTGTGCTTGACTTAGCGAAATTATCGAAATCGTGATCTATCCTAAATGCACAGAGAATTCAGGCATGTGCTATGAGAATTTTGGAAAATATAAATTGGAAAATATGATGTATGATTAGAAAACATTTGGAATTGAAAAGCATTTCTCAGGAAAAGATGGAAATCAATCTCTCAGGAAAACTCAGACGAAGAAAGTTTGAAAATCTCGGGAAAGTTTATAAAGACTTAGAAAATCTTGAAGAAGTGAGAATCTCGAGAAAATCTTGAGAAAGTTTATAAAGATCTGAAAAATCATGAAGAAATGGGAATCTCAGGAAAATTTTGAGAAAGTTTAGAAAGACTGAGAAAACCATAAAAAAATAAGAATCTCAGGAAAATGAAGGAATTCTTGAGAAAAGATGTTCATTTGAAAAGAAAAACACTTATCAGGAAAACTTGGATTTTGAGAATTTTCTTAAGAAAAGGATAGAAAATTTATAGGAAAGATTCATTGGAGAAGGAAATTCAAAATGTTGGGTGCCATAATGAATACTGAAGCTATAGTAGTGGCAAATGAAGAAAATGCAATACTATGCATAGGGTAAAGGGCGCACACAGCCTATGTATGCACTATGGGATACAGGGAATTGGAATGAAACTGTAACATGAGCATAGTGAAAATATCATAGCAGACGAGCAGGAGTGACGCAGTATGTATGTGCACAGGTTCCATCCCTCTTCAAGTGTTTTACAGGTCCACACAAACATTAGACAATCCTGGGCCATCAAAAAGCATCTCTTGAAGCTGCATCCTTTGAAAGAGTTCCAGGACTTCCGCAAATCTGTCATACTGACTGAGAAGCACATTGTAATAGCACGACAATGAACCATTCTGTAGCTGAAAGGCAGCACACTTTGCTGCTGCTAAAATGATTGTAACAATGTCACACGAGGTACTAGAACTGCCGACTTGTTGATCTGTATTATTCACTCTATGGGAGTTCCAGAAAGCATAGTGCACTTGAATAAAGAGGGTCAACAAAAGGCTTCTACCAAGTTCTTATGACAAACCAAGTGTAAACCCAATTCTACTTAGCTAAGCAGGGCATTTCATAGCAGATCGATTTATCCAAGAATGAACAAAATCTGGAGATGAAGATGATGAGCTGAAGTGATGCACACTCTCTGACATGAGCTTAAAATGACACACAGGGACTGTGCAGAAAATGTAATGAAGGGCGGTGTGCGTGCAAAGGTTGTTGTGGAGGACGCAGATGGAAAAGCATAGTGGCTGAAGGCGCGTCTAACAACCATGATAAAAGTAAAAGTGGATGTGTAAAGGACAATGAAGGGTTGTATAGGAAAGGTAGTGGTGTTGTGAGGTGTTATGGCATACAGGTTCACAGCACATAAGGTGCCAGCAGATATGCAGGGGGGGACACAAATGCCAGAGGTGTTGCACAATGGGGTGTTGTGTAGGTGATTAACTATTGTGAATCAACTAAGTATTCTAGTTACGAAATCATTGAGTGAATCTAGTATCAAAATATGGAAGTCAGCTAAAAAAAAAAAACTAATTGAATCTCGTTACAAAGTTACCAAGTATTCTAATTACGAAAATAGTTAACAACTAGCTTGATTACTTGCTAACAACTAGTTAATTACTTAACTGAACAACTAACAACTTTGTTAACTAATGACTAACAGTTTACTTAATTAATCAACTAATGATATCCGATTAACTAACACTAAGGATTACACTAAGAATCAACAATTAAAACAGTAAAAATCACAATAAAAATCATTTAATAATCAACAAAGAAAACAGAAGAAAAGTTCTTGTTTAAACTTAGCAGTAACAAACTGTATTAGCAAGACTCAATTAACGATACTGAAATTGCAATAGACTCTGAACATCCAAAATCGCAGTGAAGTTAAACATTTAAATTATTCACCAGAACTTCGAACAGCAGCTGAAATCCAAATATATACCGGAAGTCAACATCAAATCATAACAAAGATTAAAGGCAAAGTGATTCCAAAGATCAACTGCAAATTGTAACAAAGGTCAGCAGCTCGATTTCAAAGATCAACAATAAATCGTAAGGGATTTTATAACAACAAACAGTAATTCTGAAGCTTCAAAGGAAATAAAAAAATCTACGAAAACATCAGATGGCATCATACTTAATATAACCAGATATGTGTGTCTAAAAAAAAGTGTAGGCTGAGGGTCTTTCTGATGATACATGTGTTGTTGTTGTGATAACACGCAGCACAGGGATAATCGGAATGTAATGGTGTAAAGTGTAGCTTAAGGCAAACGAGATGCAATGAACGAATGCCCTCTGACGCTGTTAAATCAAGAATCACAAACTAAGAGGTAATCGGAAAAGGAAAACACAGAAGATCGCCTTTGATCCACCCTCATTTTCTTTTCTTTTTTTTGTTTGAGTCCACCATCAAAAGAGAAATCAAGAAATCCACCAGAAAGAGAAATCAAACGTAAACAAGAAATTAGCGAATCAAAAGAGAAAATAAGCTAAACATAGGGAAAAAAAATAATAAAAAATAAAATAAAAAATAAACTCAGATGGGGACTTAAGGCTTCGGTGAATCGGTGATGTAAAGCAATATACCCAAAACCAAAAACAAAGAGCCCAATACAAACTGGGAATCAAGATGAGCATATACAATTAAAATACAGAGAAGAGAACGAAAACAAAGACAGAAGATCGGGTATGAGCAGACCTTCAGAGAGAAAAAAAATGGAATTCAAAAAAAAATGTGTGGATACATTCATTCCTGTTGATGTTGCAATATGCAGGTCGATCTTGCTATATGCAGATCGACCTTACAAATCATGCGTTTAATGGGTTAGAAAAGAGGAAAAAAAAAAGAAAGGGGAAAAGGAATTGGAAATGAGAGAAAGATTGTATGAAGAACAAAAAGAAACAGAAAACTCGAAATGATTATTTTACAGAGGATCTAAAGAGAAAAGGTTGAGCCCTTACCTTGGATTCTCAAAACTTAAAGCGAAGGAGTGAATCTTCTATACGCGTTGTTGGAGAGTGACTTCTTTTAGCTGCAGGGAGAGATTGATCTCCTTTGGATTACTCGAAGCTTCAGAATGAAGCTTTTAGGAAAATAAAGAGAGAGAAGGGGAAAAGAAGGAGAAGGAAAAGAGCATGGTGAGGTGAAAAATGGGTGGGAAGAAGGAAGATGGTGCGGGGGTGAGAGGCGATGAAGTTCGGGTTTCTCCTTTGTCCGTTCTTAAAGAAGAGGGTGGAAGGTTCGGGAAAAGGAGGTTATGGATTGACGGTCGATGGAGTGGAAGAGGATCAAAGGGCGGTGGAGAGGAGGTTAGCGATGGGGAAGCTTCCAGAGGGAGGGTTCGCGAAAGGGAGCGAGAGTGTGAGAGATAGAGAGGAAGCTCCTGTAAACCCCTTTTTTAAGAAATCGAGTTTAGGTTTTTTTCCTTTTTCCAAAACAAGCCCTTTAATTTTTTATAAAATTTCCAAAACAAGGCTCCTTTATAAAAAAAATTCAAAAGATAGATTTTTTAAAAAAGACCATTTTTCAAAAAGTGGTCTTAAGAGTATATATATATATTTTTTGTATTTTCTTTGTGTTTTTCTTATTTTTTTATGTTTTTTATAATAAAACTCTAAAGAACTAAGGATTTCAAACTAATTTTGCAAAATTTTTAAAAATATTTACAAAAGAAGGGTTTTATGAGAAATCAGGGTTATTTTTGGGAAATTTCTTCAAAAAAATGGGTTTGGATCTAGGTTTTGAGAAAATATTCGAGTTTGAACCTCAAATCGAGAAATACAATGCGATGGATCCAAACGGATACCGGACGAACTGTCTGAGCCATTCAAAAGTTATTTTGGTAATTTTGAGAATTTGATTTAAAATTCGATGACGAATCTCAGATTTGGATTCTGACATTGGATCCGGATCCGAAATTGAGTCAAATATATAAAATGAATTTAATTTCACCAAAAATTGAGAAATAAAATGGAATTTAGATTTAAAAGTGACTCAATTACTCATAAAATGGGGTCGAGGGCAAAAAGGGAATATTTACAATATTTTGAAAAATTTGGGGTGTTCACAGATGCCCCTCTTTGCTACTAAGTCGATTGAAAGCCGAGCTTAGTGGCAAAGAAAACACTCCAAATTTTGAAAGATGCCCCAGTCAGCGGATCTGAGCTGGGTGTGGAAGAATTACTTCGAAAACATGGCTTTTCAGGCTTAACACCTTATCCTGAATGGTTTTGGGGGGACGGAATCCTCGAAAATGATATGATTGGATAATAGAAATGAGGAAATCGTGATGGGACTTTGGACGAAGATTCTGAAATGATGAAAGATATGAATTTTGATCAAGTCTCATGGGTAAGACAAAATCAGCCTTTTGGAATCACTCAGGTTTAGCCCTTAACCTGGATGGGACGAAGATAGATCAAGATAATTTGGGTGGGGAAAGGAATATATGAGGACCTTGATGGGACATTTTTGGAAAAATGCCTCGTGAGATAAAGCTCAAATAGGATCCTGTCCTGGATGGATATATGAAGCATGGGTTCCTTTGTGAGGGGAAACCATCATGGGACTGGAATAAAACACCTCATCAAAATGAAGAATCTCGTTGGAACGAGACTCAGGTTTAACCCAAACCTGAAAAGGAAGATACCTCGAGGCACGAGGTTCAGGCTTAACCCTTAACCTGAAGGGGACGACCCAATGGAATCCTCGAATAAAGAAACCATAATGGGACCTTCGGAGTTTGGACGAACAAATCCGAAAGGGTTTTGCGAAAGGAGGAAAAAATGGGGTTCCCTAAAGCTTGGAAAAGGGATGATCTTGGGTGTCTCATTGCTGAGACTGAATCAGCTTTTAAAATTGATGACCTCTTGCAGAAATTACAGGTTTGACCCTTAGCCCTAGTGGGTATGACCATACAAATTTCTTGAATGAAGAAACTGTGATGGGACAGGAAGAGATCTCTTTCCTGAATGAGGTAACTCTTCTGAAAAATATAAACAACGCTAGGTTGCATCAAAATGGATATTGAATATTTATTTCATTCTTGGAATAGCTAGAAAATTTTGCCAATAAAATAAAATTATAGTTGACTCAAACGCTTTAAAAAAAATATGCACGTATGTGTGAAAGATATTTCCTCTTTCACCTAGAGTATTTGATCCAACGAGGTTAACTCCTTAGTCTTAAGAGTCAAATTCAAAATTTTAGCGCTGATGATTTTCTTCAAGGAAGCTATCCATTTTCTTGGTATGAGAAGAAAAGAAATATTCTTAATTTCATAAAAGCAAGTAGTAAAAAGATATTGATAAAAGAATTTTGCATGAGAAGAGATGATTTCTGGCAATTTTGGCAGTTTGATATCTGGGTGTTTTCCCATGATGATCTTTTTGCACTCTTTTGAGTCATTGAACTTTTTCGGGCTTTTACATCATCCTTCATTATGGAGATGTCCTGACTTTTCTCTCTTTTTCGGGGAAGGGTACGTCACAAACTGCTTCATCTTAGAGATGTTCGGATCCTTCTTTTATCTTAGGTGTTATATTGATGATATTGGCTCAAAAGGTCTTTAGATGATAGTAGAAATCAAATATCTTTTAGGGTTTGATTTATTTCCAACTTGGCAATGAGATGCAAACCTTTCAATCACTTGCTTAGGAAAGGAGTTAAGTTCGAATGGGGACCAGAGTGTCAGCAATCGTTCGATCGGATCAAGAAGTATCTTCTCAATCCTCCTATCTTGAAGTCACCAGAATTGGGAAAACCTCTGTTGTTATACATCTCGGTCAATCAAGTTGCATGCGGCGGATTCTTGGCACAACACAAAGAAGGCAGCTTGATAGAGCATGCCATTTATTATGTGAGTAAGACTTTCATAGACTATGAAAAGAAATACTCTCACATAGAGAAGACCTATCTAGCTCTGATATGGATGTGTCAGAAGCTAAGACACTACTTGTTGGCATCTGAAGTCAAAATCTTGTCCAAACTCAATCCTCTCAAATACATCTTGGAGCAACCTTTCCTCAGCGGACGAATCACAAAATGGCAAGTCTTATTGATGCAGTATGACTTAGAATATGTCTCGCAGCAATCGATCAAAGGCCAAGCAATTGCAGATCAATTGACAGATTTTCCTATGGCAGAAGAAGTAAAAGCCGAAGATGACATCCTTGATGAGCAAATTTGCAATATCCAGCAATCTCCAGTCTGGAATTTATTTTTCGATGGTTCTAAGAACATGGCCAGAATAGGCATCAAAATTCTATTAATCACTCCAGAGAAAGAGATGATTCCATTTTCTCTTAAGTTAGACTTTCAATGCACTCACAATATGGCTAAATATGAAGCCCTGATTCAAGGTCTAAAGATCTTACTAGACTTCAATGTTAAGAGAGTGCATGCTTACGATGACTCATTACTTGTTGTCAATCAAGTTCGAGCCGAATGGCAAGTCAAAGATCAAAAGTTATTCCCCTATCAGAAAATTGTTTCAGCTCTTGTCAGCAAGTTTGAAGAATTTCAGCTCTTCCATATCAAGAGAGATTTTAATCAAGTGGCCGATAGTCTGGCCAGTTTAGGCTCCATTATGGCATTCAGAAATGGAGAATCTTGTCGCTCTTTTGAAATTGGCAGACTTGACTGTGATCATCGAAACATTTTTCCTCTCTTGTGGTTTCTCTCTCTTCCTTCTCTTTCCCTTTTTTGACATCTATTTTCCTCCTTTTTGAAGGAAGAAAAGTAAAAGAAAGAAAAGAAAGAGAGAAGAGAAAAGAAAGAAAGAAAGAGAGAGAGGAACTCTTTTGCGGGGTCTCACTTGACCTTGATTTGAAAATATTTAGAAATTTAACTTGCCTCCATTTGAAAATATATTACGGAAAAATGGAGAGATGGGATTCGCTCGTCGGAACGAGGTTCGACCGTTCCTGGCGCCTTTACCAGGGGTAATCGAACCAAGGATCGAATCTATGCCTTTTGTTTTGCCTAAATATCATCTAAGAATTTATTCTAAATCCAGATGCACAAAGAATCATGCTTGTGCCATGCAAAGATGTATGCTTATTCAAAAAATGTTTTGAAAATTTCCAAGTTTATGAGATGAACTTGGTAAGGGAGTGAAGAAATGTTTGAATCTAACTTTAAAACTTGAGATAGATCAGAGAAGTTATAAGTTTTTGAAGTAAATCAGGTTTGGAAGAATAAATCTTGATTTTGAGAAAGAATGATTTGAAGTTTTGAAATGAAAGGAAATGAAGTTTCAAAGTCGGAAATGGACTTTGAATTTTGAACTTGAATTTAGGAAAGGAAATGAATACTTGAGATGGAATTGAATTTAGATTTTGAAGTTTGAAATTTAGAATGGATCTGAGAAATCCAAATGATGTAGAAATGAATTTAAGAAATCCAGATATGATCTGTAAGTGGGTTTAGATTTGAAATCTGGAAATGAAATGGAATTGGTTTTGAAAGTTGGAATTGAAAATAGAATTTGATTTGAAATTTGGAATTTAAATCTGAAGTCTGGATCTTAAGATGGATTTGGATCTAAAATTTGAGATTCAAAGTAGAATTGGATTCTAGATCCTAAAATGGAATTGGATCTGAAGTCTGAGATCCAAAGTGAAATTGGACTCTGGATCCTAAGATGGATTTGGATCTGAAATCTGAGATTCAAAAGTGGAGTTGAGCTCTGGATCCTACAAGAAAATTGGATCTGAAATCTGAGATCCAAGATGGAAGTTGGATTCTGGATCTTAAAATGGAATTGGATCTGAAGTCCAAGATCCAAAGTGAAATTGGATTCTGGATCCTAAAGGGGAATTGGAGTTGTTAAATTCAGAAGATGAATCAAGAACTTTCAAGTTTGAATTGAACTTTAAAAAATGAAATTTAGAATTTGAATCTTGAATATACAAATAAATTTCAAAGTCAAATTAGACCTTGAATTTTGAAGTTTGAATTTGGAAAATTAGAAGATGAATCAAGAATCTCAAAGTTAAATTGAACTTTGAGCTTGATTGGAGTTTTGAATATAAATCAAATTTGGAATTTCAAGGTCAGTTTGAACTTTGAAATCTGATTTGAAATTTTTAAATATAAAATGAATTTTTAAATCTCAAAGTTAAATTGGACTTTGAGATAAAAAATGAAGTAGAATTGAAAATGAAAAGATGAATTGGATTATACAAGAATTGAAGATTGATTGAAGAAGATGTTTACATCACTTGGAGTTTTTAAAAAAAAAAGAATTTTGAAAATATGATGCAGTTTTATCCTAAATGATGAATGAATTTGAAGAATTTTTGAAATTGGATTTTGAAAAGCTATTTCATTCTTTAGATGAATTAAAATAAGATTGAAGATATAATACATCCTTGACTATGGTCATTGGATGTATTATATAATAATCTATAATTAGATTCAAGTGAAGAATAAAATACATTTTGGTGCCTTTATAGAGTTTAAAATGAAATTAACTCTCAATATACCCTGACTATGGCCATTGGTATATATATTGAATTAATTCTAAGTTAAACTCTAATAAAAGAAGGAAATATTTGAAAATATGATGATTTTTGAAGAGGATCCACTGTGGATCCAGTGTTATTTTATAAAAAATAAAAATCCTAAGTTTTATTTACATCCCGACTATGGCCGTTGATGTAAATCATCAACTTAGGATTAATTTACCTCTTACGAAATGGTGCACGTGCCATTCGTGTTGCCATTTGTGAGAATTTGAAAAATAAAGGTAAAAAGCATGAAAAACAAGCAATTCATGATATTTACAATGCTCATTCGTTTTATCTAAAACAAAAAATGTAAATTCTCATTAAGATCTAACTATTACAACACATGAAATGGAATTTACAACTCTTAATAATGATGTCTCCCACATATTCCCTGCAAAACAACGGGGTTAACATGAAAATAGCAGAAGAATGGCATACTTCTTATGTATATCTAAAAAAAAATGCTCATATACCAAGACATGAATGATGGAAAGATGATATATATGCTTATACATATGTATATATACAAGCATATGTTATATATATAAGTATATATATATACATATATGTATATAGATATATATGACATGGGAGAGATAATGAGCTAATGGACTGTAGGTAATGAGGCTGGATGAAGGTGGTGGTAATGGGTAATTACAACAGGTGGATTGGGGGCATGGCTGTAAAGGGGTAGCACAATGAGGGACTTTGTATAGGTATAGGATATGTAAATAGTGATTTTGCAGCAGATAAGATGGTAATGTGATGACACTACTGTAGGTAACAATATAGGATGGACAGAGGCGTGATACGACTATGAGCCACAGCAATATCGAGCCTTGCCACAAATGGCTGCAACAATGTGAAGTATTGTTGTAGTTGTTTACAGCCATACAGAACACTACTGTGAGTGTTTAGGTGGGAATGAATAATAGGTTACAATGATAGATTTCTGCGAGAATGGTGACAGCAACCCTGCTGAAAAGAATGGGGATAGTGCAGGTGGAAATTGCAGACATGTGGCTGCAGCAAGGTGAGAGAATGTGTGTGCTCTGTGGGGTCAAGAATGGGGTGAGTAGCACATGGTGAATAGTGGCTTTTACAGGGAAACTAATGTGTAGTGGGCAGCTGTAATGTATGAATGATAAATGGCTATACAGGTGGATAAAAGGGAAATGAAACTATGGTGTAGACGCAGCAGGTGCGAACTAAAATCTAGAGATGCAAAAGAAAATAGGGAGTAAAATTGACCTTGGGAACCAAGGTTCACCTCTCTTTTTTTTTATCTATTTCTAGTAGATGTATAACTATCAGCAAGGATCTATGAGACTAATGTGGCAAGCTGTGGTATATACCTAGGCATGAGGCAATGGAGTGTTGTACTGAGATATAATGTGCTTATGCTGTGCACAGTGGCTGGTTATGATGGAAGGTGCAAGATGTGCAAGTGATGTGAAGTGGATAACGTGTCTGGCTGTGGTGAATGAAGGGAAGGCAACAATGCTGAAGGGTGCGCATGGATGTAGGACAATGCATATATAGAAGTGAGATGTGCTGGAAGTTTGTCGGGACTGTAGCATTTGCAGAGGAGATGATGATATCAGGTATTACAGTGACATATATAGGGTGATAAAATATACAGTGATGTGGGGATATTAAGTGTTGTGGTGGATATGAGTAGTGTCACTTACAGGTGGATGACAAAATGGAGTGACTGCAAAGTGTAGTAAGTGTGTGGTGGTGTCACAACAGTGAGGAGATGGTGGAATCAATACAGCAGCAACAACAAAAACAATAGTTTTTTTTTTTGGAAAAAATTCACAGCCAAGTGCACCAGCTCCAATCAAAATACTTTGGCTTCCTTGAGTTGTCCTGGCAGCTTGGAACCAAGGACTGATACTGGTGGATCACTCTAACCTACAACAATAACCTCTGTGGCATGGGCTTAGAGGATGACATTGCAAAATAGCACATTTGATTCATAATGCTAGGCAAAGGGGAGGACGTATGATACATGAAATTATAAAGATTTGTAACAATTTTATGAAATGTTGTGTTAAGATGCCTAGGTGACAGTGGGGTTAGTGCTAAAGGTGTGTGTAAGTGGTGATGGTGGAAGCAAAACAATGGATAGGCTGCAGGGAGTGACCGGCAATAGATACAAAATCGATTCCACACCATCATCTAATCACTAAATTTACTACATGTGGCCACCCGATGAATTGGAAATAAACCAAATACTTTACCTCATTAATCTGCGATGACATATTAATGTATTTTTTCAAGAAAGCCACCATTATCAAACACCACTGATGGTGCAGCAGTGGAGAATGTGCACCCAAAAGCTCTGGAACCCCAACACACCCTAGAAAACATATGAACAGCATGGAGAACATGATGAAGGCAGAGGGGTACACAGAGAGACCATTCCTCTCAAAAGATCCAGATCTTACCAACCCATTGGCAAGCCTCCTAAACCCCTGTGAGACCTCAGAGATCTTGTAATATTTGAGGTACCTAATGAAGAACCTATCAAGGAGCCACCATGCAGGGCCAAGGTGGTAGGCAACTAGGGCATCTGTGACCTTCTGCTCTGCTAGGTTCAGCAATGGCATATCGCCACCACCAGGGTGGTCCTGGAACCACCTTGTGACATCATAGACTTTCCCCTGGATTGAGATCCATAGGTCCTTCCCAGAATTGTGGGTCTGAGGCTCCTGGTTGATAATGTACCTCTTGCCCATGGGAGAGGAGGATGCCATGGGAGAAAGGACTAAATGGGAGAAAACCAACATCAGAATTGTGGGTTTTCATCCAATTAGAGATATAGTTAGAGAGGGAGCTCAACATGGTTGATATTGATGAATTCATGTTGGATTTTCTGTAAGCAAACACAGAAAAAAGGAAGAGGGGAAAGTTGTGAAGAACCAGAGAAGATGTGTTATAATGTTACGAATGAATGGTCATACAGTAAAGGAATAACACACATATACGCTACTGCAGCAAAGAGGAACAAAATGCAGATTCCAAATGCTATTTAAAACATGATTGATGCAATGAATCGACCAAGAGGATGAAATATAGTGATGTACCGTATGAATGATGAACAAAGAAAGAAAAGGGAAAAGAGGATTGTCTAATGAAATGAAAACAACGTTCAATGAAAATAGATGCACAACGTTTAAACAACAATACAAACAACATTTCCAGGGGAACCAAATAAGCAAGAACTAGCAGATCATCAAAATAGCAATGCAACAACCATCAGATAAGCAGGCAATGCAAAATAGAAAAGAAAAAGAAAGAAGGAAAAAAAATGGTGGAGACAAGATAGATAAACAGTGTGAATTGGGCTGAGCGAGGGCCATGAATAGATGTACAGAAAATATTATCATACGATTGCAATTAAATCATACCTGTGAGGTAGAGTCGAATAAGCAAAGACTCTCAGGCTTGTGCATATGCGATTAACACTTGATCGATGATGAATTCACCAAGCTTACAAAATCTGATATACACAGATGTGAGGATATTGCATCAAGCATTAAAAATGATCACATCAATTAGCTCATTGTGACTTGATTTCCTCATGAGCTTAGCTCCTACCAGAGATCAAAACTAACGCCTAATATTTCTATCAAGTAATGGAGATATGATGTTATGTAAAAAAAAATGATAAACTGAATAATTATAAAACGAGGAAGGGGTGTTGCTGAGGATCTGAGGGCATAAACCTTCCAAAAAATGCAGATATGAGATTATAACAGAGCAAAAGTCATTTTCAATGTAAATCCAATCTGATTTGTCTTCCATAGCTAAACAAAGATTCAGTTTTCATAGTCCGATAGAGCCTTCTACCGTGATTCAGATGCAAAGATGGAGATATTGTATCAACAGTGATTACATGATAAACCCAGATCAGCCAAAGTCCACAACGGGCTTTCAGCTGATGAATAACACCTGATGCAGAGGGTTTTGCATCGAGACAACTCAAAATTTTATGAAAATCTAATTAGTAAGGTAACAATTATCATAGGGAAAAGATTGACGATTCCTGCTAAATGAGCTTGATTTGATGTTGGATCAGATCGAAGATTATTGCGGAAGCCATTCTAACTATATAACCTGGACGGAATTACCATGAGAGGAAGAAATCCGATCGAACATTATCAAAGCAAGAAACCAAATAAAATCAGAAAATGGGAAATCAAAAGTCGAAAATAAGAAAAGAAACAAGGGAAGCATGATATTGAAATATCATGAATAATCCTGATTGATAAGGGAGCAACAGGGATCAAAATGTAAACATAAAACCAAAAATCAGAGGAAACCAAAAATGAAGGGATTGTTGGAATAAATATTCCGTTATTGTTGCAAAGGGTTGCGTTGAAGTTGCTATCAGCAACCCACCATCACCCATAATGCGTTAGTGGGGTTAAAAAACAGGAAAACTGAAAGAGATACCGAAAAAATCAAAGAGAAGAAAAGAAAAAAAATATATAATGACTCAGAGATATAGGGTGAGAACCTTACCTTGCTTTGCAGGAAGTCCGAAGGAGGAAGGAGAGGCTTCTTCCATAAGGAGGGGAAATACCAGAGGGGAGAAGGATCGAGAAGGAGGGATTCAAGCGCAATGGGGGGGTGAATGGCGGATCCCCCTCCTCTCGCGTGCTCCCTTTTTTAAAGAAGAAGAGGAGCCTTCGAGAGAGAGGCTGTTGGTTGAAGATGAGAGGTTGAGGGAGAAGAAGTTGTTTCAAGATGGAGGGTAGGACTGAGAGGGGAAGTGCGCGGGAAAGAGGTCGTTGCCGCTTTTCCAATTTTCCAAAAGAAGACCCCCTTGAAAGAACTTTTGTAAAAAAATGGTTCAAAAGGAGGTTTTTGGCAAAAATTCAATTTTTCAAGTTTTAAAACCATTTGCTTTCCTCAATTTTTTTGATTTTTGTATCGTTTTACCATTTTTTTGTATTTTTGTAATAGAAAACTAAGATTTTAAACAAAGTTTAAACACTAAATTTTTCTATTTTTCTGAGAAATATTTACAAAAAATGTTTTTCTGAGAATTTCAGGCCGTTTTGGGAAAATTTCTTCAGAAAATGGGTTTGGACCCAAGTTTTGAGAAAATATTCGAGTTTTAAACCTCGAATCGAGGAATATAACACGATGGGTCCAAGCGGATACCGAACAAAGTGTCTGAGCCTTTCAAAAGTTATTTTGGAAATTTCGAGAATTTGATTTTAAACATTGGACAACGAAGCTCAGATTTGGATCTTTTATCTGAATCCAGAGCCGAAATTGAGTCAGATATACAAAATGAATTTAATTTCAGAAAACTTGAGAAATAAAATGGGATTTATATTTAAAAGTGACTCAATTACCCGAAAATGGAGACAAAGGGCAAAAAGGAAATATTTACAAACTTTTGAAAAATTTGGGGTGTTCACAGATGCCCCTCTTTGCTACTAAGCCGGTTGAAAGTCGAGCTTAGTGGCAAAGATAACACTCCAAATTTTGAAAAATGCCCCAGTCAGCAGATCTGAACCGGGTGTGGAAGAATTTATTTGAAAGACATGTTTTTTCAGGTTTTAAAACTTTATCCTTGAATGGCTTGGGGGAGACGAAATCCTCGAAAATGATATGACTGAATGAAAAATGAGGAAATCGTGATGGGACTTTGGGTGATGATCCCGAAATGATAAAAGATAGGAGTTTTGATCAAGTCTCATGGGTGAGGCGAGATCAATCTTTGTGGAATGACTCAGGTTTAGCCCTTAACCTGGATGGGACAAAGATATATCAAGATAACTTGGATGGGAAAAGGAATATATGAGGACCATGAAGGGACATTTTTGAGAAAAATGCTTAATGAGATGAAGCTCAAGTAAGATCCTGTCCTGGGTGGATATACAAAACATGGATTCCTCGATGGGAAGAACCATGATGGGACTGGAAGAAAACACCTCGTCGAAACGAGACTCAGGTTTAACCCAAACCTGAAAAAGGAAGATACCTCGATGGGCGAGGTTCAGGCTTAACCCTTAACCTGAAGGGGATGACCATACGGAATCCTCGAGTGAAGAGACCATGATGGGACCTTCGGAGTTGGACGAACAAATCCGAAAGGGGTTTGCAAAAGGAGGAAGATATGGAGTTCCCTAAAGCTTTAAAAAAAGGATGAACTTGGACGTCTCATTGCTGAGACTAAATCGACTTTTGAATTTATGACCTCTCGCAGAAAATACAGGTTTGACCCTTAACCTGAGTGGGTAACAACCATACGGATTTCTCGAAAGCCGTGATGGGATAGGAGAGATACTTCAGCTGAATGAGACAACTCTTCTGAAGAATGTGAGAGATGGAAAATAAGGAGACGTGAGAAAAAATGAACGATGAATAAGGTAACAGGAGGCGAATCTCTTGACAAGGCAAAAAGATGGAAGCGGGTAAATCCTTTGGACAGGAGAAGGTAAAAGCGAAATATGAAGATGGCGATGAAGACGGCAATCCTTTTAGCAAGGAGAAGGTAAAATATGAAGATATGAAGACGGCAATCCTTTTAGCAAGGAGAAGGCAAAAGTGAAATATGAAGAAGGCAATCCTTTTGCTAAGGAGAAGGAAAAATGTAAAATATGAAGAAGGCAATCCTTTTGTTAAAGAGAAGGCAAAATGTAAGATATGAAGAAGGCAATCCTTTTAATAAGGAGAAGGCAAGTCTCTCAACAAAGCGAAAGACGAGGAAGGTGATCATTTAATCAAGGAGAAAGGCAAATCTTTTGACAACGCAAAAGACGAGGAAGGCGATCCTTTTATCAAGGAGAAGGCGAGTCTCGACAAAGCGAAAGACGAAGAAGGCAATCCTTTAATCAAGGAGAAGGCGAGTCTCTCGACAAAGCGAAAGACGAAGAAGGCGATCCTTTTATCAAGGAGAAGGCGAGTCTTTCGACAAAGCGAAAGACGAAGAAGGCGATCTTTTTATCAAGGAGAAGGCGAGTCTCTCGACAAAGCGAAAGACAAAGAAGGCAATCCTTTTATCAAGGAGAAGGCGAGTCTCTCGACAAAGCGAAAGACGAAGAAGGCAATCATTTTATCAAGGAGAAGGCGAGTCTCTCGACAAAGCAAAAGACGAAGAAGGTGATCCTTTTATCAAGGAGAAGGCGAGTCTCTCGACAAAGCGAAAGACGGGGAAGGCGATCCTTTAATCAAGGAGAAGACGAGTCTCTCGATAAAGCGAAAGACGGGGAAGGCGATCCTTTAATCAAGGAGAAGGTGAGTCTCTCGACAAAGCGAAAGACGAAGAAGGCAATCCTTTTTTCAAGGAGAAGGCGAGTCTCTCGACAAAGCGAAAGACGAAGAAGGCAACACCAAAATATATCAAAACAGATATCAAGTTTTTATTTCTTATCATGAAAGCTGGAAAATTTTGCCAAAATTATAAAATTTATAGTTGTTTCAAGGTAATCTTAAGGTAAGCACTTTCAGAAGATGTTCCCTCTTCCGCCTAGAGTATTACCCCCAACTAGGTTAACTCTATAGAATCCAGAATCAAAGTCAAATTTTGTTGTTGGTTTTCTTCAAGGATGCTATCAATTTCTTTGATATGAAAGGAGAGGAAATATCCTTAGCTTCATAAAAGTAATTAAATGAGAAGATATTGATAGAAGAATTTCAGATAGATAAAGAAGATTCTTTGCAGTTTGGGCAGTTTGATATCCTGGGCATCTTCCCATGCTGATCTTTTGCACTCTTTTGAGTCATGGGGCTTTCTTGGGCTTTTACATCATCCTTCATTTTGGAGATGTCCTGACTTTTCTCTCTTTTTCAGGGAAGGGTATGTCACAAACTCCATCACCTTGGAGATGCTCTGATCCTCCTTTTTCTTTCTCAGGGATTAGGCTTGAAAAAGGTATTTAGATGATAGCAGAAATCAAATATCTTTTAGGTTTTGTCGGTAGGTCCATCACATCCGCCTTCATCTCGACGGTGATCCGAACTTTCCCTGGAAGGATTCGTCACAAACTCCATCATCTTGGAGATGTTTCAAATATTCTTTGGCCCCGGGGGTCTACTCGCTTAATTTGCCTTCATCTTGACGACAATTGAGAGATCCCTTTTGCGGATATTTGATTTGTAGCTTAACTGACTTGAGGAGACATGAACTGGGTAGGTTCTTTTCTGACTGCCCAGGATATTTTCACTGTCTTACTGCCAAAGAATAATCTTTAAGAATGTGCCATAGTTATGATCAATATCAGCTCACTTATGGCTTTTCAGCGTCATTAAATTTTCCTTCGCCAGTCATATCAAGGATTTTTCCTTCATTCTCTTGGTTGACCAACAAAAAATTTGGAGTTTGAGCCTTTCTTCACAGAAGTTTCACCCTTTTGGAAGGAATACTTAAGGAGATTTGAGGAAATTCTTTATATAATTTTTGAGATTAACAACTACTTTATGGCAAGTTGGCAATATATTCCTGAAATCCTTGATGACGAAACCTTTGCTTAACATCGAATTTTGACATATCAGTGGAATTTTGGGGAAGAATCCAACATGAGGCTGAATTCTGAAGGTAAATGTAAATTTAAAGTTCTGAAGGTAAGCTTTGGTATATAAAACTGGATTTTGAGGGTAAGCCCAACTAAAAAGTTGGTTTTTAAAGGAACATCTGAATCAGGACTCAGATTCTACAAGGAAAACAGGAAAAATTCGAGTTGAAACTCGAGTTTTTAAAGGAGAAATTTGGGTTTTTTTTAAGGAAAGAAAACTCGGGTCAACACCCAAATTTTCAAAGGAAGGCTGAAAAGTTCGAGTCAGGGCTCGAATCCCAAAAGGAAATTTGGAAGTTCATTTATTGAAGGCAAGAAAACTTGAGACAAAACTCAAATTTTCGAAGGAAAGCAGGAAGGTTCGAGTCAAGGCTCGAATCTCAAAGGAAAAACTTGAAAGTTTATTTATTGAAGGCAAGAAACTCGAGAAAAACTCAAATTTTCGAAGGAGAGCAGGAAAATTCGAGTCAGGGCTCGAATCTGAAAGGAAAACTTGAAAGTTTTATTTATTGAAGGAAAGAAAACTCAAGATAAAATTCAATTTTTTTATAGGAAAGCTGGAAAGTTCGAGTCAGGGCTCGAATCTTGAAGGAAAACTTGGAAGTTTAGATTATTGAAAGAACAGAAGACTTGAGTTAAAACTCAAACCTTCGAAGGAGAGCTGAAAAAAAATTTCGAGTCAAGGCTCGAATCTCAAAGAAAAGAGTTGGAAGTTCAAGTCGAAAAACTCGAATCTCATAGGAGAGTTGATGAGAAGGTATTGACAAAAGATTGACAAAATTTAGGGAAAATTAAGGAAAGATTGCGACGTGAAGGCTTGAAATTGAAATTTGAATGACCCGAAGGTCAACATTGGATTTAGAGCTTCGACTTTTGATGAAGGGTCAGTGCAAAGACTGATCCTGAGAGGCTAACTGATCGGTCAGCCAGACACTAGCATGACTGCTAGGCTTGCCTGTATGAGTACTGAATTTTTTCAAAAATGCCCCAGTATGAGTACTGGGTTTTTTGGCGGAGATTTGAAGAAAAAGGGACACCAACATTCTAAGAAATTTAAGAATTGAGCAAGAATGATTGTCGGTGTTTTTAGGATTATCCCTTATCCTGAAGGGGAAATGGAATAGACATTTGATGAGAATTTAGAAAGGAATGATTCAGGTTTATCCCTTAACCTGAAAGGGAAGAAGAATAAAATTTATAAAAATGGAGAAGAAGAAAGGAAAGAAATTTTGAAAATTTATTTTGGAAAAGAATTCTCACAGGTAGCATTGTTGCTCCGATGAGGGGTCTCAAGATTTTCCCATATCCTGAATGAAAAAAAGAATAGAATTTGAAGAGAAATTGATATAAATTTAGAAATCAATAAAGATCGATAAAACTTGTATTTGCAAAAAGAATTCTCATAGGTAACATTGTTGCCCCTACGAGAGGTCTCAAGATTTTCCCTTATCCTGAATGGGAAAAAGAATAAAGAAAATACCTCATGGGAAAGAGGTGATCATGCATATATTTCAGGGTTAATTAACATTAAAATATGCATGATTTTATGAAAAAATGTTTCAAAAACCCAATTTTATGTTAGTTTTCAGTAAATGAGCTAAAATGATTAAAAAATAGAAAATGCTTGAAAAAGTAGCTTTATTTTGCATTTTAGTACATATTTTAATGTTTGTATTTACGTAGTAGTTTTAGTTGTTAATAAAAAATTAAAAAAATTAAAGAAAATAGAGAAACATAGTTTCATTTTGCATTTTGGTTTTCTTTATAGAAAAGAAGAAAAAAAATATTATTAGAATAGTTATATTTTTAAAAAATAAAAAAATAAATAAAAATAATAATCAAATGAGGTTTTGAGGTTTTTAGCAAATAAAAACTTTTAAATAGTTTATTTTAGATTTTTGAAAATAAAAACAAACCATTACATGGTTTGTGATTTTTGAAAACTGAAGAAACTGAAAAAAAATTTATAATAACAAACCAGTTTAACCGGTTTGGTTTTTCTAAAAAAAATATATAACACAAACCGGTTTAACCGGTTTGCATTTCTTTCAAAAATTGTTACAAACCGGTGAACCGGTTGGAATGTTTTTAAAAACCCAAAAGCAAGAAAAAAAAGAGGCGTCTCCACCCTGTACGCCAGACCCTCTTCTTCTTTCCCCTCTTTCCCTCTCTTCACTCTCTTCCCTCTCTTCTCACCAGCTACCACCATCGGCTGCTTCTTTCCCTACCTTCCCCTTCTACCTCTTTCTCTATTCAGTCTTCCAGCCGATGGTGGTGATGGATCTTCAATCCGGCGACGACGCACCGTGGATGATCGCCAACTTCTCCTCTAACCCCTCCGGTTCACGGTGAGTCTTCTTCATCTTCTTCTTCTTCTTCTTCTTCTTCTTCTTCTTCCAATTCTTCTTCTTCTTCTACCAATTCCTCTTCTTCTTCTTCTTTTTCTGATTTTTTTTATTTTCTTCTTCTTCCGATCTGTTTTTTCTTCAACTTCTTCTTCTTCTTCTTCCATTAATCTTGTTCTTCTTCTTCTTCTTATTCTTCAGATCTTCTTCTGGTTGTTGTATATCTGTAAAACGGAAATAAAAAGAAAAAAAAAACTGAAAAAAATGAAAATGAAAAAAATACATTCACGATTATGTTTCTTCTGTTCATCGGCCGATCTGTTAGTTTACAGTGATTTTTTTTAGATTTTGTTGATTGATTCAGTAATTGTTTGATGCATTTTTACCAAATTCTTTGTTGCTTTCATTACATATTATTTCACGTTTTCAATTCAGCCATTGTTTGAATTTTTTTTTTTGTTGTTGATTAATGTTTTAAATTCCTGTTCTTGTTTTTTTTTCCTGCAACTTTGCTTTGAGTTCATCAATTCCTGTGTTGTTTTTTTACTGCTTTGTTTTTTTTATTTTCATGTTCATGCTTATACATTTGATCGGTGGAGTTCCTGTTTTTTTTTATTATTTTAGTTTTCCTATTTTGATTTTAGTAATAGTAGTTTTCCTGTTTTGATTTTAGTAATAGTTTGTTTTCTTTCATTTCAAAGTATGAATTCCTGAATTACTATTTCATTTCAGTTTCTTTTAATTTCCTGCTCATTTCTTTTATGTTTTGCTTAAGTCCATATGATTTTTAATTGCATGCTTGTTGATCTTAATTTTCCTATTTGTAACATTCATTTCATGATATTCAATTCCTGTTTTTTCTGTTTTTCTATTGTTTTTCAATTCTATCATCTTCCTGTTTTTCAATATATTCATCTAGCTTAGTTTTTCTATTCAATTTCTTGTTTTCTTATATTCTGATCTTTTGATTTTTTTTTAATTTGTTCATCATGCTCGATTTCCTATGTTTTCTTATTTGTTTCATCTTGTAATTGTTAGCTTAGTTGGTTAGTTACTTAAACTGTAGTTAATTAGTTAGATCTAATTAGAAATCATATTTCGGATCTAAACATGTTATAATTTTCTATTTTTAGCATCTAGCTATTTTAGTATAGTCTATGTCTATCTCTGGTACTGCTCGTGTTCATTTTATTTGTGCAGGATAGCACAGGACTGGAGCGGAAGCGATTACGTGACACGAAGTACGAAGAATAAAGCTTCTTTTTACTTTTTAGTTTAGAATTAGGAATTTAATTGAGTTTGTAAATATTGCACTTTACGCCCTCTGCGAAGGGTATTCATTTGTTGTAATAGTTAGTTGTTTTTACCTTTCTTGAACATTTTACATTTCAATAATGTGGCAATAAAGATTAGTTTAGATTTGCATGTTTGAATACGAAATATTCCTATTCCCTGAGTTCGACCCGGTCTCATCCACTAGTGAGAACCAGTTTTTATTATTTGATGTCTGGTTTTCACATGTTTTACATATAAAAATCTTTTCAAAATTACAACGATTATAAAGAAGACATCAAGAGGCATTAGGTTTATCCCTTAACCTGAAAGGGGTAAAGAAGAATAGAATAAAATTTAATAGATTTGAGAAAAACTTGGTAAAATTTGATAAAATTGATGTAAACTTGATAAAAATATGAACAAAATGAATGAAACTGATAAAGATATCAAATTTAACTGAAGATTTATAAGATTTGAGAAAAAGGAGTTTTCTGATCCTGCCTGCATATGCAATCTTGGAAGGAAAATGTTCATTTAAGGATAAGTGAAAAATCATTTTTGGAAAGAAAATCTATCGTAAGAAGAATGATCAGTGCGAGAACTGATCCTTCAAATCAAACATGAGAGATCATCATGAGGGTCAATTTTTGAAGGCAATGGTTTGAAATCTAATTTTTGAAAAAAAAAGATCAGCAACAGATCTAATTTCTAAAAATGACAATTCGAAATTGATAATAAGATCAATATAAGGGTTGATCTTTGAATATAATGTTTTTAAAAAACCAATCTTGACAGATAAGACCAACATAGGGGTTGATCTTTTAATATAATGATTTAAAATTAACATAAGGATTGATTTTTGAATGATTCGAAAACCCATTTTGAAAGATTAGACCAACACAAGGGTTGATCTTTGAATGTAAAGATTTGAAATCCATTTTTGGAAGATAAGACCAACACAAGAGTTGATCTTTGAATATAGAGATTTGAAATCTATTTTGAAAGATAAGACCAATGCAAGGATTGATCTATAAAGATTTGAAATCCATTTTGGAAGATAAGACCAACACAAGGATTGATCTTTGAATATGATGATTTATAACCCATTTTGGAAGATAAGATCAACGCGAGGGTTGATCCTTCAATGCAATGGTTCAAAAAACATATTTCGGAAAACATGATCAATACTAGGGTTGATTTTTCAGTGCAATGGTTCAAAACCTATTTTTTGGAAAAATACGATTAACACGAGGGTTGATCTTTGACAAAAGTTGGATAAAAGAATATTTGAACTTTTTGTTTATGAAGGCTTTCAAAATTTCATGATTTTTGAAAAACCCTCATAGGTAATATCATTTCTTTTGTGAATGATGTCAAGATTGGTCCCGCATTTTGAGAAGAACAGGAAAAATGTGGTTTTTAATAGAAGCTGATGAAGAGATTTTTGAAATATAGATTTTCAAAAGCAAATGCCCCTATGTCGCAGATGAAGGAAGTATTGTGATATCAGAGATAAAAAGAAAAATTGACATTTTATTTATGAGGAAAACTGATAACAAAGAACTGAAATATTCACAAATACTTTGACCAACAGGTCACAAAAGGACTGGGCTGACTGGCCCCTACAAGGTGACTTGACAAAAAGGGGAGAAAAGTAGGAGAATTCTGACATCTTCAGTCTTTTGAGTAGCCCGGGAAAGACTTGGTCATGACGGCTAGATCATCTTCCTCTTCGTCTTCAACAAAGAGACTCTTGTTGATGCAGTTCTGAACAATATTTTTGAAGACGAAGCAGTGATCGGTGTCATGCCCCACTGCTCGATGGAACTTGCAGAATTGATTTGTGAACCTTCCCATGACCGTGGGAGGATCTGCGACTTTTGGGAGTTTAACCAATCCTTTGGCCAGCATGAATTCAAGGGCTTCTTCAAGCGTTTGCTTCAAAGGAGTAAACTCACGATCATTACTCCAACCTTCGCGCTTTATCTTTTCTTTCTACGGAAAGTTAGACTGAGACAGCTTGTTATTCTGCTTGGAAGACTTCTCCCTTTGAGCTGTGCCGTGGTTCTGGCCATTCTTGTTGTCATTTATGTTTCTTCTGCTACTGTCATGATCATTGCCAGAGGTATCAGCTGCATGAGTGAACTGTGTTTTCTTCTTCTGGTCTTGGATGCTTTTGGCCAGAGGCATGCCCTCGTAAAGCCCACTTTCTATCCCTGCCTTGAGCCATTCGGCTTGTTCAATCAACTTGATAAAGGATTTTGCCGGAGAAGTGGCAATGAGGCTTCTCAGGGGCTGAGAGAAATTGCTGAGGATAATTTGCAATGCATGCTCCTCTGGAATGGGAACTTTCATCTTGTTGCAGGTACTTCTCCACCTGTTGATGAATTCTCCTGCTCTTTCAGTCTCATTCAGCTTTAAGTTGTAAAGGTGATTGAGCGTAGGTGAAACCTCAGTGTTGAATAGAAAACGCTCAATAAACAGATTTACCACTTTATCGAACTCTCATAGTTCGATAGGATTGATGTGGTCGGCATACCATCTGGCTGCTATACCTTCCAGACTACGGGGAAAGCAAATAAACAACGCTTGGTTGTCTTTTCTGAAACGGCTGCACTCTGCATAAAAGGTGGCTAAGTGGGCTTTAGGGTTGCTAGTTCCATCAAACTTGAGAAATTTACGAGGAAGGTTCTCCAGGTTATCATCCCCATCTAGACCATCGTAAAAATCTTCGCCAGTGTAGGTCTGCTTGCTCTTACCCTTGGCTTGAATGTCTTTAATTGCTCGATTCATCTCTTTCATCTGCTTGCTCATTAGGTCCTCTGCTGGAGTCCCAGACTTGGGCTTATTGACAGATTCAGGCTCTTCCGCAGCTATCTTTACGGACTGTCTCGGAGGATTCTGTTTGTAGACAATTTGTTCTTCCTCTTCTGATTCTTCCTCGACTGACTCTGATTCCTCAGAAGTAGTGTCCGACTGTACCTTCTTCCTGATGATTCTGACTTGCTTTTTTACAGGCTTCTTCCTCAGCTTGCTTTTAGGAACTGCCTCTTTCAGTTTGGCCTCGGCTTGCTCTGACATCATCCTTGCTATCATCTTTTGGAACATATCATACATAGCAGGGTCGATGTCATCTTTCCTGTTCTGACTCTGTCCCCTGACTGATTTAGGAGAGCTCATCCATTCCGCCTCACTGTCGCTGTGTTGAGGAACTGTTTATTTTCCTGCTCTTGTCTGAACCATTTTTGAATATCAACACTCTCTGTAGAGGAAAGTGGAGGTTTTTAGACCATAGAAACTTTTTGGAGAAGTTTTGACAAGAGGAAGGATTTAGGTTGAAACCTAAAAATTGTATCCCATTACTAGGGATCGAGTCACCACAAAATTTGTGACAATTGCATTTTTTACTCTACGAGGGAGAGTAACCAACTAAAAATATGAAAGAAAATACCATTTTGAAAAGGATATCTTTTGACGGAAAGAGATTTTTATGAAAAACATGAATATAAAATCAGAAGAAAATAAGAGAAAAAATGAAATTTGAGAATAAATGGTAAAGATTTAAAACTTGAAGAACTTGCAGACAGGATCAGAAGATTTTTTGAAGAATTTTTAGAGGAAGAGAAAGGAAAATACACTTGGGTTTTTAGAAACAAAAAGGAAAATTTTGAAATATATACCCAGGGTTTTGGAAAATATAAGGAAGATATAAAATATCATACAATCACAGATATACAAGCAAGGATGCACAAACAACATTCTCTAAAGCTGACTCTATATGCAATATTTGAAATGGCTGATAGGACCTTAATCCTAACTCTAAGATTTAGATCATCTGATTTCAATCAAGGTACACCGATATACTCAAGCCGAAGCTCGAAGTACGTGGCATATAAAGATATCTCTTTGGTTCTAAGGTAATGGCTTCCCAACATCCTTGAGCACCTACCGATATACCTCGGACTATGGCCCTTAGGTACGTGGTAGGGGGTGCGACCCAAATAAGTGGTCCAGTTGTGAGGCTCTCTCCCGAACTATGGTTCAGTGAGACAGCCCAGCAACGTGAAGACCGGGACAATATAGGTAGGGATGTTTTCAAAAACATGTTCAACATGCAATAAAACCAGAAAGCTCTAATGCAAGTCCTAAAGAGATAAATTTAAATGAAAAAGAAGCATACACTTGCATACATTGTTTACATTCAATCCCTAAAATTGAGGAGAGTTGTATTTAAGACCTAGATCTAATGTGAACATGAAATAATCTCCTCAATATGGTCCTACCAAACCATACTTAGATCCTATATGTAATGATGTCAGCTTAGGACAGAGTCTAGGCTCCTAAGGTTTTGCATGGAAATGAAGCTGACATATGTTAGAATAAAGACTTAGCTTATATAAAAGCAAAGCAAAGGCGTAGATTCAACCGGACGAAGACGAGTCCCATCACGGTCGCCAAAACTGTGATCATCGCAAAATTTTTCCTCTCTTGTGGTTTCTCTCTCTTCCTTCTCTTTCCCTTTTCTGACCTCTATTTTCCTCCTTTTTGAAAAGAGAAAAGTAAAAGAAAGAAAAGAAAGAGAGAAGAGAAAAGAAAGAAAGAAAGTGAGAGAGGAACTGATCATGCATATAATTCAGGGTTTATTAACATTTAAATATGCATGATTTTATAAAATAATGTTTCAAAAACCCAATTTTATGATAGTTTTCGAGTAAATATGCTAAAATGATTTAAAAATAGAAAATGCATGAAAAATAGTTTTATTTTACATTTTTATGCATATTTTAGTTTTTGTTATAGTCATAGTAGTTTTAGTTTTAGTTTTCAATAAAAATAATAATAAAAATAAAATAAAAATTAGAGTTAAAAATTAGAGATAGATATATTATGAAATAAGGTTAGTGTAAATAATTTTTTAGAATAGTTAGTTCGTTTGAGGTTTTTAGTAAATAGTTTTTTTTTTTAATACTCTTTTAAATAGTTTGTTGTTTTTAGATTTTTTTAAAAAAGAAAAAAGAAAAAAATAATAATAATAAACCAAACCGGTTCAAACCGGTTTGCATTTGGTTTTTAAACTAAAATAAAAAAAAATAATAAATCAAACTGGTTTGCATTTTTAAAAAGAAAACTAAAAAAAAATAAGTAACCGGCTTGAACCGGTTTGTATTTGTTTCAAACTGGTTCCAGCCGGTTCGGGGTTTTTAAAACCCAAAAGCTTGAAAAAAATCGGGCGCCTCCTCCCATTCACGCATGAGCCCTTCTTTCCCCTCTTCCCCTCTATTCCCTCTCTTCTCTCTTCCCTCCACCATTGCCGGTGGCTATCCCTTTCCCTAACTTCTCCTTCTCCCTCTTTCTCTGTCTACACTCCAGCCGGCGGCAGTGGTGGAAGCTCCTCATTCCGGCGATGGCAGTGGTGGTGGAGGTCGCCACATTCTTTCCTAACCCCTCTAAGGTACGGTGATCTTCTGATCTTCATCTCCTCTTCTTCTTCAGTTTTCTTCTTCATCCTCTCCGATTCATCTTCTTCTTCTTCTTCATCCTCTCCGATTCATCTTCTTCTTCTTTTTCTTCCGATCTCCAATTCTTCTTCTTCTTCTTCTTCTTTTTCTTCTTCTTCCTCTTCTTCCTCCGATTTCTTCTTCTTCCACTTCTTCTTCTTCTTCTTTTTCAAATCTTATTCCTCTTCTTTTTCTTCTTTGTTTTTTTTTTTTAATTGATCATCTATTTGTTATGTCCTGTTTCTGAAAAACGAGAAAAGAAAATAAAATCGTAATAAAAATCTGCATTATGTGTTGATTTCATCTTTTTATCCCCGATTTTCTCCTTTATTGTTTTTCATCCATCGTTTTTTTTACAGTTTCTTGTTTCTCTACATTTTTTAGTCATTCATTACATTTCTTCATTATGCATCCGAATTCCAGTTTTATTTCATCGTAATTGCTGTTTTCAATTTCCTATTTTCTAATTTTGTTGTTATGAAGTATCTGTTGTTTCATTGTTGTAATTTTTGTTTTTTTTTAGCACTTGTTTCTTATTTTTCTTTACTGCAATTTCCTGTTTGTTTTTAAAATCAGTTTTACTATTGGCTGCACCTTCCGATTTCTTCATGTTTTCAATATTGTAATTTCATGTTTTTACACAGTTCGGTTTAATCATTTTCTGTTTTTGTTTTATTTCATGTTTCAGTTTCTCTTAATCAATTTCAAGTAATTTCTAGTTGTTTTTGTTTCTTTCATTTCCGATTCATGTTTTCAGTTTTAGTTCAGTAAATTCGGTTTGTGAAAATTGCTTAGTGTCTTTTATTTTACTCTTAATTTTAGAATTACATAGTTCATTAACATTAGTTTAATATCGTTTTAATGTTCATTAGTTTCTTTTGATGCTATATTTCAGTGTTTTTAGCATTTAGCTAGTTTAATATTGTGTTTACTTCTATCTCTGGTGCTGCTCGTGTTCATTTGAATTGTGCAGGATAGCACAGACTGGAGCGGAAGCGATTACGTGACACGAAGTACGAAGAATAAAGCTTCTTTTTGCTTTTATTTTTAGAATTAGGAATTTTAATTGGGTTTGTAAATATTGCACTTTACGCCCTCTGCGAAGGGTATTCATTTGTTGTAATAGTTAGTTGTTTTACTCTTTTGAAACATTTTATATTTCAATAATTCGGCAATAAAGATTAGTTTAGATTTGTGTGCTTGAATACGATATATTCCCGTTCCCTGAGTTCGACCCGGTCTCATCCACTAGTGAGAACCGGTTTTTATTATTTGATGTCTGGTTTTCACATGTTTTACATTTAAAAATCTTTTCAAAATTACAACGATTTAAAAGAAGACATCAAATTTTTGGCGCCGTTGTCGGGGAACGGCGTAATATTAGTATTCACTTTATTGCCTAGTGTTTGTGTTGCATTTAGGTTTAGAACCACGTATGTGCATATTTTAGAGACGAGCTTACTTTTCTGCACAGCCCACCTATTAGGATCCCCTTAGAGGTGACTGTGTACGATTGGTACCGTACACATAGATTTCACATTTCTTTGCATAATCTCTGTTATATGTAACTGCGTGGTGTTTGTTTAGTTTTTGTTATTTTTAGTTTACTCGCTTTGTGGTTTGCGTGGTTTGGCCGCTTAGTGCGTTAGTTAGGTAGAAAACCCAAAGTTAGGACGTGTGCTACACCGGTCTACTCCAAGGTGTACGCAATGGCTGACGATCATCAATTGATCCGTCCTTTGAGGGAGTACTTCATGCCAAATACGTATACTCCCGCCTCCTGCATCACGAGACCTGATGTAGGAGCGAGCCATTTTGAGATTAAGGCCAGTGTAATTCAAATGTTACCCTCGTTTTATGGCCTTAGCAATGAAGACCCATATCGTCATCTCGACGAATTCCTTGAGATTTGCTCGACTGTGCGAATCAATAACTTTGGAGATGATGCCATGCGGTTGACTTTGTTTTCGTTCTCTCTTAAAGATAAAGCCAAGCACTGGTTAAAATCTCTTGAGACGGTTCGTATTACTACTTGAGAAGGAATGCAAAGAGAATTTTTAAAAAAATACTTCCCAATTGTTAAAACGAATCAGTTTCATAAAGCTATAACCAGTTTTTCTCAAATTGAGGGAGAACAATTTCACGAGTCTTGGGAGAGATTGAAAGATCTTCTCCGCAAGTGTCCCCATCACCAGTTGCCTCGTTGGCAGTTGGTGCAGTATTTTTATGACGGGCTTACTGAAAAGCATCGTCAAATGGTTGATTCGTCTTGTGGGGGCACTTTTATGCTCAAGAGTGAGGACGAGGCGTGGTCTCTATTCGAGACCTTGAGTGAAAACACGATGCATCATACCTTGTCTTCACGGCTCGATAGGACTACATCTCTGTCTAGTGGTCCTAGGAAAGTTGGGATTTCCGAAGTTGGGTCCGAGTTAGAATTGCGTACCAAGGTTGACCAGTTGACTAGGAAGTTAGATCAATTCCTAGCCAATTCTTCGAGAAGTCTAGTAGAAAGAGTGTGCGAGCTATATGCTAGCCCTGCACACTGTGTTTCAGATTGTCCGGCAGCGCCATTATATCCTGAATTTGTTCAGGAGCAGGTGAATGCTGCCCAAGGTTTTGCTAGACCCATGCCTGATTCGTTTACATCATCATATAACCCAGGTTGGCGAAACCAGTCTATTTCTCCATCCCATCAGCCCTCCCAGACACAGTATAGACCCAGTAACCCTTCACAAGGTTACTCGCATCCTATATTTCCATAGGTTCATTCCCAGTATTGTCTACCTTTTCCTCAGGAGCCCATTCCAAGTTCATCATTTCAAGAGAAGATGTTAGAAGCCTTTTCTGATATCAAGGCCACTCTTTGTTCCCATACGCAGTCAATAGCCAAGCTAGAAACTCAAATGGGACAATTAGCTCAGACATTGAGTAGACAAAGTCAGGGGAACCTTCATAGTCAGTCTGTTGTCACATCAGAGGGAGAGGATTCCATGTCATTTGACTTGCAACCCACTGATTCACATCATGAGCAAGTCAAATCTGTTACATCCCTTCAGTATGGGAAGGCGTGTCACTCCACTCAGGAATCGACTCATAAAACTCATATCATTTCTGCTGACGAGTCGATCTCCATGATACCTCAACAGAAGGGGCCTTACTCACAGCATACATTTTCATCATATAAAGCCCCATTTTCTCAGCCTTTAGGATCACCAATTTTTAGTAAGCAAGAGGTACAGATGCAGAAGGTGCTTGACCAAGTCAAGCCAGATCATATTCACCACTTGTCTGAAGTTGCATTCATTGGTACTCGATCGGTCCTAGACTCTCGATTCTTGACCAGTCTCTCAGATGAGACTAATCTCCGTTCTTCATGTCAAGAGAGTCATGATACTACATTTGGAGGTAAAAGGGATGGAAACACAGTGCGTAGTGTCACAGATTACACTCTTTTCTACATAGAACCTGGTTGAGTCTGACTTCATGTCCATTGATCTCATGGACGATGAAGGGTTTTCCAGGGATCCGTCTGGCTGGGGACGTAAAACTTAGCGCTTTATGGGAGGCAACCCATATCTTGTATATTATTAGAATTGCTTAGAATTTATAGATTTTATTTTTACTTTTTCATGAGTTTTTCATGTTGTTTTGTTTCATTCATGAGTTTTATGTTTTGTCATGTATACATTGCATTCATTACATTCATAGAACGTGTATTTTTTTCATTCTACTCTTTCCCTCATTTAATTCTCTCATGTGCATTCACTTAGTTTCATATAAGCATGGGGGAGTGTCACTGGGACAGTGTCATATAAGCATGGGGGAGGGTGTAGAGTGCACACCTTGATATTTCTGTTTACGTTCTTGCACATGTTTACACATCTCTCATGAAAAGTAGATTTTTAAAGAAAGAGTTTGAACTTATATGAATGTTATTTCAAATCTGATGTTTTTAGAGGATTTTTAAGCCCCACGAAAAAATTTTCTGACATAAATCTAAAAATTATGGTTGTTTATGCGGATTTCGAGGAAATGATGATAGATACATGTTAGAATTTATTTTGAATCATAAATATGAATATGCACAGTTTTATTTTTGAAAAACTAAGCAAATGAACAAAAGCATAAAAAAAAAGAGCTCAAAAGAGAAAAAAATAGCATGTGTTAGGTTGTTTGGATAATTCCACAATCCTTAGTAGATGGAACTTACATGTAAGTTGAAACTTTTAATTCCATTTTCGAAAAGGAGAGTGGAAAACTTCGTGATCCCAAGTAACTGAGAACAGATACAAGTTGAAATGTTTGACTCTCATGTTATAAAGGTGAATGAAGGAAGTCACTTTTATGTCTTAGTTGATATCTTTTGGTATGCATTGAAAAAGTATAGAAGGTATTGACATTGCACAAGGCATAAAAGCAGACCACACGCAAGCTATAAAAAAAAAAAAAAGTGCGCAAAAAGAAAAAGCGTGAAAAAATGAAAAAATTGAGAAAAGAGCTGAAAAAGAAAGAAAAGTTCAGTGCTTAGAAGTGTGATTGAGAAAACCTGTGTAGAAAACATATGAGTGAGGATAAGTAAATAATAATATGTTTTTATTGGATTTTCTAAGAATAAAACATAAATAATTGTGATATATAGAAAAGTGAAAGAAATTCTTTTTTGTGGTGGTATATAAAAGACTCTAATTATGTTTTGATTTAGAAATAACAGGAAATATTTGTGAAAATAAAGTCTTTAATTACCTACTGATTGTGAGGATGTGTAATATTATGCATACATGACAGATACGTTTGTGGGTAGCATCACTGCAAACCCTCACGAGACCTTACTCGTCCACTGGCGTAACCCAGGGGTTGAAAGGGCTTGTTGCATGAGCTAAATGCAACTGTGATTCCTACGAAAGTGAGTTAGGTGATAGTTTGATTTCTTGCATTTTTCTAGTTTGCTTGAGGACTAGCAAAACATAAGCATGGGGGTATTTGATCATGCATATAATTCAGGGTTTATTAACATTTAAATATGCATGATTTTATAAAATAATGTTTCAAAAACCCAATTTTATGATAGTTTTCGAGTAAATATGCAAAAATGATTTAAAAATAGAAAATGCATGAAAAATAGTTTTATTTTACATTTTTATGCATATTTTAGTTTTTGTTATAGTCATAGTAGTTTTAGTTTTAGTTTTCAATAAAAATAATAATAAAAATAAAATAAAAATTAGAGTTAAAAATTAGAGATAGATATATTATGAAATAAGGTTAGTGTAAATAATTTTTTAGAATAGTTAGTTCGTTTGAGGTTTTTAGTAAATAGTTTGTTTTTTTTTTAATACTCTTTTAAATAGTTTGTTGTTTTTAGATTTTTTTAAAAAAGAAAAAAGAAAAAAATAATAATAATAAACCAAACCGGTTTGCATTTGGTTTTTAAACTAAAATAAAAAAAAATAATAAATCAAACCGGTTTGCATTTTTAAAAAGAAAACTAAAAAAAAATAAGTAACCGGCTTGAACCGGTTTGTATTTGTTTCAAACTGGTTCCAGCGGGTTGGGGGTTTTTAAAACCCAAAAGCTTGAAAAAAAACGGGCGCCTCCTCCCATTCACGCATGAGCCCTTCTTTCCCCTCTTCCCCTCTATTCCCTCTCTTCTCTCTTCCCTCCACCATTGCCGGTGGCTATCCCTTTCCCTAACTTCTCCTTCTCCCTCTTTCTCTGTCTACACTCCAGCCAGCGGCAGTGGTGGAAGCTCCTCATTCCGGCGATGGCAGTGGTGGTGGAGGTCGCCACATTCTTTCCTAACCCCTCTAAGGTACGGTGATCTTCTGATCTTCATCTCCTCTTCTTCTTCAGTTTTCTTCTTCATCCTCTCTGATTCATCTTCTTCTTCTTCTTCTTCTTCATCCTCTCCGATTCATCTTCTTCTTCATCCTCTCCGATTCATCTTCTTCTTCTTTTTCTTCCGATCTCCAATTCTTCTTCTTCCTCTTCTTCTTTTTCTTCTTCTTCCTCTTCTTCCTCCGATTTCTTCTTCTTCCACTTCTTCTTCTTCTTCTTTTTCAAATCTTATTCCTCTTCTTTTTATTCTTTGTTTTTTTTTTTAATTGATCATCTATTTGTTATGTCCTGTTTCTGAAAAACGAGAAAAGAAAATAAAATCGTAATAAAAATCTGCATTATGTGTTGATTTCATCTTTTCATCCCCGATTTTCTCCTTTATTGTTTTTCATCCATCGTTTTTTTTACAGTTTCTTGTTTCTCTACATTTTTTAGTCATTCATTACATTTCTTCATTATGCATCCGAATTCCAGTTTTATTTCATCGTAATTGCTGTTTTCAATTTCCTATTTTCTGATTTTGTTGTTATGAAGTATCTGTTGTTTCATTGTTGTAATTTTTGTTTTTTTTAAGCACTTGTTTCTTATTTTTCTTTACTGCAATTTCCTGTTTGTTTTTAAAATCAGTTTTACTATTGGCTGCACCTTTCGATTTCTTCAAGTTTTCAATATTGTAATTTCATGTTTTTACACAGTTCGGTTTAATCATTTCCTGTTTTTGCTTTATTTCATGTTTCAGTTTCTCTTAATCAATTTCAAGTAATTTATAGTTGTTTTTGTTTCTTTCATTTCCGATTCATGTTTTCAGTTTTAGTTCAGTAAATTCGGTTTGTGAAAATTGCTTAGTGTCTTTTATTTTACTCTTAATTTTAGAATTACATAGTTCATTAACATTAGTTTAATATCGTTTTAATGTTCATTAGTTTCTTTTGATGCTATATTTCAGTGTTTTTAGCATTTAGCTAGTTTAATATTGTGTTTACTTCTATCTCTGGTACTGCTCGTGTTCATTTGAATTGTGCAAAAAAGCACAGACTGGAGCGGAAGCGATTACGTGACACGAAGTACGAAGAATAAAGCTTCTTTTTGCTTTTATTTTTAGAATTAGGAATTTTAATTGGGTTTGTAAATATTGCACTTTACGCCCTCTGCGAAGGGTATTCATTTGTTGTAATAGTTAGTTGTTTTACTCTTTTGAAACATTTTATATTTCAATAATTCGGCAATAAAGATTAGTTTAGATTTGTGTGCTTGAATACGATATATTCCCGTTCCCTGAGTTCGACCCGGTCTCATCCACTAGTGAGAACCGGTTTTTATTATTTGATGTCTGGTTTTCACATGTTTTACATTTAAAAATCTTTTCAAAATTACAACGATTTAAAAGAAGACATCAGGAACTCTTTTGCGGGGTCTCACTTGACCTTGATTTGAAAATATTTAGAAATTTAACTCGCCTCCATTTTGAAATATATTACGAGAAAAAGGAGAGACGGGATTCGCTCGTCGGTACGAGGTTCGACCGTCCCTGGCGCCTTTACCAGGGGTAATCGAACCAAGGATCGAATCTATGCCTTTTGCTTTGCCTAAATATCATCTAAGAATTTATTCTAAATCCAGATGCACAAAGAATCATGCTTGTGCCATGCAAAGATGTATGCTTTTTCGAAAAATGTTTTGAAATTTTCTAAGTTTATGAGATGAACTTGATAAGGGAGTGAAGAAATGTTTGAATCTAACTTTAGAACTTGAGATAGATCAGAGAAGTTCTAAGTTTTTGAAGTAAATCAGGTTTGGAAGAATAAATCTTGATTTTGAAAAAGAATGATTTAAAGTTTTGAAATGAAAGGAAATGAAGTTTCAAAGTCGGAAATGGACTTTGAATTTTGAACTTGAATTTAGGAAAGGAAATGAATACTTGAGATGGAATTGAATTTAGATTTTGAAGTTTGAAATTTAGAATGGATCTGAGAAATCCAAATGATGTAGAAATGAATTTAAGAAATCCAGATATGATCTGTAAGTGGGTTTAAATTTGAAATCTGGAAATGAAATGGAATTGGTTTTGAAAGTTGGAATTGAAAATAAAATTTGATTTGAAATTTGGAATTTAAATCTAAAGTCTAGATCTTAAGATGGATTTGGATCTAAAATCTGAGATCCAAAGTAGAATTGGATTCTAGATCCTAAAATGGAATTGGATCTGAAGTCTGAGATCCAAAGTGAAATTGGACTCTGGATCCTAAGATGGATTTGGATCTGAAATCTGAGATTCAAAAGTGGAGTTGAGCTCTGGATCCTACAAGAAAATTGGATCTGAAATCTGAGATCCAAGATGGAAGTTGGATTCTGGATCTTAAAATGGAATTGGATCTGAAGTCTAAGATCCAAAGTGAAATTGGATTCTAGATCCTAAAGGGGAATTGGAGTTGTTAAATTCAGAAGATGAATCAAGAACTTTCATGTTTGAATTAAACTTTAAAAAATTAAATTTAGAATTTGAATCTTGAATATACAAATGAATTTCAAAGTCAAATTAGACCTTGAATTTTGAAGTTTAAATTTGAAAAATTAGAAGATGAATAAGAATCTCAAAGTTAAATTGAACTTTGAGCTTGTTTGGAGTTTTGAATATAAATCAAATTTGGAATTTCAAGGTCAGTTTGAACTTTGAAATTTGATTTGGAATTTTTAAATATAAAATGAATTTTTAAATCTCAAAGTTAAATTGGACTTTGAGATAAAAAATGAAGTAGAATTGAAAATGAAAAGATGAATTGGATTATACAAGAATTGAAGATTTATTGAAGAAGATGTTTACATCACTTGGAGTTTTTAAAAAAAAAGAAATTTTGAAAATATGATGCAGTTCTATCCTAAATGATGAATGAATTTGAATAATTTTTGAAATTGGATTTTGAAATGCTATTTCATTCTTTAGATGAATTAAAATAAGATTGAAGATATAATATATCCTTGACTATGGTCATTGGATGTATTATATAATAATCTATTTTTAGATTCAAGTGAAGAATACAATACATTTTGGTGCCTTTATAGAATTTAAAATGAAATTAACTCTCAATATACCCTGACTATGGCCATTGGTATATATATTGAATTAAGTGTAAGTTAAACTCTAATAAAAGAAGGAAATATTTGAAAATATGATGATTTTTGAAGAAGATCCAGTGTGGATCCAGTGTTATTTTATAAAAGATAAAAATCCTAAGTTTCGTTTACATCCCGACTATGGCCGTTGATGTAAATCATCAACTTAGGATTAATTTACCTCTTACGAAATGGTGCACGTGTCATTCGTGTTGCCATTTGTGAGAATTTGAAAAATAAAGGTTAAAAGCATGAAAAACAAGCAATTCATGATATTTACAATGCTCATTCGTTCTATCTAAAACAAGAAATGTAAATTCTCATTAAGATCTAACTATTACAACACATGAAATGGAATTTACAACTCTTAATAATGATGTCTCCCACATATTCCCTGCAAAACAACTAGGTTAACATGAAAATAGCAGAAGAATGGCATACTTCTTATGTATATCTAAAAAAAAATGTTCATATACCAAGACATGAATGATGGAAAGATGATATATATGCTTATAGATATGTATATATACAGGCATATGTTATATATATAAGTATATATATATATATACATATATGTATATAGATATATATGACATGGGAGAGATAATGAGCTAATGGACTATAGGTAATGAGGCTGGATGAAGGTGGTGGTAATGGGTCATTACAACAGGTGGATTGGGGGCATGGCTGTAAAGGGGTAGCACAATGAGGGACTTTGTATAGGTATAAGATATGTAAATAGTGATTTTGCAGCAGATAAGATGGTAAGGTGATGACACTACTGTAGGTAACAATACAAGATGGACAGGGGCGTGATACGACTGTGAGCCACAGCAATATCGAGCCATGCCACAAATGGCTGCAACAATGTGAAGTATTGCTGTAGTTGTTTACAGCCATACAGAACACTACTGTGAGTGTTTAGGTGGGAATGAATAATAGGTTACAATGATAGATTTCTGCGAGAATGGTGACAGCAACCCTGCTGAAAAGAATGGGGATAGTGCAGGTGGAAATTGCAGACATTTTTCTGCAGCAAGGTGAGAGAATGTGTGTGCTCTATGGCGTCAAGAATGGGGTGAGTAGCACATGGTGAATAGTGGCTTTTGCAGGGAAACTAATGTGTAGTGAGCAGCTGTAATGTATGAATGATAAATGGCTATACAGGTGGATAAAAGGGAAATGAAACTATGGTGTAGACGCAGCAGGTGCGAACTAAAATCTAGAGATGCAAAAGAAAACAGGGAGTAAAATTGACCTTGGGAACCAAGGTTCACCTCTCTTTTTTTTTATCTATTTCTAGTAGATGTATAACTATCAGCAAGGATCTATGAGACTAATGTGGCAAGCTGTGGTATATACCTAGGCATGAGGCAATGGAGTGTTGTACTGAGATATAATGTGCTTATGCTGTGCACAGTGGCTGGTTATGATGGAAGGTGCAAGATGTGCAAGTGATGTGAAGTGGATAAGGTGTCTGGCTGTGGTGAATGAAGGGAAGGCAACAATGCTGAAGGGTGCGCATGGATGTAGGACAATGCATATATAGAAGTGAGATGTGCTGGAAGTTCGTCGGGACTGTAGCATTTGCAGAGGAGATGATGATAGCAGGTATTACAGTGACATATATAGGGTGATAAAATATATAGTGATGTGGGGATATTAAGTGTTGTGGTGGATATGAGTAGTGTCACTTATAGGTGGATGACAAAATGGAGTGACTGCAAAGTGTAGTAAGTGTGTGGTGGTGTCACAACAGTAAGGAGATGGTGGAATCAATACAGCAGCAACAACAAAAACAATAGTTTTTTTTTTTGGAAAAAATTCACAGCCAAGTGCACCAGCTCAAATCAAAATACTTTGGCTTCCTTAAGTTGTCCTGGCAGCTTGGAACCAAGGACTGATACTGGTGGATCACTCTAACCTACAACAATAACCTCTGTGGCATGGGCTTAGAGGATGACATTGCAAAATAGCACATTTGATTCATAATGCTAGGCAAAGGGGAGGACGTATGATACATGAAATTATAAAGATTTGTAACAATTTTATGGAATGTTGTGTTAAGATACCTAGATGACAGTGGAGTTAGTGCTAAAGGTGTGTGTAAGTGGTGATGGTGGAAGCAAAACAATGGATAGGCAGCAGGGAGTGACCGGCAATAGATACAGAATCGATTCCACACCATCATCTAATCACTAAATTTACTACATATGGCCACCCGATGAATTGGAAATAAACCAAATACTTTACCTCATTAATCTGCGATGACATATTAATGTATTTTTTCAAGAAAGCCACCAATATCAAACACCACTGATGGTGCAGCAGTGGAGAATATGCACCCAAAAGCTCTGGAGCCCCAACACACCATAGAAAACATATGAACAACATGGAGAACATGATGAAGGCAGAGGGGTACATAGAGAGACCATTCCTCTCAAAAGATCCAGATCTTACCAACCCATTGGCAAGCCTCCTAAACCTCTGTGAGACCTCAGAGATCTTGTAATATTTGAGGTACCTGTGATCATCGCAAAATTTTTCCTCTCTTGTGTATTTCTCTCTCTTCCTTCTCTTTATCTTTTCTAACCTCCATTTTCCTCCTTTTTAAAGGGAGGAAAATAAAAGAAAGAAAAGAAAGAGGGAAGAGAAAAGAAAGAAAGAAAGAGAGAAGAGTAATTCTTTTGTGGGTCTCACTTGACCTTAATTTTGAAATTTTTTGAAATAACTCGCCTCCGTTTTTGAAATATTTGCGGCAAAACTGGGAGACGGGATCCGCTCGTCGGTACGAGGTTCGACCGTTCCTGGCGCCTTTACCAGGGGTAATCGGACCAAGGGTCGAATTTATGCCTTTTACTTTGTTAAGAAATTATCTAAGTATTTATCCTAAGTCTAGATGCACAAAAAATCATGCTTGTGCAATGCAAAGATGCATGCTCTTTTTGAAAAAAAATGATTTGAAAATTTCCAAGTATTCTGAGATGAATCTGATAAAGTGAAGAAATGATTTCTAACTTAGAACTTAAGATTAAAGTTCTAAGTCTTTAGAATAATCATGAGCTTGGGAAAATAAATCTGGATTTTGGAAAATGATTTTGAAGTTTTGAGATTAAAGGAATTTTCAAAGTCATAAATGGACTTTGAATCAGAATAGAGATGAAAATGGAATTGAATCAGAAGGAAAGATAGAATTGGGAAATTTGAACAAAATTGAGAAATGGAATTGATTTAAAAGTTGGATTTTCAAGATGAAATTTGAATCCAATATCTGGATTCTGAATAGAGTTCAAAGTTGAATTTTGAATTTAGGATCTGAAATGAAAACTTGATTTGAAATCTGGAATGAAACGGAATTGGTTTTAAGAATTGGAATTAAAGTGGAATTTGGATTTGGAATTTTGAATGGAATTGGATTCAAGATTTGGAATCCAAGAAGGTATTTAGATCTAAAATCTGAGATCCAAGATAGGGTTGGAAGATGGAGTTGGATCTGAAGTCTGAGATCCAAAGTAGAATTGGATTCTGGATCCTAAAATGGATTTGGATCTAAAGTCTGAGATCCAAAGTAGCATTGGGTTTTGGATCCTAAATGGAATTTGGATCTGTAATCTGAGATCCAAAGTAAAAGTCTGGATTTTGGATCTTAAATGGAATTAGATCTGAAGTCTGAGATCCAAAGTAGAATTGGATTCTGGATCCTAGAATGGAATTTGGATCTGTAATCTGAGATCCAAAGTAGAATTGGATTCATACTTGGAAATCTGGATCCAAGCTGAGATTAACTTTGGATTTTGGGTTTTGAAAGTCCAAATGGGACTTTTGAAGATGGATCTGGGTTTTGAAAACCCAGATTGAACTTAGGAATGTTTGGATTTTGAGATTCAGAGTCAATCTCAACTTTGATTTTAAAACTTGAAGAAAACTTGATTTTGAATCAGAAGATGAATCGGAAACTTCAAAGTTAAATTGAACTTTAAAATTGGATTTTGAATTGAGCTGGAATTTTGAAGTTTGAATATAAAGTGATTTTGGAGTTTCAAAGTCAAATTGGACTTTGAAATTGGATTTTTGAATCTTGAAATAAGATAGAATTGGATTTGAACAAGATTTGATCTGAGGAATGAAGAAGAAGAATCACTTGGAATTTGAAAAGGAAATTTTTGAAAATATGATGCAATTCTATCCTATATGATGAATGAATTTGAATAAGTTTGAAATTGGATTTGAAAATCATATTTCATTCTTCAAATGAATTTAAATAAGATTAATGATATAATACACTCCTAACTATGGTCATTGAATGTATTATATAATAGTCATATCTAAATTCAAATGACGGATAAAATACCTTTTTGGTGCTTTTATAGAATTTAAAATGAAATTAACCCTCAATATACCCTGACTATGGCCATTGGTATATATTTTGAGTTAATTTTAAGTTAAATTCTGATAAAAGAAGAAAATATTTTAGGAAAATATGATGAATTTTAAAACGGATCCAGTGTGAATCCAGTGTTATTTTGTAAAAGATAAAAATACTAAGTTTTGTCCACACCCTGACTATGGCCATTGATGTGGATCGTCAACTTAGTATCAATTACCTCTTACGAAATGGTGCACGTGCCATTCGTGTTTCACCATGGTGAGAGTTTGAAAAAATAAAGGCAAAATGCATGAAAAACAAGTAATTCAACGATATTTACAATGCTCATCCATTCTACCTAAAGCAGGGAATGTAAATTCTCATTAAAATCTAAGTTATTACAATCTTTAAAATTGACAAAATCTTGATCCAAGAAGGGATTTGATATCTTTCCTGCAAAATAGGGTTAACTTAGAGCAAAATTTGCAAAATATGGAGGATCAAGCAAAATCTAAATGTTATGCTTGGGTTAAAAAGAAAGAGCACATATGAATGCCTTGATATATAGATAGATATGGAATTGTGTCATTCTAATTGTCCATGGAAATGCAATGGAGATATACAAGGCTATACTTGTGTTTGAAAGAGTACCCATGCCTATGTCGGGTCTTAACTTGGAGATGGATGCTCATGCTAATGAATGTGCCTATACCTAGCTGGGCTGAATATTCATGTTTGATACCTAACTGGACTGGAAGTTTATGAATGATGCAGCAGAGTGTACCAGGACAAAGGTGATGGAGGTGTCATCTTGAAGAAAGCACCAAATGCCTAGATGCTACAGATGGGTGAGCTGGAAGGTGGTGCTGAAACTACGATTGCAGCTACACTAATTCCTGTAGCTGGTGTAAACACCCCAAATTTTCACTCACCTTCTTGACATTTCCACCAATCATCACATTTCGGTTCTCCGGAACCAATGAAGGGGCAAAATGGTCATTTTCCAAGATTGTACCTTGCAGAAAGTCTAAAATTTCATCCTTGAGTTTCAAAACTTCTCTATTTAGACTCAAAGACATCTTCAAACTGCAAATTCTCAAAATCTCATGCTTAACCAGGAGCCAGAATTTTTAAATTCAAATTCAGAGTGGCAATTTTGTAGAATATGCCTTTTGCATAGCATTGCATGAGCATTTCATTGCACAACATGTCATTTCGAGATCCAGAACTCCTGATTTTCAAAAATTGTCAATCCAGATTTGATTTCTAAACTTTTCAAAATTGATTTTAAAACCCTGGGGTTTCAAAATTATCAATTCTTCCCATTTTACCCCCAAGACCCCGAATTACAAAAAGTCTTCTCAAGAAAACAATCTGGATGGTTTTGACATTTTCAAAATTTCGCCGGTTGGAAAGAGGGGGACACAATTTCAAAGTGCATAAGACTTTATTTCAAATTTTTACAAAAAGGCTCCGAATTTCCCTACTTCTTTCAAAATTTCGCCCTGAAGGACCATTTTTTTTAAGTTTTTGAAATCAAACCAAAATTCACATCGTGTTTTCCAAAACTAGCCTATTATTGTGAAAATTCCAAAATATCTCATTCGGCTTTTATTTAAAATAAGTGATGTGGGACCTGCCTCGAGGTGGGGGTCACACTCAAAGTCTCAAAGAATCTTTCCTATTTTCAAAACAGTGCCCACTGGAAAGGGGCGCCGATTTACAAAACCATGTTTTTAACTCAATTTTAATAAAATACTTAGTGGGCCCACATAGGTGGCACCCCACTAAGGCTTCTTGCCAAGAAAAGCAAAATTTTTGTTTTCTCAAAAAGCTTTCAAATTCAGCTGAGGTGGCACCACCAAAACAAAATCCTTTTTTTTTTTACTTTATCTTTTTATTACTTTTCAGCCCCAAATGGAGCCACCGTGAAAACCCTACCCAAAATCCACTTCACCTAAGTTTTAAATATCGGCTGAAGAATAGGAGTCGCCCCCTTCTCAAAACGGCGAGCCCCCTTTCTCAAAAGGATTTCAAAGTTTTAAAAGTTGGTTTCAAAAGTTCGGCAAAAGGGGAGAAAAAGGAGGAGTTTTGAAAGCATTGGCTATTAAAAGAAAAGGGGAAGGCCCAGCAAAGGGATCGAGAATCTCCCTTCACACCGGCTCTCTCTCCTGTTCACGACGGTTGCTGCTCTCACCTCCTTCAGCCCAGCATCCAGCAAAAGAAGACCTTCTGCGCTCCTCTTCACGGCTTCCCCCCTTGGCTAGCAGGAGGCAAAACCCGACGGCTCCTTCCCCCCTACCAGTTGCAACCCCTCATTTGTTCTTTCTGCCAGTTTCCTCCAACGAAGTTACAAGAAGCAGCATAAGAACGCCCAGCTTGCAGTAACAACATACCAGGAAATATCAGCTCCTGACAATCGATCCTGGACATTGAGTTGCTTCCTTCCGTGTATCGGTTTTCAAGAGCCCAGCCAAGAGGTGCACAGCCCAAAGATCAGGTGAGATTCTCATTCACTATCATGACATAACCATGTTGCATGAGCATTCCACCATTTTTGATTTCTGGTAGTGTGTCATGTTGCCTATCATGAATCCATTGTTTCAATCAATGAGGTTTACATCCCTAGTCGTTTCCCCCATGGATAATCGATGATGTCTTGCGATGATATCATCGATCTATCTAAACATCACATTTTGACCGAATTTCCTCTCTTCCCACAATCTAATTTTTTTGATGATTCTCACATCAGGAGCATTATAGCATTTTCCTGTCTGTGTCTTTTTTTTATCGCCTCTAGCATATCATTGATTCCTTTGTGAAGGTCTCTACCACAGGATAATGTCAATTTTATCAGAATTTTGCTAAAATAAAAACCCTTTTTTTTTTTGATCTACTGCTTATGCGTAGCATCTCCCCTGTTATGACCTTTTTTTTTTGTGAACTTGGTGGCTTTTTCACTCCCCTATCGTCCCACGCATATCCTGTGTTGGTATTAACATTGCCTAAATGATTTGCCTCTTAATAATGTCTGCATACACATACGGCTTGGGTGGAGCATATGCATCTCATCGAGCGATACCCGCAAGGGTTATCGTACAGCAAACAGTGTCTTTAACTTGGGCACAACAAATCTAAATCTTATTTTAATTTTCAGTTTTCTATATTTCCTGTATTTTATTATTTTTACTTCATTATCTCATTTCTGTTATCTAGCATATCGGTATGTCTGTAGCATATGTTATATCTTTCTTTTTTGTATGTCCTTTGCTTCAGATCTGTGTTTGAGCAATACTGCTAACCAATAGATTTCAGCGGTCTTTATAACAACGTTTAAGATCCTGATGTTAAAAGCTACTTTCTTAATAGCCGTTACATGTGTGTATCAGGTAATGGGTATGTTTGCAGGAATCTCTAATGCTTATCTTGATCCAATCCCTCCTACAAAAAAAAAAGGGGGGAAGAAGGAGGCTTGACATTAGGTCTTGCCACCAGTTTGTAATAAGTAACGTCCTGCAGTTTCCTACTTTTGTTGGTGTTTCGATCTTCATTAAAGAAGCCTAAAATGGAAATTTCCTAAGTCCAGTTCAGTCTCTAAATTTCTTTTATGCTATCTGTGTTGTTGATATTTGCAGAATTACGTATTGATGGTTCTTTTATTCATCACTGTTCCAATCATTACCCTGAGTATTGTGGGTCATGCCATCATGCGTTGTTTCATTCACTCTATAGGCCAGATTCACTGTGTATTAGTTGGTGCAAAGATGGTCTATTACTGTAATCCATCAGTCACATTTGAGTTTATCACATTTAGGTAATGTGTGTGTTATTCATCCTACATCTAATTTTCCATACCATGTTACCCACATATCTGAGTTTCACATTTGATATGCATTATCCCTGTACTGTATTTTAACAGCCTCTCATTTATTATCCTTTTCACTGTATGCCCCGTTTCTGCCCCCTTTATTTTCAGCATCACATAATAACATCATCATTTTTAAACTGTCCCTGTATAGCCCAACACATTTATTGAAACCATCTGAATGTAGTTGCAGAGTTGTTGTATATTATAAGAACTGTTGTATACATTGGCTGATTGCCATTAAAAGGCAATTTTGGATTTACTGGAATGATTCTAGGCGTATTCAAAACATGTATGACGGCTTGGTGTTTTATTTTACCAATGTTAAAGATGACTGATCATGTGCTGTTAGATGATGGCATATATGATTCCTATGATATTGTATTCCAAGAATCCATTAGTGTTGACAATAGTTGAATTTAAGTTAATGGGCGATGGTGCATCCGATGCCCACCTTGCTGTTTATGAAGAGCTAATAATTGAAGTTTATCCCTGCTGATGGTGGTGTCTACTTGCTGGTATATAATGAGGAGGGATGGCCACGTTGGCTGGAGTATTGTTTTTTTTCTCTTCTTTTCTTTTTCTTTTTGTTTTGTCTTTTGTCTGTCTCATGCCTACTGATTTTTCATTGTTTAGGAGTTTCTTCTAAGATGTATTCACAATGCACACCGTCTGAAGCTCCATAGCCTACCATTATATCAACCCCATGCTTATTATCCAGTAGATTCCCATTTCATGTATATATCGGCATCCTATTGTATATCATCAAATTTTGCTATATGTTATTATATCCCTTAGCATATTGGTATTGATTTTAGTTCTTCACACTCGAATATGTCATAGTCTATGGCTTCTGTATATTACATACGTACATGTGATCATTTCACATGTTCTCAATTATAAGGGTATTTACATATGTTTTTCTGTACATTTCCTCTCATGTTTGTATCATCACAAGCATTTAGGTAAATACTTTGTCCAGTAAATGTACCTCCATTATCACCTCTCACTTAGCATAAATTTAAGCATTTATATATATATATATATATATATTTCTCATTTAAAGTTTTCACGTAGTGCCTAGATATTATCATAGGCATTTCAGTCATGTTTTAGCCCCAATGTTGTATCTTTCTATTATAATCCAAGCGTAATTACTTAGGTATTGTCATCGATGAGAAATTTGCAAGTCTCTCTTTTGTATATTGTATTTCTGGTACAAATCCTTGTTTGCAGGAAAATCTGGAGGATGCTGATTCTTTTACATTCTATATTTTTTTTTTATTCCTTCCTTTACTTTGGTTTCTGCCAGAGATGTAATAATCAATTTGGAATAATATTTACTTTTATTGCTTAGATTAGGATGCATCTCATATAGTTTGATTTCAGCAATATCCTGTTTCTATGATTCATGCATTCTATTTCAAAAGCACTATGAATGTTCACGAATGGCACATGCACCAACTCTTAGGGAGTTGATGAACTCGGTGGAATCCATATTTACGGTCCTAGTCGGAATATGGACGAGACCCAGATCCATCATCTTTCTACTAGTCACATTGAGCCTACACTCTTAGGCTATCTTAAAATGCACATCATATTTCCAAAGTATTGTGCATTAAATCAACTAAACCCTGAACATATTCATGGCCACAGTCAGAATATGTGAAGGATTTATTTTGACTTAATACACATTTTCCAACAAATTTCTTAGAAAAACTTTCAAAAGTGCATTCATTAACTCATATCATTTGCATCATGAAATCATTGGTTTTCCCATGATTTTCTTAAGAAAACTTCATTCTCAAAGAAATCGATTTCTCAAGAAACTCTGAGTATCTTCCAAAATTGGTTTTCCCAAGTCAAGTTTTCACAGTTTTTCATAGAAACTTCTAAGTTGGATTTCCAAGATCAAAGTTTCCCTTGATTTTCCCTGGAGAATGTCATTTTCTTAAGATTTTCAAAAAAAGAGTTTTCCAATCTTTCTCAAGAATCAAATTTTCAAGGGTTTTAAGGCTAAGATTCCCAGGATTTCAATTTCCCAAGTTAAGTTTTCTTCTCCAATGAGTTTTCCTATAAATTTCCCATCATTTTCCTAAGAAAATTCTCAAAGTCCAAGTTTTCCTGAGAAGTGTTTCCCTTTTGGAATGTTCACCCTTTTTCTCAAGAATCTCTTCTATTTTCCCAGGATTTTCATCCATTCATGATTTTCCCACACCTTTATGAACTTTCTCATGATTTCAAAACTCCTTTCATCTGAGTTTCCTGAGAAATTGACTTTCCCTGAGAAATATCTTTCAACTCCAAATATTTTCCAAGCATACATCATGTTTTCCTACTTCCATTTTCCAAAATCTCATAAGCACATGCCTGAATTCTCTGTGCATTTAAGATAGAACATAATTTCGATAAATTTACTCAGTCAAGCACAATTTTGGTCCTTGGTTCGATTACCCCTGTTAATGGCGGCAGGAACGGTCAAACCTCGTACCGACAGGTCGAGCCCCATCCCATGGATTTTCCCACAATTTTAAAAAACGGAGGCGAGTATTTCAAAATAATTTCCAAAATCCGGCCAGGTTTGAATCGCGAAAGCGTCCTCTCTCTCTCTTCCGCAAGGAAGAGAAGATGGGGTAAAAATTTCGCGACGATAACAGGTTTGGCGACCGTGATGGGACCTGTCCTTGCCTGATCAAAAGTGTGTTTGACTTAGTTCAATTATTGAAACCGTGTTCACAAAATGTCAGCTCTTTTACTTTTTATATCATGTGAGCCTAGGAACCTAGATTCTGACCTAGCTGACATTGACTGCATATAGCTTAGGCATGGTTTGGTAGGACCATATTGAGGAGATATTTTCATGTTCACATAGACTTAGGTCTAAATACAACTCTCCTCAATTTAGGATCTGAATGCAAACAATGTATGCTTCTTCAAAGATTTTCAAAATCTATCTCTCTAGGACTTAGAGCCCGCTATTTCTCGCATGTGATCATTTTTCAAACCTCAATTACCTATCATTACCCGGTCTTCACGTTGCTGGGCTCTCTTCCAGAACCCTAGTTCGGGACAGAGCCTCACAATTGGGCCAACTATTTGGGTTAACACCCCCCTACCACGTACCGCGGGCCACAGCCCGAAGTATATCGCTAGGCACTCAAGGATGTTGGAAAACCTTACCTTAGAACCGGAGTTGAAATTCTATGCCACGTACCTCGAATTTCGGTTCTAGTATATCGGCATAACTAGATTGGACAAAGATGATCTGAACTTAGAGTTAGGGTTAGGGTCCTACAACTGTTTTCAAAATGATGCATCTAGAGTCAGCCTTTTAGGGAGTGTTGTATTTGCATAAATGTTTGTGTAGAATGTGATTGTATGTGTGTTATTTCCTCAATTCTTTATATTTTCCAATGTTTTCCCAACTTATTAGGCCTTTTTCAAAATATCCTTATTTTCCACAAGGTCTTTTTCTAAAAACCCTGGATGATTTTCTCAAATATCCAATTTCTTTCAAAACTCCAGGCAATTTTCCCATTCTACTTTTTCTACTGGATCTCAAATTTCCAGCTGCATTTTATATCCTGCCTGCAAAAATTTTCAAAAATTTCCCACATTTTTCTAAGTCTCATTCTAAGTCTTCCTCTGTTTTCAGTTCAATGGCATCCAGTCAAGTCGATCCTATCTTTTCTGAAGGTCACATCTCCTACGAGGTGCGACAAGGTCATCCTGAACATCGAGCCCTCAGCACCGAAACGTTCATTCCCCGGTGGTACTATTCTTGGCTCAAAAGCTTTTCTCGAATGTTCCCGGACCATTTGAGCGAGTGTGGATTAGAACTGGCGTCAGCAGTCGGAAAGCAGACCATCAATGGCAACCTGATCCATGCAATGGCGAAGCGATGGAATCCTCGGACGTGTACCTTCTGGTTCCCATGGGGAGAGATGACCGTTTTAATGGATGAATTTTCAGAGATCATGGGATTACCAGAACCAGCCGGTCAACCAGGAGATCCGTTAGAACATCAGTTCCTTATCAATGTCAAGGGTTTGTGTGATCATCGCAAAATTTTTCCTATTCTCTTGTTGGTTTCTCTCTCTTCTTTCTCTTTTCCTTTTCTAACCTCTATTTTCCTCCTTTTTGAAGGGAGGAAAATAAAAGAAAGAAAAGAAAGAGAGAAGAGAAAAGAAAGAAAAAAAGAGAGAAGAAGAATTCTTTTGCGGGTTTTCACTTGACTTTTATTTGAAAATATTTAGAAAATTACTCGCCTCCGTTTTTTAAATATATTGCGAGAAAAATTGGAGAGACGGGATTCGCTCGTCGGTACGAGGTTCGACCGTTCTTGGTGCCTTTACCAGGGGTAATCGAACCAAGGATCGAATCTATGCCTTTTGCTTTGCCTAAATATAATCTAAGAATTTATTCTAACTCTAAATGCACAAAGAATCATGCTTGTGCAATGCAAGGATGTATGTTCTTTTTCTTTTTTTTTTAAGACTTTTTGAAAATTTCTAAGTTATTCTGAGATGAATTCGGTAAGGGAGTGAAGAAATGATTGAGTTTAACTTTAGAACTTGAGATAGATCAGAGAAGTTCTAAGTCTTTAAAATAAATCAGAGTTGGGAAAATAAATGAGAAGGAATGACTAGAAGCTTTTGAAAATGAAAGGAGATGAAGTTTCAAAGTCAGAAATGGACTTTGAATTTAATCATGGATTTGGGAGAAGAAGATGAAGTTCTTTGAAGTGATATTGAAATTTGAATCTTAGAATGAATCTGAGAAAAACCAAATGGTATTTAAGAATAGAAATGGATTTAGGGAGTTCAAATGAGACCTGGAAATGGACTTGGATTTTGAAATCTTAGAATTGGGAATGGAATAGGATCTCAAAAATGGATTTAAGATCCGATGTAGAATTGGGTTCTGGATCCTAAGATGGATTTGGATCTGAAGTCTGAGATCCAAAAGTGAAATTGGAGTTTTGATCCTAAAGAGGAATTGGATCTGAACTGAGATCCAATATGAGTGTTGAATCTTGGATCCTAAAATGGATTTGGAGTTAAATTCAGAAGATGAATCAAGAATTTCTAAGTCTGATTTGAATTTGGGAAAAGGAATTTTAGAAATTGAATCTTGAATATACAAATGGATTTTAAAGTTAATTTGAACTTTGGATTTGATTTAGAATTTGGATTTTGAAATACAAGATGATTCTGAAGTTTCAAAGTCAAATGGGACCTTGAAATTGAATTCTTGAATCCTTTTGAGAAATAGAGTTGAATTTGAATTTATGAATAGGATTTGATCTGAGAAATGAAGGAAAGAAGAATCACTTGGAATTTTGAAAAGGAAATTTTGAAAATATGATGCAATTCTATCCTATATGGTGAATGAATTTAAAGAATCTTTTGAAATTGGATTTTGAAAAGCTATTCCATTCTTTAAATGATTTACAACAAGATTGAAGATGTAATACATCCTTGACTATGGTCATTGAATGTATTATATAATAATCTATATTTAAATTCAAGAGAAGAATAAAATACATTTGGTGCTTTTACAGAATTTAGAATGAAATTAACTCTCAATATACCCTGACTATGGCCATTGGTATATATTTTGAGTCAATTTTAAGTTAAATTCTAATAAAAGGAGAAAATATTTAAGGAAATATGATGAATTTTGAAAATGGATCCCGTGTTATTTCATAAAAGATAAAAATCCTAAGTCTTGTTTACATCCCGACTATGGCCGTTGATGTAAATCATCAACTTAGGATTAATTTATCTCTTACGAAATGGTGCACGTGTCATTCGTGTTTCACCATTGTGAGAAATAAAAGCAAAAAAAATGCATGAAAACAAGTAATTCATGATATTTGCAATGCTCATTCATTCTATCTAAAACAAGAAATGTAAATTCTCATTAAGATCTAACTATTACAATTCATGAAATGGAATTTACAACTCTTAATAATAGTGTCTCCCACATATTCCCTGCAAAACACATAGTTAGTATAAACAAATAGAGGAGGACTTGCACATATCATGTTGATTTCAAAGATACGAATTATGAGACATTTATATACTTACCTTGCACTTAATACCTCAAAATAATGTAGGTGATTCAGGCGTGGAAGTGTAGCCATTTAAAACATTTATGCACATATGTGTATATATATGTCATATATATACATATATATATATATACTAACATATATATATAGATATACATATATATATATATACATATATATATATATTAACATATATGTAGAATAGGTGACTGACAGCGGGCGTGTGGATACAGGGGATAGGGGATGAATGAGATGCCAAAACAAAGATAGATGAAATTCAGCAAAGCAAAGAGAAATGCCGTAGAAAATACAAAACAGGGTAATGCCATGGTATAGATATAACGGATGCCAAGTATAGATGGAAATAAGAGTATGAATATACGCATACCTGAAGGTAGCAGAGTAAATGCACAGTTCAAGGATCAAATTGCACGGCATTTTCTGTGATGATGTTGAGGAGAGTGAACTTCATGGTGAGTAGTAGGAAATGCTATGACAGGGATGATGAGCAGTCCTCATATCCTATCCAGAAATTGGGTTCATGGTGATATCGAATACAAAGCATATGGGTTTCACCATGGATCAGACCCCGGTAGATGCTGAATTACATTAATGACCAATGGACATTTGAAAGCATGATAATGTAAGTAAACCAATGGAATTACAGAGGATTCAAACCAAAGCAACAAGTAAATCAGAGAGTCTATCGGTTGCCATAAAGGTGAGGCAAAAAAAAAATGCTGGAGGTTCAATGAATTATATAAATGGAATGCTGCTAAAGACCTGTCCCAACACAAGCTAAAATGAGGCAGACTGTCAATTAAAATTTAGAAAATAATCGTGGAATCAAACAGAATTATTACAAACCAAATATAGCAAATCAATTACGATAAGCAAGAGAGGGATATAATGAAATCAGAGAAAGAAAGTAGAGTAAAAAAAATGATGCATTGAGGAACATTTTGCAGTAACATATGTACATATACCCAAGATTTCACAGACTCACATGCTAGAACGCCCCAGTGAATCACCTTTATTGCCTTTTTGAATATTACCCTATACCAATGAGGCTGCGAAAAGTTATAAGTAGCATATACCGACTTTTCACTAAGATTTGAACTGGTACTTAAGTCTGAAATCGAGATTTAAAAAGATACAGGAGGCTTTGAAGAACCTATCTTTATTGAATATCTTGACTGTAAGCACATTGTGTAAATGATTCAAAGAGGCATAGAAATGTGTTTTTTTTTTTTAGTAATACAGGGGCCAACAGATGGTCAGCAGGGCTTACTTAAATGATAAATTTGACGCCACGTACACAGATTACTGAATGAATATTTCAAATAAGTGCCTGTCCTTATCCTAGGCCAAGCTTTATCTTGCGACTATTATGATACCTACCTTGCAGCGCAGGTTTTAAGGGGTGAAGCAAACAAAATGACCCCAAAGTACAACTCCTTCCTTGTTCATCCCGTAACATCCAAGGCAGCCCCTTAGACCAAATAACCTTGGTATAATCTAATGCTCACAAAAATGGGGATTCCGTCATACCTACCTTCTGGAAAAGGATGGACCATTCAGAATATGAAGGTCTTGTCCTTCTTTCCAGAGCATCACATAGACACCTTCCTCCACTGTGAGATGAGAAATCTTTATTTGAGAACTAATTGTTGTGCCGACACAGGTTCTTCCCATCGATCAATGACAGCAGACATCATGGAAAAAAAAATATTTTAACAAGACAAGTAGAGAATTCATATTTACAGGGCTGTCAAGGATATTGCCAGATCCATGAACTGGATTAAGGCCCCTAATCATTTTAATCATCTTCAATTCCACCCTATCCGACCTTAGTCTAGCTTAGATCTGAATCTGTAAATGCAGAGGGAGGAACAATGCTGGTTTCGTTTGCCAGAATCTCCTTTTGGAGATTATAATGTCATAACAAACACATTTATTTGGAAGATCAACGAACTGTAGCCAAGCTTCCTCCATCAGTAACAGTATTGATTTTCAAATTGACATCGGTTTTCAACTTGTACATGGCAAAACATCAATAATGTGAGTCATGATGCTATACAGGTGCAGAATGATACTAAATATTGGGGGAACACCCTAGACACGACTGAACTATGATGTGGATGGGATTGGTTTTTTTTTTTAGCATGCCCTTGCCTGCCGATACTGGATAACTGCATTAACTCACATATAGAATCTGACACTTCATGGTAGAGACAAAGATTGTCATCTGATAGTGTAATAACCACAGGCTGGAATATTGAAACGAGTGAAAAAGGCAACACCGAATGCCTTTGTTATGGTATACCATGACTTGGATTCAGGGAGACATTGAACAAGAAGGGTTTACAATGTCGCTAGTCAATGCATTAACAGGAATGATATTGATATGGCTATGATGAAACGAACTTTGTCAACAGCAAAATGCCTATAATAAGATGCTGGAAAACTAAATAACTCAAAAGAAGAGATTGAGAACATGAAAAGTGATAGTGAAATGATAACTAAAGGGGGACAAATCATGTCTTCTTGGGGAAAATTCAAAAGAAATACAAAACCAGCAAGATGATTATGACCATCAGAAAACGAGAGATCAGGGGATCGATTGAGGCTCTTCACGAGATGAGTCTGATCTGAATTTTTGAATCAGACCGGACATCTCTTTTTGTGAGTCATAGCCAGATGCAAGATGATGACGAATTTCAGTTGAAATTATAAAAGAAATGTCAATTTATCGAAACATAGAGCATAGACATGGAATTACACAATTAAAAATAAATAAAAGAAAGACAGAAAATGTGGGAGTTCTAAGACTCCATTGATATTACACGGAGGTAGATCGATATTGCCATAGGCAATCCGATGCTACCGGATGTACTTTAAGTAGATTAAACAGAAAGAAAACTAAAAAAAAAAGAAAAAAACAAAAGAAGGAAGAAGGGTACTCACTTGACAAATGAATTCCTGGAGGAGGGATGTATACGAAGGGAACCTTTTCAGAGCATTGTCGTCAGAGAGATAGAGAGCTCCTGGGCCCGGAGTGGTGAAGGCGGATGCTTTTGATTCTTGATTCCCTGGAAATCCTCTTCTGCTGAAGAGGAAGAGAAAGAGGATTAGGAAAACAGAGTTGGGGAGGAATCGGATGCAATGGGGAGGTGAGAGCGGATCGGTGAAGGAGAAGAAGGTGGAGGGGTAGAAGACGATCCGGAATGGGGCGTCCTGCATGCCCTTTTAAGGAGGAGGAGAGGGTTCTGGAAGGACCGATGGTTGCGCGTCGTTGGAAATCGAGGGTGGAGGATTTAGGAGGTTGATCCAATGGTAGAGTTGGAGGGAGCGACGCCATGGCTGAGGTGTAGAGAGGAAGAAAGTTCTGGAGAGGGGGGGGGGGAGGCGCCTCCGTAACTCTCTTCTACGAAGAGTCTTCATCAAAACCCTAAAAAAAGACAAATTTCAAAGGGACCCCTCATTTTTCAGGTTTTTTGCACATAGGGGGTTCCCTAACAAATTTTTGCAAAAAGAAGTTTTCTCAAAAACCCGATTTTTCAAAAAGGGTGTTTTCAAAAAGATTATTTTGCAAAGAATGGTTTTTCAAAAGAGGTTTTCTTCAAAAACTAATTTTTTGTTTCTTTTCTATTTTGCATTTTCCAATTTTTTTGTATTTTTGTAGTAGAAAACTAAAATTTTAAAAGAAAACAAAGTTTTAAACACTGAATTTTTGTATTTTTCTGAGAAATATTTACAAAGAGTATTTTTCTGAGAGTTTCAGACTATTTTGGAGAAATTTCTTCAGAAAGTGGGTTTGGACCCAAGTTTTGAGAAAATGTTCGAGTTTTTAAAACTCAAATCAAGGAATACAACGTAATGGATCCAAACGGATGTCGGATGGACTGTTCGAGCTATTTAAAGGCTATTTTTGGTATTTTCTGTAATTTTAATTTAAAATTTGAACAAGGAAACTTAGATTTGGATCTGGACATTGGATCCAGATCCAAAATCAATTTAAACATATGAAATGAATTTAATTTCAATAAAACTTTAGAAATGAACTGAAATTTATATTTAAAAATGACACATTTGCTCAAAAAATGAATTTAGGGGCAAGAAGGGAATATTTAAAAGATTTTGAAAAATTTGGGGTGTTCACAGTTTGGACCCCCGAGATTCATTAGCTCGCATGACAGGCCGTCGATCCTGGCCCCTGATCCAGTTAGAGGGAAATGAATATGTCGACCTGCTTGAGTTGTACCGCCAGTACGGGACCTTCGTTGAAGTCAGCTCGTTATCAAGAACAACTAAAGAAAGGATTCAGAATGCAATGGTTCTGTGTACTGTAGGATTATCCCTCTTTCTAGATGGACAAAACTACATGGACATCAGAATAATCCAGCTTATGAGAAGATGGGGAAGTCGGCAAACCAATCGCCTCTCCATAGCCATGGCGGCGCTCGCCTTCCTATATCGTGGTCTGACTCGATTCTCACTTGGAGAATCCATCTTAGTTGAAGGTTGCATCTACGCGCTTCAATCCTGGTTCTTCCAGCATGTTTTAGTCCGAGCAAACTCTTTTAGATACAATGGACTAGAACTCCTTCCAGTGGTGCAGTACCGATCCATGATCAACAACATTCAAGAAGATGACATTGTCTGGGACTATTTTGATCGACAGTTGTCTCCTCCCAGATATACGTACACTTACGGCAAGCGGTTCAAGTTGTTGGGACCTTTCTTCTGCACTTACTACCAACCGGAGCGATGTGTTCGGCAATTCTCCCAGAGGCAGCAGTACGTCGAAGCCCGACTGTTATCAGGAGCTATGGCAGAGTTCGATCTCACCTCCGCACAATGGTCCGAAGCATATCATTCTGCCCGCTACAGCTGGGATTCCTTTGTCTCTCTTAAAATCTTTCCTGGTCCTAGAGTGTTTGTTGATTATCGTGAATGGTGGCAAATTGTTTGTCCTCCACCTCTTTGTCAAGATCAATAAAAGTTTAATTTTCTCATTTCAATAAAGTTTTCTTTCTCTCTATTGTGGTTCGACGACCTCGCCTAGGTAACAAGGCACATTTTCGTTGTTTATTTCTCTTTCTAAGAATGACAACACAATTGTTGTGATTCCCGCGACGACTCGGTCCCTAGTAACGGGATAATTTTTTCAAATTGTCTACCATATTTTCAGCAAATATTTCTTCCAAAAAACCAATTCCTCCCGAATCTAATCAGGTCTTTACCCTGCAGAGAGCATCCATAACATTTGATGGTTCAGACAAGATCAGGCAAAAGAACAACGGCATCGCAGTACTCGTCAGCCTCAGAAGAAGAGATGGGCTCCCCCCGATCCGAGAAGAGTCAAGAGCAACAACAAGAAGACGATGGCATAGGCCCTCAAATGTATGCCATGTTTCGCAAGATGATGAATAAAATGATGAATGAGCAGCCCGGGACCAGCTCAGAAAGGAATCCATTTAGAGAAAAGTTCCATGGTCACAGGAATAAGAAGGCTTCCAAAAGGCAGATTCAGCCAGAGGAAATCTCAGATGAATCAGACTCCATTGAAGATACAGATGAAAAATATGAAGTGCCTCTGGCATTTCAGAAGCGTGGCCAAAGTAAAAGCCACAAATCAAAGAGCCGAGATAAAAAAGAACCTTTGCAAGCGCAATTCAGGGAAATGGCTCAAGTTGTTAAGGATCTCCAAGCCCGCGACAAGGGCACGAAAGTCTTCACCAGCGAAGACTTCTACGACGGCTTAGAAGGGGATGATGATCTGGAAAATCTTCCCCGTAAATTTATCAAGTTCGACGGTTCTTGCGACCCAAAAGCGCATCTCGCCACTTTCTTTGCTGAATGCTCGAGGTTCAAAAGGGATAACCGAGCATTGTTTCTACGCTTCCCCCGCAGCTTGGAAGGAGTTGCAGCTAAGTGGTATGCTGATCATATCAACCCCATCGAGCTCAAGGAGTTCGACAAAGTTGTGAATCTATTCATTGAACGCTTCTTGTTCAACATAGAGGCGCTTCCTACATTAAGTCATCTCTGCAATTTAAGGCAGAATGAGAATGAAAAAGCACGGGACTTCATTCACAGATGGAGATCGGCCTGTAATAAGATGAGAGATCCTATCTCGGAAAGGCATGCACTATCCCTAATCCTCAACAATTTTTCGCAGCCGTTAAGAGGATTGATCTCCACAGCGCCATCCAGGACCTTCATTGAGTTGACTGAGCGAGCCGAATGGCTCGAACTGAGTGTGGAAAACGGAGTCTATGAAGGCTTCACATTCTCCAAGAACAACTCCCAAGGTGAGCAGAAGAAGAAAGCTCACTTCACCTATTCTGCCAACAACAACAACAACAGCAGTCGGAATCAGTACAAAGGGCAGAAGAAAGATTACTGCTACGACTCAGGAAGTTCAAACAGCAAAGATCAGAAAGGAAAACCTGCCCCTCAGTACAACAAGCCTCCTCAGCAGGATCAAGGGCCAAAACTGCGCAAGAAAGCTAAGCATGAAGGGTGGAGTTACGACAGAAAGTTTACTCCTCTTGACCAAACACTCGAGGATGTGCTCGAGTATATGCTATCAAAAGAAATGGTTAAGTTGCCGAGATTGGCTGATCCCCTGTGCCCATGGAGAAATGGAAAGATTAGTTCTGCAAGTTCCACAGGACAGTAGGGCACAACACTGAGAACTGCTTTGTTCTCAAAAACATCGTGCAAGATCTCATTGAAAAAAATCTTTTAGTGGAAGGAGAAGAAGAAGAGAAAATGGATATTCTCAATCAGCCATTTCCTCCACATACCACAGTTGTAGTGTCTGCACAACCATTCCTGCCGCATGAATGCATCAAGCCGTGTTCTGCACAAGATCTTCAGGTTCAGCACCAGGTGTCAGTACTACGACAAGCAGCTCCTGATTCTAAGAAGATGGATCTAATCTCGGCATTCGGCAAAATGAAAGTTTCTGAAGCACCTGTGAAGTCAGTCCCCAAGTCAAAAGGAACTCCTGACTTCTTCAAGCAAATCATCAAACCTAGGCTGGAAACTTCAACTCAGAAGCCTCTGACCGCTCTATCTAATGTTTTCATCTTTGATTTGGCCAAGAATTCTAGCAAGCACCAGCGAGTACTGGATGATTTACTCAGGAAAATCAAAGTTAAGCCCAGTACCTCTCCTGAAGACATGGCACAGATTGTGAACTCTGCCATGACCAATGCACCAATTACCTTCTCGGATGAGGACCTTCCAAAGCCTCATTCATTTCATAATAATGCTTTGTACATCGTCGTTCGAGTCAGAGGGATGACAGTACCCCATGTGTTGGTCGATGGAGGCAGTAGCCTCAATATTTGTCCCGAGATGACCGCAAAAGCATTAGGGATCAAGGATGAAGAATATATTCCAGATCCCATCACTATATATGGATTTGACAACCATGGTCAAACAGCCAAGGGCAAGATATTTCTAGAGGTATTCATCAACTACTCGGTGTACTCCGTCCTTTTTCACGTGGTTAATGTACCACCTACCTACAACTTGCTGCTCGGAAGGACGTGGATTCACAATGCTAATGCAGTGCCTTCCACCCTGCATTAATGCGTAAAGTGGTCAAAAGGTGGAATGATTACCACAATACTGGGAGAAGACCCCGAAGAAAGGCTCCCACAACCCATGATTCCTCGGCCATCATTCAATGCGGATATTCTCAGCATCAGGGAAAGTGAAGAGATCAATCTCGGAGAGAATCGAGAAATACTTCAGGCATCCTCAGAACTATCTCCGCACACGGTAGCCATGACCCAATGGAGAGGTCCTCAATTCTTCAAGGTTGGAGGCTGGATCAACTACAGCACCATTAAGGATCATCCCTTGTTTCCTCAATTCATGAAGTCAAGAAAGGGATTTGATTTGCTCCTGAAACATGGTTATCAACCCTTCAAGGGACTCGGCAAAAACGAGGATGGCCGCATCGAGCCAGTGATCCAGAAGCATCGTCCCCACAGAGCAGGACTGGGGTTCTCCAGCGGAAGCTCGCCAAAGAAGACGGTTTTTGTCAAAGGGGCACATTGAAGACCATTTGTTATTTCTTTCCATTCTTTTCAAAATAAATGTCTCATTTTATCAAATATCATTGATCAATTCAATCAATAAAATTCCAAGTTTCTTTGTCTATCTGGATGCCATTTATTCTCTTTCTGTCTATCTTTCAATTTTATGCATGATTCTCTTCAAATGATTGCTTGTCTTACTATAGGCCGATTTATCTGAACCAAATTTTTCATCCAAAAATTTCAGAATGTCTTCCCGAGCAATCAAGAAACTCGTTCTCAATCCAAACACTTTCCAGAAGTCGGCGGCAATCCACAGAGTCAAGGCAAGCACCGAAGATAGCAAGAGTGCAAAGCAGTTAGATGATTGTGCAGAATATGATCAGTCTCTTCAGGAATTACCAGAATTCGCCTCAGTTTAGAAGCAAGATGAACCATCTCCTCTAGTACAAGATCCGACTGAAGATGTCAATATCGGTTCAGAGGAAGATCCCAAAATTCTCCAGATCGGAACCAGTCTGAGTCCGGAAGAAAAGAAAAGGCTTACAGATTTTCTCAAGCGGCATGAAGAAGTGTTCGCATGGACATATGAAGACATGCCGGGCTTAGACCCCAAATTGGTCGAACACCGACTCATCTTGAAGCCAGATGCTAAACCAGTTAAGCAGAAGCGGAGAAAAATGGATCCAAGAATAGAACAGCAGGTCAAAGAAGGACTTGAAGATTTGCTCAAAGCAGGATTTATCCGAGCTATTGACTACCCAGATTGGTTAGCCAATATCGTCGTTGTCCCAAAGAAAAGTGGCAAAGTGAGAATTTGCATAGACTTCAGAGACCTCAACAAGGCAACTCTGAAGGATGACTACCCACTTCCAAGCAACGATCTTCTAGTCGATAGCACGGCAGGACATGCTATGTTCTCTTTTATGGATGGATATTCCGGCTACAATCAGATTAAGTTGGCCGCCCGCGACCAATCCAAAACTTCTTTCACTACGCTTTGGGGCACTTTCTGCTATACAGTTATGCCTTTTGGGCTGAAGAATGCTGGAGCAACTGATGTCTTCTTTTAAATCGTTGTAATTTTGAAAAGATTTTTATATGAAAAACATGTGAAAACCAGACATTAAATAATAAAAATCGGTTCTCACTAGTGGATGAGACCGGGTCGAACTCAGGGAACGGGAATATTTCGTATTCAAACACACAAGTCTAAACTATTCTTTATTGCCGAATTATTGAAATGTAAAGTGTTCAAGAAAAGTAAAAACAACTAACTATTACAACAAATGAATACCCTTCGCAGAGGGCGTAAAGTGCAATATTTATAAACCCAATTAAAATTCTAAGTCTAAACTGAAAAGTAAAAATCTTCTATCTTCGTACTTCATGTCATGTAGTCTCTTCTGCTCCAATCTCGTGCAATCCTGCACAAGTCAAACGAAACACAAGCAGTACCAGAGAAAGAAGAAATAGAATGTACTAAAATATACTACTAATCGCTAAGAATACGAAAGAAATCATTAAAGAAATCTAAATGACAATTTTAAATGCAAATGATATATTTTTTTTTCTTATTGAGTCTAGCTAACTACTTGCAACTATTTTTAATATCAAAGAATCAATCAATCAACTAAGTAGCCTAATATCAAAATACTAAGTAAGCTAAGTACTAAGTAATATCTAAAAAATCAGCTTAATCCTTATCATCAGATAATTTGATATCTCAAACTGAATCCAAATATCCAATTAAATCGGTCCAGCATCATATCATTCTTGCCGGAAAAACAAATAGCAAAGTGATAATTCTGATAGACTGAAATTTCTTAAAATATTTAATCAATTGAAAAGTTCAGTTGTCAATTACAGGAAATCAAAAATGTTGATTCCAGTTATCAGGCAATTAATCAAATACGATGATACTTCAATCAAACTAAATCCAATCAATTAAGCAATACTCAATCAGTTTATGGATTCAGAGATAGTTCCGGCAATTCAAGAAGGCTCAGGTTTTCATTGCAAATGTGAAGAGAGTCCGGCTGAAAACAGATCAGATGTATTAAAAACTAGAAATCAGGTAACCGAACAAAATTTGGATTCAATCTTGATCGCCGGAAAATATATCGCCGGAAAAAAAAAAAACAAAGATATCAATCAAAAATTTTAGAGCATAGTATTGTAATCGATGACACTATGGATTTCAGACTATCAATTTCGAATCAAAGTTCATTTAACTACAGCATCAATTACAAAAATCAAAGATCGGAAAAAAATTGGAAACAGAAATGATCGAGTAAACAAAACTTTTTTTTCTTTCTGTTTTGATTTCAACTCCTTTTTTTTTTTAGTTTTTACTACACAGCATTACAAACAGAATTCATTGAGGAACCTGCAGAAGAAGAAGAAGAAGAAGGAGTTCTGAACACTTACCGTGAAATGAAGAAATCGGAGAAGAGGTGGCATCCACCTCGTGCGCTGCCACCGATTGAAGACTCCTTGCCACCGGATGATGAAGATCTATGCTGGAAGAAGAAGAAGAAGAAGATGATAAAGAAAAGTACTCAGCACTCACCGTGAATCTAAGGGTTAGAGGAGAATGTGGCGACCTCCACCACCACTGCCATCGTCGGAAGGAGGATAGACAGAGAAAGAGGAAGAAGAAGAAGTTTAGGGAAAGGGCACCGACAATGGTGGAGGGAAAGAGAAAAGAGAGGGAATAGAGGGAAAGAAGGGAAAGAAAGGCTCAGACGTGAATGGGAGGAGGCGCCCTTCCGCTCTCTGTTTTTGGGGGTTTTAAGAGCAACAAACCGGCTGGAACCGGTTTGAAACAAATGCAAACCGGTTCCAGCCGGTTTTATTATTATTTTTTTTTAAATTCAAACCGGTTCAGCCGGTTTATTTATGATTTTCTCAATTTTTTCCAAGAAACCCAAACTGTGTAAACCGGTTGGTTATTTTATATATTTTTTTCAATTTTGCAAAAACAAAAACTATGTAAACTAGTTTATTATAAAGTTTTCAAAAATTAAAATCAAAACTAAAAAAAACTATTCTAGCTATTTATATTTATATATTTTTTTCTTTTCTAAAAAACAAACATTTAAAATGATTTTAAAAACTATTTTTTTCTATTTTTTTATTTTATTTTTAATTGAAAACTAACACTATACTACTATGAATATAACAAAAACTAAAATATGTATAAAAATGTAAAATAAAACTATTTTTCATGCATTTTCTATTTTTAAATCATTTTAGCACATTTACTCAAAAACTAACATAAAATTGGGTTTTTAAAATATTATTTTATAAAATCATGCATATTTTAATGTTAATAAACCCTGAATTATATGCATGATCAAATACCCCCATGCTTATGTTTTGCTAGTCCTCGAGCAAACTAGAAAAATGCAAGAAATCAAACTATCACCTAACTCACTTTCGTAGGAATCACGGTTGCATTTAGCTCATGCAACAAGCCCTTTCAACCCCTGGGTTACCCCAGTGGACGAGTAAGGTCTCGTGAGGGTTTGCAGTGATGCTACCCACAAACGTCTCTGTCATGTATGCATAATATTACACATCCTCACAATCAGTAGATAATCAAAGACTTTATTTTCACAAATATTTCCTGTTATTTCAAAATCATAATATAATTAGAATCTTTTATGTACCACCACAGAAAAAGAATTTCTTTCACTTTTCTAAAAATCACATGTATTTATGTTTTATTCTTAGAAAATCCAATAAAAACATATTATTATTTACTTATCCTCACTCATATGTTTTCTACACAGGTTTTCTCAATCACACTTCTAAGCATTGAACTTTTCTTTCTTTTTAAGCTCTTTTCTCTCTTTTTTTTCTTTTCACGCTTTTTCTTTTTGCGCACTTATTTTTCTCTTATAGCTTGCGTGTGGTCTGCTTTTATGCCTTGTGCAATGACAATATCTTTTATACTTTTTCAATGCATACCAAAAGATATCAACTAAGACATAAAAGTGACTTCCTTCATTCACCTTTATAACATGAGAGTCAAATATTTCAACTTGTATCTGTTCTCAGTTACTTAGGTTCACGAAGTTTTCCACTCTCTTTTTCGAAATGGAATTAAAAGTTTCAACTTACATCTAAGTTCCATCTACTAAGGATTGTGGAATTATCCAAACAACCTAACGCATGCTTTTTCTCACTTTTTGAGCTCATTTTTATGCTTTTGTTCATTTGCTTAGTTTTTCAAAAATAGAACTGTGCATATTCATATTTATGATTCAAAATAAATTCTAACATGTATCTATCATCATTTCTTTGAAATCCGCATAAACAACCATAATTTTTAGATCTATGTCAGAAAAAAATTTCGTGGGGCTTAAAAATCCTCTAAAAACATTAGATTTGAAATAACATTCATATAAGTTCAAACTCTTTCTTTAAAAATCTACTTTTCATGAGATATGTGTAAACATGTGCAAGAACGTAAACAGAAATATCAAGGTGTGCACTCTACACCCTCCCCCATGCTTGAATGACACTGTCCCAGTGGCACTCCCCCATGCTTGAATGAAACTAAGTGAATGCACATGAGAGAAATAAATGAGGGAAAAGAGTAGAATGACCTGACATGAATTAAAAATGCACGTTCTATAAATGTAATGAATGCAATGTACACATGACAAAACATGAAAACCATGAATGAAACAAAAAGAACATAAAAAACTCATGAATAAAACTAAAAAGTAAAAAACAAAATAAAATCTATAAATTCTAAGCAAATCTAATAATATACAAGATATGGGTTGCCTCCCATAAAGCGCTAAGTTTCACATCCCCAGCCAGACGGATCCCTGGAAAAATCCTTCATCGTCCATGAGATCAATGGACATGAAGTCAGACTCAACCGGGCTCTATGAAGAAAAGAGTGCCATCTGTGACACTACGCACTGTGTTTCCATCCCTTCTACCTCCAAATGTAAGATCATAACTCTCTCGACGTGAAGAACAAAGATTAGTCTCATCTGAGAGACTGGTCAAGAATCGAGAGTCTAGGACCGATCGAGTATCAATGAATGCTACTTCAGACAAGTGGTGAATATGATCAGGCTTGACTTGGTCAAGCACCTTCTGCATCTGCACCTCTTGCTTACTCAAAACGATTGGTGATCCTAAAGGCTGAGAAAATGGGGCTTTATATGATGAAAATGTATGCTGTGAGTAAAGCCCCTTCTGTTGAGGTATCATAGAGATCGACTCGTCAGTAGAAATGATATGGGGTTCATGAGTCGATTCCTAAGTAGGGTGACACGCCTTCCCATACTGAAGGGATGTAACAGATTTGACTTGCTCATGATGTGAAGTAGTGGGTTGCAAGTCAAATAACATGGAATCCTCTCCCTTGGATGTGACAACAGACTGACTATGAAGGTTCCCCTGACTTTGTCTACTCAATGTCTGAGCTAACTATCCCATTTGAGTTTCTAGCTTGGCTATTGACTGCGTATGGGAACAAAGAGTGGCCTTGATATCAGAAAAGGCTTCTAACATCTTCTTTTGAAATGATGAACTTGGAATGGGCTCCTGAGGAGAAGGTAGACAATACTGGGGATGAACCTGTGGAAATATAGGATGCGAGTAACCTTGTGAAGGGTTACTGGGTCTATACTGTGTCTGAGAGGGCTGATGGGATGGGGAAATAAACTGGTTTCGCCAACCTGAGTTATATGAAGATGTAAATGAATCGGGCATGGGTTTAGCAAAACCTTGGGCAGCATTCACCTGCTCCTGAACGAATTCAGGATATAATGGCGCTGCCGGACAATCCGCAACACAGTGTGCAGGGCTAGCACATAGCTTGCACACTCTTTCTACTGGATTTCTCGAGGAATTGGCTAGGAATTGATCTAACTTCCTAGTCAATTGGTCAACCTTGGAGAGATGTAGTCCTATCGAACCGTGAAGACAAATTATGATGCATCGTGTTTTCACTCAAGGTCTCAAATAGAGACCACGCCTCATCTTCACTCTTGAGCATAAAAGTGCCCCCACAAGAAGAATCAACCATTTGACGATGCTTTTCAGTAAGCCCGTCATAAAAATACTGCACCAACTGCCAACGAGGCACCTGATGATGGGGACACTTGCGGAGAAGATCTTTCAATCTCTCCCAAGACTCGTGAAATTGTTCTCCCTCAATTTGAGAAAAACTGGTTATAGCTTTACGAAACTGGTTCGTCTTACCAATTGGGAAATATTTTTTTAAAAATTCTCTTTGCATTCCTTCCCAAGTAGTAATACGAACCGTCTCAAGAGTTTTTAGCCAGTGCTTGGCTTTATCTTTGAGAGAAAACGGAAACAAAGTCAACCTCATAGCATCGTCTCCAAAATAATTGATTCGCACAGTCGAGCAAATCTCAAGGAATTCGTCGAGATGACGATATGGGTCCTCATTAATAAGGCCATAAAACGAGGGTAACATTTGAATCACACTGGCCTTAATCTCAAAATGGCTCGCTCCTACATCAGGTCTCGTGATGCAGGAGGTGGGAGTATACGTATTTTGCATGAAGTACTCCCTCAAAGGACGGATCAATTGATGATCGTCAGCCATTGCGCACACCTTGGAGTAGACCGGTGTAGCACACGTCCTAACTTTGGGTTTTCTACCTAACTAACGCACTAAGCGGCCAAACCACGCAAACCACAAAGCGAGTGAACTAAAAACAATAAAAACTAAACAAACACCACGCCGTTACACATAACAGAGATTATGCATTAAAAATATGAAATCTATGTGTACGGTACCAATCGTACACAGTCACCTCTAAGGGGATCCTAATAGGTGGGCTGTGCAGAAAAGTAAGCTCGTCTCTAAGATATGCACATACGTGGTTCTAGACCTAAATGCACACAAACACTAGGCAATAAAGCGAATACTAATATTTCGCCGTTCCCCGGCAACGTCGCCAAAAATTTGATGTCTTCTTTTAAATCGTTGTAATTTTGAAAAGATTTTTATATGAAAAACATGTGGAAACCAGACATCAAATAATAAAAACCGATTCTCACTAGTGGATGAGACCGGGTCGAACTCAGGGAACGGGAATATTTCGTATTCAAACACACAAGTCTAAACTATTCTTTATTGCCGAATTATTGAAATGTAAAGTGTTCAAGAAAAGTAAAAACAACTAACTATTACAACAAATGAATACCCTTCGCAGAGGGTGTAAAGTGCAATATTTACAAACCCAATTAAAATTCTAAGTCTAAACTGAAAAGTAAAAATCTTCTATCTTCGTACTTCATGTCATGTAGTCTCTTCTGCACCAATCTCGTGCAATACTGCACAAGTCAAACGAAACACAAGCAGTACCAGAGAAAGAAGAAATAGAATGTACTAAAATATACTACTAATCGCTAAGAATACGAAAGAAATCATTAAAGAAATCTAAATGACAATTTTAAATGCAAATGATATATTTTTTTTTCTTATTGAGTCTAGCTAACTACTTGCAACTATTTTTAATATGAAAGAATCAATCAATCAACTAAGTAGCCTAATATCAAAATACTAAGTAAGCTAAGTACTAAGTAATATCTAAAAAATCAGCATAATCCTTATCATCAGATAATTTGATATCTCAAACTGAATCCAGATATCCAATTAAATCGGTCCAGCATCATATCATTCTTAACGGAAAAACAAATAGCAAAGTGATAATTCTGATAGACTGAAATTTCTCAAAATATTTAATCAATTGAAAAGTTCAGTTGTCAATAACAGGAAATCAAAAATGTTGATTCCAGTTATCAGGCAATTAATCAAATACGATGATACTTCAATCAAACTAAATCCAATCAATTAAGCAATACTCAATCAGTTTATGGATTCAGAGATAGTTCCGGCAATTCAAGAAGGCTCAGGTTTTCATTGCAAATGTGAAGAGAGTCCGGCTGAAAACAGATCAGATGTATTAAAAACTAGAAATCAGGTAACCGAACAAAATTTGGATTCAATCTTGATCGCCGGAAAATATATCGCCGGAAAAAAAAAAAACAAAGATATCAATCAAAAATTTTAGAGCATAGTATTGTAATCGATGACACTATGGATTTCAGACTATCAATTTCGAATCAAAGTTCATTTAACTACAGCATCAATTACAAAAATCAAAGATCGGAAAAAAATTGGAAACAGAAATGATCGAGTAAACAAAACTTTTTTTTCTTTCTGTTTTGATTTCAACTCCTTTTTTTTTTAGTTTTTACTACACAGCATTACAAACAGAATTCATTGAGGAACCTGCAGAAGAAGAAGAAGAAGAAGGAGTTCTGAACACTTACCGTGAAATGAAGAAATCGGAGAAGAGGTGGCATCCACCTCGTGCGCTGCCACCGATTGAAGACTCCTTGCCACCGGATGATGAAGATCTATGCTGGAAGAAGAAGAAGAAGAAGATGATAAAGAAAAGTACTCAGCACTCACCGTGAATCTGAGGGTTAGAGGAGAATGTGGCGACCTCCACCACCACTGCCATCGCCGGAAGGAGGAGCTTCCACCATTGCCATCATCGGAAGGAGGATAGACAGAGAAAGAGGAAGAAGAAGAAGTTTAGGGAAAGGGCACCGACAATGGTGGAGGGAAAGAGAAAAGAGAGGGAATAGAGGGAAAGTAAGGAAAGAAAGGCTCAGACGTGAATGGGAGGAGGCGCCCTTCCGCTCCCTGTTTTTGGGGTTTTTAAGAGCAACAAACCGGCTGGAACCGGTTTGAAACAAATGCAAACCAGTTCAAGCCGGTTTTATTATTATTTTTTTTTAAATTCAAACCGGTTCAGCCGGTTTATTTATGATTTTCTCAATTTTTTCCAAGAAACCCAAACCGTGTAAACCGGTTGGTTATTTTATATATTTTTTTCAATTTTGCAAAAACAAAAACTATGTAAACTAGTTTATTATAAAGTTTTCAAAAATTAAAATCAAAACTAAAAAAAACTATTCTAGCTATTTATATTTTTATATTTTTTTCTTTTCTAAAAAACAAACATTTAAAATGATTTTAAAAACTATTTTTTTCTATTTTTTTTATTTTATTTTTAATTGAAAACTAACACTATACTACTATGAATATAACAAAAACTAAAATATGTATAAAAATGTAAAATAAAACTATTTTTCATGCATTTTCTATTTTTAAATCATTTTAGCACATTTACTCAAAAACTAACATAAAATTGGGTTTTTAAAATACTATTTTATAAAATCATGCATATTTTAATGTTAATAAACCCTGAATTATATGCATGATCAAATACCCCCATGCTTATGTTTCGCTAGTCCTCGAGCAAACTAGAAAAATGCAAGAAATCAAACTATCACCTAACTCACTTTCGTAGGAATCACGGTTGCATTTAGCTCATGCAACAAGCCCTTTCAACCCCTGGGTTACCCCAGTGGACGAGTAAGGTCTCGTGAGAGTTTGCAGTGATGCTACCCACAAACGTCTCTGTCATGTATGCATAATATTACACATCCTCACAATCAGTAGATAATCAAAGACTTTATTTTCACAAATATTTCCTGTTATTTCAAAATCATAATATAATTAGAATCTTTTATGTACCACCACAGAAAAAGAATTTCTTTCACTTTTCTAAAAATCACAATTATTTATGTTTTATTCTTAGAAAATCCAATAAAAACATATTATTATTTACTTATCCTCACTCATATGTTTTCTACACAGGTTTTCTCAATCACACTTCTAAGCATTGAACTTTTCTTTCTTTTTAAGCACTTTTCTCTCTTTTTTTTCTTTTCACGCTTTTTCTTTTTGCGCACTTATTTTTCTCTTATAGCTTGCGTGTGGTCTGCTTTTATGCCTTGTGCAATGTCAATATCTTTTATACTTTTTCAATGCATACCAAAAGATATCAACTAAGACATAAAAGTGACTTCCTTCATTCACCTTTATAACATGAGAGTCAAATATTTCAACTTGTATCTGTTCTCAGTTACTTAGGTTCACGAAGTTTTCCACTCTCTTTTTCAAAATGGAATTAAAAGTTTCAACTTACATCTAAGTTCCACCTACTAAGGATTGTGGAATTATCCAAACAACCTAACGCATGCTTTTTCTCACTTTTTGAGCTCATTTTTATGCTTTTGTTCATTTGCTTAGTTTTTCAAAAATAGAACTGTGCATATTCATATTTATGATTCAAAATAAATTCTAACATGTATCTATCATCATTTCTTTGAAATCCGCATAAACAACCATAATTTTTAGATCTATGTCAGAAAAAAAAATCGTGGGGCTTAAAAATCCTCTAAAAACATTAGATTTGAAATAACATTCATATAAGTTCAAACTCTTTCTTTAAAAATCTACTGTTCATGAGATATGTGTAAACATGTGCAAGAACGTAAACAAAAATATCAAGGTGTGCACTCTACACCCTCCCCCATGCTTGAATGACACTGTCCCAGTGGCACTCCCCCATGCTTGAATGAAACTAAGTGAATGCACATGAGAGAAATAAATGAGGGAAAAGAGTAGAATGACCTGACATGAATTAAAAATGCACGTTCTATAAATGTAATGAATGCAATGTACACATGACAAAACATGAAAACCATGAATGAAACAAAAAGAACATAAAAAACTCATGAATAAAACTAAAAAGTAAAAAACAAAATAAAATCTATAAATTCTAAGCAAATCTAATAATATACAAGATATGGGTTGCCTCCCATAAAGCGCTAAGTTTCACGTCCCCAGCCAGACGGATCCCTGGAAAAATCCTTCATCGTCCATGAGATCAATGGACATGAAGTCAGACTCAACCGGGCTCTATGAAGAAAAGAGTGCCATCTGTGACACTACGCACTGTGTTTCCATCCCTTCTACCTCCAAATGTAAGATCATAACTCTCTCGACGTGAAGAACAAAGATTAGTCTCATCTGAGAGACTGGTCAAGAATCGAGAGTCTAGGACCGATCGAGTATCAATGAATGCTACTTCAGACAAGTGGTGAATATGATCAGGCTTGACTTGGTCAAGCACCTTCTGCATCTGCACCTCTTGCTTACTCAAAACGATTGGTGATCCTAAAGGCTGAGAAAATGGGGCTTTATATGATGAAAATGTATGCTGTGAGTAAATCCCCTTCTGTTGAGGTATCATAGAGATCGACTCGTCAGTAGAAATGATATGGGGTTCATGAGTCGATTCCTGAGTAGGGTGACACGCCTTCCCATACTGAAGGGATGTAACAGATTTGACTTGCTCATGATGTGAAGTAGTGGGTTGCAAGTCAAATAACATGGAATCCTCTCCCTTGGATGTGACAACAGACTGACTATGAAGGTTCCCTTGACTTTGTCTACTCAATGTCTGAGCTAACTATCCCATTTGAGTTTCTAGCTTGGCTATTGACTGCATATGGGAACAAAGAGTGGCCTTGATATCAGAAAAGGCTTCTAACATCTTCTCTTGAAATGATGAACTTGGAATGGGCTCCTGAGGAGAAGGTAGACAATACTGGGGATGAACCTGTGGAAATATAGGATGCGAGTAACCTTGTAAAGGGTTACTGGGTCTATACTGTGTCTGAGAGGGCTGATGGGATGGGGAAATAAACTGGTTTCGCCAACCTGAGTTATATGAGGATGTAAATGAATCGGGCATGGGTTTAGCAAAACCTTGGGCAGCATTCACCTGCTCCTGAACGAATTCAGGATATAATGGCGCTGCCGGACAATCCGCAACACAGTGTGCAGGGCTAGCACATAGCTTGCACACTCTTTCTACTGGATTTCTCGAGGAATTGGCTAGGAATTGATCTAACTTCCTAGTCAATTGGTCAACCTTGGAGAGATGTAGTCCTATCGAACCGTGAAGATAAATTATGATGCATCGTGTTTTCACTCAAGGTCTCAAATAGAGACCACGCCTCATCTTCACTCTTGAGCATAAAAGTGCCCCCACAAGAAGAATCAACCATTTGACGATGCTTTTCAGTAAGCCCGTCATAAAAATACTGCACCAACTGCCAACGAGGCACCTGATGATGGGGACACTTGCGGAGAAGATCTTTCAATCTCTCCCAAGACTCGTGAAATTGTTCTCCCTCAATTTGAGAAAAACTGGTTATAGCTTTACGAAACTGGTTCGTCTTACCAATTGGGAAATATTTTTTTAAAAATTCTCTTTGCATTCCTTCCCAAGTAGTAATACGAACCGTCTCAAGAGTTTTTAGCCAGTGCTTGGCTTTATCTTTGAGAGAAAACGGAAACAAAGTCAACCTCATAGCATCGTCTCCAAAATTATTGATTCGCACAGTCGAGCAAATCTCAAGGAATTCGTCGAGATGACGATATGGGTCCTCATTACTAAGGCCATAAAACGAGGGTAACATTTGAATCACACTGGCCTTAATCTCAAAATGGCTCGCTCCTACATCAGGTCTCGTGATGCAGGAGGTGGGAGTATACGTATTTGGCATGAAGTACTCCCTCAAAGGACGGATCAATTGATGATCGTCAGCCATTGCGCACACCTTGGAGTAGACCGGTGTAGCACACGTCCTAACTTTGGGTTTTCTACCTAACTAACGCACTAAGCGGCCAAACCACGCAAACCACAAAGCGAGTGAACTAAAAACAATAAAAACTAAACAAACACCACGCCGTTACACATAACAGAGATTATGCATTAAAAATATGAAATCTATGTGTACGGTACCAATCGTACACAGTCACCTCTAAGGGGATCCTAATAGGTGGGCTGTGAAGAAAAGTAAGCTCGTCTCTAAGATATGCACATACGTGGTTCTAGACCTAAATGCACACAAACACTAGGCAATAAAGCGAATACTAATATTACGCCGTTCCCCGGCAACGGCGCCAAAAATTTGATGTCTTTTTTTAAATCGTTGTAATTTTGAAAAGATTTTTATATGAAAAACATGTGAAAACCAGACATCAAATAATAAAAACCGGTTCTCACTAGTGGATGAGACCGGGTCGAACTCAGGGAACGGGAATATTTTGTATTCAAACACACAAGTCTAAACTATTCTTTATTGCCGAATTATTGAAATGTAAAGTGTTCAAGAAAAGTAAAAACAACTAACTATTACAACAAATGAATACCCTTCGCTGAGGGCGTAAAGTGCAATATTTACAAACCCAATTAAAATTCTAAGTCTAAACTGAAAAGTAAAAATCTTCTATCTTCGTACTTCATGTCACGAAGTGTCTTCTGCTCCAATCTCGTGCAATCCTGCACAAGTCAAACGAAACACAAGCAGTACCAGAGAAAGAAGAAATAGAATGTACTAAAATATACTACTAATCGCTAAGAATACGAAAGAAATCATTAAAGAAATCTAAATGACAATTTTAAATGCAAATGATATTTTTTTTTTCTTATTGAGTCTAGCTAACTACTTGCAACTATTTTTAATATCAAAGAATCAATCAATCAACTAAGTAGCCTAATATCAAAATACTAAGTAAGCTAAGTACTAAGTAATATCTAAAAAATCAGCTTAATCCTTATCATCAGATAATTTGATATCTCAAACTGAATCCAGATATCCAATTAAATCGGTCCAGCATCATATCATTCTTGTCGGAAAAACAAATAGCAAAGTGATAATTCTGATAGACTGAAATTTCTCAAAATATTTAATCAATTGAAAAGTTCAGTTGTCAATTACAGAAAATCAAAAATGTTGATTCCAGTTATCAGGCAATTAATCAAATACGATGATACTTCAATCAAACTAAATCCAATCAATTAAGCAATACTCAATCAGTTTATGGATTCAGAGATAGTTCCGGCAATTCAAGAAGGCTCAGGTTTTCATTACAAATGTGAAGAGAGTCCGGCTGAAAACAGATCAGATGTATTAAAAACTAGAAATCAGGTAACCGAACAAAAATTGGATTCAATCTTGATCGCCGGAAAAATTATCGCCGGAAAAAAAAAAACAAAGATATCAATCTAAGTGATCAATCAAAAATTTTAGAGCATAGTATTGTAATCGATGACACTATGGATTTCAGACTATCAATTTCGAATCAAAGTTCATTTAACTACAGCATCAATTACAAAAATCAAAGATCGGAAAAAAATTGGAAACAGAAATGATCGAGTAAACAAAACTTTTTTTTCTTTCTGTTTTGATTTCAACTCCTTTTTTTTTTTAGTTTTTACTACACAGCATTACAAACAGAATTCATTGAGGAACCTGCAGAAGAAGAAGAAGAAGAAGGAGTTCTGAACACTTACCTTGAAATGAAGAAATCGGAGAAGAGGTGGCATCCACCTCGCGCGCTGCCACCGATTGAAGACTCCTTGCCACCAGATGATGAAGATCTATGCTGGAAGAAGAAGAAGAAGAAGATGATAAAGAAAAGTACTCAGCACTCACCGTGAATCTGAGGGTTAGAGGAGAATGTGGCGACCTCCACCACCACTGCCATCGCCGGAAGGAGGAGCTTCCACCATTGCCATCGCCGGAAGGAGGATAGACAGAGAAAGAGGAAGAAGAAGAAGTTTAGGGAAAGGGCACCGACAATGGTGGAGGGAAAGAGAAAAGAGAGGGAATAGAGGGAAAGAAGGGAAAGAAAGGCTCAGACGTGAATGGGAGGAGGCGCCCTTTCGCTCCCTGTTTTTGGGGTTTTTAAGAGCAACAAACCGGCTGGAACCGGTTTGAAACAAATGCAAACCAGTTCAAGCCGGTTTTATTATTATTTTTTTTTAAATTCAAACCGGTTCAGCCGGTTTATTTATGATTTTCTCAATTTTTTCCAAGAAACCCAAACCGTGTAAACCGGTTGGTTATTTTATATATTTTTTTTAATTTTGCAAAAACAAAAACTATGTAAACTAGTTTATTATAAAGTTTTTAAAAATTAAAATCAAAACTAAAAAAAACTATTCTAGCTATTTATATTTATATATTTTTTTCTTTTCTAAAAAACAAACATTTAAAATGATTTTAAAAGCTATTTTTTTCTATTTTTTTTATTTTATTTTTAATTGAAAACTAACACTATACTACTATGAATATAACAAAAACTAAAATATGTATAAAAATGTAAAATAAAACTATTTTTCATGCATTTTCTATTTTTAAATCATTTTAGCACATTTACTCAAAAACTAACATAAAATTGGGTTTTTAAAATATTATTTTATAAAATCATGCATATTTTAATGTTAATAAACCCTGAATTATATGCATGATCAGCAACATATCAACGGGCAATGGCCGTTATATTTCACGATGAGATGCGCAAAATCATGGATGCGTATGTTGATGATATCCTCGTGAAATCTAAAGAGGGAGAAGATCACCTCGAAGCACTTGATCAAGTCTTTAAGAGACTCATTCTTTACAAGTTAAGGCTTAACCCGCAAAAGTGTGTCTTTGGAGTCGAATCAGGCAAACTGTTGGGTTTTCTGGTCAGCAAAAAGGGAATTGAAATTGACCCAGCCAAAGCAAAAGCTATCATTGATATGCCACCCCCAAAAAATCTCAAAGAATTGCGTAGCCTTCAAGGACGTATGCAATCAATCTGGCGTTTTATTTCCAATTTGGCAATGAAATGCGAACCTCTTAATCACTTGCTCAGAAAAGGAGTGAAGTTCGAATGGGGACCAGAGTGTCAGCAATCGTTCAATAGAATCAAGAAGTATCTTCTCAATCCTCCAATCCTGAAGCCGCCAGAATTGGGAAAACCTCTTCTGTTATACATCTCAGTCAATCAAGTCGCATGTGGCGGATTCTTGGCACAATACAAAGAAGGCAGCCTGATAGAGCACGCCATCTATTATGTGAGTAAGACTTTCATAGATTATGAAAAGAGATACTCTCAAATAGAAAAGACCTGCCTAGCTCTGGTGTGGATGTGTCAGAAGCTAAGACACTACCTGCTAGCATCAGAAGTCAAAATCTTGTCTAAACTCAATCCTCTCAAATACATCTTGGAGCAACCTTTTCTCAGCGGACGAGTCGCCAAATGGCAAGTCTTACTGATGCAGTATGACTTAGAATATGTCTCGCAGCAATCAATCAAAGGTCAAGCAATTGCAGATCAATTGGCGGACTTTCCTCTGGCAGAAGAAGTGAAAGCCGAAGATGACTTCCCTGATGAGCAAATTTGCAATATCCAGCAATCTCCAGTCTGGAATTTATTTTTCGATGGTTCTAAGAACATGGCCGGAATAGGCATCGGAATTTTATTAATCACTCCTGAGAAGGAGATGATTCCATTTTCTCTCAAGTTAGATTTTCAATGCACCCACAATATGGCCGAGTATGAAGCCCTGATTCAAGGTCTAAAAATTCTACTAGACTTCAATGTCAAGAGAGTGCACGCTTACGGCGACTCATTACTCGTTGTCAATCAAGTCCGAGCCGAATGGCAGGTCAAAGATCAGAAGCTATTTCCCTATTAGAAAATTGTTTCAGCTCTTGTCAGCAAGTTTGAAGAATTTCAGCTCTTCCATATCAAGAGAGATTTTAATCAAGTGGCCGATAGTCTAGCCAGTTTAGGCTCCATTATGGCATTCAAAAATGGATAATCTTGTCGCTCTTTTGAAATTAGCAGACTTGACCAACCTGCTTTCCTTCCAGTGGAACAAGTAAACCAGACTGCGCAAAGGAAGAAGCCTTGGTATTACAACATCAAAACTTTCATAGAAACCGGTGAATTTCCTTCAGAACTCTCAAAGAAAGAGCAGCGAGCAATTCAGTGTATGTCTACTCGATACTTCATTTTGGCCAATGTCCTCTATCGTCGAGGATTCAGTTCAGAGTATTCCAGATGTTTAGATGAAGAAGAAGCCAAAGAAGTCGTGCGAGAAGCACACGAAGGCATCTGTGGTGGCCATGTCGGCTACCAAACCCTTGTCAAATAGATCATCAGAGCAGGTTACTACTGGAAGACTATGCAACAAGACTGTTACCATTATGTGAAGAAGTGTGTGCAATGCCAAATACATGCACCTTCCATCCATGCTCCCGCAACATATCTGCAATCTGTTGTCTCTCCATGGCCGTTCTCTATGTGGGCCTTCGATGTTGTAGGTCCCATCACTCCTTCAGCTTCAAATGGCCACAAATACTTCCTTGCCGCAACAGAATATTTCACCAAGTGGGTAGAAGCCAACACTCTTCGCACAATTGAAGGCCGACACGTGGTCTCTTTTATTCACAAGAGCATCCTTTGCCGTTTCGGCATCCCGCATGACATTGTATCAGATAATGGCAGTCATTTCAAGAATGAAAGAATGAAGACATTTTGCTCAAAGTTCAAGATTTATCATCATTTCTCTGCCCCATATTATCCTCAAGGGAATGGTCAGGCAGAGGCCACCAACAAGATCTTAATTCGTATCTTAGAGCGAATTGTGGAAACAGGTCGTGATTGGCATGAGAAGATCCACGATGCACTATGGGCCTACCGGACGACTATTCGCACTCCAACGAATGCTACTCCATCAGAATTGGTCTACGGAATAGAAGTAGTGTTGCCGCTACATGTTCAAAAGCCCGCTTTGAAATTCGCATCGCTTCTGCAATTACCTCTTGATCAATACCAGCAGCAGCGACTGGTACAACTAGACTTACTCGACGAGAGAAGGCTAAAAGCAGCAGAACATGCTCAATCCTATCGCCAGAGAGTAGCCAGGCAATACGCAAAGTCAGTCATCGAAAGAAGATTCAAAGTCAATGAGTTAGTGCTTCGATCCACAGCTTATCTCAAGCATCATCCTGGCGGTAAATGGTCACCAAATTGGGAAGGTCCATATGTCGTCAAAGAAGCATTACCCCGCAACTCATATCAGCTCATCAACGCCGATGGGGTAGAATTGCCGGATCCCATTAATGCTCGACACTTGAAAAAGTTCTATACTTGAAGCCTCTATTCTTTCTTTGTAATCTTCCTATTTTCTTTAAATAATGATCAAACTTGCTTTCCCAGTTATACTGGGGCATTTTTAAAATTTTATTTTGTATGCAGGCAGGATAAACAAATTCCTCATTTCACGCATGTGTGCATTCATACGCATCAATTTGCATTCAACCACATTAACAAAAATCCGGTCAGTATTGGGATTTCAACAAACAGTCCCATCACAATTCCTAAATGATTCAAAATTAAAGGGTAATCACCAATACTGAACCGAAACCCAGTGCTCGAACTGGTATTATTTCAAAACCCAGTACTCAAACTGGTACATTTTCAAAATCCTAATTTTTCGGAAAACCGAGTTCCGACTCAGGTTTTTATTCAAATCATTCTCTGTTGATCCGGGTTCCGACCCGAGATCTCTTTGTCTTATCCAAGTTCTAATTCAAGCACTTCATTTTCTTTTGTTGGTCCGAGTTCTGACTCGTGATCTCATTATCTTATTTGAGCTCTGATTTGAGCTCTTCATTTTCCTTTGTTGATCCGGGTTCCGACTCGTGATCTCTGTATTTTATTCGAGCTCTGACTCGAACTCATCATTCCCCTTTGTTGATCCAAGTCATTTCAATCATCAGGGTCTATCAATTTCTCAAATTTGATATTTTGCCTTCCAAATTCCAATTTAAATCTTCAAATCAGGCAATCCTCCAATTTCGACCTTCGGGTCACCCAATTTTTTATTCTCAATTTCAATTACCAATTTCCAATTTTCGACCTTCGGGTCAATCAATTTCCAAATTTTCGACCTTCGGGTCACCCAATTTCCAAATTTCGACCTTCGGGTCACTCAATTCACAATTCTGACCTTTTGGTCAACCAATTCTCAATTTCGACCGTTAGGTCATCCTATTTCGACCTTCGGGCATTCAATTGCCAGCAACCAATTTTCCAATTTCCGATTTCGACCTTTGGGTCAATCAATCTCAATATCCAATTTCAATCATTTTCTCTTGCGAGAGACCCTTTTTAGGGAGAGTTCGAGGGAGCTCGTTCTTTTCGCATGCTATCCAATTCGTTCACTTAGCTCCTTTTCAGGGAGAGTTTGAAGGGACTTGCGTCTTTGTGAACCGTTTGCAAAACAATTTCCAATTTCACACGAGGAACCCTTTTTAAGGGAGAGGCTCGACGGAGACTCGTTTTTCTTGTGACCCCCCCAATTTCATACTAGGCCATTTTTCGTCATGAAGGACCCTCCTTGCAGGGAGAGTGTGATGGACTCGTTCCTTTCATGACCCAATTTTCAGACCTCACTATTATCGGCCCCCTTTCCATAAGAGAAGCCTAATATTAGGGAGCTTTGACGAAAGCTTAATTTCTCTTCGAAAGTTCGTATTGCAAACACCTCTTCAAGGAAGAGAGGAGTATTTCCCAATTTCCATTCAGGTAAGGGCTAAGCCTGAGTCTCTCTTTTGGGGAAATAGAGAGGAGAATTTTCGTCACGGATGTGTTGAGCCGGACTTCAAATACTCACTTTCACCAAGGATTTCGAGAAAATTTTGTCAATCTGTCAATCAAATTATTTGTTGATTTCAGTATCTTTATTGCACAAATCTCTATCTCCATTTACCTTCAGCATTACTTCCAAAAGAATGAAACTTTTGCGAAAAAAGATTCAAACTTCAAATTCTTTCTATTGGCCAACCAAAAGGATGAAGGATAAATCCTCGATATGGCCAGAAAAGAAGATTCAATGTTATTGAAAAGCTATAGATGATCGATATTGATCGCAGTCAATGGAACATCTTTAAAGGCGATTCTTGTAAAAGACGAGCAGTGAAAATATCCTGAGCGCTAGAAAAAGAGAGTATTCATCAAAACCCTGTCTCCTCAGAATCACCTAAGCTGCAATTAAGTATCCGCAAAACGGATCTCTTACTTGTCGTCAAGATGAAGGCGATATAAGCGAGTAGACCCCCGGGGCCAAAGAAGATTCGAAATATCTCCAAGATGACGGAGTTTGTGACGGGTCCTTCCAGGGAAAGTCCAAAGCACTGTCGAGATGAAGGCAGATGCGATGAACCTCTCGACAATCCCTAAAAGATATTTAATTTCAGCTATCATCCAAAAAATCTCTGACCCATGAGCCAATATCGTCAAAGAAGGATCGAAACATCTCCAAGATGAAGGAGCTTGTGACGTACCCTCCCAAAAGAGAGAAAGAGAGGAGAAAGAAAGAGAGAAAAAGTCAGAACATCTCCAAAATGAAGGAGAATGTAGCCAAAACCCAAGAGAGCCAAAAGAGTGCAGCAAGATTATCATGAGAGAAGCCCTCAGGATATCAAACTGCCAAAGTTATCAAGAATCTTCTTTAATCTTGTGAAATTCTATTATCAACACTCTATCATTAATTGCTTTCATAATATCAAATTTTTTTTCTTGTTCATATCAAGGAAATTGATAGCTTCCTTGAAGAAGGGCAGTTACAAGTAATTTGGGTTTCCAATCTCGATTCTATGAAGTGAACCTTAATTGGAGGTAATACTTTTGGGTAAAAGAGAAAGAACATCTTTACAACAATGCATATCATTTTCAAAAAATTTGAATCAACAGCAAATTTCTTAACATTTTGACAATATTTTCTAGTTATCCTGACGTGAAGTGAGAGATTGATGTCCGTTTTCGATGCATCCTGACACCAATTTTAAATCCCTCCTAAGGACTTGATTCCTTACCTTCTTTGAGAGCATAAACTCTCAGATTTGCACACTTCTCAGTGTCCCCACTGTCCCACCATAGACAGTCCCATTTCGGCTTGAGGTTAAGCCACCAATTCCAGCAAAAGGCAATTTCAAAAGCTGATTTTAGTCTCAGCAGAGAGACGCCCAAGGTCAACCCCTTTTCAAGCTTTAGGGACCCCATTTTCTTCCTTTTGCAAAACCCCTATCAGATTTATTGTGCAAAATCCGAAGGTTCCATCAAGGTCTCTTCTTTCGAGGATTCCATTCATTTTCCGCCCGATCAGGATAAGGGTACAAACCTGAGCCTCCTTCGATGAGGTATTTCATTTTCCGCCCGATCAGGATAAGGGTACAAACCTGAGCCTCACTCAAAGAGGTATTTCATCTTCCGCCCGATCAGGTTAAGGGTACAAACCTGAGTCTCATTTCTATGAGATATTTCAACCCCTAATCAGGTCAAGGGTTAAAACCTGAGCTTCGTTCCATGCGAGGTATTTTTGTCCCATCTAGGTCAAGGGCATAAACCTGAACTTTGCTCTCATAGAGCAAATCTTTCCTCTTCATTTTTCGTTCCATGTCTACCATCTTCCTCGGGCTAATTTCTTCACACCCAGTCAGATCCTTCTAACTAAGACATTTTTTTATATATAGCCCAAATTTGGAGTGTTTTTCTTTGCCACTAATCTCGGCCATGAGCCGACTTAGTAGCAAAGAGGGGCATCTGTAAACACCCCAAATTTTCACTCACCTTTTTGACATTTCCACCAATCATCACATTTCGGTTCTCCGGAACCAATGAAGGGGCAAAATGGTCATTTTTCAAGATTGAACCTTGCAGAAAGTCTAAAATTTCATCCTTGTGCTTCAAAACTTCTCTATTTAGACTCGTAGACATCTTCAAACTGCAAATTCTCAAAATCTCATGCTTAACCAGGAGCCAGAATTTTCAAATTCAAATTCAGAGTGGCAATTTTGTAGAATATGCCTTTTGCATAGCATTGCATGAGCATTTCATTGCACAGCATGTCGTTTCGAGATCCGGAACTCCTGATTTTAAAAAATTGTCAATCCAGATTTGATTTCTAAACTTTTCAAAATTGATTTTAAAACCCTGGGGTTTCAAAATTATCAATTCTTCCCATTTTACCCCCAGGACCCCGAATTACAAAAAGTCTTCTCAAGAAAACAATCTCGATGGTTTTGACATTTTCAAAATTTCGCCGGTTGGAAAGAGGGGGACACAATTTCAAAGTGCATAAGACTTTATTTCAAATTTTTACAAAAAGGCTCTGAATTTCCCTACTTCTTTCAAAATTTCGCCCTGAAGGACCATTTTTTTTAAGTTTTTGAAATCAAACCAAAATTCACTTCGTGTTTTCCAAAACTAGCCTATTATTGTGAAAATTCCAAAATATCTCATTCGGCTTTTATTTCAAATAAGTGATGTGGGACCCGCCTCGAGGTGGGGGTCACACTCAAAGTCTCAAAAAATCTTTCCTATTTTCAAAACAGTGCCCACTGGAAAGGGGCGCCGATTTACAAAACCTTGTTTTTAACTCAATTTTAATAAAATACTTAGTGGGCCCACGTAGGTGGCACCCCACTAAGGCTTCTTACCAAGAAAAGCAAAAATTTTGTTTTCTCAAAAAGCTTTCAAATTCAGCTGAGGTGGCACCACCAAAACAAAATCCATTTTTTTTTTACTTTATTTTTTTATTACTTTTCAGCCCCAAATGGAGCCACCGTGAAAACCCTACCAAAAATCCACTTCACCTAAGTTTTAAATATCGGTTGAAGAATAGGAGTCGCCTCCTTCTCAAAACGGCGAGCCCCCTTTCTCAAAAGGATTTCAAAGTTTTAAAAGTTGGTTTCAAAAGTTCGGCAAAAGGGGAGAAAAAGGAGGAGTTTTGAAAGCATTGGCTATTAAAAGAAAGGGGGAAGGCCCAACAAAGGGATCGAGAATCTCCCTTCACCCCGACTCTCTCTCCTGTTCACGACGGTTGCTGCTCTCACCTCCTTCAGCCCATCATCCAGCAAAAGAAGACCTTCTACGCCTCTCTTCACGGCTTCCCTCCTTGGCTAGCAGGAGGCAAAACTGTGAACACCCCAAATTTTTTCAAAATGTTGTAAATATCCCCTTTTTGCCCTTTTCCCCCATCTTTCGGGTAATTGAGTCGGTTTTAAATCTAAATTCCATTTTTTATTTCTCAAAATTTGTGGAAATTAAATTCATTTTACTGACTCAATTTCGGATCCGGATCTACATCAAAATCCAAATCTGAGCTTCATTATCCAATTTTAAATCAAATTTTCAAAATTATCAAAAATAACTTTTTGAAAAGCTCAGACACTTCGTCCGGTATCTGTTTGGATCCATCATATTATAGTCCTCAAATCGAGGTTTAAAACTCAAATGTTTTCTCAAAACTTGGATCCAAACCCATTCTTCTGAAGAAATTTCCCCGAAATGGTCTGAAATTTTCAGAAAAATACTTTTGTAAATATTTCTCAGAAAAATACAAAAAAGAAATTAGCGTTTAATCTTTGTTTTCATGTAAAAACAAAAAAAAACTTAGATTATGTTCCAAAAATACAAAAAATGGAAAAATCATGCAAAAAACCAAAAAAATTAGGAAAAACTACGTGGTTTTTGAAAATTTTTGCCGAAAAACTCACCTTTAACCATCTTTTTAGAAAAAACTGAAGAGGAGGCCTTTTTTTGGAAAAACTAACTTTTAAGGTTTAAAGGTCGAGTTAGGGTTTTTGAAAACCCTAACTCGCCTTCCTCTCTCGCCCCCCCTCACTTTCGCCTCTCTCCCTCCATGGCCGACCACCCCCATGTGCATCCTTCATCCTTCAGCCATCCGATCCCCAACGACCTCCTCCTCCTTCGTTCATCACGAACGAACTCGCTGATTTCTCTCATCCCTCAAATCGCCACCCTTCGATCCATGGCTGGAAGCGATCCACCCTTCATCCCTAACGGAAGAGGCTTCTGGAGCTTTCTCTTCCTCCCCTTTAAAAGGGAAGCCATCCCTCACACAAAAAGAAGACGGTTTTTCTTAAGCATCCTTTCAACAACACCTATCATCCATCGGCTTTCACGTAGCAATCCACTCTTCACCTCTCAACTACATTCCTCTGATCCATCTCTTCTCATCAAGCCCTCAGCAGTTGGAGGAAGGTCGATCCGACCTCAAACTTCAGAGAAAACAGAGGCATCGATCAACATCCAGTGTTATCCATTTCCACTCGGAAGAACAACTCCCCCCTTTTTGGATTCTCTGTAAAAACCAGGTAAACGCCTCCCTCTTCCTGAGTTTTATCTGAGATTTCTTGTTGTCGGCTTCCATTAATGCACCCTTGAGGGATTGGATTGTTTATGGCAATACCAGCCTCTCTCTTGTGCGATAGCGACGGAGCAATCATGCTCCAATATCTTTCTTCTCTCTTCCTTTTTTTTTTCTCTTTTTTTTTTTTCTTTCTCCTTTGCTTTCTGTCATTTCTCGTTTCTGTATTCGATTTCTTTTCATCCTCGTTTTATTCATATCAAATGTCTTGTTCCATGTTAGATTAATGGTCCTGGAAAGTTTTAGTCATTTATCTTGCTAAGTGGACCTTTCTTATCGCATTTTTGGGTGTTTCGATGGTTGAGCATTCCACTGACGATATTCTCCAATTCAGTCCAGTGCTTTAGGTAATCAGAATCCCTTTTTCTTTTAGTTTTTATCAAGCTTATTTCCATGACTGCTCATGGTCTTCCTGACCTTAAATATCATTTGATATCAGTCGGTCTTGAACATGGTCCTATTGGCCTCCTGTAGACCTGGCCCTGATCTTTGCGACGTATGATTAAGGGATAACTCTGGGGACACTATGGATCACCCAGAGATCCATCGTAATCACACGAAGTTTCTGCTGCATCATCGATTCTCTGCAAAACTGCCAAAAAAAAAGAGGGCTCATGGGTGTTTGAAAAGGCTTCCTCAAAGCCAAAGGAATAAATGAGAATTTAATAATGGTTATTGGATATCCAAATGGCTTGATATTCAGATCCCGGTTTCAAAATTCAGGTAAAGGCAGGTATAAAGAATGACCACACATTATGAATCGGGAATTAATGGATCAGAATGGTCACTCTATTACTCAAAGCACTCCGAAAATACAGATCGATGCAGGGTTCTTTGTTCGTCCGATCCAGTGGAGGAAACTGAAGCAACCAAGATATCTCCTTCTTATTGATTTTTGCATCCAAGGTTTACCATATTGATTCATTCGATAATTTGCAGGTATAAAACCCTGTAAAATACATCCGAGAGGTGCAGCTACCTCAAGAAGTGATCAAATCCTCATCAAATCAAGGGCATTGCCTCATTAAGATCCCCGGCAACAGGTTAGATGGTCACCGCGATGCCTAACATTTTGCATCAGCATCTGTACATCCCATTTAAACTTAGTTTTTATCCTCTTGTATTTTACATGTATTTCTCGTTACACCCTCTGTGTTATCTGTTCCTTGTTTCATCATTCACACTCTCGATTTAGGTTGCATTCTGGATTATAGTCTTCTCTGGTTTTGTTTGCTTGCATCGCTAATTAATGAAATTATGGTTGAAGTCATGCGATTTGATTCATCCCCTTTGAATCGAGTTTGGAGCAATAGGATTCGATTTGCTGGATCTTCTCCGTGAAGGTATAGCAGAGACTTGTGTTGGCCTTGACAGTAGCGATTAGCATGTGTATTCTCAGATGACGTAACCTACCACCATAGAGCCCTTAATATTTCTTTAAGCAGCATGGCATCGCTCGATCCCATGCTAAATGTTGAACTTTGTGCACTGCTTTTGTCAATTTTTCGTTTGATCCATATCATATGCATGCTGGACAAGATGTCCAAGGGTTTATTGGATGCAAGTTGTAATCGCCATGGTCACAATGGCGAAAATATTTTTTTCGCTGGAACTTAGATTTAGCTATGTCTCGGGTACTGCAGCTGCTCTCAGAGAAGTGGCCGTCATGAAGGCTCTACAGGTTGCGGCATTTCAACATTCTCTGGTGCTCCCAATGGAGTGCACACAGTAGGGACAAGAAATACCATCGATATCCTTTCTTTTCCTTTCCATAATACACGCTGGGGGATACGAATGAGTTAGGATAATTGTCTGGTCCCAGCATCAGATGAACCTCTAAAGTGTGAAAATGGGAGTAGTAGAACCTGTGTGATGATCAAAAGTCTCAAAAAAAAAAAAAACTAGATGGTGAATATCATGTGTTGTCTATAGATGTAAGATATGCTTCCATAAGTTTGGAGAATGTCATAAAGTCCCACTGTCGTCCCTGTATTTTTGTTTAAATTCCTTTTATTTATTTATTTATTTATTCTTATTATTGTCATCCAGGGCATACTGCACCTCACAAAATACACATTCCCTTGTATACCTGTATCACCATTTGATACATTCGCCAATCACTGAACACTTCATATCTTGGTATGTTAGTATTATTCTTGTATAAACCTTTGCATCATCATATGCTCACAGTTGCATGACACCACTTTGCACTTGCACCTACCATTATTTTACGCAGTATTTACAGTTTGAGTTCATGTTATCAGCCATTATCCACTCATATAGGTGTCACCACCTGACACATATCCACTTAGATATCGATATCCCTCACCAATTATCCACCTGCATACCATTCAGTCTGTTGAGTGTTCATTTACATATAGGTATCATTGGTTGCTTAGTGATTGTCATAGCTTTCAAAGTATACTAGTGCGTGGCATATTATGATAGGATAGAACTCATATGAGTTGGTTAAGTTATCTGCGATAGTTACCTGCAAGTTCAATACTTGCGCGTCCACTGAGCGTGTATCCTCTGTTATCGCATCTGATGTCGAATTTCAAAAATGCTTGCATTTAGTGTTATGTATATGGTTGCACCTGTATGTACCCACACAAGATTGCATATATCCTGTACAGTCTTACATCCCTGCACCAAGCCTTGTGGTTTCCATTATAGTGCGTATGCACACTTGAGTTTTTCCTGCAACATGGAGCGCACCATCATGGCTTCACATTTTCGGTTTGCCTGTATATATTTTAATGCACATTATCAATGAAGTCTCTGTTTTCTTTGCTTATACACTTGAATATTTTCTGTATAATCCGAATGTACTTTTGCTATGCCAGTTTATTGATTGACGTCTCAGTGTTGGGATTGTAGCTCATCTTTCTTTTTAGTGCTAGCCCCTCATCTAAATAGCACTCGAATGAATGATGACTTGTTTTTTTTTCAAATTATCTATACAGCATTAAGTCTTTGTAGCAATATCTGTATTTCATTACCCATCTCCTTATTGGTTTTAAAGCATCTCTACCACAACATTTCCCAAGCCCCTCCCCTTGCGCTGCTGGCGCATGATTTTGGGTTCCATACCCTGCCTGTATAATAATAGCTACAGAATAGTGGCTGACATTTTTTCTTCTTAGCACCATATCACCCCAACAACAGCTCCTCCTGCGTACCTGTGTGGAACCATCTTTAACTTTCACAACTTAATTTAGTTTATATGGCTCTAGTACAGCATATGGGTCTGTTTAGTCTCATCCGGAGCACATCTTCTTCCCTTATTACAGCAACTACGTCATCAGTTACACCCAGCTCCTACCATCTATAGGTCCTTTCAGCAGATGTGGATTGTGTGGCGTTGGGTGCACATCGTTTAGGTCATTTTTTTTTTTAGCAACAGTAATTCGATGCCGGCTGTTCCTGTGCACCCTTTTCCAGTCCAGCCACCTGTTAGAATCCCTTTAACCTCCAGCTGAAGTCTCAGTTGTATATAGCATTCCTTCTCCCATCTCACTCAACATCATACAAGTCCAGCATTGTTTTATTCTCCTTTTCATTAGCTTTAGGTAAAAGATATATGGTTATCTTCTTTAGTCAAAAGGCATAAGTTACACTTTCATGGATTTCTATTTATTCCCATGTGCATGTATATTCAGCCATGAATATCCGCGCCTCTAGTCCATTTCATATCACGGGGTGTTGTCCTCTCCTTTCGTTCATACTAACTCATTTTGTTTTACAGGGAAAATATGAAAACTATCATTTTTCTTTTCGGAGTTAGAATCTTTTGTAATTTTTGATGTAAATTCGCAGACTTGTAATAGTTAGATACTAATGAGAACTTTATATTTTCAGCTTAGGTAGAATGAATGAGCATTGTAACCATCATGAATTGCTTGTTTTCATTCATTTTACTTTCATTTCTTAAATTCTCACAAATGGTAACACGAATGGCACGTGCACCGTTTTCATAAAAGGTAATGGATCCTAAGTTGATGATCCATATCAATGGCCATAGTCAGGGTATGGACAAAACTTAGGATTTTCATCTTTTACGAAATAACACTAGATCCACACTGGATCCATTTTTCAAAATCCATCATATTTTCTTAAATGTTTTCTTCTTTTATTAGAATTTAACTTAAAATTGACTTAAAATATATACCGATGGCCATAGTCAGGGTATATTGAGAGTTAATTTCATTGTAAATTCTATAAAAGCACCAAATGTATTTTATTCTTCTCTTAAATTTAAATATAGATTATTATGTAATACATTCAATGACCATAGTCAAGGATGTATTATATTTTCAATCTTATTTTAATTCATTTGAAGAATGGAATAGCTTTTCAAAATCTAATTTCAAAATTTTTAATTCATTCATCATTTAGATAGAACTGCATCATATTTTCCAAATTCCCTTTTCAAAAAAACTCCAAGTGATGTAAACATCTTCCTCAATCCATCTTCAATTTCTATAAAAACCAATTCATCCTTTCATTTTCAAATTCAATTTCATTTTTCAAATCTCAAAAGTTCAATTTAACTTTGAGATTTCGAAGTCATTTTTATATTCAAATTCAAATCAGATTTCAAAGTTCAATTTGACTTTGAAATTCCAAATTCGTTTTGTATTCAAAAATCTAATCAAACTCAAAATTCAATTCTTTGAGATTCTTGATTCATCTTCTAAATTCAAAAATTCAAGGTCTAATTTGACTTTGAAATTCGTTTGTATCTAAATTTCATTTCTCAAGTTCAATTTTGAACTTGGAAGTTCTTGATTCATCTCCTAAATGTAAACTCTAAATCCATTTTAAGATCCAGGATTCAACACTCATATTGGATCTCAGACTTCAGATCCAATTCCTCTTTAGGATCCAGAGTCCTATTCCACTTTTTGGATCTCAGACTTCAGATCCAATTCTCCTTTAGGATCTAGACTCCAATTTCACTTCGGATCTCAGACTTCAGATCCAAATCCATCTTAGGATCCGGAACCCAATTCTACATTTGGATCTCAGATTTTAGATCCAAATCCATCTTAGGATCCAGAACCCAATTTTATATCGGATCTCAGACTTCAGATCCAAATCCATCTTAGGATCTGGAACCCAATTCTACATTTGGATCTCAGACTTCAGATCCAAACCCATCTTAGGATCCAGAACCCAATTCTACATTTGAATCTCAGATTTCAGATCCAAATCCATCTTAGGATCCAGAACCCAATTTTATATCGGATCTCAGATTTCAGATTTTAAATCCATCTTTAAATCCAATTCCATTCTCAATTCTAGACTTCAAATCCAATTCCCTTTTCAAATTCTCATCTGAAATTCCTAAAGTCCATATCTATTTTTCCATTTTAAGATCCAATTCCATTTCCAGATTTCAAATCTAAATCCACTTACAGATCATATCTGGAATTCATTTTTCTATACCATTTAGATTTCTCAGATCCATTCTAAAATTAAGATTTCCAATTTCAAAATCTAAAATTTAATTCCATCTCAAGTATTCATTTTCTTCCTTAAATTCAATTTCAAATTCAAAGTTCATTTCCGACTTTAAAACTTCATTTCCTTTCATTTCAAAGCTTCAAGTCATTCTTTCTTTCTCATTTATTCTTCCAATCTTGATTTACTTCAAAACTTAAAACTCCTCTGATCTACCTCAAAGTTCTAAGTTAGATCAAATCATTTCTTCACTCCCTTATCAAGTTTCATCTCAGAATACTTGGAAATTTCCAAAACATTCATTTCAAAAGAGCATTCATCCTTGCATTGCACAAGCATGATTCTTTGTGCATTTAGAGTTAGAATAAATTCTTAGATTATATTTAGGCAAAGCAAAAGGCATAGATTCAATCCTTGGTTCGATTACCCCTGGTAAAGGCGCCAGGAACGGTCGAACCTCGTACCGACGAGCGAATCCCGTCTATCCATTTTTTTCCCGCAATATTTTCAAAACGGAGGTGAGTAATTTCCTAAATATTTTCAAATAAAGGTCAAGTGAAAACCCGCAAAAGAGTTCCTCTTCTCTCTCTCTTTCTTTCTTTTCTCTTCTCTCTCTTCTTTTCTCTCTTTTATTTTTCTCCCTTCAAAAAGGAGGAAAATGGAGGTTAGAAAAGGAAAAGAGAAGGAAGAGAGAAACTACGAGAGAGGAAAAATTTTGCGATGATCACAGTTTTGGCGACCGTGATGGGACTCATCTTCGTCCGGTTGAATCTATGCCTTAGCTTTGCTTTTATATAATCTAAGTCTTCATTCTAACATATGTCAGCTTCATTTCCATGCAAACCTTAGGAGCCTAGACTCTGTCCTAAGCTGATATCATTGCATATAGGATCTAAGTATGGTTTGGTAGGACTATATTGAGGAGGTTATTCCAAGTTGTTATCATCGCAAAATTTTTACTTTTGCAAATCAAACTGACCTTTGAAAAAGATTTTTGAAAATAACTCGCCTTTGTTTTTAAAATGCGGGAAAATTCTGTAGAATGGGACTCGCCTGTCGGTACGAGGTTCAACCGTTCCTGCCACCTTTAACAGGGGTAATTGAACCAAGGATCAATCTTATGCTCTACTCTATTCAACTTGTCTAAATCATATTCTAATTTCTAAATGCACATAGAATCAGGCTTGTGCTATGAATTTTCAGAAAATGCACATTTTGAAAACATGATGTTTGCTTTGAATGATTGAAATATTTAGAATAGGTATCATATGGAAAATCGTGAATTGGGATTTGAAATATACTTCTGAGAGAAATAAAAATCGATTTTGAGAAATTCTTGACATTTGGTGAAAATCGACTCTGAGAGACTTGGTTTCTCTGAATTCAAACTTTGAAATTGAAATTCTAACTTAGAAAATTTGAATTTGGAACTTGAGAAATATTTGAAATATCATTAGCAAATCCATATTCTTTTGAATAAGACTTAAAAAAATTCTAACTTCAAACTTTGAAATTGACTGCATAACTTTGGAAAATTGAGTTTATGAACTTGAGAAACACTTGCTATATTCTTTGAAATTCAATGCTTTTGGGGAAATCGATTTTGCTATAAGACTTAGGATTTTTTGAGAAGATGAACTTCTTTGAATTGAGATTTGAATTAGAATTGGCAAATGCATGAAATGAATGAATAGGGATTTGAGGAATTGAGAAATACTTTTTGTATTTTTGAGAAATGCAGTGCATTTTTGAAGTTAGCCTAAGAGTGTAGGCTGAATGTGGCTAATGTGAAGATCATAAATCTAAGTATCATTCGTATTCTGACTATGGCCCTAAATACAAATTTCACCAAGTTTATAAACTTCATAGAAGCTGGTGCATGTGCCATTTGTTTAAACCATAGTGAATTTGTAAAAATATGCATGAATCATCATCCATCACACATTAAAATTATAAAAATAAACTATATGCAATGCAACCTAAGCTAAGCAGGAAATGTAAATTCTTATTCCAAAGTTTAATTACAAATTACATCACTATTGAAATTTAAATACATGAAAAATAAAGTCTTCAATGTACTTGCAAAACTAGAAAACTTGGTTAATGAAAATATGTTGGCTTTTCTAGATTTATCCAGTAATATCTAGAAATTACTGGATTTTGCTAGATATAAGCCTTTTCCATGATTCCCTTAAATCAAAATTGATAAAATATGAAATAAAATGGAAAAAATATGAAAATGGAATTTGAAATTTCGAAATTGGGGTCAAAATGACCAAAATACTCCTAATAACAAGACTATGGCCTTGAAATTAGGGTTTTTAGAAAGATATTTTTGATAAAATGCAAGTTTTGAAATTTGAATGAAATAAACTAAGCTAAATATGATATGACATGCTTAAATATGTGAAAATTAGGGTTAGGGATTTCGAAATTTAGGTCAAATGACCAAATTTCCCCTGATAGCAAGACTATGGCCTTGAAATCAGGGTTTTTAGAAATAGATTTTGGTAAAAACTTAGGTTTTATGCACTAAATGAAATCAAATGAGCACAAAATTAAACCTAAAGCATCCTAATATGATTATGAACATGATTAAACCCTAAAAATATATGCTTATGCACGAAAATCCAATAATATCACAAAAACTGTGATTTTAGCAGTGTTTTTGGATCTTTCAAGAACCCGGTTTTGCAATTTGCTTAATTCAGCCATCAAATGGATTCCAAAATCCATAAAAATTGATACCTGCACTTGTTATAATCCTAATGTCGAATTGGAATTATAAAAATAATTTTTTGACATTGAATTAATCCGAAAATTGCATTAAACCCTAAAAATATGCTATTTTTAACCTAATTCACCAACCATTCTCAGTCCAAGACCTGAACCAGGGGTCAAATCTCCATGGAAATTTATGAAATTTTACAGAGACTAACTAGGAATAAAAACCGAGATTTTACAATTTACAGATCGGAAAAATAATCTCCGGTTAGGGAGAAACCCTTCCGGCAATCTGGGCTAAAATATATCACTTTTAACAGGGATTAAAACGGCTACTTCAGATTGAAAATACAAACATAAATAGCAAACCTAAACAAAAATCTCTGAAATTTTAGTGGTAAACAGTAGACAGAAAAATAACAATACTCACTTTTTACAGATCTAAAATCGGATCTGTGGTTTGGGATTTATGACTAACACAAGTCTGATTAGGGTTTTGGTAAACCCTAACGAGTTTTAAATTTAAAAACAGATTCTCTAAAAGTTGAAAAATACTAAACAGTAATAAAAAATTCTGAAAATTTCACAGTAGATATATCTATTCAATGTGAATCCATAGCACTTTACATATCTAAAATTGGATATAAGATAAGAGAAATATCATAACAGAAAGTTACCTTCTTGATTTTAACCACAATTTAAAATCTTTAAAAACCCGATTTGATGTCTGATTTGTTTGACAGGGTTCCCGAGATTCAAAACCTCTGATTTTTTTATAGTAACTCAATAACTCATGCATGCACCACATATAAAAAAATCAGAAATAAACAATGATAACTTCAATCCGAAATAACATTATCTTTACTGTTCTAAACCTAAAACACACAGAAATTTAAGAAACTTGAAAAACCATGCATTAACTAATGTAAATAAATAAAATAAACCATAAAACAGTAAATAAAACTTATTTCTATTCTATAGAACGTAAAACAAATATGAATAAACCATGAAAATAAAATAAAAACAGGGAATCAATGGCTGGAATTTGATATCACCTTTAAAACATAGATTTAACCCATTAAAAGGGGTAAATCATATATTTTATTGGTTAATAATGTAAAGAATCATATTAAAATCAATTCTAATGGATTAAAATCTCTGTAAATCATCCAAAACAGGGTTAGATCACCTTCTTGGATCGTTCTTGCTGATTCTTGATGGTTCTTGAGGTTGAATCCATGGTTTAATCCATGAAGGGGATGACACCAATGGCTAAAATTGATTTAAAACATGAAAAAGTATTAAATAAAACTAAAAAATATTAAAAATATTACCTTGGTGCTTGCAGCTGCAATGGAGGAAGGTGGAGGTGCTGGAGAGGAGAGAGAGGCCACAAAAATTTGAGAGAAAAGATCCCCCCTTTTGGCCCCCCTTAGGTCCCTTTTTATAGTTTTTCAAAAAGTCACTTAATTAGGGTTAATTAAGAGGTTTTTCATTTTTTTAGGACTCTTTCTAATAAATCCACTAAAGGCAACGATTTTTTGTGGTTTTCTAACCCTAAATGAACTCTAATTAAACCTTAATTAACACCTAATTAAACCCTAAAAAGTCCAAATGTGGTACCACCTAGTATGGACCCACATTTGGTTTTTAAAACCTGAATTTAAAACCTTTAAAAACCAATGGTTTAAAACTTAAATAAAATGGATTTTTAAAATTGATTTTGACTCCTATAAACCTCTAACCTAACTAGGACAATGACTAACCCTAGTCTAGCCCTGACTTACTCGAATATGGCGCCACCCCGAGTGGGCCCTACTTGAGTTTTTTTTTTAAAAATGATTTTAAAACTTGAAATTGAGAAAGTTTTCAAAAGTAAACTTTGAAATTAAAATTTTTGAAATGGCATAGGGTCCTAACTGGGTCAGGACTCCTCTGAATATGGTACCAACTGAGTGGGCCCACATCGAGTTTTGCAAATTTTAAAATAAACACTGAAAATACCTTTGAAAAGGGGTTAAAATTAATAATTAAAATTCAAGATCTTTGAAAATAGGGTCTCAAGTGAACTGAAACTTCGGGTTAGAGTCCTGAACTCTTAGGACTCTGAGATTTTAGATTTTAAAAACCAAATGAAAGAATTTTCAAAAGATTTTATCAAGAAATGATGAAATAAGTCAGAAAACACAGTCAGGGTTAGACTCCTAACTCGACCGAACTCTAAAATAGAGTCCTGAACTAACTGGACTCTGTAAAATGACCTAAATTTTGAAAATAATCGAAAAAGACTGAAAATGGAAGTAAAACAGACTTAAAAACAGACTCTTGACTGGATTAGGACTCTGAGACAGAGTCCTGATCGGACTGAAACTTTCAAAAATTTGAAAAATTTGATGAATAGAGGAATTCAGAAGCGACACCACCTCAATGGGTCTCATCTGTGAATTGGAATCGATTAAAATTTGAATTTGAAATGAATCCAGATTGTTTCCTTGAGAAAATATTTCGAAATATAAAGTCCTGGGGTTGGAAAATGACAGAGTATTGAATAAAAACCCAGGTTTTGAAATTGATTTTGAAATAAAGCTTTAAAATTCAAATCAGGATTGAATGTTTTGAAATAGGAGTGCTGGATCTCGAAAATGAGATGGGATGACATGCAATGCTATGCGATGCAATGAAATAGTATGCCGAATGCATGCAATGATATGCAATGACACATGAAATGTAAGTACTGGATGAGGGTGAAAATTTGGGGTGTTTACAGATGCCCCTCTTTGCTACTAAGCCGGTTGTGAGCCGAGCTTAGTGACAAAGAAAACACACCAAATTTGAACTATAAAAATGCCCCAGTTAGATGGGTCTGACTCGGTATGAAAGAATTTATTCAAATGATGATGGTAGATATGAAATGGGGAATAAGGAGAAAATTTTATTTCAAAAAGAAATGAGATTCAGGTTTTGCCCTTAACCTGGATGAGACAGAAAATACCTCGTGTAGAAACGAAGCTCAGGTTTGACCCTTAACCTGATCGGGCAGAAAATGGAATACCTCATCAAAGGAGGCTCAGGTTTGTACCCTTAACCTGATTGGGCAGAAAATGGAATACCTCATCAAAGGAGGCTCAGGTTTGTACCCTTAACCTGATTGGGCAGAAAATGGAATACCTCGTCAAAGGAGGCTCAGGTTTGTACCCTTAACCTGATCGGGCAGAAAATGGAATACCTCATCAAAGGAGGCCCAGGTTTATACCCTTAACCTGATTGGGCAGAAAATGAAATACCTCATCAAAGGAGGCTCAGGTTTATACCCTTATCCTGATCGGGTTGAAAATGGAATACCTCATCAAAGGAGGCTCAGGTTTGTACCCTTAACCTGATCGGGCAGAAAATGGAATACCTCATCAAAGGAGGCCCAGGTTTATACCCTTAACCTGATTGGGCAATGAAAATGAAATACCTCATCAAATGAGGCTCAGGTTTGTACCCTTGACCTGATTGGGTGAAAAATGGAATACCTCATCAAAGGAGGCTCAGGTTTATACCCTTAACCTGATCGGGCAGTGAAAATGAAATACCTCATCAAATGAGGCTCAGGTTTATACCCTTAACCTGATCGAGCAAAAAATGGAATACCTCATCAAAGGAGGCTCAGGTTTATACCCTTAACCTGATTGGGCAGAAAAATGGAATACCTCATCAAATGAGGCTCAGGTTTATACCCTTAACCTGATTGGGCATAAAATGGACGGAATCCTCGAAAGAAGAGACTGTGATGGAACCTTCGGATTTCCGCAGAATGAATCCGATAGGGGTTTTGCAAAAGGAAGGAAATTGGGGTCCCTAAAGTTTGAAAAGGGATTGATTTTGGGCGCCTCATTGCTGAGACTAATTAACTTTTGAAATTGCCTTTTGCTAAAATTGGTGGCTTAACCTCAAGCCGAAATTGGACTGTCTATGGTGGGACAGTGGGGACACAGGGAAGTGTGCGAATCTGAGAGCCCGTGCGCTCAGATTATACCAAAGAAGGGAAGGAATCTTGAAAACTCCCGTAATCAAGTCCTAAAAGGGATGACAACTGATGTCAGGATGCGCCAATGATGAACCTCAAGCTCTCGCTTCACGCCAGGATAGCTAGAAAATATTGTCAAAATGTTGAAAATCATTGTTGATTCAAAATAATTTAAAATGATGCACATTGTTTTGAAAGTGTTCCCTCTTTTCTACCTGAAGTATTACCTCCGACTGGGCTTAACTCCGTAGAATAAAGATTCGAATTCAAATTGCTTGCGATTGACTTTCTTTCAAGGAAGCTATCAATTTCCTTGATATGGACGGGAAAGAAAGCATTCTTGATATTGCGAGAGCTATTGGTGAAAGAATATTGATAAAAGAATTTCACAAAATTAAAGAAGATTCTTGATAGATTTGGCAGTCTGATATCCTGGGATTCTTTTCTCATGATGATCTTTCTGCACTCTTTTTTTTTTAGCAGATTGGAGCTCTCTTGGATTTTTCGGGAATTACATCATCCTTCATTTTGGAGATGTCCTGACTTGTCTCTCTTTTTTATTTTTTGAAAGGGTACGTCACAAACTCCTTCATCTCAGAGATGTTCCGATCCTTCTTTTCTCTCAGGGATTATCTTGATAGTTATTGGCTTTTTGGTAGGAAATCTCTTGATGATAGCAGAAATTAAATATCTTTTAGGGTTTGTCGGTAGGCTCATCACACTCGCCTTCATCTCGACGGTGATCTGAACTTTCCCTGGAAGGATCCGTCACAAACTTCGTCATCTTGGAGATGGTCCAAATCTTCTTTGGCCCCGGGGGTCGACTCGCTTAATTCGCCTTCATCTTGACGACAATTGAGAGATCCCTTTTGCAAATATTTAATTGCAGCTTAAATGATTGAGGAGATATGAGAATTGAGTGGATTTTTCTGTATCACCCAGGATATTTCGACTGCTTTATTTTTCAAGAATGGTCTTTAAAAATGTGTCATTGACTGCGATCAATATCAATCACTCATGGCTTTGCAACAACATTGAATTCTCTTTGCTGGCCATATCGCGGATTTATTCTTCATCCTTTTGGTTGGCCAATAGAAAGATTTTGAACTTTGAATCCTTTTTCGCGAAAGCATTGCCCTTTCGGAAGTAATAGTGGAGGTATTCTGAAGTAATAATTTTGTGCAATAAAGATTTTTGAAATCAACAAATATTTAATGACAAATTGGCAAAACTTTCTTGAAATCCTTTTGTGAAAGCAAGCATTTGAAGCACAACGCAACACATCCATGACAAAAATTCTCTTCTCCTTTCCCCAAAGGAGAAGATTCAGAAATTAGAATTGGGAATTACTCCTCTCTTCCCTAAAGAGGAGGTGTTTGCAAAACGAACTTTTGAAGAGAAATTAAGCTTTCGTCAAAACTTCCTAACATTAGGCTTCTCTTATGGAAAGGGGGCCGGAATTGGTGAGGTTGGTAAATTGGTCATGAAGGAACGAGTTCATCACACTCTCCTTGAAAAGAGGGTCCTTCATGATGAAATGGCCTAGTCTGAAATTATGGGGCCACAAGGAAAGCAAGTCTCCGTCGAGTCTCAACCTATAAAAGGGTTCCTTGTGTGAAATTGGAATTTTGTTTTGCAAACGGTTCACAAAGACATGAGTCCCTTCAAACTCTCCCTGAAAAGGGGCTAAGTGAACGAATTGGATAGCATGCGAAAAGAGTGAGCTCCCTCAAACTCTCCCTATAAAAAGGGTCTCTCGCAAGAGAAAATAATTGAAATTGGGTATTGGATGACCAAAAGGGTCAAATTTGGAAATTGGAATTTTGAAATTTGATATTTGAAATTGGAAATTGGAAATTGGAAATTGGAAATTGGAAATTTGGAAATTGGAAATTGGAAATTGGAAATTGGAAATTGGAAATTGGAAATTGGAAATTGGAAATTGGAAATTGGAAATTGGAAAGTGGAAAGTGGAAATTGGAAATTGGAAATTTGGAAATTGATAATTGGAAATCGGAAATTGATTGACCCGAAGGTCGAAATTGTGAATTGGTTTACTGAGAATGACATGGGTTCTATAGGGATTCAGCCTAAGAACGACATTGGTTCAATTGAGAACGGCCTTGGTTCACTGGGAACGACATGGGTTCTGTAGGGATTCGACCTACGAACTATCTATTCCATAGGGATTTAACCTAAGGATCATAGCTTAAGAAGGAATGATTCCAACTTGTGAGCTTTGAATGGACCATGTGCTAAACTGGGTTTTTGAGGGAAGATTCGAATCGGAATTCAATTCTTCAAGGAAAACTAGATGAATTAGATTTTGAAAGAAAATTCGGGTCGGAACTCGGATCTTCTAGACCAACTTGCAGGGTAGTTTGAGTAGAAGTTCAAACTTGTAGCGAAAAGCTAAGCGAATTGGATTTGAATGAAAATTCAAGTCGGAACTCGGATCTTCTAGACCAACTCTGAAGGAAAAGAAAACTCGAGTCGGAACCCGAATCTTTGAAGGAAAACCAAGTCCATTATGGAAGGAAAAGAAACCCGAGTCGGAACTCAAATCCTGAAGGAAAGGTAGATTAATTTGAAGGAAAGGAAATTCGAGTCGGAACTTGAATCTCAAAGGAAAACTAAACCGGTTAGAAGGAAAAGAAATTCGAGTCGGAACTCGAATTCCTGAAGGAAAATTAGATCAAATAGAAGGAAAGAAAATTCGAGTCGGAACTCGAATCCCAAAGGAAAACTAAACTGGTTAGAAGGAAAAGAAATTCGGGTCGGAACTCGAATTCCTAAAGGAAAACTGGGTTAACCAAAAGGAAAAGAAATTCGAGTCGGAACTCGAATCCCAAAGGAAAACTAAACTGGTTAGAAGGAAAAGAAATTCGAGTCGGAACTCGAATTCCTTAAGGAAAACTGGGTTAACCAAAAGGAAAAGAAATTCGAGTCGGAACTCGAATCCCAAAGGAAAACTAAACCGGTTGGAAGGAAAAGAAATTCGAGTCGGAACTCGAATTCCTAAAGGAAAACTGGGTTAACCAAAAGGAAAAGAAATTTGAGTCGGAACTCGAATCCCAAAGGAAAACTAAACCGGTTGGAAGGAAAAGAAATTCGAGTCGGAACTCGAATTCCTAAAGGAAAACTAAATCAGTGGACACTGAATTTTAAAGTGTACCAGTGTAAACACCGGATTTTGAAAATATGCCAATATAAGCATTATGTTTTGAAAAATTACCAGTACGAATACCGGGTTTTGGAAGATTACCAGTACGAGCGCTGGATTTTGGGAAGGTTACCAGTACGAGCACTGGATTTTAAAAGGTTACCAGTACGAGCGCTGGATTTTAAATGGTTACCAGTACGAGCACTGGATTTTGGAAGGATACCAGCATGAGCACTGGATTTAAAAAAAAGTACCCGCACGAACGTTGGGCTTTGAAAAAGTCTGACCAGTGAATACTGAATTTAGAAAGTTCGACCAGTAAAAACAGATTCAGGAAGTTCGACCAGTGAAAACTGGATTCAGGAAGTTCGACCAGTGAAAACTGGATTTAAGAAGTTCGACCAGCGAAAACTGGATTCAAGAAGTTCGACCAGTAAAAACCGGACTTAGGAAGTTCGACCAGTAAAAACCGGATTTAGGAAGTTCGACCAGTGAAAACTGGATTCAGGAAGTTCGACCAGTGAAAATTGGATTTAAGAAGTTCGACCAGCGAAAACTGGATTCAAGAAGTTCGACCAGTAAAAACCGGATTTAGGAAGTTCGACCAGTAAAAACCGGATTTAGGAAGTTCGACCAGTGAAAATTGGATTCAGGAAGTTCGACCAATGAAAACTGGATTCAGGAAGTTCGACCAGTGAGAACTGGATTTAGAAAGTTCGACCAGTAAAAACCGGATTTAGGAAGTTCGCTTCACCCGAAGGTTGACCGGTAAAAATGGTTTTGATAAAAACTCGGCCCGCAGGACGAACTTGAAAAAGGTTGGTGTTTAGAAAGTGCTTGATGATTGTAATGTGAGATTTTCAATCTTTTACCCTCACGCTGACCTAGACAAATGCCACGAGTCTCAGAATTCATCCCTTATCCTAAATGGGTATTGGATTGATGCAAGTTGATGTATGCAAAAATGCAAATGAATGCATGCAAATGCAAAATGATGTAAATGAGTACACATGTGTGCAAAATGAGAGATTTGCTTGATCCTGCCTGCATACAGAAAGTTTTGAAGATAAAATGAAAATTTTAAAAATGCCCCAGTGTAACTGGGAAAGAAGAATTTGAATAAAAGGATAAATGATTGATGTTCGAGGAGCGCTCTCTGAAGGTGACATGACAATTGGATTTTGATTGATTCAGAAGAGACTCGGAAGAGGTTATTCCTCATAAAAGAACATTTTGCCGAGGAGAATAAAAAAATGGCACCGAGCTTGCGAGAAAAATTGACAACTTTATTGATGTATTGAAGGAAAGGTAACAAATAGAGGAAAGACAGACGAGATTACATCATCCCTTTGAAATAATAAAAGCAAGATGAGAAATTAGGAAAGTGCTAGCGTTATCAATTTTTCGAATGATTGGGGAGAAACATGATCAGGATGAATGGTCCTCCTTTTCATCTCCAACGAGAATATTCTTGTCAATGACGTCTTGGATAATATTTTTAAGGACAAAACAATGCTCGGTATCGTGACCCATTGCCCGATGAAATTTGCAGAACTGATCTTTAAACCTTCCCATGGTCACAGGAGGATTTGCTATCTTGGGGAGTCTAACCTTCCCTTTGGCTATCATGTATTCCAGAACTTGCTCCAGTGGTTGTTCTAAGGGAGTAAAATTGCGATCGTATCCCCAACCATCATGCTTTGGTTTTCCTTGGAATTTTAATTCGAATTGGACACTTGAGGAAGACTTGTCATCTCTCTTGTCCATTTTATCCTTCCGACTTGCGAGGTCATTTCTCTCTGAGTTTGGATTTCCTGAGCCTCCAGTATGATTTTTTCTACCTCCTCTTTTGTTTTGTCCATTGCTACTTCTGGTGGAATTGGTAGAAAATGTGGAGTGAGCCTTCAGAGACCCGACTGTATCTTTTGTGTGCATGTATTCCAAGAAACTCTCGAATATTTGATCTAATGGGGCCATCTTGTGGTCCTAGTTTGGATCATCACGCTGCATCTCTTGTCGAGTACTTGATTTTTGCTGAGACTTGGATAAGACAGTTGACCAGTACTCTTTCTCATTTTCAATGAAGAGATTCTTGTCGATATGATCTTGGACAATGTTTTTGAAGACGAAACAGTGGTCGGTGTCATGCCCTACTGCCTGATGGAATTTGCAGAACTGGTCTGTGAATCTTCCCATGACTGTGGGAGGATTTGAGACTCGTGGAAGCTTTACCAATTCCTTGGCCAACATATATTCAAGGATTTCGTCGAGAGGCTGCTCGAGAGGAGTAAACTGGCGATTGCAATCCTAACCGTCTCGCTTTATCTTTTCTTTCTGCTGACTCAATTTTCCACTCTGCTTTAAAGATTTCTCTTTCTGACTTGTGTGATTGCCTTTGTTATCCTTGCACCCCTCGCGGTGGGCCTTGACAGAATTTGTCTTTTTTGAATCTTGATTATTCCTGACGGGATTGATGCTCTAGTAGAAATCTTTGCCCGTGAAGACCTTCTTGCCCTTGTCGCGGGCTTCCAAATCTTTAATCTTCTTTGCCATTTCCTTCAGTTGTATTTGGATTGGATCATCCATTGCTTGATTTTTCAATTTATAGGCTGTCCCTTGTCTATGAGGGGATCTTTGAAATGCTTGCTGAACTTCATACTCTTCATCGGTGTTACCTACCGATCCTGATTCATCCGATGTATCTTCCTGTTGGATATGTTTCTTGGATAGCTTCAAAACTTTCTTGACTGCCTGGTCTTTTGCCTTCTGCTTAACCCGAGTCTCTTCTATACGAGTTTCAGTTTGTTCTGCCAGCATCTTGGTCATCATTTCTTTGAACATAACATACATTCGGGGATCGATGCCATCATCCGCTTGCTGACTCTGACTTCTGACTGATCGGAGTGAGTCTATTTCCTCTTCTGAAGCGATCGAGTATGCCACACCTTCTACTGATGCAGTTTTCTTTCCGGACCTTATCTGAACCACTGAGTATCACGAATGCTCTTTTGAATGTTATTAATGCTCTCTCTGCAAGGCAGAACTGATGGTTAGGCTTCTGAAGGAAATTTGGTTGGAGGAAAATATTTGTTGAGAATTTTGGTAGACAATTGAAAGAGTATCCCATTACTAGGGATTGAGTTGTCGCTGGAATTACGACAATTGCGCTGCTATTCTTTGCAAAATAAACAACTGGAAATATGCCTTGTTACTTAGGCGAGGTCGTCAAACCAAGATAAAGGAATTTTATTGAGGGGAAAAACATGATTTTATCAATAATACTCTTGACAGAGGGGAGGGGGATAAACAATTTTCCACTACTCTGGATAATCAGAGGACACTCGAGGACTAGGAAAAATAGTAAGATTGACAAAGGAATCCCAGCCATGTCTGGCAGAATGGTATGCTTCAGACCACTGATCTGATACGAGGTTGAATTTTGGCAGAACCCCGGCTAGTGGACGAATCTCTACGCGATTCTGCCTCTGAGAGAACTGCCTGACACACCGCTCTGGATGATAGTATGCGCAGAAGAAGGGGCCAAGTAGCCTGAACCGCTTGCCATAAGCGTAAGTATATCTGGGAGGTGATTCCTGATGATCAAAGTAGTCCCATACGACTTCTTCCTTCTGAAGGTTGTCGATCAAGAACCGATATCGCGCAACTGGAAGAAGCTTTTCACCATTGTATCTGAATGAACTGGCTCGGGCGGGCACATGCCGGAGGAACCAAGACTGCAAGGCATAGGTGCACCCTTCGACTAGGATCGACTCTCCGAGTGCGAAACAAGTCAACCCTCGGTATAGAAAGGCGAGTGTGGCCATGGCTATCGAGAGGCGGCTGGTCTGTCGACTTCCCCATCTCCTTAGAAGCTGAACTATTCTGATATCCATATAATTCCGTCCATCAGGAAAGAAAGCTAATCCCACCGTGCACAGAACCATCGCGTGCTGAATTCTCTTTCGAGCTGTCCTAGACAACGAGCTGACTTCCACAAATGTCCCATACTGTCTGTAGATTTCGAGCAGATCCACATATTCGTTTCCATCCTCCTCTATCAATGGCCAAGACTTGCGTCCTGTCATGCGAGCTAAGGCATCCTTAGGGTCCAGACCCTTAACATTAATCAGAAACTGTTTCTCCAATGGATCTCCAGGCTGACCGGCTGGCTCGGGCAATCCCATGATCTCTGAAAATTCATCCATCAGTACTGTCATCTCTCCCCACGGGAACCAGAAGGTAGAAGTGCTCGGATTCCACCGCTCTGCTAGTGCATGAATCAAGTTATCGTTGACTGTCTGCTTTCCCACTACGGACGCCAGTTCCAATCCACACTCGTCCAGATGGTCCAGAAACATACGAGAGAAGTTCTTGAACCATGAATAATACCACCGGGGAAAGAAAGATCCGGTGCTGAGGACTCGATGTTCGGAAAGACTTTGTCGCACCTCGTAGGAGATGTGACCCTCGGGGAAGACTGAATCAAGCTGACTGGATGCCATCGGACTGAAAGACATGGAAATTGGAATAAGACTTGGAAAATACAGGAATTTTGAGGAAAATGCAGGCAGGATAAAAATAAAGCAGGAAATTCGAGATCCAGAAGACAGGAAAGATGGGAAATCACCTGGAGTTTTGAAGAAAATTAAGGGAAATTTGGAAAATCATCCAGTGTTTAATGAAAAATGGAAAATGAAGTATTTGAAAAAAATCGTCCAAGGTTTTAGAACATGGACAGTACATGGACATAGATTGGGGAATTTTGAGAAAATCGTCCAGTATTTTAGAAAATTGGGGAAAATATGGAAAATAAAAAGGAAAGAACATATTCAATCAAATTCTGCATAAACAAGCATGCACACACAGCATTCCCTAAAAGCTGACTCTAGATGCATAAATTTTGAAATGGCTGTGGGACCTTAATCCTAACTCTAAGGCTCAGATCATCTGTATCCAATCCAGTTATGCCTATATACTCAAGCCAAGGCTCAATGTACGTGGCATAAAATCAATTTCTCTGGTTCTAGGTTCAAGTTTTCCAACATCCTTGAGCACCTGTCGATATACGTTGGACTATGGTCCTTGGTACGTGGCAGGGGGGTTTTCACCCAAATAAGTGGCCCAGTTGTGAGGCGCTGTCCCGAACTATTGTTCTGGAAGAGAGCCCAGCAACGTGAAGACCGGGACAATATAGGTGGGGTGATTTTTGAAAAACATGAGCACATGCAATCAAATAGAAGGCTCTAAGTCCTAAAGAGATAGATTTTTGAAATATTTGAAGAAGCAAGCATTGTTTTCATACAATTCCTAAATTGAGGAGTGTTGTATTAGACCTAAGTCTATGTGAGCATGAATAATTCTCCTCAATATGGTCCTACCAAACCATACCTAGTCTGTATGCATTCCATGTCAGCTGGGTTCAAGTCTAGGCTCCTAGGTTCACATGATATCATAAAGCAAAGCTGACATTCCATGGAAATCGATTTTCACAATTTGAACTAAGTAGAGCATTAGATTGATCAGGCGAAGACAGGTCCCATCACGGTCGCCAAACCTGTTATCATTGCAAAATTTTTACTTTTGCAAATCAAACTGACCTTTGAAAAAGATTTTTGAAAATAACTCGCCTTCGTTTTTAAAATGCGGGAAAATTCCGTAGAATGGGACTCGCCTGTCGGTACGAGGTTCAACTGTTCCTGCCACCTTTAACAGGGGTAATTGAACCAAGGATCAATCTTATGCTCTACTCTATTCAACTTGTCTAAATCATATTCTAATTTCTAAATGCACATAGAATCAGGCCTGTGCTATGAATTTTCAGAAAATGCACATTTTGAAAACATGATGTTTGCTTTGAATGATTGAAATATTTAGAATAGGTATCACATGGAAAATCGTGAATTGGGATTTGAAATATACTTCTGAGAGAAATAAAAATCGATTTTGAGAAATTCTTGACATTTGGTGAAAATCGACTCTGAGAGACTTGGTTTCTCTGAATTCAAACTTTGAAATTGAAATTCTAACTTAGAAAATTTGAATTTGGAACTTGGGAAATATTTGAAATATCATTAGCAAATCCATATTCTTTTGAATAAGACTTAAAAAAATTCTAACTTCAAACTTTGAAATTGACTGCATAACTTTGGAAAATGGAGTTTATGAACTTAAGAAACACTTGCTATATTCTTTGAAATTCAATGCTTTTGGGGAAATCGATTTTGCTATAAGACTTATGATTTTTTGAGAAGATGAACTTCTTTGAATTGAGATTTGAATTAGAATTGGCAAATGCATGAAATGAATGAATAGGGATTTGAGGAATTGAGAAATACTTTTTGTATTATTTGAGAAATGCAGTGCATTTTTGAAGTTAGCCTAAGAGTGTAGGCTGAATGTGGCTAATGTGAAGATCATAAATCTAAGTATCATTCGTATTCTGACTATGGCCATAAATACAAATTTCACCAAGTTTATAAACTTCATAGAAGCTGGTGCATGTGCCATTCGTGTAAACCATAGTGAATTTGTAAAAATATGCATGAATCATCATCCATCACACATTAAAATTATAAAAATAAACTATATGCAATGCAACCTAAGCTAAGCAGGAAATGTAAATTCTTATTCCAAAGTTTAATTACAAATTACATCACTATTGAAATTTAAATACATGAAAAATAAAGTCTTCAATGTACCTGTAAAACTAGAAAACTTGGTTAATGAAAATATGTTGGCTTTTCTAGATTTATCCAGTAATATCTAGAAATTACTGGATTTTGCTAGATATAAGCCTTTTCCATGATTCCCTTAAATCAAAATTGATAAAATATGAAATAAAATAGAAAAAATATGAAAATGGAATTTGAAATTTCGAAATTGGGGTCAAAATGACCAAAATACCCCTAATAACAAGACTATGCCTTGAAATTAGGGTTTTTAGAAAGATATTTTTGATAAAATGCAAGTTTTGAAATTTGAATAGAATAAACTAAGCTAAATATGATATGACATACTTAAATATGTGAAAATTAGGGTTAGGGATTTCGAAATTTAGGTCAAATGACCAAATTGCCCCTGATAGCAAGACTATGGCCTTGAAATCAGGGTTTTTAGAAATAGATTTTGGTAAAAACTTAGGTTTTATGCACTAAATGAAATCAAATGAGCACAAAATTAAACCTAAAGCATCCTAATATGATTATGAACATGATTAAACCCTAAAAATATATGCTTATGCACGAAAATCCAATAATATCACAAAAACTGTGATTTTAGCAGTGTTTTTGGATCTTTCAAGAACCCGGTTTTGCAATTTGCTTAATTCAGCCATCAAATGGATTCCAAAATCCATAAAAATTGGTACCTGCACTTGTTATAACCCTAATGTCGAATTGGAATTATAAAAATAATTTTTTGACATTGAATTAATCCGAAAATTGCATTAAACCCTAAAAATATGCTATTTTTAACCTAATTCACCAACCAGTCTCAGTCCAAGACCTGAACCAGGGGTCAAATCTCCATGGAAATTTATGAAATTTTACATAGAATAACTAGGAATAAAAACAGAGATTTTCCAATTTACAGATCGGAAAAATAATCTTTGGTTAGGGAGAAACCTATCCGGCAATCTGGGCTAAAATATATCACTTTTAACAGGGATTAAAACGGCTACTTCAGATTGAAAATACAAACATAAATAGAAAACCTAAACAAAAATTTCTGAAATTTTAGTGGTAAACATTAGACAAAAAAATAACAATACTCACTTTTTACAGATCTAAAATCGGATCTGTGGTTTGGGATTTATGACTAACACAACTCTGATTAGGGTTTTGGTAAACCCTAACGAGTTTTAAATTTAAAAACAGATTCTCTAAAAGGGGAAAAATACTAAACAGTAATAAAAAATTCTGAAAATTTCACAGTAGATAGATCTATTCAATGTGAATCCATAACACTTTACATATCTAAAATCGGATATAAGATGAGAGAAATATCATAACAGAAAGTTACCTTCTTGATTTTATCCACAATTTTAAAGCTTTAAAAACCCGATTTGATGTCTGATTTGTTTGACAGGGTTCCCGAGATCCAAAACCTCTGATTTTTTTACAGTAACTCAATAACTCATGCATGCACCACATATAAAAAAATTAGAAATAAACAATGATAACTTCAATCCGAAATAACATTATCTTTACTGTTCTAAACCTAAAACACACAGAAATTTAAGAAACTTGAAAAACCATGCATTAACTAATGTAAATAAATAAAATAAACCATAAAACAGTAAATAAAACTTATTTCTATTCTATAGAACGTAAAACAAACATTAATAAACCATGAAAATAAAATAAAAACAGGGAATCAATGGCTGGAATTTGATATCACCTTTAAAACATAGATTTAACCCATTAAAAGGGGTAAATCATATATTTTATTGGTTAATAATGTAAAGAATCATATTAAAATCAATTCTAATGGATTAAAATCTCTGTAAATCATCCAAAACAGGGTTAGATCACCTTCTTGGATCGTTCTTGCTGATTCTTGATGGTTCTTGAGGTTGAATCCATGGTTTAATCCATGAAGGGGATGACACCAATGACTAAAATTGATTTAAAACATGAAAAAGTATTAAATAAAACTAAAAAATATTAAAAATATTACCTTGGTGCTTACAGCTGCAATGGAGGAAGGTGGAGGTTCTGGAGAGGAGAGAGAGGCCACGAAAATTTGAGAGAAAAGAGCCCCCCTTTTGGCCCCCCTTAGGTCCCTTTTTATAGTTTTTCAAAAAGTCACTTAATTAGGGTTAATTAAGAGGTTTTTCATTTTTTTAGGACTCTTTCTAATAAATTCACTAAAGGCAACGATTTTTTGTGGTTTTCTAACCCTAAATGAACTCTAATTAAACCATAATTAACACCTAATTAAACCCTAAAAAGTCCAAATGTGGTACCACCTATTATGGACCCACATTTGGTTTTTAAAACCTTAATTTAAAACCTTTAAAAACCAATGGTTTAAAACTTAAATAAAATGGATTTTGACTCCTCTAAACCTCTAACCTAACTAGGACAATGACTAACCCTAGTCTAGCCCTGACTTACTCGAATATGGCGCCACCCCGAGTGGGCCTTACTTGAGTTTTTTTTTTAAAAATGATTTTAAAACTTGAAATTGAGAAAGTTTTCAAAAGATTTTCAAAAGTAAACTTTGAAATTAAAATTTTTGAAATGGCATAGGGTCCTAACTGGGTCAAGACTCCTCTGGATATGGTACCAACTGAGTGGGCCCACATCGAGTTTTGCAAATTTTGAAATAAACACTGAAAATACCTTTGAAAAGGGGTTAAAATTAATAATTAAAATTCAAGATCTTTGAAAATAGGGTCTCAAGCGAACTGGAACTCCGGGTTAGAGTCCTGAACTAACTGGACTCTGTAAAATGACCTAAATTTTGAAAATAATCGAAAAACACTGAAAATGGAAGTAAAACAGACTTAAAAACAGACTCCTGACTAGATTAGGACTCTGAGACAGAGTCCTGATCGGACTGAAACTTTCAAAAATTTGAAAAATTTGATGAATAGAGGAATTCAGAAGCGACACCACCTCAATGGGTCTCATCTGTGAATTGGAATCGATTAAAATTTGAATTTAAAATGAATCCAGATTGTTTCCTTGAGAAAATATTTCAAAATATAAAGTCCTGGGGTTGGAAAATGATAGAGTATTGAATAAAAACCCAGGTTTTGAAATTGATTTTGAAATAAAGCTTTAAAATTCAAATCTGGATTGAATGTTTTGAAATAGGAGTGCTGGATCTCGAAAATGAGATGGGATGACATGCAATGCTATGCGATGCAATGAAATAGTATGCCGAATGCATGCAATGATATGCAATTACACATGAAATGTAAGTACTGGATGAGGGTGAAAATTTTGGGTGTTTACACATGTTCACATTAGACTTAGGTCTTAAATACAAATCTCCTCAATTTTAGGGATTGAATGCAAAAACAATGTATGCAAGTGTATGCTTCTCTTTATTTAAATCTATCTCTTTAGGACTTGCATTAGAGCCTTCTGATTTTATTGCATGTTGATCATATTTTGAAAACATCCCTACCTATATTGTCCTGGTCTTCACGTTGCTGGGCTGTCTCACTGAACCATAGTTCGGGAGAGAGCCTCACAACTGGACCACGTATTTGGGTTCGCGCCCCCCTACCACGTACCTAAGGGCCATAGTCCGAGGTATATCGGTAGGTGCTCAAGGATGTTGGGAAGCCCTTACCTTAGAACCAGAGAAATATCTTATATGCCACGTACTTTGAGCTTCGGCTTGAGTATATCGGCATACCTTGATTGGAATCAGATGATCTGAACCATAGAGTTAGGATTAAGGTCCTACAAGCTATTTCAAATATTGCATATAGAGTCAGCCTTTAGGGAGTGCTGTGTGCACATCCTTGTTTGTGCAGCTATGATTATGCGATGTTTTCCTTGTGTTCTCCTATATATATCAACCTCTTTTTAAAAAACCCTGGGTGTACTCTTTAAAACTTTCTCTATTTTCAAAAACCTTGGGTGTATATTTTCTCATTTACCTACGTTCTTCTCTCTTTTGTTGTCAATCTTTCTTTAAAAAACCCTGGAAATTCTTTCTTTAAAGTCCCTTGATCTTTTACAAAATTTCCAGGAAATTATGTCTGTTCCTCCTCTCATCAAAAGTCTATCCGTAAGTCCTGCATTCTATCTGACCTTCTTCCTCTTTTTGCCTCAGTATCACTCCGATGGCATCCGAATCTCCCGATGCTATCTTTCCTTAGGATCATGTTTTCTATCAAATAAGGGATGGAACCCCAGATCATCGGGTCATCCAGTCTCGTACCTTCTTCCCTCGGTGGTACTATTCTTGGTTCACCGCTTTCTCGCATATGTTTCCAGACCACTTGGATGATTGTGGATTGGAGATGGCATCAACAGTTGGCAAGTGAACCATCAACGGCAGCCTGATTCAAGCTATGGCAGAGCGTTGGAATCCGCGTACCTGCACGTTTTGGTTTCCATGGGGAGAGATGACTTTGCTAATGGATGAGTTCAGTGATATCATGGGATTGCCAGAACCAACTGGTCAGCCGGACGATCCAGTCGAGCAGCAATTCTTGATCAATGTCAAAGGGGTAGATGTTCGAGAAGCATTGGCCAGAGCCACAGGGAGCAGATCCTGGTTTCTCACAGAGATCAGCGGAAGTCAATTCATCGATCTGTTCGAACTCTACAACAAGTATGGAGCTTATGAAGAAGTCGATACCTTGTCCCGGGCAGCAAAAGAAAGAATCCAGCATGCCATGGTCCTATGCACAGTAGGACTAACATTTTTTCAGGATGGTCAGAATTTCATCGATATCAGAGTCGCCCAACTTTTTTGAAGATGGGGAAGCAAGCAGACCCGTCAGCTTTCAGTCTCCATGGCAGCTCTAGCTTTTCTCTACAGAGGTTTGGCTCGATTTGCCCTCTGAGAGACCATTTTGGTAGAAGGGTGCACGTATGCCTTGCAGTCATGGTTCCTGCGACATGTGCCGTCAAAAGCCAGTTCTTTCAGATTCAGCAATAAGCAGCCGAAGTCAGCCATTCAGTGCCAAGCTTTGATCGAGAAACTGCATCAGGAGGAAATCGTTTGGGATTTCTTCGACAAAAGAGAGACCGTTCCTCGGTACACTTATGCTCGTGACAAGCGCTACAAATTGCTCGGCCCTTTCTTCTGCGTAGACTATCAGCCGGAGAGGTGTCTTCGACAGTTCTCGCAGCGGCAGATTCGTGTCAATACCCGTTTCCTGACAGGCCGCATGCCAGAGTTTGATCTACGGTCGGATCAGTGGTCTGGAGCATACCATGTCGCCAAATACACTTGGGACTCTTTCATTCCTTTGTCTATATTTCCCGGTTCTAATGTATCATCAGAGTATCGAGAATGGTGGCAAACTGTCTGCCCACCCTCTCTTTGTATTTAAATTTGGTCATTTAATGAAAATGCAAACTTTTGTCCTGATAAAAAGCTTTTATGGCCAAATCTTATTTTGTTTCATGTAGTTACGAATTCATCCCTAGTGATGAGACCCATTTTATATATTCTTTCTTCAAATTATCCCTCGTCATGATGGACGACCTCGCCTAGGTCATAAGGCACATTTTTGTCGCCATAAAAGGGTGACGCAATCATCGCAAAAATTTGTGATGACCCAATTCCTGGTGATGGGATAACTTATCTAAAATGTCTATCAATTCCTTCCCTCATGTCTTTCCTAAAAATCACATTTTCAAAAAATTTCCTCTGAATCCTAACCATTCCTTTCACCTTCTCAGGAAATCACTGGCATTGGCAAAATGGTTGTAACGAGGGCAGGAAAAGAAACAATTCCTCAACACAGCGACAGTGAGGCCGAAGGGATGGATTCTCCCAAATCAGTCAGGGGACAGAATCAGAATCAAGCAGATGATATAGATCCAACCATGTATAATCTATTCAAAAGAATGATGACCAAAATGATGGCTGAGCAGGCCGAAGCTAGTCAGAAAGAAGTTGCTCCAAAAAGCAAGCCAAAGAAGAAGTCTGTAAAGAAGCCAGTTCGGATTGTTAGAAAGCAAGTACAACCCGACACCACTTCTGAAGAAACAGAATCAGTTGAGGAATCAGAAGAGGAAGAGCAGCTTGTTTATCAGAATCCTCCACCGCAGTTTGCAAAGACCGCTCCAGAGCCCGAATTAATCAATAAGCCTGATCATGCATATAATTCAGGGTTTATTAACATTTAAATATGCATGATTTTATGAAATAATATTTCAAAAACCCAATTTTATGTTAGTTTTTGAGTAAATGTGCTAAAATAATTTAAAATTAGAAAATGAATAAAAAATAGTTTTATTTTACATTCTTATGCCTATTTTAGTTTTAGTTGGTTTTAGTTTTTATTAAAAAGAAAAAAATTAGAAAAATAGTTTTATTCAATTTAAGTGTTTTTTTTTTAGAAAAGAAAAGAAAAAAATATAGTAGATTAATTTTGAAGTTCTTTTATAAATAGTTTTGTTTTTGAAAAGTTTCACAGTTTTCTTTACTTTTGAAAAGAATAAAAAATAAAAATAATAAATAATAAAAAAAATATATATATATATATAAAATATATATATAAATAAAAATACAAACCGAGTGGAACCGGTTTGTATTTAAAAAAAAAAAAAAAGTAGCAAGTAAAAACCAAACCGGCTGGAACCGGTTTGGAAGTTTTGAAAATAAAAAGGGGTTGTTTCAAACCGGTTCCAACCGGTTTAAACCCTTTTAAAAAGGGGCGTACAACAGATCGGAGGGGGCTCCAGTTTTGTGCGCCAGAAATTTGCTTTTCCCCCTCTGATTTTCCCCTCTTCCTTCTGTTTTTCCTAATTGCTGGATTCCCTCATCTCATACTAATTCTTCTTCTTCTTCTTCTTCTTTTTCTTCTTCTTCTTCTTCTTCTTCCAGCAGTCGATCATCCTCATCCGGTGGCAAGGAAATTTCCAGTCGATTGCGGCGCCTGAAGTGGAAGCCACCTCTTCTTTCTCCGGTAAGTCCTTCTACTTCTTCTTCTTCTTCTTCCAATTAGTTTTTCTTCTTCGTTTTAATTTTTTTGAAAGATAATCTGATAAATCTTAATCTGAAAAAAAAAAAGAGAAATATAAAAAGAAAAAAAAAAGAAAAAAAAGTTTCTGTAAAGAACTTCGGTGATGAACGAGGATGTTGCTGGAATGCTGTGATGATCTGCAATTGTTGATGACTGATCTGGATGAGTTCCATGAAGTGTCCATTAATTGAATTTTCATTGATTAATTGTGAAAAATCAATCGGATATCTGAATCTGATAGAAATATTGTAATCAGAATTTCTGAATTCTAATCACCGTGCGGCTATTGTTTTTCGGTGAGTAATTTTTTTCATAATAAAAATCTGGATTGATTAACCGAATGATGTTTAAGAAATTCCAGCATGAGTGAACCTTGTTTGATCAATTGAAGAAGCCGGATTGAGATATTTCCAATCGATTAACAAAACAAATCAATACATTTGTTTCTAATCTTTGATCAGCGTATTTTCTTTTTCCGGCATCTCTGTTTTTTTTCCGGCAATAGATTATCTGATCTCTGGTGAAGCAAGACTGATCAGAATCCATTTGTAATGCCGTGGAAATCCATTTTTGCTGCAATGAAAATCCAATTTGCGTTACTGGATTTCCTAGTGTTCTTTGTTTGATTGATCAGAATCTATTTGTTTGTGTTGCTGTAATGAAAATCCGTTGTTTGATTGCTGATCTCTAGAGTGTGTTGATGGAAATGGATTGTAATGTCATGGAAATCCATTTTGGTGTTCTGATATCATATACTGATTTTTCTGTTTAGCTATTAGTTACTTTCTAGTAATTACTTTGTTAATTGAATTGATGAATTGTTAAAATGATTTGTTAGTGTTTAGTTTTCAACCAATTACATTAGTGTTTAGCATTTAGGTTAAGAGCATTTGATTTCATTAGTATATGTTCAATTTAGCATAAAAATTTCATTTAGTAAACAATGCATGCCTAGTCATACTTACATTCGTGTAGTATTATCATTGCTTATATCAATATAATTTTCAACATTCATTTCGTGCATTTTAGATAGCTTCATTCTAGTTTTATTCTTGTATTGTGTACTGCTTGTGTTTCGTTGGATTTGTGCAGGATCGCACAGGAGTGAAGCAGAAGCGTTTGCATGACATGGGAAGTGCAAGAATAGAAGATGTTTTTCTCTTATTTTAGAATTTAGGAATTTAATTGGGTTTGTAAATATTGCACTTTACGCCCTCTGCGAAGGGTATTCATTTGTTGTAATAGCTAGTTGTTTTTACTTTTCTGAACATTTTACATTTCCATAATTCAGCAATAAAGATTAGTTTAGAATTGTGTGCTTGAATACAAAATATTCCCGTTCCCTGAGTTCGACCCGGTCTCATCCACTAGTGAGAACCGGTTTTTATTATTTGATGTCTGGTTTTCACATGCTTTTCATATAAAAATCTTTTCAAAATTTACAACGATTCCAAAAAGACATCAAATTTTTGGCGCCGTTGCCGGGGAACGGCGTAATATTAGTATTCACTTTATTGCCTAGTGTTTGTGTGTGCATTTAGGTTTAGAACCACGTATGTGCATATCTTAGAGACGAGCTTACTTTTCTGCACAGCCCACCTATTAGGATTCCCTTAGAGGTGACTGTGTACGATTGGTACCGTACACATAGATTTTATATTTCTTTGCATAATCTCTGTTATGTGTAACTGCGTGGTGTTTGTTTAGTTTTTGTTGTTTTTAGTTTACTCGCTTTGTGGTTTGCGTGGTTTGGCCGCTTAGTGCGTTAGTTAGGTAGAAAACCCAAAGTTAGGACGTGAGTTACATTGGTCTACTACAAGGTGTATGCAAGGGCGACGCTCACTTGACCCTGAGCTGGTAGAGCCGATTGAGGACCCCGAGTCCCTTATTAGGAGAGCCCAAAGATCTGCAACCATGGCTGAGAATCAGCAGATTACTCGTCCCCTTAGGGAGTACTTCATGCCTAACACCTATACTCCCGCCTCCTGCATCACAAGACCTGATGTAGGAGCAAATCAGTTTGAGATTAAGGCCAGTGTAATCCAAATGTTACCCTCATTTTATGGCCTTAGCAATGAAGATCCATATCGTCATCTCGACGAATTCTTAGAGATTTGTTCTACATTGAGAATAAACAACTTTGGAGATGATGCTATGAGGTTGACCCTGTTTCCCTTCTCTCTGAAGGATAAAGCCAAACACTGGCTGAAGGCATTAGATACAGTTAGAATTACCACGTGGGAACATATGTAAAGAGAATTTTTAAAGAAATATTTCCCAATCGGTAAGACGAATCAGTATCGAAAAGCCATCACCAGTTTTACGCAAATAGAGGGGGAACTGTTTCATGAGACTTGGGAGAGGATGAAGGATCTTCTCCGCAAGTGTCCCCACCACCAGGTGCCTCGATGGCAACTGGTGCAATATTTCTATGACGGTCTTACTGAGAAGAATCGTCAAATGGTTGATGCCGCATGTGGGGGCACTTTCATGCTCAAGAGTGAGGATGAAGCGTGGTTGCTCTTTGAGACATTAAGTGAGAATTCGATGCACCACGCGACAACTTCACGGTCTGATAGAGTTACACCTGTACAGGATAGTGCTAAGAAGGCAGGTATTTTCGAAATAGGGATGAACCTTGAGTTGAGCAACAAGGTAGACCAACTGTCCCAGAAATTAGATCAATTATTGTTGGGTCCCTCTCCTGCCATGCAGGTGTGTGCGTTGTGTGCGAGTCCTGCACACCATGTTCTCCAGTGTCCAGCTGCGCCACAGTATCCTGAGTTTGTCCAAGAGCAAGCTCAGATGGCTCAGAACTTCGCTAGGCCCGCACCCAATCCATTTGCCAATACTTACAACCCGGGCTGGCGAAACCATCCAAATTTTTCATGGCGTAACTCACAAGCCCAAGCTCCTAACCCTTCCCAGAGTCAATCCAGACAAAGTGGTTATACACCTGGATTCCAAAGATTCAATGACCCTCCAGCCCAACCTGCTTATACTCAACCCTATTTTCAAGAGCCTTCACCTAGTCAATCTTTTGAACATAAGATTTTGCAAGCTTTGAGCTCACATACCCAGTCAATTGCAAAGTTAGAAACTCAAATGGGGCAGCTCGCTGAAGCACTTAGCAGGAGAAGTGAGGGAGCATTGCCTAGTCAGCCTATAGTTAACCCTAGGGGTAAAGAACCTCTGCAGAGTTTGCATATGACAGATACACATCAAGAGCAAGCTCAGGCAGTAGTAACCCTTAGAAGTGGGAAGCAGTACCATTCGAGGGAGGCTGCAGAAGAAAGAGAGAAGATAAGTAAGAAGCAGCCTGTCCCTAATGTTTTACCTCAGGAAAGCGAGAAGGTTCTTCCATTTGGGCCTTCCACAACCCATATTCCTAAAGCCCCCTTTCCTGAGGCGTTAGAGAAACCGAGAGCATTAGGTAAGTCGGGAGTAAACATGCAAGAGATGCTTGAGATATTCAAGCACGTCCATATAAACCTTCCCTTACTAGATGTCATCCAGCAAGTCTCTGCATATGCAAAGTTCCTTAAAGAGCTTTGTACGCAGAAAAGGAAGTTGAGGTCCCATGCGCAGAAGAAAATATATTTGACGGAGCAGATCAGTGCAGTATTGCAACACCAGACTCCACCCAAACTTAAGGACCCAGGGACCCCTATCATATCATGTGTCATAGGAAACATTACTGTTGAGCGTGCTTTGCTTAACCTTGGGGCAAGTGTTAACATTTTGCCGGGTTTCTTCTATGACAAATTTGGATTGAAAGAGATGAAATCTACACCTATGACGCTTCAATTAGCGGATAGATCGATTAAGGTCCCGAGAGGGATACTTGAAGATGTGTTAGTCAAGGTAGAGGATTGTTATTTCCCTGTCGACTTCGTGATATTAGATATGGAGGGAGTTGATAGCATCAGACAGACTCCTATTATTCTTGGTCGCCCTTTCCTAGCTACCGCCAATGCGTGCATTAATTGCCGCACTGGTGAAATGGATGTTTCATTTGGAACTAGGAAAATGAGGATGAACATTTTTTGTGCATCGATGGAGTCTGATACTGAAGAAGCTTCTTTTGAGGTTGATATCATTCAAGATATTATAGAAGCTGAACATGATTGGTTGTTGAGTGATCCACCTCAAGAGGAGATTGATGAATCATTCAAAGAGGATCGCCTTGATATGATAGATAGTGAGGCAGATAATGTCAGTGGGATTTGGCATCCTGAACCACTTCCAGAATTAGCTGAGAAGCCCACAAAGCCATCAATAGAGAGTCCCCCAGAGTTGGAGTTGAAGCCTTTATCAGCTTCACTCAAGTATGTCTTTTTAGGAAAAGAGCAGACTCTCCCAGTTATTATTTCTGCAAACCTAACAGATTCACAGGAGCATCAGTTGTTACAGGTTTTACATGAGCACAAGGAAGCTATTGGATGGTCTGTGGCGGATTTAAAGGGGATTGACCCCTCCTTTTGTATGCATCGGATCATTATGGATGAGGGAGCTAAACCCTCAAGAGAATCACAAAGGAGATTAAATCCTCACATGAAAGAAGTGGTTTAAAAGGAAGTAGTTAAATTGTTAGATGCTGGGATTATTTATCCTATCTCCGATAGTCAGTGGGTGAGTCCTACCCAGGTTGTTCCCAAAAAGTCTGGGCTCACTGTGGAAAAGAATGAGAAAGGAGAGAGCATTCCCATGAGGATTACTACGGGATGACGAGTATGTATTGACTATAGGAAGTTGAACAGTGCAACTAGGAAAGATCATTTCCCGTTACCGTTCATCGACCAAATTTTAGAAAGACTTGCAGGCCAGCAATATTATTGCTTTTTAGATGGATATTCCGGATATAACCAGGTGGCCGTTCATCCCGAGGATCAGGATAAGACGACATTTACCTGTCCCTATGGTACATTTGCGTATAGGAGGATGCCGTTTGGGCTTTGTAATGCCCCGGCTACATTTCAGAGATGTATGATGGCGATTTTCTCTGACATGATGGATGATGTCCTTGAGATTTTCATGGACGATTTCTCGGTTTATGGCTCTTCTTTTGATGATTGTCTCAAAAAATTATCTTGTGTACTTCAGCGCTGTAGGGAGACAAATCTAGTGTTGAGCTGGGAAAAGAGTCATTTCATGGTACAACAGGGGATTGTTCTTGGACATATTGTGTCTGAGAAAGGTATAGAGGTCGATAAGGCCAAAGTGGAGACCATTGTCAAATTAGCTCCACCGACCTCTGTGAGGCAAGTGCGTTCATTTTTAGGGCATGCAGGTTTCTATAGACGGTTCATTAAGGATTTTAGTCAGATTTCTAGACCGTTGTGTAACCTGTTGTCGAAAGATCAGTCGTTTGTGTTTGATGATGCCTGTCTGAAGGCATTTTTAGCCCTAAAGGAAGCATTGACCACTGCTCCTATTCTCAGATCTCTTGAGTGGTCAGTGCCTTTTGAGATTATGTGTGACGCTTCAGATTATGCGGTTGGAGCAATTTTAGGACAGAAGATTGAGAAACGATCTCATGTTATTTATTATGCTAGTAGGACTCTTTCTGACACACAAATGCATTATACTACCACTGAGAAGGAGTTACTAGCCGTTGTATTTGCACTTGAGAAGTTTCGATCATATTTGTTAGGCTCCAAAGTTATCATTTACTCAGATCATGCCGCATTAAGATATTTGATGAGTAAAAAGGATGCTAAACCGCGTCTCATTCGTTGGATTCTTCTGTTACAAGAATTTGATATTGAGATTCGAGATAAGAGTGGATGTAAGAATCTTGTAGCAGATCATCTGTCTAGACTGACTATAGATTCATCTATTGATCAAGGACAAATTGTTGATTCTTTTCCGGATGAGCAGTTATTTCATGTCAAGCGTTTACCCTGGTTCGCAGATATAGTAAATTTTCTGGTTACTAGAGAGTATCCTGCGCACTGGAACCGAAATGAAAAAGATAGATTTTTTGCGCAAGTGAAACATTATTTTTGGGAGGAACCAGAATTATTTAGATCCTGCCCGGACCAGATGATTCAGAGATGTGTGCCCGAAGAAGAGTATCATTTCATTTTATCCTTTTGTCATTCTTTAGCTTGTGGAGGTCATTTTTCTAGTCGGAAGACCGCTGCAAAGGTCCTTCAGTCTGGATTTTGGTGGCCCACACTTCATAGAGATGCTCACGAATTCTGTAGGAAGTGTTTGCGATGTCAGCAAACAGGTCGCATTACCAAGCGCGACATGATGCCTCTTTTACCTATTCTGATTGTGGAAATTTTTGATGTTTGGGGCATTGATTTCATGGGTCCTTTTCCACCATCGTTTGGATTTACATATATTTTAGTGGCGGTTGATTATGTTTCAAAATGGGTCGAGGCTGTGGCCACCCGGACCAATGATCATAAAGAGGTGTTTCGGTTTATCAAGCACAACATTTTTAGTCGGTTCGGAGTTCCTAGAGCGATCATCAGTGATGGTGGTACGCACTTTCGTAATGTGCAGGTAGCTTCCTTACTTAGGAAATATTCTGTGCATCATCGGATTGCTACACCTTACCACCCACAAACCAGTGGCCAAGTTGAGGTATCTAACAGGGAGATAAAGAGGATTCTTGAAAAGACAGTCAGACCAGACCGCAAGGATTGGTCTCAGCGCCTTGATGATGCCTTGTGGGCTTATAGGACTGCTTTCAAGACCCCGATTGGTATGTCACAATTTCGATTAGTTTTCGGGAAACCTTGCCATCTTCCTGTTGAGTTAGAACATAGAGCATATTGGGCTATAAAAAAATTCAATTTCAACATGACCCAAGCTGGAGTCGAGAGAAAATTACAGTTGAGTGAGCTAGAGGAATTGCGTAATGAAGCCTATGAGAGTGCAAAGATTTACAAAGCTCGAACTAAGCATTTTCATGATCGATATATTGTTAGGAAACAGTTCGAGCCTGGGCAAAAGGTATGGCTTTATCATTCACGTCTTCATCTTTTTCCAGATAAGTTGAAGTCAAGATGGAATGGTCCATTTGTTGTGCATAGGGTGTTTCCATATGGAGCGATAGATCTTTTTGACCCTCGTACGGGTGCTATTTTTAAAGTAAATGGGCAACGGCTGAAGCCTTATATCTCAGATATTGTGACAGGACAAGACATTGAGGATGTTGATCTTTTAGAAGTTTAGGACTCACACATGTTTGTATATATTTTAAAATTTTTGTAAATATTCATAGAAAAACAATTTTTTTAAGAGTACTTTCATATAGTTCATGTGCATAATTCATAAACCATGATCATGGTAGGCATATTTTCACATTTTAGATTTCATTGAGTTTACTTTCTTTCCCTCATTGATTTTATCTCATGTGCATTCACTTAGTTTCACATAAGCATGGGGGAATGCCACTGGGACAGTGTAATTCAAGCATGGGGGAGGGTGTAGTAGCTCACCAGAATATTTTTGTCTACGTTCTTGCACATGTTTACACATCTCTCATAAAAAGTAGATTTTTAAAGAAAGAGTTTGAACTTATATGAATGTTATTTCAAATATGATGTTTTTAGAGGATTTTTAAGCCCCACGAAATTTTTTTTTCTGACATAGATCTAAAAATTATGGTTGTTTATGTGGATTTCGAGGAAATGATGATAGATACATGTTATAGTTTATTTTGAATCATAAATATGAATATGCACAGTTTTATTTTGAAAAACTAAGCAAATGAACAAAAGCATAAAAATGAGCTCAAAAAGTGAGAAAAAGCATGCGTTAGGTTGTTTGGATAATTTCACAATCCTTAGTAGATGGAACTTAGATGTAAGTTGAAACTTTTAATTCCATTTCGAAAAGGAGAGTGAAAAACTTCGTGATCCTAAGTAGCTGAGAACAGATACAAGTTGAAATGTTTGACTCTCATGTTATAAGGGTGAATGAAGGAAGTCACTTTTATGTCTTAGTTGATATCTTTTGGTATGAAAAAGTATAGAAGATATTGACATTGCACAAGGCATAAAAGCAGACCACACGCAAGCTATATGATAAAAATAAGTGCGCAAAAAGAAAAAGCGTGAAAAGAAAAAAAAAATAGAGAAAAGAGCTTAAAAAGAAAGAAAAGTTTAGTGCTTAATGTGTGATTGAGAAAACCTGTGCAGAAAACATATGAGTGAGGATAAGTAAATAATAATATGTTTTTATTGGATTTTCTAAGAATAAAACATAAATAATTGTGATATTTAGAAAAGTGAAAGAAATTCTTTTTCTGTGGTGGTACATAAAAAAAACTCTAATTATATTGTGATTTTGAAATAATAGGAAATATTTGTGAAAACAAAGTCTTTAATTACCCACTGCTTATGAGGATGTGTAATATTATGCAAACATGACAGAGATGTTTGTGGGTAGCATCACTGCAAACCCTCACGAGACCTTACTCGTCCACTGGGGTAACCCAAGGGTTGAAAGGGCTTGTTGCATGAGCTAAATGCAACTGTGATTCCTACGAAAGTGAGTTAGGTGATAGTTTGATTTCTTGCATTTTTCTAGTTTGCTCGAGGACTAGCAAAACATAAGCATGGGGGTATTTGATCATGCATATAATTCAGGGTTTATTAACATTTAAATATGCATGATTTTATGAAATAATATTTCAAAAACCCAATTTTATGTTAGTTTTTGAGTAAATGTGCTAAAATAATTTAAAATTAGAAAATGAATAAAAAATAGTTTTATTTTACATTCTTATGCCTATTTTAGTTTTAGTTGGTTTTAGTTTTTATTAAAAAGAAAAAAATTAGAAAAATAGTTTTATTCAATTTAAGTGTTTTTTTTTTAGAAAAGAAAAGAAAAAAATATAGTAGATTAGTTTTGAAGTTCTTTTATAAATAGTTTTGTTTTTAAAAAGTTTCACAGTTTTCTTTACTTTTGAAAAGAATAAAAAATAAAAAAAATAAATAAAAAAATATATATATAAAAAAATATATATATATAAATAAAAATACAAACCGAGTGGAACCGGTTTGTATTTAAAAAAAAAAAAAGTAGCAAGTAAAAACCAAACCGGCTGGAACCGGTTTGGAAGTTTTAAAAATAAAAAGGGGTTGTTTCAAACCGGTTCCAACCGGTTTAAACCCTTTTAAAAAGGGGCGTACAACAGATCGGAGGGGGCTCCAGTTTTGTGCGCCAGAAATTTGCTTTTCCCCCTCTGATTTTCCCCTCTTCCTTCTGTTTTTCCTAATTGCCGGATTCCCTCATCTCATACTACTTCTTCTTCTTCTTCTTCTTCTTCTTCTTCTTCTTCTTCTTCCAGCAGTCGATCATCCTCATCCGGTGGCAAGGAAATTTCCAGTCGATTGCGGCGCCTGAAGTGGAAGCCACCTCTTCTTTCTCCGGTAAGTCCTTCTACTTCTTCTTCTTCTTCTTCTTCTTCTTCTTCTTCTTCTTCCAATTAGTTTTTCTTCTTCGTTTTAATTTTTTTGAAAGATAATATGATAAATCTTAATCTGAAAAAAAAAAGAGAAACATAAAAAGAAAAAAAAGTTTCTGTAAAGAACTTCGGTGATGAACGAGGATGTTGCTGGAATGCTGTGATGATCTGCAATTGTTGATGACTGATCTGGCTGAGTTCCATGAAGTGTCGATTAATTGAATTTTCATTGATTAATTGTGAAAAATCAATCGGATATCTGAATCTGATAGAAATATTGTAATCAGAATTTCTGAATTCTAATCACCGTGCGGCTATTGTTTTCCGGTGAGTAATTTTTTTCATAATAAAAATCTGGATTGATTAACCGAATGATGTTTAAGAAATTCCAGCATGAGTGAGCCTTGTTTGATCAATTGAAGAAGCCGGATTGAGATGTTTCCAATCGATTAACAAAACAAATCAATACATTTGTTTCTAATCTTTGATCAGCGTATTTTCTTTTTTCGGCATCTCTGTTTTTTTTTCGGCAATAGATTATCTGATCTCTGGTGAAGCAAGACTGATCAGAATCCATTTGTAATGCCGTGGAAATCCATTTTTGCTGCAATGAAAATCCAATTTGCGTTACTGGATTTCCTAGTGTTCTTTGTTTGATTGATCAAAATCTATTTGTTTGTGTTGCTGTAATGAAAATCCGTTGTTTGATTGCTGATCTCTAGAGTGTGTTGATGGAAATGGATTATAATGTCATGGAAATCCATTTTGGTGTTCTGATATCATATACTGATTTTTCTGTTTAGCTATTAGTTACTTTCTAGTAATTACTTTGTTAATTGAATTGATGAATTGTTAAAATGATTTGTTAGTGTTTAGTTTTCAACCAATTACATTAGTGTTTAGCATTTAGGTTAAGAGCATTTGATTTCATTAGTATATGTTCAATTTAGCATAAAAATTTCATTTAGTAAACAATGCATGCCTAGTCATACTTACATTCGTGTAGTATTATCATTGCTTATATCAATATAATTTTCAACATTCATTTCGTGCATTTTAGATAGCATCATTCTAGTTTTATTCTTGTATTGTGTACTGCTTGTGTTTCGTTGGATTTGTGCAGGATCGCACAGGAGTGAAGCAGAAGCGTTTGCATGACATGGGAAGTGCAAGAATAGAAGATGTTTTTCTCTTATTTTAGAATTTAGGAATTTAATTGGGTTTGTAAATATTGCACTTTACGCCCTCTGCGAAGGGTATTCATTTGTTGTAATAGCTAGTTGTTTATACTTTTCTGAACATTTTACATTTCCATAATTCAGCAATAAAGATTAGTTTAGAATTGTGTGCTTGAATACAAAATATTCCCGTTCCCTGAGTTCGACCCGGTCTCATCCACTAGTGAGAACCGGTTTTTATTATTTGATGTCTGGTTTTCACATGCTTTTCATATAAAAATCTTTTCAAAATTTACAACGTTTCCAAAAAGACATCAAAGCCTGTTCCCGTTAATGACCCAATGCAAGAGCAGATGAAAGAAATGAATAGGGCCATCAAGGATATCCAGGCCAAAAGCAAGGATAAGCAGACCTACTCTGGCGAAGATTTTTACCACGGCCTGAACGGGGATGACAATCTCGAGAATCTCCCTCGGAAGTTCCTTAAATTCGATGGAACCAGCAACCCCAAGGCTCATTTGGCCACCTTTTATGCCGAATGCGGCCGCTTCAGGAAAGACAATCGGGCGTTATTTATATGCTTTCCTCGCAGCTTAGAAGGGGTAGCAGCCATGTGGTATGCAGACCACATTAATCCTATCGAACTAAGAGAGTTTGGTAAAGTTGTGAATTTGTTCATAGAACGCTTCATGTTCAATGTTGAAGCCTCACCAACCTTCAATCATCTGTACAATTTAAAACAGATGGAGAATGAGAAAGCCAGTGAGTTCATCCACAGGTGGAGGAGCACCTGTAACAAAATGAAGGTCCCCATCCCGGAGGAGCGCGCCCTGCAGATTATTCTGAATAATTTTGCTCAGTCTCTGAGGAACCTTATTTCTACATCACCTGCTAAGTCATTCATCAAACTGATCGAGAGAGCCGAGTGACTCGAGACTGGCCTGGATAATGGCCTGTATGAGGGTTACCCTTTCGTCCGAGGAAACCCTGAGCAGAAGAAAAAGGCTCATGTTGCTTATTCCACGGATTTTCTCGACAACAGGAGTAGCTCTGGCAAAAAGAAAAGCAAGAAGAATCGTAGCAAGAACTCAGGGCATCTCAAGGCCGAAAGAGCAAACTCTACAGCCCAGAAGGGAAAATTTGTTAAGCCACAGCCCGTCCAACCAGTGCCCCAGCTAGAAGTGAAGCAGCCAGAAAAGCCGAAGCACGAAGGTTGGAGTTATGATCGGGAGTTCTCAGCTTTAGAGCAGTCCCGCGAAGACATCTTAGAATATATGATGTCGAAAGGAATGATCAAGCTCCCCAAGGTGGCGGACCCTCCCGTCGCTATGGGTAAATGGACTGACAAGTTCTGCAAGTTTCACCGGACTGTGGGACATGACACCGAGCATTGCTTTGTCCTCAAGAACATCATTCAGGATTGTATTGACAAGAACATGCTGATTGAGGACGAGGATGAGCAGCAGCCAAAAGTCTTGTCCAAACCTTTTCCTAAACATTCAGCTTCAGTCATTACAAAGCAGGCATTCTCTCTGCAAGGCAGTATCCAACCATGTTCTAGGCAAGACATTCAGGATTAGCATCAGGTCCTAGTCCTTCGCCAAGCACAGTCCTCCTCCAAGAGGGCGGATGTCACCGCATTTTCCAGTAAAACAACAAAGGCAACAACAGAAATTACCAAAGTGGTCCCCAGGATCCCGAAGCGCTTTATCAAGGCAGCTTCGAAGAAAGAAGAGGCTTCAGGGTCAGTTCAGAAGCCGATTACTGCATTATCCAACATCTCTATCTTGGACCTGACTCACGCTTCATCTGAGCACCAGTAAGTGCTAGAAGATCTTCTCAGAAAGATCAAAGTCAAGCCTAGCACGACTCCGCAAGATATGGCTCAGATCGTCAATCAGGCCATGACAAATGCACCGATCACCTTTTCTAATGAGGATTTGCCAAAGCCTCACTTGTTTCATAACAATGCCCTATACATAGTAGTACGAACCAGGGGCATGACAGTCCCTCATGTGCTCGTCGATGGAGGCAGCAACCTAAATATCTGTCCAGAAATGACAGCCAAGGCGCTGGGTTTAAAAGAAGATGAATACACCCCAAATCCGATCATGATCTACGGTTTTGATAACCATGGGCAAACAACCAAGGGGAAGATATTTCTCGAGATCTTCATCAACTATTCGGTGCATACTGTACTCTTCCATGTGGTCAATGTACTGTCAACATACAATCTGTTGCTGGGGCGCACCTGGATCCACAATGCCAATGCGGTCCCATCAACCCTGCACTAGTGTATCAAATGGTCGAAGGGGGGCATGATCACTACGGTCCTAGGAGAGGATCCGGAAGAATGACTCCCGCAGCCGATGATTCCTCGTCCCACTTTCACTGCCGACATCCCGAGCATCCGGGAAGCTGAAGAGATTGATCTGAGTGAAAGTCTGGATATGCTAAATTTGAAAGAAATCCAGCCAACAGAAAATGTCACCGCAGTTGTTCAGTGGCAGGGACCTCGCTTCTTCAAGCTAGGAGGACGCCTCGATTGCACCTCATTTAAAGATCACCCTCTGTTTTCTCGATTCTCAAAATCAAGGAAAGGATTTGATCTCCTAATGAAGCACGGGTATCAGCCCTTCAGGGGCCTAGGCAAAGATGAAGACGGCATCCTGGAGCCGATCATCCCTGCTCAGCATGTCACCGGCACAGGCTTGGGTTTCACAGGTCAGTCATCCGGCAGAAAGACCATCTTCGTCAAGGGAGCTCAGTAATGAAGACAATGCCAGTGTTTTCTGTTCTCTTTCCTTTCTGTCATCTTGTAAGGGCAAGACCCGCCCCAGTTTCTTTCTTTTTCTTAAACAATCGCTTGAAAATATCAAAGTTTACTTAATCAATGAAAAGTTTGTTTGCTCTGTTCATCTTGGTGTATACAAATCCTCTGCTTATATCCTTATCTATGTTGTCATTCTCTATTTTTGTACAAAAGGCTATTTTTCGAACATTTTACCTTTTTCTCAAAGGCCTTCTTTTTCGCTTCCAGGATCGCCAGGATCATGGCTCCTAAATCGTTCAAAAAGCTCATCATCAACACCAACCTTTTTCAAAATAAACCAGCCAGAGCATGCAAAGCGAAGGCAGGGGCAGAAGTCAGCAAAATGACAGAGCAGATTGAAGAGTTGGCAGAATTCGACTCGACAATTCAAGGTTTGCTAGCATTCAGAAGCAGGATGGACCATCGCCGTTAGTTCAAGATCCAACGGAGGATGTCAATATTGGTTCGGAAGACGATCCAAGAATCCTCAAAATTGGTTCCAGTCTAAGTTCAGATGAGAAGAAAAGACTCATCTACTTCCTCAAACAGCATCAGGAAGTCTTCGCTTGGACTTATGAAGATATGCCAGGTTTAGACTCCAAGTTAATCGAGCATCGCCTTGTGTTGAAGCCGGATTGCAAGCCAATCAAACAGAAACTCAGAAAAATGGATCCTCGAGTGGCACCACAAGTTAAAGAAGGGCTTGAAGAGTTATTAAAAGCAGGGTTCATTCGGACCATCGAATACCCAGATTGGTTGGCGAACATTGTGGCAGTCCCCAAAAAGAATGGCAAAGTTCGGATTTGTATTGACTTTAGAGATCTGAACAAAGCAACCCCGAAAGATGATTATCCACTCCCCAACATCGATCTTCTGATCGATAGCACGACAGGCCATGCCATGTTCTCCTTCATGGATGGATACTCGGGCTACAATCAAATCAAATTGGCCGCTCGTGACCAATCCAAAACTTCTTTTACTACGCCTTGGGGTACATTTTGCTATACAGTCATGCCGTTTGGACTCAAGAATGCTGGGGAAACCTATCAGAGAGCTATGGCCGTTATCTTTCATGACCAGATGCACAAGAACATAGATGCCTATGTAGATGACATCTTGGTCAAATCTAAAGAAGGAGAGGATCATCTCGATGCTCTCGGCCAAGTCTTTGAAAGACTTATTCTCTACAAGCTGAGGCTCAATCCACAGAAATGCGTCTTCGGAGTAGAGTCAGGCAAGCTGCTTGGCTACATGATCAGCAAGAAAGGCATAGAGGTGGATCCTGCCAAGGCAAAGGTGATCATTGACATGCCGCCTCCCACCAACCTCAAAGAATTAAGGAGCCTTCAGGGGCGCATTCAGTCTATACGGCGCTTCATCTCCAATTTGGCCATGAGATGCGAGCCCTTCAATCACTTATTAAGAAAAGAAGTGAAATTCGAGTGGGGACCAGAATGTCAGCTCTCATTTGAGCGCATCAAGCAGTACCTCCTCAATCCACCTGTTCTGAAGCCACCAGAACTTGGAAAGCCGCTGCTCTTGTATATTTCTATCAACCACAATGCTTGTGGCGGATTTCTTGCGCAGTATGAGGAAGGCAGCCGGATAGAGCATGCCATCTACTACATCAGCAAGACTTTCATCGATTACGAGAAGAGATATTCTTAGATGGAAAAGACGTGCCTAGCTTTAGTATGGATGTGCCAGAAGCTGAGACATTATCTGCTGGCATCAGAAATCAAAATTTTGTCAAGGCTCGATCCTCTCAAATACATCCTTGAGCAGCCTTTTCTTACTGGACGGATTGCGAAATGGCAAGTCCTCCTGATGCAGTATGACTTGGAATACGTTGCTCAGAAGTCAGTCAAGGGTCAGTCCATCGCAGATCAGTTGGCAGACTTCCCGTTGACAGAAGAAATCAAGGCGGAAGATGATTTTCCTTACGATCGAATTTGCAGTATTCAGGAATCTCTAGTCTGGACTCTATTCTTTGATGGAGCTAGGAATATGTCTGGTATAGGGATTGGGATCTTGTTGATTACTCCCGAAAAGGAGATGCTACCTTATTCCCTCAAGCTCAATTTCCAATGTACTCATAACATGGCCGAGTATGAAGCTCTAATACAAGGCCTCAAAATTTTGCAAAGCTTTGATGTCAAGAGAGTACACACCTTCGGCGACTCATTACTTGTTGTCAGTCAAGTTAATGCTGAATGGCAAGTCAAGGATTCAAAGTTGATCCCTTATCAAAAGATTGCCTTAGCTCTCATAGGCAACCTTGGAGAATTTCAGCTCAATCATGTCAAGAGGGAATACAATCACATAGCCGATGGCTTAGCCTGCTTAGGCTCTATTTTGCCTTTTAAAGACAGTGAATCCTGTCGTTCCTTCGAGATCGGCAGACTTGATCAACCTGCCTACATTCCAACTGAACAAGTGAACCAAGCCGCTCAGAAAGAGAAGCCTTGGTACCACGACATCAAAAGCTTTATCGAAACCGGTGAATTCCCACCAGACATGCCAAGAAGGGAGCAACGTGCAATTCAATGCATGTCAGTCTGCTATTTCATCCTTGCCAATACTCTCTACCGTCGTGGGTTCAGTTCTGAGTATGCTAGATGTTTAGATAAGGATGAAGCCATGGAAGTTGTCCAAGAGGCACACGAAGGAATTTGTGGTGGTCACGTCGGCTACCAAACACTAGTCAAGCAGATTATCCGCGCAGGATATTACTGGAAAACCATACAGCAAGATTGCCATCGATTTGTAAGAAAGTGCGTCAAATGTCAGATGCACGCGCCTTCCATTCATGCGCCAGCAGCATACTTGCAATCCGCGGTTTCTCCTTGGACCTTTTCGATGTGGGCCTTCGACGTGGTTGGTCTGATCACTCCTTCAGCTTCTAATGGCCACCGATACTTCCTCGCAGCCACAGAATACTTCACCAAATGGGTCGAAGTTATCACTCTGCGAACGGTAGAGGGCCGACACGTGGTTTCGTTTATTCATAAGAATCTTCTTTGCCGCTTCGGCGTCCCACACGATATTGTGTCGGACAATGGCAGTCATTTTAAGAATGAGAAGATGAAGACCTTCTGCTCGAAGTTCGGGATTCATCACCACTTCTCATCTCCTTACTATCCCCAAGGGAATGGCCAGACTGAGGCCACCAACAAGATTTTGATCCGCATTCTGGAAAGAACAGTAGAAACGGGCCGTGATTGGCACGAGAAGATGCACGATGCACTTTGGGCGTACCGAACCACCATTCGAACCCCAACCAATGCTACGCCTTCAGAGCTTGTTTATGGGACGGAGGTGGTGTTACCTCTACATGTTCAGAAGCCCGCACTCAAGTTTGCGTCGCTCATTGAACTTCCACTTGATCAGTATCAGTAGTAGAGATTGGTACAGCTTGATCTATTAGACGAGAAAAGACTCAAGGCAGCAGAGCACGCTCAGGCCTATTGTCAGAGGATAGCTAGGCACTACGCCAAATCAGTTATTGAGAGAAGGTTTCAAGTTAATGATCTTGTGCTCAGATCGACAGCTCATCTCAAGCACCGGCCGAAAGGCAAGTAGTCACCCAATTGGGAAGGCCCTTATGTGGTTAAAGAAGCATTGCCTCGCAATTCCTATCTTCTGATCAACGCAGATGGGGCGGAACTGCTAGATCCTATTAATGCCCTACATTTGAAGAGATTTTACACTTAAATTCCTAGCCTTTTGTACTCTTCAAAAATCTCTCTCAATAAAGCGACGATTTTCTATTAAATTCTCACATCTTCTCCCTGATACTGGGGCATTTTATTTTGATCTATACTTGTCTTCCTTCGTCATATGCAGGCAGGATTAGACGAACTCTTTTTCTGAAAAACTTATCAATTTTTCAGTTAATCCATTTTTATTTAAATTGCATCTATTTCATTTTCCGATTTAATTGAATTTTCATCGATTTGTTATCCATTTTTATCATTTTGTCAAGTTTTATCAAGTTTTTATCAAACTTTTAAAATTTTATCGATCTTTTATTTTACATCCTTTTCAGGTTAAGGGTTAAAACCTGAACTACTTCCCATAAACTTTTCAATTCATATCAACCTTTATTCATTCTTCTTTAGGACAAGGGAAAATCCTGAAGTAATCAAAGTTCAGACCATCTTGGGTCAAGAATCTTAAATAAATCTTTGTAATCATCGGAATCTATTCATGCATTAAGTCAATTCTTCTAAAATCTGACCCTTGGGTAAGAATTATCTCCTTCTCATCTGGGTTCCGACTCAGATTTTCCTTTTTGTATATTCTTATTTTTGAAGTCTCGAGTTCCGACTTGAACTTCCTTTTGAATCCAATGCTCGTGTTGGACAATTCATTGTTTTGAGAATTCGAGTTTTCAAACCCGATTCTCACATTCTTTCTTGTATTTAAAACCGGGTTCCGACTCGGATTTTCCTTTTTGAATATTCTTATTTTTGAAGTCTCGAGTTCCGACTTGAACTTCCTTTTGAATCCAATGCTCGTGTTGGACAATTCATTGTTTTGAGAATTCGAGTTTTCAAACCCGATTCTCACCTTCTTTCTTGTATTTAAAACCGGGTTCCGACTCGGATTTTCCTTTTTGTATATTCTTATTTTTGAAGTCTCGAGTTCCGACTTGAACTTCCTTTTGAATCCAATGCTCGTGTTGGACAATTCATTGTTTTGAGAATTTGAGTTTTCAAACCCGATTCTCATCTTCTTTCTTGTATTTAAAACTGGGTTCCGACTCGAATTTTCCTTTTTGTATATTCTTATTTTTGAAGTCTCGAGTTCCGACTTGAACTTCCTTTTGAATCCAATGCTCGTGTTGGACAATTCATTGTTTTGAGAATTCGAGTTTTCAAACCCGATTCTCACCTTCTTTCTTGTATTTAAAAACCGGGTTCCGACTCCGATTTTCCTTTTGTATATTCTTATTTTTGAAGTCTCAAGTTCCGACTTGAGCTTCCTTTTGAATCCAATGCTCGTGTTGGACAATGCATTGTTTTGAGAATTCGAGTTTTCGAACTCGATTCTCACTTTCTTTCTTATATTTAAAAAACCGGGTTCCGACTCGGATCTTCCCTTTTGTATATTCTTAAAAGTCTCAAGTCCCGACTTGAACTTCCCTTTTCCAATGCTCGTATTGGACAGATTATTGTGAATTCGAGTTTTCACACTCACTCATTTCTTCCCCTTCAGGATAAGGGATAATCCTGAAACACTGGCAATCATTCTCGCTTAATTCTCAAGTATCTTTGAATGTCAGTCTCATTTTCAAATTCTCCAATTGAACCATCCAGTGCTCGTGCTGGTGTGCATTTCGAAAACCCGGTGCTCGTACTGGTGTGCATTTCGAAAACCCGGTGCTCATACTGGTGTGCATTTCGAAAACCCAGTACTCGTACTGGTGTGCATTTTGAAAATCCAGTGCTCGTACTGGTGTGCATTTTTCAAAAACCCAGCGCTCATACTGAGGCATTTTTCGAAATCCAGTGCTCGTGCTAGCACATCTAGCGCTCGTGCTAGTGTTTGGCTGACTGATTAGTTAGCCCTCCAGGTTCAGTCTTTATGCTAACCAAGCATCATCATTTCAAATTCTAAATTCTCAATTTCGACCTCCAGGTCATTATTTTATCAAAAATCAATCTTTTTCTCTTGCGAAGGACCCTCTTCAGGGAGAGTTCGAGGGAGCTCGTTCCTTTCGCATGCAACCATATTCCGTTCGCAAGAACCCTCTTCCAGGGAGAGTTTGAAGGGACTCATTTTCTTCGCGAACAGTTTGCAAAACAACAACCAACTTTACACAAAAGAACCCTTTTTCTAGGGAGGGCTTCGACAGAAGCTCGTTTCTTTTGTGGCCCCTGTTTTATCATCTTTGGCCAACCCCTTCACAGAGGACCCTCTTCTAGGGAGAGTGTGATGAACTCGTTCCTCTGTAATACTTTCTCAACTTTGTTTTTCGGCCGCCTTTCCATAAGAAAAGCCTAGAGATAAGGAGTTTTGACGAAAACTTAATTTCTCTTCGGAAGTTCCGTTTTGCAAACACCTCCTCTTTGGGGAAGAGAGGAGTATTTCCAACTTCCCATTCAGGTAAGGGCTTAAGCCTGAGTCTCTCTTTTTGGGGAAAAAGAGAGGAGAATTTTGTCATGGACGTGTCGATTCGATATCAAGGGATTTCTTTCGTCAAGGATTTCTAGAATACGTTGCCAATTTGCTATCAAAAGTCATTGTTGATCTCAAAGTTTTCATCGCACAAAGAATTATCTCAAACTACTTTCAGTATCATTTTCAAAGGAGCAAGACTTTTGCGAAATGAGAACTAAATTCAAGCTTATTCTGTTGGTTAACCAAAAGGATAAAGGAAAAATCTTCGATATGACCAGTAAAGGAAAATTCAATGATGTTGAAAAGTCATAAGTCAACCGATATTGATCGTAGCTGTAGCACATCCTTAAAGATTATTATTTTTTTGGCAGTAAGATAGTGGAAATATCCTGGGCAGTAAAAAGAACCTACCCAATCCATATCTTCTCAGTCATCCCAGCTAAGCTGCAATCAAATATCCGCAAAAGGGATCTCTCAATTGTCGTCAAGATGAAGGCGAATTAAGCGAGTGGACTCCCGAGGCCAAAGAAGATTTGAAACATCTCCAAGATGACGAAGTTTGTGACGGATCCTTCCAGGGAAAGTTCGGATCACCATCGAGATGAAGGCGGGTGCGATGAACCTACCGACAAACCCTAAAAGATATTTGATTTCTGCTACTATTTAGAGATTTCAAACCAAGAACCAATGTCATAATCCTTGAGAAAGAAAAAGAAGGATCGGAGCATCTCCAAGATGAAGGAGTTTGTGACGTACCCTTCCTCGAAAAAGAGAGAAAAGTCAGGACATCTCCAAAATAAAGGATGATGTGAAAGAAGCCAAGAAAGCTCCACGGTTCAAAAGAATGCAAAAGATCATCATGGAAAATACCAAGATATCAAACTGCCCAAAACTGTCAAAGAATCATCTTTATCTATGTGAAATTCTTTATTAATGTCTTTTCACTTAATTGCTTTTATGAAGCTAAGAATGTTTCCTCTCTTTCATATCAAGGAAATTGATATCTTCCTTGAAGAAACTCAACAGCAACAAATTTGAATTTGATTCTTAAGTTCTACAGAGTTAGCCCAATTGAAGCTAATACTCTAGGTAGAAAGAGGTGATATTTTCACACATGAGCACAATTCAATCATTTTGAATCAACTACAATTTTTTGGCATCTTATTGGCAATATTTTCTAGTTATCCCAACATGAAGTGTGAACTTGAAGATCATTTTGACGTATCCTGACGTCATCCCTCCTTAGGACTGAAAAGTCCGTTCCTTCCGTCTGATCTGAGCGCTCTCGGATCCGCACACTTCCCTGTGCTCCCCACTGTCCCGCCATAGACAGTTCCCGCTCAGGATAAGGGTTAAACCTGAACTTTTTGCAAAAGATCTGTTATTGTCAAAAGCTATTTTCAGTCTCAGCAATGAGGCGCCCAAGAACAACCCCTTTTCAAAGCTTTAGGGACCCCCATTTTCATTCTTTTGCAAAAACCCCTCGTGGACTTGTTGTACAAAGTCTAGAGGCCCATTGCAGTTTTCCTCGCTCCTCGAGGATTCTGTATCCTAAGGATTAAACTTGTTACCTCGCTCCTCGAGGTATCACCCAAACCTTCTGCGAGAGGTCGTTTGTTTTAGAAAGCTAATTTTAGTCTCAGCAATGAGGCGCCCAAGATCATCCATTTTCCAAGCTTTAGGGAAACCCTTGATTTTCTCTTCTCGCAAACCCCTTCTGGATTTGTTCGTCCAAATTCCGAAGGCCCCATCATGGTTTCTTCATCCGAGGATTCCGTATGGTCGTCCCTTTCAGGTTAAGGGTTAAGCCTGAACCTCACTTCACGAGGTACCTTCCGTTCAGGTTAGGGTTAAACCTGAGTCCCATTTCCGACTAGATATCCTTTCTAGTCCCATCACGGTTTCTCCATTCGAAGATTCTGCTTCATCTCCCACTCAGGTCAAGGGTTAAACCTGAATCTCGCTTCGACGATGTATTTGTTGTCCCATCACGACTTTCTTCATCCGAGGATTCCGTATGGTCGTCCCTTTCAGGTTAAGGGTTAAGCCTGAACCTCGCTCCACGAGATACCTTCCTTTCAGGTTTGGGTTAAACCTGAGCTTCGTTTAGGCAAAGTAATCCTCCCCGTCCCATCATTGATTTCCCCACAAAGGAATCCGTGCTCTTTATACATCCATCCAGGAAAGGATTGTCCTTGAGTTTCATCTCATGAGGCATTTCCCTCAAAAATGTCCCATCGAGGTCCGTTTATGTTTCCTTTTCCCATCCAGATTATCCTGATCTATCTTCGTCCCATCCAGGTTAAGGGCTAAACCTGAGTCATTCCAAAGGGTTGATCTTGTCTCACCCACGAGACTTGATCAAAATCCTTATCTTTCACCATCCCTGGGATTTTCACCCAAAATCCCATCACGATTTCCTCACTTCTATCATTCAGTCGTATCATTGTCGAGGATTTCATCCCCCCAAGACCATTCGGGATAAGGTCTTAAGCCTGAAAAGTCGTGTTTTAAAAATAAATTCTTCCACACTCAGCTCGGATCAGCCGACTGGGGCATTTTTCAAAATTTGGAGTGTTTCTTTGCCACTAAGCTCGGCTTTCAACCGGCTTAGTAGCAAAGAGGGGCATCTGTGAACACCCCAAATTTTTTCAAAATGTTGTAAATATCCCCTTTTTGCCCTTTTCCCCCATCTTTTGGGTAATTGAGTTGGTTTTAAATCTAAATTCCATTTTTTATTTCTCAAATTTTGTGAAAATTAAATTCATTTTACATATCTGACTCAATTTCGGATCCGGATCTACATCAAAATCCAAATCTGAGCTTCATTATCGAATTTTAAATCAAATTTTCAAAATTATCAAAAATAACTTTTTGAAAAGCTCAGACACTTCGTCCGGTATCTGTTTGGATCCATCGTATTATAGTCCTCAAATCGAGGTTTAAAACTCGAATATTTTCTCAAAACTTGGATCCAAACCCATTCTTCTGAAGAAATTTCCCCGAAATGGTCTGAAATTTTCAGAAAAATACTTTTGTAAATATTTCTCAGAAAAATACAAAAAAAAAATTAGCGTTTAATCTTTGTTTTCATGTAAAAAAAAAAAAAACTTAGATTATGTTCCAAAAATACAAAAAATGGAAACATCATGCAAAAAACCAAAAAAATTAGGAAAAACTACGTGGTTTTTGAAAATTTTTGCCGAAAAACTCACCTTTAACCATCTTTTTAGAAAAACCTGAAGAGGAGGCCTTTTTTGGAAAAACTAACTTTTAAGGTTTAAAGGTCGAGTTAGGGTTTTTGAAAACCCTAACTTGCCTTCCTCTCTCGCCCCCCCTCACTTTCGCCTCTCTCCCTCCATGGCCGACCACCCCCATGTGCATCCTTCATCCTTCAGCCACATGATCCCCAACGACCTCCTCCTCCTTCGTTCATCACGAACGAACTCGTTGATTTCTCTCATCCCTCAAATCGCCACCCTCCGATCCATGGCTGGAAGCGATCCACCCTTCATCCCTAACGGAAGAGGCTTCTGGAGCTTTCTCTTCCTCCCTTTTAAAAGGGAAGCCATCCCTCACACAAAAAGAAGACGGATTTTCTCGAGCATCCTTTCAACAACACCTATCATCCATCGGCTTTCACGTAGCAATCCACTCTTCACCTCTCAACTACATTCCTCTGATCCATCTCTTCTCATCAAGCCCTCAGCAGTTGGAGGAAGGTCGATCCGACCTCAAACTTCAGAGAAAACAGAGGCATCGATCAGCATCCAGTGTTATCCATTTCCACTCGGAAGAACGACTCCCCCCTTTTTGGATTCTCTGTAAAAACCAGGTAAACGCCCCCCTCTTCCTGAGTTTTATCTGAGATTTCTTGTTGTCGGCTTCCATTAACGCACCCTTGAGGGATTGGATTGTTTATAGCAATACCAGCCTCTCTCTTGTGCGATAGCGACGGAGCAATCATGCTCCAATATCTTTCTTCTCTCTTCCTTTTTTTTTTCTCTTTTTTTTTTTTTTTCTCCTTCGCTTTCTGTCATTTCTCGTTTTTGTATTCGATTTCTTTTCATCCTCGTTTTATTCATATCAAATGTCTTGTTCCATGTTAGATTAATAGTCCTGGAAAGTTTTAGTCATTTATCTTGCTAAGTGGACCTTTCTTATCGCATTTTTGGGTGTTTCGATGGTTGAGCATTCCACTGACGATATTCTCCAATTCAGTCCAGTGCTTTAGGTAATCAGAATCCCTTTTTCTTTCAGTTTTTATCAAGCCTATTTCCATGACTGCTCATGGTCTTCCTGACCTTAAATATCATTTGATATCAGTCGGTCTTGAACATGGTCCTATTGGCCTGCTGTAGACCTGGCCCTGATCTTTGCGACGTATGATTAAGGGATAACTCTGGGGACACTATGGATCACCCAGAGATCCATCGTAATCACACGAAGTTTCTGCTGCATCATCGATTCTCTGCAAAACTGCCAAAAAAAAAGAGGGCTCATGGGTGTTTGAAAAGGCTTCCTCAAAGCCAAAGGAATAAATGAGAATTTAATAATGGTTATTGGATATCCAAATGGCTTGATATTCAGATCCCGGTTTCAAAATTCAGGTAAAGGCAGGTATAAAGAATGACCACACATCATGAATTGGGAATTAATGGATCAGAATGGTCACTCTATTACTCAAAGCACTCCGAAAATACAGATCGATGCAGGGTTCTCTGTTCGTCCGATCCAGTGGAGGAAACTGAAGCAACCAAGATATCTCCTTCTTATTGATTTTTGCATCCAAGGTTTACCATATTGATTCATTCGATAATTTGCAGGTATAAAACCCTGTAAAATACATCCGAGAGGTGCAGCTACCTTAAGAAGTGATCAAATCCTCATCAAATCAAGGGCATTGCCTCATTAAGATCCCCGGCAACAGGTTAGATGGTCACCGCGATGCCTAACATTTTGCATCAGCATCTGTACATCCCATTTAAACTTAGTTTTTATCCTCTTGTATTTTACATGTATTTCTCGTTACACCCTCTGTGTTATCTGTTCCTTGTTTCATCATTCGCACTCTCGATTTAGGTTGCATTTTGGATTATAGTCTTCTCTGGTTTTGTTTGCTTGCATCGCTAATTAATGAAATTCTGGTTGAAGTCATGCGATTTGATTCATCCCCTTTGAATCGAGTCTGGAGCAATAGGATTCGATTTGCTGGATCTTCTCCGTGAAGGTATAGCAGAGACTTGTGTTGGCCTTGACAGTAGCGATTAGCATGTGTATTCTCAGATGACGTAACCTACCACCATAGAGCCCTTAATATTTCTTTAAGCAGCATGGCATCGCTCGATCCCATGCTAAATGTTGAACTTTGTGCACTGCCTTTGTCAATTTTTCGTTTGATCCATATCATATGCATGCTGGACAAGATGTCCAAGGGTTTATTGGATGCAAGTTGTAATCGCCATGGTCACAATGGCGAAAATATTTTTTTCGCTAGAACTTAGATTTAGCTATGTCTCGGGTACTGCAGCTGCTCTCAAAGAAGTGGCCGTCATGAAGTCTCTACAGGTTGCAGCATTTCAACATTCTCTGGTGCTCCCAATGGAGTGCACACAGTAGGGACAAGAAATACCATCGATATCCTTTCTTTTCCTTTCCATAATACAAGCTGGGGGATACGAATGAGTTAGGATAATTGTCTGGTCCCGGCATCAGATGAACCTCTAAAGTGTGAAAATGGGAGTAGTAGAACCTATGTGATGATCAAAAGTCTCAAAAAAAAAAAAAAAAAAAAACTAGATGGTGAATATCATGTGTTGTCTATAGATGTAAGATATGCTTCCATAAGTTTGGACAATGTCATAAAGTCCCACTGTCGTCCCTGTATTTTTGTTTAAATTCCTTTTATTTATTTATTTATTTATTCTTATTATTGTCATCGAGGGCATACTGCACCTCACAAAATACACATTCCCTTGTATACCCGTATCACCATTTGATACATTCGCCAATCACTGAACACTTCATATCTTGGTATGTTAGTATTATTCTTGTATAAACCTTTGCATCATCATATGCTCACAGTTGCATGACACCAATTTGCACTTGCACCTACCACTATTTTACTCAGTATTTACAGTTTGAGTTCATGTTATCAGCCATTATCCACTCATATAGGTGTCACCACCTGACACATATCCACTTAGATATCGATATCCCTCACCAATTATCCACCTGCATACCATTCAGTCTGTTGAGTGTTCATTTACATATAGGTATCATTGGTTGCTTAGTCATTGTCATAGCTTTCAAAGTATACTAGTGCGTGGCATATTATGATAGGACAGAACTCATATGAGTTGGTTAAGTTATCTGCGATAGTTACCTGCAAGTTCAATACTTGCGCGTCCACTGAGCGTGTATCCTCTGTTATCGCATCTGATGTCGAATTTCAATAATGCTTGCATTTAGTGTTATGTATATGGTTGCACCTGTATGTACCCACACAAGATTGCATATATCCTGTACAGTCTTACATCCCTACACCAAGCCTTGTGGTTTCCATTATAGTGCGTATGCACACTTGAGTTTTTCCTGCAACATGGAGCGCACCATCATGGCTTCACATTTTCGGTTTGCCTGTATATATTTTAATGCACATTATCAATGAAGTCTCTGTTTTCTTTGCTTGTACACTTGAATATTTTCTGTATAATCCGAATGTACTTTTGCTATGCCAGTTTATTGATTGACGTCTCAGTGTTGGGATTGTAGCTCATCTTTCTTTTTAGTGCTAGCCCCTCATCTAAATAGCTTTTGAATGAATGATGACTTGTTTTTTTTTCAAATTATCTATACAGCATTAAGTCTTTGTAGCAATATCTGTATTTCATTACCCATCTCCTTATTGGTTTTAAAGCATCTCTACCACAACATTTCCCAAGCCCCTCCCCTTGCGCTGCTGGCGCATGATTTTGGGTTCCATACCCTGCCTGTATAATAACAACTACAGAATAGTGGCTGACATTTTTTCTTCTTAGCACCATATCACCCCAACAACAGCTCCTCCTGCGTACCTGTGTGGAACCATCTTTAACTTTCACAACTTAATTTAGTTTATATGGCTCTAGTACAACATATGGGTCTGTTTAGTCTCATCCGGAGCACATCTTCTTCCCTTATTACAGCAACTACGTCATCAGTTACACCCAGCTCCTGCCATCTATAGGTCCTTTCAGCAGATGTGGATTGTGTGGCGTTGGGTGCACATCATTTAGGTCATTTTTTTTTTAGCAACAGTAATTCGATGCCGGCTGTTCCTGTGCACCCTTTTCCAGTCCAGCCACCTGTTAGAATCCCTTTAACCTCCAGCTGAAGTCTCAGTTGTATATAGCATTCCTTCTCCCATCTCACTCAACATCATACAAGTCCAGCATTGTTTTATTCTCCTTTTCATTAGCTTTAGGTAAAAGATATATGGTTATCTTCTTTAGTCAAAAGGCATAAGTTACACTTTCATGGATTTTTGTTTATTCCCATGTGCATGTATATTCAGCCATGAATATCCGCGCCTCTAGTCCATTTCATATCACGGGGTGTTGTCCTCTCCTTTCGTTCATACTAACTCATTTTGTTTTACAGGGAAAATATGAAAACTATCATTTTTCTTTTCGGAGTTAGAATCTTTTGTAATTTTTGAAGTAAATTCGTAGACTTGTAATAGTTAGATACTAATGAGAACTTTATATTTCCAGCTTAGGTAGAATGAATGAGCATTGTAACCATCATGAATTGCTTGTTTTCATTCATTTTACTTTCATTTCTTAAATTCTCACAAATGGTAACACGAATGGCACGTGCACCGTTTTCATAAAAGGTAATGGATCCTAAGTTGATGATCCATATCAATGGCCATAGTCAGAGTATGGACAAAACTTAGGATTTTCATCTTTTACGAAATAACACTGGATCCACACTGGATCCATTTTTCAAAATCCATCATATTTTCTTAAATGTTTTCTTCTTTTATTAGAATTTAACTTAAAATTGACTTAAAATATATACCGATGGCCATAGTCAGGGTATATTGAGAGTTAATTTCATTGTAAATTCTATAAAAGCACCAAATGTATTTTATTCTTCTCTTGAATTTAAATATAGATTATTATGTAATACATTCAATGACCATAGTCAAGGATGTATTATATTTTCAATCTTATTTTAATTCATTTGAAGAATGGAATAGCTTTTCAAAATCTAATTTCAAAATTTTTAATTCATTCATCATTTAGATAGAACTGCATCATATTTTCCAAATTCCCTTTTCAAAAAAAACTCCAAGTGATGTAAACATCTTCCTCAATCCATCTTTAATTTCTATAAAAACCAATTCATCCTTTCATTTTCAAATTCAATTTCATTTTTCAAATCTGAAAAGTTCAATTTAATTTTGAGATTTCGAAGTCATTTTTATATTCAAATTCAAATCAGATTTCAAAGTTCAATTTGACTTTGAAATTCCAAATTCGTTTTGTATTCAAAAATCTAATCAAACTCAAAATTCAATTCTTTGAGATTCTTGATTCATCTTCTAAATTCAAAAATTCAAGGTCTAATTTGACTTTGAAATTCGTTTGTATATTCAAAATTCTAAATTTCATTTCTCAAGTTCAATTTTGAACTTGGAAGTTCTTGATTCATCTCCTAAATGTAAACTCTAAATCCATTCTAAGATCCAGGATTCAACACTCATATTGGATCTCAGACTTCAGATCCAATTCCTCTTTAGGATCCAGAGTCCTATTCCACTTTTTGGATCTCAGACTTCAGATCCAATTCTCCTTTAGGATCTAGACTCTAATTTCACTTCGGATCTCAGACTTCAGATCCAAATCCATCTTAGGATCCGGAACCCAATTCTACATTTGGATCTCAGATTTCATATCCAAATCCATCTTAGGATCCAGAACCCAATTTTATATCAGATCTCAGACTTCAGATCCAAATCCATCTTAGGATCCGGAACCCAATTCTACATTTGGATCTCAGACTTAAGATCCAAACCCATCTTAGGATCCAGAACCCAATTCTACATTTGGATCTCAGATTTCAGATCCAAATTCATCTTAGGATCCAGAACCCAATTTTATATCGGATCTCAGATTTTAGATTTTAAATCCATCTTTAAATCCAATTCCATTCTCAATTCTAGACTTCAAATCCAATTCCCTTTTCAAATTCTCATCTGAAATTCCTAAAGTCCATATCTATTTTTCCATTTTAAGATCCAATTCCATTTCCAGATTTCAAATCTAAATCCACTTACAGATCATATCTGGAATTCATTTTTCTATACCATTTAGATTTCTCAGATCCATTCTAAATTTAATATTTCCAATTTCAAAATCTAAAAGTTAATTCCATCTCAAGTATTTATTTTCTTCCTTAAATTCAATTTCAAATTCAAAGTTCAATTCCGACTTTAAAACTTCATTTCCTTTCATTTCAAAGCTTCAAGTCATTCTTTCTTTCTCATTTATTCTTCCAATCTTGATTTACTTCAAAACTTAGAACTCCTTTGATCTACCTCAAAGTTCTAAGTTAGATCAAATCATTTCTTCACTCCCTTATCAGGTTTCATCTTAGAATACTTGGAAGTTTCCAAAACATTCATTTCAAAAGAGCATTCATCCTTGCATTGCACAAGCATGATTCTTTGTGCATTTAGAGTTAGAATAAATTCTTAGATTATATTTAGGCAAAGCAAAAGGCATAGATTCGATCCTTGGTTCGATTACCCCTGGTAAAGGCACCAGGAACGGTTGAACCTCGTACCGACGAGCGAATCCCGTCTCTCCATTTTTTTCCCGCAATATTTTCAAAACGGAGGCAAGTAATTTCCTAAATATTTTCAAATAAAGGTCAAGTGAAAACCCGCAAAAGAGTTCCTCTTCTCTCTCTCTTTCTTTCTTTTCTCTTCTCTCTCTTCTTTTCTCTCTTTTATTTTTCTCCCTTCAAAAAGGAGGAAAATGGAGGTTAGAAAAGGAAAAGAGAAGGAAGAGAGAAACTACGAGAGAGGAAAAATTTTGCGATGATCACAAAAACCCGATGGCTCCTTCCCCCCTACCAGTTGCAACCCCTCAATTGTTCTTTCTGCCAGTTTCCTCCAACGAAGTTACAAGAAGCAGCATAAGAACGCCCAACTTGCAGTAACAACATACCAGGAAATATCAGCTCCTGGCAATCGATCCTGGACGTTGAGTTGCTTCCTTCCGTGTATCGGTTTTCAAGAGCCCAGCCAAGAGGTGCACAACCCAAAGATCAGGTGAGATTCTCATTCACTGTCATGACATAACCATGTTGCATGAGCATTCCACCATTTTTGATTTCTGGTAGTGTGTGTCATGATGCCTATCATGAATCCATTGTTTCAATCAATGAGGTTTATATCCCTAGTCGTTTCCCCCATGGATAATCGATGATGTCTTGCGATGATATCATCGATCTATCTGAACATCACATTTTGACCGAATTTCCTCTCTTCCCACAATCTATTTTTTTTTATGATTCTCACATCAGGAGCATTATAGCATTTTCCTGTCTGTGTCTTTTTTTTATCGCCTCTAGCATATCATCAATTCCTTTGTGAAGGTCTCTACCACAGGATAATGTCGATTTTATCAGAATTTTGCTAAAATAAAAACCCTTTTTTTTTCTGATCTACTGCTTATGCGTAGCATCTCCCCTGTTATGACCTTTTATTTTTTATTTTTTTGTGAACTTGGTGGCTTTTTCACTCCCCTATCGTTCCACGCATATCCTGTGTTGGTATTAACATTGCCTAAATGATTTGCCTCTTAATAATGTCTGCATACACATACGGCTTTGGTGGAGCATATGCATCTCATCGAGCGATACCCGCAAGGGTTATCGTACAACAAACAGTGTCTTTAACTTGGGCACAACAAATCTAAATCTTCTTATTTTAATTTTCAGTTTTCTATATTTCCTGTATTTTCTTATTTTTACTTCATTATCTCATTTCTGTTATCTAGCATATCGGTATGTCTGTAGCATATGTTATATCTTCCTTTTTTTATGTCCTTTGCTTCAAATCTGCGTTTGAGCAATACTGCTAACCAATAGATTTCAGCGGTCTTTATAACAACGTTTAAGATCCTGATGTTAAAAGCTACTTTCTTAATAGCCGTTACATGTGTGTATCAGGTAATGGGTATGTTTGCAGGAATCTCTAATGCTTATCTTGATCCAAGCCCTCCTACAAAAAAAAAAGGGAAGAAGGAGGCTTGACATTAGGTCTTGCCACCAGTTTGTAATAAGTAACGTCCTGCAGTTTCCTACTTTTGTTGGTGTTTCGATCTTCATTAAAGAAGCCTAAAATGGAAATTTCCTAAGTCCAGTTCAGTCTCTAAATTTCTTTTATGTTGTCTGTGTTGTTGATATTTGCAGAATTACGTATTGATGGTTCTTTTATTCATCACTGTTCCAATCATTACCCTGAGTATTGTGGGTCATGCCATCATGCGTTGTTTCATTCACTCTATAGGCCAGATTCACTGTGTATTAGTTGGTGCAAAGATGGTCTATTACTGTAATCCATCAGTCACATTTGAGTTTATCACATTTAGGTAATGTATGTGTTATTCATCCTACATCTAATTTTCCATACCATGTTACCCACATATCTGAGTTTCACATTTGATATGCATTATCCCTGTACTGTATTTTAACAGCCTCTCATTTATTATCCTTTTCACTGTATGCCCCGTTTCTGCCCCCTTTATTTTCAGCATCACATAATAACATCATCATTTTTAAACTGTCCCTGTATAGCCCAACACATTTATTGAAACCATCTGAATGTAGTTGCAGAGTTGCTGTATATTATAAGAACTGTTGTATACATTGGCTGATTGCCATTAAAAGGCAATTTTGGATTTACTGGAATGATTCTAGGCGCATTCAAAACATGTATGACGGCTTGGTGTTTTATTTTACCAATGTTAAAGATGATTGATCCTGTGCTGTTAGATGATGGCATATATGATTCCTATGATATTGTATTCCAAGAATCCATTAGTGTTGACAATAGTTGAATTTAAGTTAATGGGCGATGGTGCATCCGATGCCCACCTTGCTCTTTATGAAGAGCTAATAATTGAAGTTTATCCCTGCTGATGGTGGTGTCTACTTGCTGGTATATAATGAGGAGGGATGGCCACGTTGGCTGGAGTATTGTTTTTTTTCTCTTCTTTTCTTTTTCTTTTTTTTTTTCTTTTGTCTGTCTCATGCCCACTGATTTTGCATAGTTTAGGAGTTTCTTCTAAGATGTATTCGCAATGCACACCGTCTGAAGCTCCATAGCCAACCATTATATCAACCCCATGCTTATTATCCAGTAGATTCCCATTTCATGTATATATCGGCATCCTATTGTATATCATCAAATTTTGCTATATGTTATTATATCCCTTAGCATATTGGTATTGATTTTAGTTCTTCACACTCGAATATGTCATAGTCTATGGCTTATGTATATTACATAGGTACATGTGATCATTTCACATGTTCTCGATTATAAGGGTATTTACATATGTTTTTTTGTACATTTCCTCTCATGTTTGTATCATCACAAGCATTTAGGTAAATACTTTGTCCAGTAAATGTACCTCCATTATCACCTCTCACTTAGCATAAATTTAAGCATTTATATATATATATATTTCTCATTTAAAGTTTTCACGTAGTGCTTAGATATTATCATAGGCATTTCAGTCATGTTTTAGCCCCAATGTTGTATATTTCTATTATAATCCAAGCGTAATTACTTAGGTATTGTCATCGATGAGAAATTTGCAAGTCTCTCTTTTGTATATTGTATTTCTGGTACAAATCCTTGTTTGCAGGAAAATCTGGAGGATGCTGATTCTTTTACATTCTATTTTTTTTTATTCCTTCCTTTACTTTGGTTTCTACCAGAGATGTAATAATCAATTTGGAATAATATTTACTTTTATTGCTTAGATTAGGATGCATCTCATATAGTTTGATTTCAGCAATATCCTGTTTCTATGATTCATGCATTCTATTTCAAAAGCACTATGAATGTTCACGAATGGCACATGCACCAACTCTTAGGGAGTTGATAAACTCAGTGGAATCCATATTTACGACCCTAGTCGGAATATGGACGAGACCCAGATCCATCATCTTTCTACTAGTCACATTGAGCCTACACTCTTAGGCTATCTTAAAATGCACATCATATTTCCAATATTTCCAAAGTATTGTGCATTAAATCAACTAAACCCTGAACATATTCATGGCCACAGTCAGAATATGTGAAGGATTTATTTTGACTTAATACACATTTTCCAACAAATTTCTTAGAAAATCTTTCAAAAGTGCATTCATTCACTCATATCATTTGCATCATGAAATCATTGGTTTTCCCATGATTTTCTTAAGAAAATTTCATTCTCAAAGAAATCGATTTCTCAAGAAACTCTGAGTATCTTCCAAAATTGGTTTTCCCAAGTCAAGTTTTCACAGTTTTTCATAGAAACTTCTAAGTTGGATTTCCAAGATCAAAGTTTCCCTTGATTTTCCCTGGAGAATGTCATTTTCTTAAGATTTTCAAAAAAAGAGTTTTCCAATCTTTCTCAAGAATCAAATTTTCAAGGGTTTTAAGGCTAAGATTCCCAGGATTTCAATTTCCCAAGTTAAGTTTTCTTCTCCAATGAGTTTTCCTATAAATTTTCCATCATTTTCCTAAGAAAATTCTCAAAGTCCAAGTTTTCCTGAGAAGTGTTTCCCTTTTGTAATGTTCACCCTTTTTCTCAAGAATCCCTTCTATTTTCCCAGGATTTTCATCCATTCATGATTTTCCCACACCTTTATGAATATTCTCGTGATTTCAAAACTCCTTTCATCTGAGTTTCCTGAGAAATTGACTTTCCCTGAGAAATATCTTTCAACTCCAAATATTTTCCAAGCATACATCATGTTTTCCTACTTCCATTTTCCAAAATCTCATAAGCACATGCCTGAATTCTCTGTGCATTTAGGATAGAACATAATTTCGATAAATTTACTCAGTCAAGCACAATTTTGGTCCTTGGTTCGATTACCTCTGTTAAAGGCGGCAGGAACGGTCGAACCTCGTACCGACAGGTTGAGCCCCATCCCATGGATTTTCCCACAATTTTAAAAAACGGAGGCGAGTATTTCAAAACAATTTCCAAAATCCGGTCAAGTTTGAATCGCGAAAGCGTTCCCTCTCTCTCTTCCGCAAGGAAGGGAAGACGGGGGAAAAATTTCATGACGATAACAGCTGGGCCCATGCTTATTGCTCAGCTTGGGACTGCTTTTATGAGAAAGGAGTTGCAAGTTATGAAGATAGGGGCTGTTGATAGCAGTGGGAATTTATGAAGGATCGTTGGAGCTAATAGGGGACTTGTGCAGCAGGAAAATAGAAGATGGATGGAGAGTTATTGCTCCGTGAAAAAGGAGGTTCATGACATAGACTGCACCAACGTGCTACAGTATCTTGAACATTGATGCCAAGGAGAGCCCAATGCCTCTGGATATCGATGGTAAATTGATCATAATTAAAATGAGGAGCAGACATCCTATGCAACAAAGCTTCCCATTGCTAAACAGAGTATTAACTTTTGGACCTCACTGTAGCATATATCAAATATTTCTTAGCATGCTTTTGCTTTATGAACATATCTGTCACTCCCAAAACAGATCATATGTTCATGCTGGAGATGAGAAATGACAGGTAGATCATAGTTTTAGGCTACATAGAGAATGAAACTCTACATATACTAAAAAAAAATCCATAAGGGGAATCACACATATATACTTGTAATGAGTCTTTTGGGAATAAAACCTATATGTGTGTTGTAACAGACCATAGAAAGTAAAAAAAAAAAATTGTACTGTGGCAATGGTGTGGTAAATAAAGAAGTGTGGAGAGATCCTTATATAATACTTACAGTGAGTGTTATTTACATACAAAGAGTGTTTATTCAGTGAAGATACAGGTAAAGCATGGATCCGATGAGGTATAGATGAGTCCAGTCTTCAACAACAACAAAACACAAAAAAAAGTTGCAGCCTATTTTGCAGATTGCTACAACCCCCCAAAAATCATAACAGTTGACTATGCAGGCTTAAAATCTCAACAAACGAATATCCAGATTGGTCATGAACTTGTCTCTCAAAATTGATGTGCTTACATGTTGCCTTGGGAATTTCTTTTAGCATTTAGCAGGTAACCGAGAGTTTATTTTCTGAGTTAGTCTTTAAGCTTGTTGAAGATTAATTCTTTAGAAACGAGAATCTCAGTCAAATAGCAATATTTAACAGTAAAAGGAAAAGAATTTTCAGTAAAGTAAATCCATGAGAAGGCATGATGGAGTTTAGCCTGACGAACATAATGAGATTTCATTTTGGGGATTCAGTGGAATTCAGAGTGTAAAACTTGGAAAATTAAATAAACCATTATTGTAAAAACTTATTGGCCCTGATGACCGATCTCAATGTCAGTGACTTTCAACAAGATGCCCCCTTAAATACCAGTTGCAGCATAGGGATATTTTCTGAGTTTAGTGTAACAGAAATCCCCAAATTGAATTAGCTAAAGATGGTGAAAAGGATTTGCTAAGACATCTTCATGCTCATGATTCACCCTTCTATGACCTTGACGACACACTCAAATGGATTTTTTTCTATATATATATATATATATTAACCTGTAAAATCAACCCTACAACAAAATCTTGGTGGCATCTTTCACCACAAACTCAGTGAACAGCCATGGAATGTAAGTTATTCCCCAAATAGTGCCCAATTCATTCACGAGACTCCTTGGCTTTCGGGTAACATTCTTAATGCTGATATTCTAGAAGAAAGATCAGAACCCGGAGTTATTCCAATAGTAGAACTACTTCTTCTTCAGATTCATCACCCCTTTCATATATCATAATAACACCTGGGGGCACGTGAGTGATTTTCTCAGCTAATTGGCTACTGATTCCTTAGGAGATCGGTGTGGCCAATCTAAAAAAAAAATGAATACTCATGTTCAAATGAACAGACTTTTGGCCTAGGACAGATGACGCTAAAAAAAAAAAGAAAGCTCCATATCCTGAAAGAAGAAATATATATCCAATCCCCACGAAATAGTATATAGGCTCGAGGAAAGCACAAAAGAGAAATAAAAGCAAACGAAAATAGGGCGAGAATTGATGATGTTAGGATCTGGAGGTAAGTGACTATCAACAAGATTATGTCAAAATATATGAAACAAAAAAAAATGGGTATGCTGCACGGTAGATACAGAAACAGAGCAGTTTAATAATGTTCATCGATCATTGAAAAGAAACATGAAGCATATGAAAATATTGAATCAATCATGGCAGACAAACAAATGATAGGAGCAAGTGAATAAGATATCTAAATATATGCAGGCCGATCTTACCTGCGATAATGAGGATAAAATGCCATCCAGAGCTAATATGGTTAACCAGAATTCAAAAAATGGAAACTAAAGGAAATCGCAGATCAAAAGGATAAAACCGCCCGATGTAAGTCAAGATGATTATCAAAGAAATGCTTAATGTAAGTGAAGAATCATGCGAATCAAATAAAAAAAAGAAACAGGATATAAGTAATTCAAATCATGTGAAGATTGGTGAGATCCTAAAATAAATTAACGCAAGAGGAAAGGAGATGTGAGAATCGGTGGATTCCAATGATATTGCAATAGGTGGGTCGATATTTGCACAAGCAGTATCGACTCCACCAATGATGCATCAACACCAGCCTTAAAACAGGGAAAATAAAGAGAAAGAAGAGGAAAAAAAAATTTAAAAGCAAAAGAGAAAAGAACTTACCCGATTTGTGGGGATTCCGCAGGAGGAAAGAGGAAGTGGGTATTCGATCGGTCGTCCTAGATCAGGGAGATGCTGGATGGGGGATGGATTGAAATCCTTCCTTCTGAAGAAAACTGATGATCAATGGCTGCCCCAGCAGAAAGACCGACGACGGATGCTCGATCGAGTGGGATGGAACGGAATGGATTGATGTACGCAATGCTAAGAAAGGGATGGATGATCGGCACCAAAAAAAACGGATTATAATGGCCTTTTGTAGAGAAAACTCAGTGATGAAGATCAGTATTCGCAAGGGAAAATGGATGCCAGCAAAGAGTCGATGAAAAAAAAGGATGATTAGCAAGGAAAAAGATTGATGCTGGATGATGGATGCCTCCAGGGGTTCCCCGAGTGTCCCTTTTAAAGACGAGGAGGAAGATTCCAGAGGAAGGGAATCAGTTGAAGATGAATGGAGGGAGAGAAGAAAGTTTGTTGAGGATCGGACGATCGTGAATCAAGAGAGAGCATGCGTGGGAGGGGTCCGTTGCAGCTTTTTGATATTTCAAAAAGGTGGTTCCCCTTTTAAGAAATTTCTAAAAAAATGGTTAAGGAATGAGGTTTTTGGTAAAAATGGCTTCAAAAGCTTGAAAATCATCCATTTTCTTTGTAGCTTTTCTCGATTTTTTTGGTTTTCATGTTATTTTCCTATTATATATATTTTTTTTGTATTTTTAGAACAAAATCCTAAAGCTTTACGAAAAATTAAAGATTTAAAACTATTTTTTTGTGTTTTTGTAAAATATTTACAAAAGAGAATTTTTCTGAGAATTTTAAAGCTATTTTGAGAAAATTTCTTCAGAAATGGGTTTGGATCCGGTTTTTGAGGAAATATGGATTTAAGGTCCTGGATTCGGATCCGAAATTAACTTTGAATATACCAATATGGAATTTAATTCAGGAAATCTGAAGAATGAGCTTTGAAACTGCTTTGATTTTCTCAGAAAACGGGGTTAGGGGCAAAAGGGTCATTTTTACAAAACTTTGAAAAATTTGGGGTGTTCACAGTACCTAATGAAGAACCTATCAAGGAGCCACCATGCAGAGCCAAGGTGGTAGGCAACTAGGGCATCTGTGACCTTCTGCCCTGCTAGGTTCAGCAATGGCATATCGCCACCACCAGGGTGGTCCTGGAACCACCTTGTGACATCATAGACTTTCCCCTGGATTGAGATCCATAGGTCCTTCCCAGAATTGTGGGTCGGAGGCTTCTGGTTGATAATGTACGTCTTGCCCATGGGAGAGGAGGACGCCATGAAAGAGGAGACTAAATGGGAGAAAACCAACATCAGAATTGTGGGTTTTCATCCAATTAGAGAGGGAGCTCAACATGGTTGATATTGATGAATTCATGTTGGATTTTCTGTAAGCAAACACAGAAAAAAGGAAGAGGGGAAAGTTGTGAAGAACCAGAGAAGATGTATTATAATGTTACGAATGAATGGTCATACAGTAAAGGAATAACACACATATATGCTACTGCAACAAAGAGGAACAAAATGCAGATTCCAAATGCTATTTAAAACATGATTGATGCAATGAATCGACCAAGAGGATGAAATATAGTGATGTACTGTATGAATGATGAACAAAGAAAGAAATGGGAAAAGAGGATTGTCTAATGAAATGAAAACAACGTTCAATGAAAATAGATGCACAACGTTTAAACAACAATACAGACAACATTTCCAGGGGAACCAAATAAGCAAGAACTAGCAGATCATCAAAATAGCAATGCAACAACCATCGGATAAGCAGGCAATGCAAAATAGAAAAGAAAAAGAAAGAAGGAAAAAAAATGGTGGAGACAAGGTAGATAAACAGTGTGAATTGGGCTGAGCGAGGGCCATGAATAGATGTACAAAAAATATTATCATACGATTGCAATTAAATCATACCTGTGAGGTAGAGTCGAATAAGCAAAGACTCTCAGGCTTGTGCATATGCGATTAACACTTGATCGATGATGAATTCATCAAGCTTACAAAATCTGATATACACAGATGTGAGGATATTGCATCAAGCATTAAAAATGATCACATCAATTAGCTCATTGTGACTTGATTTCCTCATGAGATCAGCTCCTACCAGAGATCAAAACTAATGCCTGATATTTCTATCAAGTAATGGAGATGATGTTATGTAAAAAAAAATGATAAACTGAATAATTATAAAACGAGGAAGGGGTGTTGCTGAGGATTTGAGGGCACAAACCTTCCAAAAAATGCAGATATGAGATTATAGCAGAGCAAAAGCCATTTTCAAGGTAAATCCAATATGATTTGTCTTCCACAGCTAAACAAAGATTCAGTTTTCATAGTCCGATAGAGCCTTCTACCGTGATTCAGATGCAAACATGGAGATATTGTATCAACAGTGATTACATGATAAACTCAGATCAGCCAAAGTCCACAACGGGCTTTCAGCTGATGAATAACACTTGATGCAGAGGGTTTTGCATCGAGACAACTCAAAATTTTATGAAAATCTAATGAGTAAGGTAACAATTATCATAGGGAAAAGATTGACGATTCTTGCTAAATGAGCTTGATTTGATGTTGGATCAGATCGAAGATTATTGCGGAAGCCATTCTAACTATATAACCTGGACGGAATTACCATGAGAGGAAGAAATCCGATCGAACATTATCAAAGCAAGAAACCAAATAAAATCAGAAAATGGGAAATCAAAAGTCGAAAATAAGAAAAGAAACAAGGGGAAGCATGATATTGAAATATCATGAATAATCCCGATTGATAAGGGAGCAACAACGATCAAAATGTAAACATAAAACCAAAAATCAGAGGAAACCAAAAATGAAGGGATTGTTGGAATAAACATTCCGTTATTGTTGCAAAGGGTTGCGTTGAAGTTGCTATGAGCAACCCACCATCACCCATAATGCGTTAGTGGGGTTAAAAAACAGGAAAACTGAAAGAGGTAACGAAAAAATCAAAGAGAAGAAAAGAAAAAAAAATATAATGACTCAGAGATATAGGGGGAGAACCTTACCTTGCTTTGCAGGAAATCCGAAGGAGGAAGGAGAGGCTTCTTCCGTAAGGAGGGGAAATACCAGAGGGGAGAAGGATCGAGAAGGAGGGATTCGAGCGCAATGGGGGGTGAATGGTGGATCCCCCTCCTCTTGCGTGCTCCTCTTTTTAAAGAAGAAGAGGAGCCTTCGAGAGAGAGGCTGTTGGTTGAAGATGAGAGGTTGAGGGAGAAGAAGTTGTTTCAAGATGGAGGGTAGGACTGAGAGGAGAAGTGCGCGGGAAAGAGGTCATTGCCTCTTTTCCAATTTTCCAAAAGAAGGCCCCCTTGAAAGAACTTTGGTAAAAAAATGGTTCAAAAGGAGGTTTTTGGCAAAAATTCAATTTTTCAAGTTTTAAAACCATTTGCTTTCCTCAATTTTTTTGATTTTTGTATCGTTTTTCCATTTTTTTGTATTTTTGTAATAGAAAACTAAGATTTTAAACAAAGTTTAAACACTAAATTTTTGTATTTTTCTGAGAAATATTTACAAAAAATGTTTTTCTAAGATTTTCAGGCCGTTTTGGGGAAATTTCTTCAGAAAATGGGTTTGGTCCCAAGTTTTGAGAAAATATTTGAGTTTTAAACCTCGAATCGAGGAATATAACACGATGGATCCAAGCGGATACCTGACGAAGTGTCTGAGCCTTTCAAAAGTTATTTTGGAAATTTCGAGAATTTGATTTTAAACATTGGACAACGAAGCTCAGATTTGGATCTTTTATCTGAATTCGGATCCGAAATTGAGTTAGATATACAAAATGAATTTAATTTCAGAAAACTTGAGAAATAAAATGGGATTTATATTTAAAAGTGACTCAATTACCCGAAAATGGAGATAAAGGGCAAAAAGGGAATATTTACAAACTTTTGAAAATTTTGGGGTGTTCACATTGACCAACCTGCTTTCCTTCCAGCGGAACAAGTAAACCAGGCTGAGCCAAAGAAGAAGCCTTGGTATTACAATATCAAAACTTTCGTAGAAACTGGTGAATTTTTTCCAGAACTCTCAAAGAAAGAACAGTGAGCAATCCAACGTATGTCTACCCGATATTTCATTCTGGCCAATGCCCTCTATCGTCGTGGATTCAGTTCAGAATATTCCAAATGTTTAGATGAAGACAAAGCCAAAGAAGTCGTGCGAGAAGCACACGAAGGCATCTGTGGTGGTCACGTTGGCTACCAAACCCTTGTCAAGCAAATCATCAGAGCAGGTTATTATTGGAAAACTATGCAGCAAGACTGTTATCACTTTGTGAAGAAGTGTGTGCAATGTCAGATACACGCACCTTCTATTCATGATCCCGCAACTTATTTACAGTCTGTTGTCTCTCCATGGCCATTCTCTATGTGGGCCTTTGATGTCGTAGGTCCCATCACTCCTTCTGCTTCAAATGGCCACAAGTACTTCCTTGCCGCAACAGAATATTTCACCAAGTGGGTAGAAGCTATCACTCTTCGCACAGTAGAAGGCCGACATGTGGTCTCTTTTATTCACAAAAGCATCCTCTGCCGATTCGGCATCCCGTATGACATCGTGTCAGATAATAGCAGTCATTTTAAGAATGAAGAGATGAAGACATTCTGCTCAAAGTTCAAGATCTATCATCATTTTTCCGCTCCATATTATCCCCAAGGGAATGGTCAGGCAGAGGCCACTAACAAGATCTTAATTCGTATCTTGGAACGAACTGTGGAAACAGGCCATGACTGGCATGAGAAGATCCACGATGCACTATGGGCCTATCAGAGCACTATTCGCACTCCAACGAATGCTACGCCATCAGAACCGGTCTATGGAACAAAAGTAGTATTGCCGCTACATGTTCAGAAGCCCGCTTTAAAATTCGCATCGTTTCTGTAATTACCTCTGGATCAATACCAACAGCAACGACTGTTGCAGTTAGACTTGCTGGACGAGAGAAGGCTAAAAGCAACAGAGCATGCTTAATCCTATCGCCAGAGAGTAGCCAGGCAGTACGCGAAGTCTGTCATCGAAAAAAGATTCAAAGTCAATGATTTAGTACTTCGATCCACAGCTTATCTCAAGCATCATCCTGGCGGTAAATGGTCGCCAAATTGGGAAGGTCCATATGTCGTCAAAGAAGCATTACCCCGCAACTCATATCGGCTCATTAATGCCGATGGGGTAGAATTGCCAGATCCCATTAATGCTCGACACTTGAAAAAGTTCTATACTTGAAACTTCTATTCTTCCTTTGTAATCTTCCTATTTTCTTTAAATAATGATCAAACTTTCTTTCCCAGTTACACTGGGGCATTTTTAAAATTTTGTTCTGTATGCAGGCAGGATAAACAAATTCCTCATTTCACGCACTTGTGCATTCATATGCATCAATTTGCATTCATTGGCATCCAATTGCATTAACATCAACTCGGATGGTATTGGGATTTCAACAAACAGTCCCATCACAATTCCTAATGATTCAAAATTGAAGGATAATCACCAGTATTGAACCAAAACCCAGCGCTCGAACTGTTATTTCAAAATCTAGTGTTTAAACTGGTACATTTTCAAAATCCAACTTTTTGGAAAACCGAGTTCTGACTCGGGTTTTTATTCAAATTATCCTCCTTTGTTGATCCGGGTTCCGTCTCGAGATCTCTTGATCTTATTCGAGCTTTTCATTTCCTTTGTTGATCCGAGTTCCGACTCGTGATCTTTTTACCTTATTCGAGCTCTGATTCGAGCTCTTCATTTTCTTTTGTTGATCCGAGTTCTGACTCGTGATCTCATTATCTATTCGAGCTCTGATTCGAGCTCTTCATTTTCTTTTGTTGATCTGGGTTTCGACTTGAGATCTCTTTATTTACTTAAGTTCTGACTCGAGCTCTTCATTTTCTTTTGTTGATCCGGGTTCCGACTCGTGATCTCTGTATTTTATTCGAGCTCTGACTCAAACTCATTATTCTCCTTTATTAATCCAAGTCATTTCAATCCTCAGGGTCTGTCAATTGCTCAAATTTGATCATTTTCCCACCCAATTCCAATTTAAATCTTTGAATCAGGCAATTCTCCAAATTCCGACCTCTGGGTCACCCAATTTCCAATTTCAAATTCCAATTCTCAATTTCAATTACCAAATTCTCAATTTCGACCTTCGAGTCACTCAATTCTCAATTTCAACCTTCAGGTCACACAATTTTGACCTTTCGGTCAACCAATTCTCAATTTCGACCATTAGGTCATCCTATTTCGACCTCCGGGTCATCCAATTTCCAAACAATCAATTTTCCAATTTCCAATTTTGACCTTTGGGTCAATCAATTTCAATATCCAATTTCAATCATTTTCTCTTGCGAGAGACCCTTTTTAGGGAGAGTTCGAGGGAGCTCGTTCTTTTCGCATGCTATCCAATTCGTTCACTTAGCCCCTTTTCAGGGAGAGTTTGAAGGGACTTGCGTCTTTGTGAACCGTTTGCAAAACAATTTCCAATTTCACACAAGGAACCCTTTGATAGGGAGAGGCTCGACGGAGACTCGCTTTTCTTGTGACCCCCCAATTTCACACTAGGCCATTTTCGTCATGGAGGACCCTCTTCTTAGGGAGAGTGTGATGGACTCGTTTCTTTCATGACCCAATTTTCTGACCTCAAGTAGGTTTAGATGATTCCATTAAGCATCAATTTTGGGAAGATTTAGATGGAGTAGTACAAGGGATATCTTATGGAGAAAAGCTTTTCATTGGCGGTGACCTTAATGGACATGTAGGCATTAGTAGAGATGGATTTGAGAGTATCCATGGAGGCTATGGTATAGGAGAAAGAAATGAAAGTGGAGAAAGGATTTTAGATTTTTGTTTGTCCTATGATATGATCTTAGCAAACACTTGGTTTAGGAAGAGGGAGTCTTACCTAGTAACATTTAAAAGTGGGGTTAATACGAGTCAGATAGATTTTTTCCTACTTAGAAAGAGAGATAGGGGTTGTTGCATCGATTGTAAGGTTATACCAGGAGAAAGTGTAGCTACACAACATAGAGTCTTAATTTTAGATCTTAGAATTAGACAATGCCGCAAAAGGGATAGATATAGGATAGATCCTAGAATTAAGTGGTGGGCACTGAAAGGAGCTAAACAAGGAATGCACTGAAAGGAGCTAAACAAGGAATGTTTGTAGAGCAGGTAGTTAAGGAAGCTGATTGGTGTCTCGAGGAGGATTCAGAATCAATGTGGAATAAGATAGCAGGTGGCATGAGAAAAGTGGCTAAGGAGGTATTGGGTGAGTCTAAAGGTGGTGCACCACTAGGTAAGGATACATCATGGTGGAACGAGGATGTCAAATTAGCTATTAAGGTTAAAAGAGTGTTATAGAAATCTAAGTAAGAGTCGTGATAATGAGAATTTGGAGAAGTATATGATAGCAAAGAAGGAAGCTAAGCAAGTAGTTCAAAACGCAAGGGCTAAGATATATAAGGAGGTTTATGACAAGTTGGATACCAAAGAAGGCGAGAAGGATATTTATAGGCTTGCAAAGATGAGAGATAGGAAATCGAGGGATTTGGGTATGGTTAGATGTATCAAAGATGAAACACAAAGGGTTTTAGTCAAAGATGAGGAGATTAAGGAGAGATGGAAAGATTATTTTGATAAGCTATTTAATGATAGTCATGCTCAAGATCTTGGAGACTTCTCCATTCCTTTTCATGAGATAAATCGTGACTTCATGCACAAGATTCAAAAGAAAGAAATTGCAGAGGCTTTGAAGAAAATGAAATCAAGAAGGGCAGTTGGCCCAGATGGTATATCTATCGAGGCTTGGAAATGCTTGGGAGAGAAAGGTTTAGAATGGTTGACAAATCTTTTTAACTTGAAATTGGCGTTGATTGTCTGTTGTCCCAATGCGGATGCCAGTTCTAATCCATAATCGCTCAAGTGGTCCAGAAACATACGAGAGAAGTTTTTGAGCCATGAATAATACCACCGGGGAATGAAGGATCCGGTGTTGAGGACTCGATGTTCAGGAAGACCTTGTCGCACCTCGTAGGAGATATGATCCTCAGGAAAGGCTGAATCAAGTTGATTGGATGCCATCAGACTGAAAAACATGAAAAATTGTAATATGACTTAGGACAATACAGGAATTTTGAAAAAGATGCATGCAGGATGTAAATGAAGCAGAAAAATCGAGATCCAGAAGAAAGGAAGGATGGAAAATCACCTTGAGTTTTGAGGAAGAGAATTTGAAAAATCATCCAGGGTTTGAATAAAACAGGATTTTTAAAACAGTATATGAAAACAGATGGAGAAACTGGGGATTTTTTAAAATCGTCCAATATTTTAGAAAACTTGCAGAAAAATGTAATAAAAGAATCTGACATTCAATCACATCCTGTACAAACAAGTATGCACATACAACATTCTCTAAAGGTTGACTCTAGATGCACAAGTTTTGAAATAGCTTTAGAACCTTAATCCTAACTCTAAGGTTCAGATCATCTGTGTCCAATCATGCCATGCCTATATACTCGAGCCAAGGCTCGATGTACGTGACATAAAATCAATTTTTCCGGTTCTAGGTTCACGTTTTTCAACATCCTTGAGTTCCTGCCGATATACGTTAGACTATGGCCCTTGGTACGTGGCAGGTGTGGCTTCACCCAAATAGGTGGCCCAGTTGTGAGGCTTTGTCCCGAACTATGGTTCTGGAAGAAAGCCCAGCAACATGAAGACCGAGTAAAGATAGGTGGGGTGGTTTTTGAAAACATGATCACATGCAAGCAAACAGATGGCTCTAAGTCCTGAAGAGATAGAATTTTGAAATATTCGAAGAAGCAAGCATTGTTTTCATACAATTCCTAGATTGAGGAGTGTTGTATTAGACCTGAGTCTATGTGAGCATGAATAATTCTCCTCAATATGGTCCTACCAAAGCATGCCTAGTCTACATGCAATCCATGTCAGCTGGGTTCAAGTCTAGGCTCCTAGGTTCACATGATATCATGAAATAATAGTTGAAATTCCATGGAACACGGTTTTGACAATTTGAACTAAGTTAAGCACATAATTGATGAGGCGAAGACAGGTCCTATCCCGGTCGCCAAACCTGTTATCATCGCAAAATTTTACTTTTGCAAGTCAAACTGACCTTTGAAAAAGATTTTGACAATAACTCGCCTCCGTTTTTAAAATGCAGGATAATTTCGAAGAATGGGACTCGCCCGTCGGTACGAGGTTCAACCGTTCCTGGTGCCTTTACTAGGGGTAATCAAACCAAGGATCAAAAGTGTGCTTAGCTTTGCTCAACTTGTCTAAATCATGTTATATTTCCTAAATGCACAAAGAATCAGACATGTGCTACAAATTTTCTGAAAATGCAAATTTGAAAACATGATGTTTGCTTCAAAGTTTGGAGAAAATACTTGGAAAATTCTTGGAAAAGATGTCACTTGGAAAATCATGAATCATGGTGAAAGAATATTTCTGGGAAAAAAGAAAATTGATTTCTGAAGAATCCAAGTGTTTTATAAAAATGGATTTCTGAGGAATTTCAAGTAACTTTGGAAAAACTTGATTTCTATGAATTCAGACTTTGAAATTGAATATATAACTTGGAAAATCATGATTTGAACTTGATAAATACCTGAAATATCATTTGAAAGCTCAGAGTTTTGAGAAAATCGATTTCTGAGAAAGATTTAAAAATTTTTAAGCAAATTGATTTCTCTGAGTTGGAATTGGAATTTGCAAATGAATGAAATGAATGAATATCGATTTGAAAGACTTAATTTTGAGGAATTGAGAAAATCCTTTTATATTTTTGAGAAATGCAGTGCATTTTGAAGTTAGCTTAAGAGTGTAGGCTGAATGTGGCTAATACGAAGATCACAAATCTGGGTCTCATTTGTATTCTGACTATGGTCATAAATATGAATTCAACCGAGTTTGTCAACTCCTAAAGAGCTTGTGCACGTGTCATTCGTGTAGACCATGTGAATTTATAAAAAATATGCATGAATAATGCATTCATCATATATTAAAATTTGCAGAATTAAACTATATGCAATGCAAATCCTAATCTAAGTAGAAATTGAAATTCTTATTTCAAATTTAATTATAATTTACATCACTAATTGAATTTAAACAACTGAAAATAAAGTCTTCAATATCTCTGCAAAACTAGAAAACTTGTTAGTGAAGATATGTTGGCTTTTCTAGATTTATCCAGTAATATCTGAAAATTACTGGATTTTGCTAGATATAAGCTTTTTTCCATGATTCCATGAGATAAACATAATGAAATAAGAAATAAAATTAAAAAAATATGAAAATTATATTTGAAAAATTGAAATTGGGGTTAAAATGACTAAAATACCCCTGATAGCAAGACTATGGCCTTAAAATCAAGGTTTTTAGAAATATATTTTATAAAATGAAAGTTTTAAAATTCAAATAAGGATAAATCAAACATAAGATGACATAATATAATTAAAAATATAAAAATTAGGGTTTAGAATTTCGAAATTGAGGTCAAATGACCAAAATGCCCTTGATAGCAAGACTATGGCCTTGAAATCAGGGTTTTTTGAAATAAATTTTGGTAAAAACTTTGGATTTAGGATTGAAATAAACATAAAATTGACCATGAAGCATACTAATATGATTATAAACATAAACAAACCCTAAAAACATGAACTTATACACGAAAATCAAGAAATATCATGAAAATCACGATTTAAGCAGTGTTTTGGGATCCTACGGGCACCCTGTTTTGCAATTTGGCTCATCTAAGCATCAAATGGATTTTAAAATTGATAAAAATCGGTAACTGCACTTTTTATCACCCTAAAATCAGATTGAAATCATAAAAATATATTTTTGACATTATTCCAATTCGAAAATTACATTAAAACCCTAAAATATGTTATTTTTACCCATGGTCACATATCAGTTTCAGTGTTATACCCGAATCAGGGGTCAATCTACCATGAAAATTTCTGAAATTTTACAGAGATAAGCTAGACAAAAAATCACAGAATCTCTATTTTACAGATTGGAAAAATCATCTCTGGTGAGGGAGATACCCTTCCGTCAATCTGGACCTAAATATAACGAATCTAAAATTGATTAAAACAGGTACTTTCGGTTGAAAATACAGAAATAAATATCAAACCTCATCAAAAATTTCTATAATTTTAGCAGTTAACAGTAGATAGAAAAATAATGAACTTTATTTTTTACATATCATGAATCGGATCTACGGTTTGAGATCTATGATCAATACAAGTCAAATTAGGGTTTTTATAAATCATAACGAGTTTTAAAAGATGGATCCGACTTTTTGACAGAGGAAAAATACCAAATAGAAGCAAAAAATTATGAAACTTTTACAGTAAATAGCCTACATCAACAAGAAGTCACTGTACTTTACGGATCTCAAATCGGATATCGGGTGAAAGAAATAACACCTTTGCAAATTATGCTTGAATTTAAACAACGATTTTAATCAACAGAAATTCCAATTTGACTTTGTATTTTATTAACAGGGTTCCCCAATCCCAAAATATCTTTTTTTCAGTAGTTTACTGATAAATCCGTGAACAACATATAAAAAAATCAGAAATTTTTAATGATTATTTCAATACGAACTAGCATGCTTTCTACTGATCTAAAATTAAAATATGCAGAAATCTAAGAAACACTAAAAAAATATGATTTAACCATGAAAAACCATAAAAATTATCTAAACAGCAAAACAAAATTGATTTTGATGATGAAACACATGTAATAAACATTAATATTCTAAAAAAAATAAATAAAACACAAGGAATCCATGGTTGGAATTGCTTTTACCCTTGAAACCATGGATTTAATCCATTTAATCGGATAAATCTCATGTTTTCTTGGTTAAGAATATAAAAAACAATGCAATAAATGATTCTAATGGATTAGAATCATAGAAAACAGCATGGAATAGGGTTAGATCATCTTATTAAATTGAACTTGAGGTTCTTGAGGTTGAATCCATGGTTTAATCCATGAAAGAGGAGGTGTCAATGGTGAAATCTAATATAAAATCATAAAAAACTAATAAAAATAATAAAATAATGTTAAAAAAAACTCACCTTAGGGTTGTAGATTCAATGGAGGAAGAAGAGGTGCTGGAGAGAGGAGGGAGACCACGAAAATTTGAGAGAAAAACAGCCTCCTTTTGACCTCTTGAAGTCCCTCTTTTATAGGTTTTCAAAAAGTCACTTAATTAGGGTTAATTAAGAGGTTTTTCTTTTTTTCAGGACTCTTTCTAATAAATCCACTAAGGAACAACGATTTTCCTAGAGAATTATAACCTAAATACCTAAATGGACTCTAATTAATCCCTAATTAAACCCTTGAAAGTCCAAATGTGGCACCACCTAGTATGGACCCACATTTGGTTTTTAAAACTTGAATTTAAAACCTTTAAAAACCAATGGTTTAAAACTTAAATAAAATGAATTTTCAAAATTGCTTTTGACTCTTTTAAACCCCTAACCTAACTAGGACAATGACTAACCCTAGTCTAACATTGACTTCTTCAAATGTGGTGCCACCCCGAGTGGGCCCCACTTGAATTTTCAAAAACTATTTTTAAACTTGAAAATGAGAGGTTTTTCAAAAAAGATTCAAAAGTAGACTTTGAGATTGAAAGTTTTGAAATGGTACAGAGTCTTGACTGAGTCAGAACTCCTCTGGATATGGCACCAACTGAGGGGGGGCCCACATCAAAGTTTTGAAGTTTTGAAATTTTGAAATAAAGACTGAAATTGATTTTAAAAAGGGGTTAAAATCACAGTTGAAATTCAAAGTTTTGAAAATAGGGGCAAAAAGGGAAATTTTTACAACTTTTGAAAAATTTGGGGTGTTCAAAGTGCCTCCTTGTGGTCTCTACTTATTCACTAGTGGAGTGAACCTCTTTCCACCATAGTTCTTCTAGAATGACTTCCTTTTGGGCTAGCTCCTCTGGCCATTTGACGGCTACATGTTCCAGTTAGGTTGGCCCTTTTGGGATTCTGACCAATCATTGTGCAGGAGAGTAGACATCTTGATGGCCTCATCCAAGGTTTTTGGTCAATGTGTATAGACCCTGGTCCTCAAGACTTGCTTTTAGGCCATGTACGAGCTTTATCGCACGTTCCTCTTTTGTGGTGTATATATTGGGGCAGTTGCACTCTAAGCCCCAAAATTTGGTGATGTAATCCACCAACGTCGTTCTACCTTGTTGTAAGTCCAAGAATTTTTGCTTCTTTCGCCTGCTCTCATGTTTGAGAAAATAAGCCGCATAGAATACTTTCATGAATTGTTCTCATAATATTGGTTCACTTAGAAATTTGACCTCAAGGGTCGTAGCCCACCATTTTTTTGTGTCTCCTTAAACCTGTATGTTCTAAAGTTCACCTTGTTGTCTTCAGAGACTCGTAATACCCAGAAGATTCTTTTTATCTCCCATATCCAATTTTCTGGTGCTTTGGGGACGGACTTTCAGGTGAAAGAAGGAGGATTCATGTCCATAAACCTCTTATATAAAACTCCACTAATTGCTATTGGCAATGGTGTTGTGAGGTCATAAATAATCTATTGGATGCTTGTTATCGTCGCAAAATTTTTCCCTTCCCTACGAAAGAGAGGAGAAATGACCTTGCGAGTCAAACTTGACCAGAGTTTGAAAATTATTTTGAAATACTCGCCTTCATTTTGAAAATAGTAGGAAAATTTCGAAGAATGGGACTCGATCTGTCGGTACAAGGTTCGGTCGTTTCTGGCGCCTTTACCAGGAGTAACCGAACCAAGGATCAAATATGTGCTTGACTTAGCTGAATTAACAAAATTGTGTTCTATCCTAAATGCATAGAGAATTCAGGCATGTGCTATGAAACTTTGTAAAATGTCATTTGGAAAACATGATGTATGCTTAGAAAATATTTCTAAGACAAAAGATGGAAATCAATCTCTCAGAAAAACTCTGACAAAAGGATTTAAAATCTTAAGAAAGTTCATGAAGGTTTGGGAAAATCATGAAGGAGTGAGAATCCAGGGAAAATAGGAAGAATTCTTGAAAAAAGATAGACATTGAAAGGGAAAATGTTTGTCAGGAAAACTCCAACTTTGAAAATTGTCTTTGGGAAATGATTGAAAATTCATAGGAAAACTCTTTTGAGAAAGAGAAACCAAATCTTAGGAAATGAGAATCTTAGCCTTGAAGTATTGAAAATCATTTTTTTTTTATTCTTGAGAATGATGAAAAACTCCTTTTGAATAATTGTAAATGAAATCTAGGGAAAGAATATTTCCAGAAAAATCATGGAAAACTTGACTTGGGAAAGTCCAACTTTGAAAATTTTCAGAGCATCTGGAGAAATCGATTGCCTTGAAATGGAGTTTTTACAGAAATGCACATGATTTCATGATGTGAACTATCCTGAATGAATGAATGTCTTTTTATGAAAACATCTTTTCAGAAAAATATGTAATTTTAAAATTAAACTAAGGTAAGATTACCACATATTTCGACTATGGCCATAAATACGCTTGTAATCTACTTAGTTAATTCTAAAATATTTTATAAAAATTTAAGATATGCGGTGAATTTTGGAAGATAGCCTAAGAGTGTAGGCTCGGTGTGACTAGTCGGAAGATGCTGAATCTGGGTTTCGTCCATATCCCGACTAGGGCCGTAAATATGGACTCTACCGAGTTCATCAACTCCCTAAGAGTTGGTGCACGTGCCATTCGTGTTCATCCACAGTGATTTTTTAAATAAAATGCATGAATCACATCAGGATATTGCAGAAATAAACTATATGATATGCGCCCTAATCTAAGCAATAAAATAAATTTTATTCCAAAATTACACTTAATCGTTACACTGCTGACATAAAGCAAAAATAAAAAAAATGGAGCCAAAAGAATCAGCGTTTCCCAGATTTTTTCTGCAAGTATGAGTTAGCACAAGAAATACAACATACAAAAGAGAAATTGGAAATCTCATATTAACGCCAATGCACCGACAATTATGCCTAGATTACAATAGAAATGCACATACTAATGAAAATATAATGTCTAAAGTATATATGAAATGATTATGAAAATGCCTAGATGCTAAGCTTAAGCTAAATGAGAAATATACATATATATATATATATACCTAAATGCTTAGACTAATACTAAAAGAAATATGTATATAGAAATATATCTACTTGAATACGCATGAAAGTGCATCTACCTAAATATATGTGGAAATGTATATGAAATGTATACAAAAAGATAGGGTATGATGGAAAGGTAGTTACAGATATGCATATGGACTATTAACCAGCCATTCAATAAATATTACAGATCATATAATGTAGCATTGACAATGCTATAACTATAATGCCTTCACGCTATGACACTTATGATCTTACTCAGGCTCACAACACAATTTACACTCTCTCACACTCGTCATACCTTCAAATGGCCACTTACAACATATCCACACCATAGCTATTTACAGTATTCATAATACATGAGTGACTGCAACTTGGATTTACACAGCAAATCAGTGTCTTCAGTTATAAAAGCTGATAAATGCCCATCAAACATTTCACTAACTAATATTAACTCATGCAAAAGTATCTGAATACACATGGAGTGAATACCAATCAAATGTTGGCATCTTGAAACTTCATAGTTATTCAAAACAAAGACTGTAGGTGACAGCTTTATCGAACAACCCAACTCCAGAAGAACCTTAATGCATGAAATATACAAAAGGGAGGATCAAATGAAACATGCAATATATATTAATGAAGATGATGTTCCAGTTAGTAATCACTGTTTTGAAGTTGTCAATCAAATGATCATTGGCAACCTATATGTCATGCATGAGGTTCATGCAAAAAAATAAAACGCTCACCCTTTTGAGATGGTCGATTTCTTGGACAAGTGTCTTTCTGGTTTTCCTGCAAACTGTGACACTTGTACTAATGCTTCAAATGTCAACTTTACAACACCATCATCAGAGATATCACAAAGAGGGTGTTTATTGTAGGTGGAGTCACAAAAGAATGGACAAAACTATACTGGTTTATGATAAAAGATAATGAGCTTCTCCCCTCTGAGCCAAGGACGGCTACTGGACAGTAAGAAGAAAAAAAAATGAAGATGTCAACATGAAATTTGGAAGGCAAAAGGGATGAGGAACAAAATCTGGTATGAGTACAATCAAAAGTACAAATACGTACTTATTAACTTTTGTACAGTTAACTACATAGACATGAACATCAATCCCAACATTTACAACAGATACATCAATCCAAACATTTACGACAGATATATCAATCCAAACATCAATTTGATGCCCTATTTACCATTCTGTTGAAATCATGCCTGAGATAGCTATGATTCATTCTGGAATTGAATTCATCAGTGGACTGAAGCCCATTCCCAAAATTATGTCTTAAATGATATTTCATCCGAGATTTTATTAATACAATACAAATAACAAAAAATGATACAAAATGCATAGTAATGAAATACATAGGAGATGGATAACTGTATTAAAGACAATATATATAGGGTGGCTATAAGCAGAGCATGCTCGAGTTAAACTAGATAATGCAACACAAAATAGCAATGAGGTCTGAATAAAACGAAAAGGATATAGTTCAAAAATGAAATAAAGTTAACGCTGAGAAACATAGTAGGTGAAATTGATATTTGAAACAAACAAATGAGATGCTCAGATGACAATTTGTTGACCAACCAAATTCCAAAGGAACTAAATTACATGAAATATGCAAAGGAAATGCTTCTGGTATTTAATAGTCTAGATCAGTGAAGGTGTTGTGGGCATGCCAATGCAACGTGTAATGATGGAGCTATCAAATTCTCAGAATGAAATGCAGCAACCTAATATGTAATGAAAAAGGACATTAGAAATATAGGAGCCAATGATGGGAGAGATGTAACCCGAAAAGCGGTGAATTTCTATTGCAAGAGGAATACAGATCGATGTAGCCATGAGCAGACCGATCATGTATATTATGCTTTATAGGAGTAGGATCATGAAAAATCAAAAGGGGAGATGAAGTAAGAAGCCAATCCGAAGGAAAACAAAGAGAGAGTGGCCCTTACCTGGGGTTGGTTTGGATTGAGCAGGAAGGGTTCTTCCTCCGCCTATTGCTCCCAGCTTGATCGCGCTCCCTGAATTTTTCGTTGGAAGAGGATGGAAGCAGAAAATTGTGAGGAGAGCAAGGACGAATGGAGGAATAGCAGAGGGTTTTCAGAGATCGGGGAAGAAGAAGTCGGAGGTCCGTCTTCTACTGGGAGAGAGGAAGAGAGGCGATAAAAGGGGAATTCGAGAGATCGGGAGAGTAGGAGTCGAATCTGGCCTCCCCCCTTGTGCGACCAAAGAGGGGTCTTTTTAAAGATTTGGGAGGATTTTTTATCAAAAAAAATCAGAGCTTTTTGAGGCTCCATAACTGATTTTTGAAAACATTTGAAAATCTTAAAAACTGAAATTTGAAAATTTTAAAAACTCATCGTTTTTTAGAGGGGACGGCTTTTAGTTCCTTTTTTTTTGTTCAGTTACCTAAAGTTTAGGTAAAATGCATGGTTTTTTTTCTTTTTAGGAAGGCTTGACCGTGGTGCCATCTAAGGCTGCTTTAAAAAAAATTAAATAAAGAAAGTAAAATGATTAAAAACAGAAGGTTTTAGGGTGGTGCCAACTCAGCCGGATTTAAAGGGAATTTTTTAAATAAAGTTTTATTTTGATTTTCTTTGCAAAGAGCTCTAGTGTGGCGCCACCTATGTGTAGGCCCATTGGTTATTTTGTAAAATAAATAAAACATGAAAACTAAGGAGAGGAATTTGTAAATTTGTGCCACCTCAAGGTCGACCCCACGTGAAATCAAGATTGAAATAAGAAAAATAACTGTGAATTTGAGTGTGAAGCCACCTCAGGGTGGGTCCCACGTCATTTTTTTATTTGAAATAAGAGTAAAACCAAAATATAAATTAATAAAACTCTTTTTTTTTTGGAAATTTTATAAGACTAGACTAATTTAGAAAATACAAAGCAAAATTTGGCTGAATTGCAAAAATTTAAAAGAAAGATGTCCCCTTAGAGCAAAACATTAAAACTGTAGAGATTTTGTAAAGAAATTTAAAAGTCTTTTTGCAAAAATCTCTAAATTAAAAACTTTGTCCCATTCTTTCCAACTGACGACATTTTAAAAATCAATATTAAAACTATCCAGATTGTTTTCCTAAGAAAACTCTTGTAATTCAGGGTCCTGGGGGTTAAAATGAGAGAAATTGGAAATTTTGAAAACCCAGGGATTTGAAATCAATTTTGAAAGAGTTAAAATTCGAATCTGGATTGACAGTTTTGAAAATCAAGAGTTCTAGATCTTCAAAATGACATACTATGTCGTGAAGTGATATGAAATACTCATGCGATGATATGCAATGACATGTCTTAGACAATGCAATTCTGAACCAGAAACTGAAGAGTCCAGTTCCTTATCAAGAGTAAGGCTTTGAATATTTGTGATTTGAAGATGTTTCTGAGCTTAAATGGAGAAATTTTGAGAATTGAGAATGAATTTTGGACTTTCTGCAAGGTCCAATCTCAGAAAATGACCATTTTGTCCTCCAGTGATCTCAGAGAACCAGTTGTAATGAGTAATGAAAGTGTCGGGGAGGTGAGTGAAAATTTGGGGTATTTACAGATGCCCCTCTTTGCTACTAAGTCGGCTTGTGGTCGAGCTTAGTGGCAAAGAAAAACACACCAAATTTGGGCTATATAAAATTCCCCAGTTAGAAGGATCTGACCGGGTATGAGAAAATTGGCTATGTTGAAGATGGTAGTTATGAAATAGAGAATGAAGAAGAAAGATTCACTCTGCGAGAGTGAAGTTTAGGTTTTGCCCTAATCTTGATGGGACAGAAATACCTCGTATGGAACGAAACTCAAGTTTTAACCCTTGACCTGATTGGGGAATGAAATACCTCATCAAAACGAGGCTCAAGTTTGTACCTTTAACCTAATTGTGCGGAAGAAGAAATACCTCACCAAGTGAGGCTCAGGTTTGTACCCTTAGCCTGATCGGGAGAAAAATGAATGGAATCCTTGAAGGAAGAGACCATGATAGAACCTTTGGATTTTGCACAATAAATCCGACAGGGGTTTTGCAAAAGGAAAGAGAATGGGGTCCCTAAGGCTTGAAAATGGATTGATCTTGGGCGCCTCATTTTTTAGACTAAATCAGCTTTTGAAATTGCCTTTTGTGATAAAATGATTGGGAGTTCGACCTTGAACCGAAATGGGACTGTCTGTGGTTGGACAGTGGGGACACAGGGAAGTGTGCGAATCTGAGAGCTCGCGCTCTGAGACTATAAAAAGAAGGGAAGGAATCTTGAAAACTCCCGTTAACAAGTCCTAAAGAGGGATTGAAAATGGTGTCAGGATGTATCAAAAATGGATATCAAGCTCTCACTTCACGTCAGGATAGCTAGAAAATATTGTCAAAATGTTGAAAATTTTGTTGATTCAAAATAATTGAAAATGATGCACATTGTTGTGAAAATGTTCCTTCTTTTGCACCTAAAGTATTACCTCCAAATGGAATTGACTTCATAGAATCAAGATTTGGAATTCAAATTGCACACGATTGACCTTCTTCAAGGAAGCTATCAATTTCCTTGATATGAGCAGAAAAGAGAGAATTTAATATTATGAAAGCAATTGATGAAATAATATTGATAATAGAATTTCACAAAATTAAAGAAGATTCTTGGCAAATTTGGCAGTTTGATATCCTGGGATGTTTCTTCTCATGATAATCTTTTTGAACTCTTTTGAACTCTCTTGGGTTTCAGAGGAGTTTATTACATCATCCTTTATTTTGGAGATGTCCTGACTTTTCTCTCTTCCTTTTTCCTCTTTCTCTCTCTTTTGGGAAGGGTACATCACAAACTTCTTCAACTTGGAGATGTTTCAATCCTTCTTTGCCTCAGGGATTATATTGATGATATTAGCTCATGGGTTGGAGATCTCTGGATGATAGCGAAAATTAAATATCTTTTAGGGATTGTCGGGAGGTTCAGCGCATCCGCCTTCAACTTGACAGTGCTTTGGAATTTCTCTGGAAGGATCTGTCACAAACCCCTTCATCTCAGAGATGATCTGAATCTTCTTTGGCCCCGGGGGTCTAACTCGCATAATTTGTCTTCATCTTGATGACAATTGAGAGATCCCTTTTGCGGATATTTAATTGCAGCTTAGGTGATTTGAGAAGATATAGATTGGGTGAATTCTCTCTTTTCTAGCACTCAGGATATTTCCACTGCTACATTTTTGCAAGAATGGTCTTTAAAGATGTGTCATAACTGTAATCAATATCAATCACTCATGGCCTTTGCAATAATATTAAATCTTCTTAGCTGGCCATATCGAGGGTTTATCCTTCATCCTTTTGGTTGGCCAATAGAAAGAATTTGAATTTTTGAATCTTTTTTTGTAAAAACTTTTCTTTTTTGAAAGTAATGCTGAAGGTATTTTGAGGTAAATATTTGTGCAATAAAGATTTTGAAATCAACAAATAATTATTTGACAAATTGGCAAAATGTTCTTGGAATTCTTGGTGAAAGAGAGCATTTGAAGTCCGGCTTAACGCATTCATGACGAAAATTATCCTCTTTTTTCCCCAAAGGCGAAGACTCAGGCTTAGCCCTTACTTGAATGAGAAATGGAAATTACTTCTCTCTTCCCTGAAGAGGAGGTGTTTACAAAATGAACTTTCGAAGAGAAATTGAGCTTTCATCAAATCTCCCTAATATTAGGCTTCTCTTATGAAAAGGGGGCCTATAGTAGTGAGGTCGGTAAATTGGGTCATGAAGGAACGAGTTCATCACACTCTCCCTGAAAAGAGGGTCCTCCATGATGAAATGGCCTAGTATGAAAATTGGGGGGCCACAAGGAAAGCGAGTCTCCATCGAGCCTCTCCCTATAAAAAGGGTTCATTGTGTGAAATTAGAATTTGTTTTGCAAACGGTTCACAAAGACACGAGTTCCTTCAAACTCTCCCTGAAAAGGGGCTAAGTGAACGAATTGGATAGCATGCGAAAAGAACGAGCTCCCTCGAACTCTCCCTAAAAGGGTCTCTCGCAAGAGAAAATGATTGAAATTTGGATATTGAGCCAATAGGCGGAATGAATACGACCATGATTGGGAAAGGTGACCCGCAGATCGAGAATGATTAAGATAGAATTGGTAACCCGAAGGTTTGAAATTGGATGACCTAACAGACGAAATTGTGAGAATGGGTTGGCCCAAAGGTCAAAATTGTGTGACCCGGAAGTCAAAATTGGAAATTGAAAATTGAGAGTTGAAAATTGGGTGACCCGAAGATCAACATTGGAAATTTGGTAATTGAAATTGAATGACCCAAGGGTCAAAATTCGAGAATCGAATGACCCGAAGGTCAAAATTAGAGGTTGAATGACCTGGAGATCAAATTTGGAAATTGGATGACCCGGAGGTCAAGATTGGAAATTAGATGACCCGAAGGTCAAAATTGAGAATTGAATTTTGATGAGAGGTTCGTACGAAGTCTGAACCTAGAAGATTGGCTGATGCGACAGATGGGATACTAACATGGGGTTAGATTTTCGAAGCATACCAGTATAAGCATTGGGTTTTACCAAATGTACCAGCACAAGCACTGGATTTTAGAAATGTGCCAGTACGAGCACTGGGTTTTGAGAAATATGCCAGTACGAGTACTGGATTTTCGAAAATATACTACTACGAACATTGGATTTTGAAATAGTACCGGTTCAAACCTTGGATTTTGAAAATGTACCAGTTCGAGCACTGGATTTTTTGAAATATACAAGTTCGAACACTGGATTTTGAAAATATACCAGTTCGAGCACTGGATTTTGAAAATGTAACAGTTCGAGCACTGGATTTTGAAAATATACCAGTTCGAGCACTAGATTTTGAAAATGTACCAGTTCGAGCATTGGATTTTTGAAAATATACTAGTTCAAGCACTGGATTTCGAAAATGCACCAGTTTGAGCACTAGATTTTTGAAAATATACCAGTTCGAGCACTGAATTTTGAAAATGTATCAGTTCAAGCATTAGATTTTGAAAATGACTATCTTTTTAATTTTTAATAACAATTGGGAATTGTGATGGGACTAGTTGCCGAAATCTCAAGACTGACCAAATTAATGTTTAATGCAGTTGAATGCAAATTGATGTATATGGGTGAGTGTGTAAAATGAGAGATTTGTTTATCCTGCTTGCATACAGAATAAAATTTTAAAAATGCCCCAGTGTAACTGGGATAGGGAAATTTGATCCTTACTGAAGGAAAATTAAAAAAAAAGAATAGATGCTTCAAGTATAGAACTTTTTTAAATGTCGAGCATTAATGGGATCTGGTAATTCTACCCCATCGGCATTGATGAGCCGATATGAGTTGCGGGGTAATGCTTCTTTGACGACATAGGGACCTTCTCAATTTGGCGATCATTTGCTGTCGGGACGATACTTGAGATATGTTGTGGATCGAAGTACTAAATCATTGACTTTGAATTTGCTTTCGATGACAGAATTTGCGTATTGTCGGGCTATCCTTTGACGATAGGACTGAGCGTGCTCCGCTGCTTTTAGCCTTCTTTCATCAAGCAAGTCAAGTTGTATCTGTAACGCCCCGGATTTCCAAAACAAAGCTAAGTTAAAATTTTCATGAATTTCTCTTTTTTTTTCTTTGCAGCGGAATTTAGAAAAGCTTTTAGCAGCGGAATCAGACGATAATGAGTCGTCAGTTTTAGAAAACTCCGAGTACGTTGCAGGTATGTGGCCAAGCAACTCATTGACCACCAAAGTGTTCCATTTTATCGAAAACCACATGTTTATTACAACACTACTGCTTAGAAAAGCAGTGTAGGTTCAATAAAAAGGAAGCAGTACAACTCTGTCTAGAGAAACCCTGGAACTCGATGCCGCCTTGCTCCGCATATCGCTACGCAGGTACAACACCTGAAATCCCCATAAAACGGGGTCAGAACCACTGATGGTCTGGTAAGCATGCAGTCATACATCCATTCAACTCAAGTACGATAATGACCACTCAGGGTCGCAATGCGCAATAACGACGCTCAAGCCTCCAAGACTTAGCGTATATCGCAAGAGCCTCCGCACGGCTATGAGTTGAACATCCGCTCAAGTCTCCATGACTTAGAGCAAGCCTTTTCAGGGCTGTGATTTGAATAGCCGCCTAAGTCTCCACGAATTAGCCATGACCTCTTCCGGGTCTCAAAGTGATGTTTAGCTCAAGTCTTCATACTTGGCACATCCGTATCCCACGCATCTAAGGACAACTCCTCGAGCTTCGCTTAGTCGTGCAGATACAACACAGGTCTTTGCCCAGTCAGTCCAGTAGTATACCGAACATGACACCTTCACAAAGGTTATGCAGGACTGACTCAACAACGGCCATCCACGCATACATTCAAAGCATCGTTGTACCTAGAACTAATGCATTGTTTCGATAATTAACCGCTTCTGCCTTTGGTACGCAGGTAGAGCTATTGTCCGGGCATCAACGCGACGTTCTGGGGGTTGATTATTCTATGTATTTTAGATACCCCAGAGGCCTATTGACCCTATTCATAGTAGGGCAGTGTGTTTCAACTGGGAGAACCCTACTAGGCCCATATTCGGATGCATCCTCTACTTGCAGTAGTTGGGTTCAATCCTTAGATCTTAAGGATAACCACGACCCCAAAACCCATGAGTGACTGAGGTCATCGTGGACTCTATCAGGTCCAAAGTAAAATACATGTCACTCAAGGCTGTACCATCACTGTCATTCCACAGTGAGCATAATTCCTGAAGGGGTCTGCCAGTCTTACAATTACTTGGACAGAATCTGCATGCCATTTAGGAAGCCCGTGCTTTTAGCACTACGGGAGTATGTACCCGACCCCATTCAGTCCGCCCCAACACAGTCATTACTGAGGGGGTACCCCTAACACGATTTTCAACCGCGGGGTATGTGCGACCTTAAGTCTTATTCATATGCATGCAGAACACCCCTCTTGGCACTTCGGCCACCACGAGCATCACACCTCTTTGGGTGGAAACAACACACTCTGGCTCTTCGGCCCTTACGAGTCTGGTTGCGTAACCGTTCTCAATGAGCATGCATATGACTCGATCTAAATAGATCGGCTACTCGGCGTATTCTTACGCAACGAGTCCAAATCTAGCCAAGGCGCAACCTCTACTCCGGCTCAGCGGCCCTTACGAGCAAGGTGCCCTTGCAGGCACAAGGATATGAGCCGATCTGGCATCGTTCCATCAACGGACATTATTATGCCGTTCCATTGGTTCCGGCAGCTCTTCTGCCGACCATTTCGTCAGCACCTCCTCTGCTCTACTGGCAGTGGTGCGACGAACCCTTCTACGTTGTAGAGGGCAAACCATGAACTGGGTAGCACTCTGCTATATGTCAGAGTATCCTGCTACGTTCTTTCTGAGCTATTCTTAGCTTCCTCAGAAATTTCAGCAGCACTTCCTCTCTTTTACGGAGAAAGCGTGCATTTCTTTTATCTATTTCAGCGGCATCTCCCCTCTTTGGTAGGAAATCACCACGCTTAATTCGGGAAATGGATGCGCACCGTTGTGCGTACTTTGCATCCATCAAGGTTGCAGGAACCCTAGGCCATAGCCAGGCCATACGTAATTGACTTAGTCTTTACGTAAAGAGCATTTTGCCAAAAAGCTGAAGCCTTTCCAATAGGGTCTTCATTCGTCAAGCAGAATCTTGAACGAGGAGCGGTCAGGGAATCGCATTGGCGATTTGGAGTTGATCTCCATTTGAACGCTCATTTATGCGTCATATATGTAGTATAAGGAGAAGCTTGTGCTTTATACAGCGACGGCGTAAAGAAATGCATATACTATTGTCCAGGGTGTGTAACTGAACGAAATATTCTACATATATAACAAAACAGAAGCCTTGGCATCGTTCGACGCGACGGCGTAAGTAAATACATTGCAGAAAGCAGGAGCCTTGGCATCGTTCGACGCGACGGCGTAAGTAAATGCATAATCGGAAGTGCAGAAAACAGGGAGCCTTGGCATCATACGACGCGACGGCAAAGGTAAATTACATAGCCTGTGCGATATAGGACGCGTCGGCAGAATCAGCAGATATACACCTAGATCCGTATCCAACGATAGTTACGAGGCGAGCGGGTGAACACCGAAGTGTTCTAAAGGGCTCAACCAAGAACTAGGGCGAGATACCATTTTTAAAACGCATATACTGCGTATTTGAACATAGATATATCCGACGATAGTTACAAGATGAGCGGGTGAACACCGAAGTGTCCAAAAAGGGCTCAATCAAGAACTAAAGCAAGATACTACTTCAGAAAGTATATTCTATATACAAACAATCAAATACTTGAGAGAGATGGATCAACGAAGCGAACTTACTTCAAATCGTGGAAGAAACGGCTCCGGGTTGCTTCTTTGGCTTTGAGCCTTCCTTCGAGAGGTCAGACTAAGTCAGATGAAGCTGACTTAGTTGAGAAAGAGGTAGAGTAGGTCAAGCTACTCAACCTAAGTGGTTTGAACCAAACAGGGTTCGGTCCAAGTCAACTGGGTTCAGCAGGTTCGAGCTCAGCTCAAGTAGGCTAAGTCTGGGTTCAGAAATCCAAACCGGAATCTGGACAAAAAGGGACTTTGACTTTGACTTTAAACCCAACTAGGTTCAAGTCAAGTCAACTAGGTTAGGACTAGGTCAAGTGGGTTCAGACCCAGGTCAGGTGAGCTAGGACCAGGTCAGGCAGGCTCAGACCAGGTCAGGTGGGCTCAGACTCACTTGGGCTCACTAGGGGAGGTTTAGGAGAGAGAGAGAAGGCAAGAGAGAGAGGGGGGGTCGAAATTATGAGAAGAGAGAGAGTGGGGAGGGCTATTTATAGCCCAAGCCCACCTCCTCTTGGGTTTTTCCATGCCCCTTTTACCCCTGAGCTATATTTTAATTTCTGGAGGTTCCTTTTGAGGTGGGGCCCACTAGATATTTCCATAGGATATTTTGTGGGTCCCACAAGATATTTTCTGAGGAATATTTCTGTGGGTCCCACCAACATTTCTGTGGGTCCCGCAAAAATTTCGGGTTTTCGGCAATTTTTTTTCTGAAAAATTCTTAGTACGTCATTCTCTTCGTATTGACGTAACTAAGAAAGTTGGCTCAAGGAAATCCTTTGATTTCGTTTAGGTAGGAAGTTATGGCTTCTAGAGTGTTTGAGCATATATTCGCAAAGCGACGAATATCTTAAGTATAACTGGCTCGTACAAATCGATCTGATTCGTATTTCGGGTTCAGGTGCTATTTTTACTTGAAAATGCCTCGTGAATTTCTTCAGAAAGATACTGAATAATTATGGGTCTTACATCATTACCCCCTTAAAGGAATTTCGTCCGCGAAATTCAGTTAAGAGTACTAAGTGCGTAACTCGGGATATTTCTCCCATATGTTAGATTCATAATGTTGTTCACTTAGTTCAACATCGTATTTATTCCAATCATAACCTCATATCATGATTCCTGATCAATGAGGTATGTTTCTCATATCTGAGTTCAAATTATGCTACAACCACGATAGTTTGTTGAATCAATGTTCTTCCAACCGGCTATTATCATAGCCATCCTGTGTAACTATTTTGTACACACAGATCATTCTTCTAGAGATTAACCATATTGGAATAAGTCCCCTGTCAGACTACCTGTTACTGGAAACGTACCTCCTCACAGGTTCGCCTTCGTCAGACTTACCTGATATTGGATCAGTACACCCTCACAGAATCATACTAGCCAAGCTACTGGTTTTGGAACATATACACTCGCATGGAGCTGTATACCCTCACAGGCTCACTCTGGCTAGACGATCTGATCTTGAATATGTAAAACCTCACAGGACTCTCTTCTTGGGAACAATTCCTCGATGGTTTATTTTATTAAGTAATTTTTAACGTTCTAATTACGCAAACTTAATTTCTCAATCATGTGGTCTATAGCCATAAATTTTGGGCATAAGCACTTAAGATTTAATTTTAACAAATCCAATATTACTTTAGAGAGCAAGGATACATATCGATCCAGATGACCGTACACAAGGTCATAAGCCACTTGTCTCAAGCATTCATTGGATCTTGTCTTTCAATCGCTTTTTACCCATTGCAACTCTATCTATCAAGGTATCCAGATTCCTTGATATGGTCATCATTCGTGAGTTGTTCGACTGTCACCGCATAGACACGACCTACCATGGGTTTCTGCTCTGCCCCAGGTAATGGCAGACGTTGTTGTTGAGAGGGTCCTCCATATCCCATATTTCTTCGTTGAAGATCTGAGGCCTTCTTGCGGCATTCTGTTACACGATGCCCTAGTTTGCCGCAATACAGGCAACCTCCTGTATTGCGAGGACAAACCCTTCCGGGATGATCTGAGCTACACCTCGGGCATCGAAAATTAGACTGTCGGTAGGGCTGATTGGCTTCTACCATCTGCAATGGCCGCTCGGCCGGTGGAGTGAAATTCTTTTCCTGAAAATCTCTTTTATACAAAGGTGGTTGCGATTCTTGGCCACCTGGGAACGTCCTCTTATTGTTCCGACCATCAACTACGGCCCTCTTTGCTATGGTCACCTTAGATCGCGCCCAATCCTCGCTAAACTTTGAAGATGCTGCCACAGCAGCTTGAAAAGTCGAGGGCATGCTTGTTATCACACGAGATCGCAACCCTCCTTGCAATCCATTTATGTATTTATCGGCCCTTTCTTGATCAGTGTTGAATAATCGGGAGCAATAGCGCTCTAGATTCTGAAACTTTGTAGTATAGTCGATGAGACTCATACCACCCTGCTCTAGTTCCAAAAATTCTATCTTTTTCTTATTTCTGGAGTGCAACGGAAAGTAGTTATCCAAAAATGCTCTCCGAAAATCATTCCAAGGAATGACTTCGTGATGTGAGAACTGGATAATCCTAGTGGTATCCCACCACTTTCGAGCATTATCCTTCAGCCTATATGTGCCGAAGTTAGTCTTTCTATCCTCTGGTACTCCCAATACCAGGAATGCATGCTCTGTTTCCTCGATCCAGCTTTCTGCGAGCTCTGGATCGGCCCTGCCAAGAAAAACTGGTGGGTCGAGTTTGAGGAACTTCTCATAAGTTATTCCTCCAAGGTTCTCGTTGCGAGGCGGGGCTGGTGCTTGCCTTGATTCGTGAATGGCAGACACAAGCCTGTTGAGTGTCTCTAGCAGGAAGCCCTGTGTATGGGACTCCTCGCTCGGCATGGTTCTCCTTGTCCTAGGAGTCATTTATCTATTCACGCAAATATACCAAAATCAGAGAAAGTATAAGATTTATACTTACAGTGCGATACCGCAAACACGACGGATCTTGAACTAGGTTTCTCAAACTCATGCTCTGATACCAATTCTGTAACGCCCCAGATTTCCAAAACAAAGCTAAGTTAAAATTTTTATGAATTTCTCTTTTTTTTTCTTTGCAGCGGAATTTAGAAAATCTTTTAGCAGCGGAATCAGACGATAATGAGTCGTCAGTTTTAGAAAACTCCGAGTACGTTGCAGGTATGTGGCCAAGCAACTCATTGACCACCAAAGTGTTCAATTTTATCGAAAACCACATGTTTATTACAACACTACTACTTAGAAAAGCAGTGTAGGTTCAATAAAAAGGAAGCAGTACAACTCTGTCTAGAGAAACCCTGGAACTCGATGCCGCCTTGCTCCGCATATCGCTACGCAGGTACAACACCTGAAATCCCCATAAAACGGGGTCAGAACCACTGATGGTCTGGTAAGCATGCAGTCATACATCCATTCAACTCAAGTACGATAATGACCACTCAGGGTCGCAATGCGCAATAACGATGCTCAAGCCTCCAAGACTTAGCGTATATCGCAAGAGCCTCCACAGGGCTATGAATTGAACATCCGCTCAAGTCTCCATGACTTAGAGCAAGCCTTTTCAGGGCTGTGATTTGAATAGCCGCCTAAGTCTCCACGAATTAGCCATGACCTCTTCCGGGTCTCAAAGTGATGTTTAGCTCAAGTCTTCATACTTGGCACATCTGTATCCCACGCATCTAAGGACAACTTCTCGAGCTTCGCTTAGTCGTGCGGATACAACACGGGTCTTTACCCAGTCGGTCCAGTAGTATACCGAACATGACACCTTCACAAAGGTTATGCAGGACTGACTCAACAACGGCCATCCACGCATACATTCAAAGCATCGTTGTACCTAGAACTAATGCATTGTTTCGATAATTAACCGCTCCCGCCTTTGGTACGCAGGTAGAGCTATTGTCCGGGCATCAACGCGACGTTCTGGGGGTTGATTATTCTATGTATTTTAGATACCCCAGAGGCCTGTTGACCCTATCCATAGTAGGGCAGTGTGTTTCAACTGGGAAAACCCTACTAGGCCCATATTCGGATGCATCCTTTACTTGCAGTAGTTGGGTTCAATCCTTAGATCTTAAGGATAACCACGACCCCAAAACCCATGAGTGACTGAGGTCATCGTGGACTCTATCAGGTCCAAAGTAAAATACATGTCACTCAAGGCTGTACCATCACTGTCATTCCACAGTGAGCATAATTCCTGAAGGGGTCTGTCAGTCTTACAATTACTTGGACAGAATCTGCATGCCATTTAGGCAGCCCGTGCTTTTAGCACTACGGGAGTATGTACCCGACCCCATTCAGTCAGCCCCAACACAGTCATTACTGAGGGGGTACCCCTAACACGATTTTCAACCGCGGGGTATGTGCGACCTTAAGTCTTATTCATATGCATGCAGAACACCGCTCTTGGCACTTCGGCCACCACGAGCATCACACCTCTTTGGGTGGAAACAACACACTCTGGCTCTTCGGCCCTTACGAGTCTGGTTGCGTAGCTGTTCTCAATGAGCATGCATATGACTCGTTCTAAATAGATCGGCTACTCGGCGTATTCTTACGCAACGAGTCCAAACCTAGCCAAGGCGCAACCTCTACTCCGGCTCAGCGGCCCTTACGAGCAAGGTGACCTTGCAGGCACAAGGATACGAGTCGATCTGGCATCGTTCCATCAACGGACATCATTATGTCGTTCCATTGGTTCCGGCAGCTCTTTTGCCGACCATTTCGTCAGCACCTCTCCTGCTCTACTGGCAGTGGTGCGACGAACCCTTCTACGTTGTAGAGGGCAAACCATGAACTGGGTAGCACTCTGCTATATGTCAGAGTATCCTGCTACGTTCTTTCTGAGCTATTCTTAGCTTCTTCAGAAATTTCAGCAGCACTTCCTCTCTTTTACGGAGAAAGCATGCATTTCTTTTATCTATTTCAGCGGCATCTCCCCTCTTTGGTAGGAAATCACCACGCTTAATTCGGGAAATGGATGCGCACCGTTGTGCGTACTTTGCATCCATCAAGGTTGCAGGAACCCTGGGCCATAGCCAGGCCATACGTAATTGACTTAGTCTTTACGTAAAGAGCATTTTGCCAAAAAGCTGAAGCCTTTCCAATAGGGGCCTCATTCATCAAGCAGAATCTTGAACAAGGAGCGGTCAGGGAATCGCATTGGCGATTTGGAGTTGATCTCCATTTGAACGCTCATTTATGCGTCATATATGTAGTATAAGCAGAAGCCTGTGCTTTATACATCGGCGGCGTAAAGAAATGCATATACTATTGTTCAGAGTGTGTAACTGAACAAAATATTCTACATATATAACAAAACAGAAGCCTTGACATCGTTCGACGCGACGGCGTAAGTAAATGCATAATCGTAAGTGCAGTAATCAGAAGTACAGAAAACAGGGAGCCTTGGCATCATACAACGCGACGGCAAAGGTAAATTACATAGCCTGTGCGATATAGGACGTGTCGGCAGAATCAGCAGATATACACCTAGATCCGTATCCAACGATAGTTACGAGGCGAGCAGGTGAACACCGAAGTGTTCTAAAGGGCTCAACCAAGAACTAGGGCGAGATACCATTTTAAAAACGCATATACTGCGTATTTGAACATAGATATATCCGACGATAGTTACGAGACGAGCGGGTGAACACCGAAGTGTCCAAAAAGGGCTCAATCAAGAACTAAAGCAAGATACTACTTCAGAAAGTATATTCTATATACAAACAATCAAATACTTGAGAGAGATGGATCAACGAAGCGAACTTACTTCAAATCGTGGAAGAAACGACTCCGGGTTGCTTCTTTGGCTTCGAGCCTTCCTTCGAGAGGTCAGACTAAGTCAGATGAAGCTGACTTAATTGAGAAAGAGGTAGAGTAGGTCATGCTACTAAACCTAAGTGGTTTGAACCAAACAGGGTTCGGTCCAAGTCAACTGGGTTCAGCAGGTTCAAGCTCAGCTCAAGTAGGCTAAGTCTGGGTTCAGAAATCCAAACCGGAATCTGGACAAAAAGGGACTTTGACTTTGACTTTAAACCCAACTAGGTTCAAGTCAAGTCAACTAGGTTAGGACTAGGTCAAGTGGGTTCAGACCCAGGTCAGGTGAGCTAGGACCAGGTCAGGCAGGCTCAGACCAGGTCAGGTGGGTTCAGGCCAGGTCAGGTGGGCTCAAACTCACTTGGGCTCACTAGGGGAGGTTTAGGAGAGAGAGAGAAGGCAAGAGAGAGAGGGGGGGTCGAAATTATGAGAAGAGAGAGAGTGGGGAGGGCTATTTATAGCCCAAGCCCACCTCCTCTTGGGTTTTTCCATGCCCCTTTTACCCCTGAGCTATATTTTAATTCCTGGAGGTTCCTTTTGAGGTGGGGCCCACTAGATATTTCCATAGGATATTTTGTGGGTCCCACAAGATATTTTATGAGGAATATTTCTGTGGGTCTCGCAAAAATTTCGGGTTTTCGGCGATTTTTTTTCTGAAAAATTCTTAGTACGCCATTCTCTTCGTATTGACGTAATTAAGAAAGTTGGCTCAAGGAAATCCTTTGATTTCGTTTAGGTAGGAAGTTATGGCTTCTAGAGTGTTTGAGCATATATTCGCAAAGCGACGAATATCTTAAGTATAACTGGCTCGTATAAATCGATCTGATTCGTATTTCGGGTTCAGGTGCTATTTTTACTTGAAAATGCCTCGTGAATTTCTTCAGAAAGATACTGAAAAATTATGGGTCTTACAGTATCAGTCGCTGCTACTGGTATTGATCCAGAGGTAATTCTAGAAGTGATGCAAATTTCAAGGAGGGCTTCTGAACATGTAGAGGTAGTACTACTTCGGTTCCATAGACCAGTTCTGATGAAGTAGCATTTGTTGGAGCAGTCTGTCGTCTCTCCATGGAGCAGAGAAATGATGATGGATTTTGAACTTTGAGCAGAATGTCTTCATTCTTTCATTCTTAAAATGACTTTCATTATCTGACACAATATCATGCGGTATGCCGAAACGGCAAAGGATGCTCTTGTGGATGAAGGAGACCACATGTTGGCCTTCTACTGTGTGTAGAGTGATAGCTTCCACCCACTTGGTGAAATATTCTGTTGCGGCAAAAAAATATTTATGGCCATTAGAAGTAGAAGGAGTGATGGGACCTACGACATCAAAGGCCCACATAGAAAACGGCCATGGAGAGAAGACAGATTGCAAATATGTTGCTGGAGCATGAATAGAAGGTGCATGCATCTGGCATTGAACACACTTCTTCACAAAATGGTAGCAGTCTTGCTGCATAGTCTTCCAATAATATCCTGCTCTGATGATTTGCTTAACAAGAGTTTGGTAGCCGACGTGACCACCACAAATGCCTTTGTGCGCCTCTTGCATGACCTCTTTGGCTTGGTCTTTGTCTAAGCATCAAGAATATTCAGAACTAAATCTATGACGATAAAGGACATTGGTCAGAATGAAATATCAAGTAGACATGCGTTGGATTGCTTGTTGCTCTTTCTTTGAGAGCTCTGGAGAAAATTCACCGGTTTCTATGAAGTTTTTAATATTGTAATACCAAGGCTTCTTCTTTTGCTCAGTCTGGTTTACTTGTTCTGTTGGAAGAAAGGCAGGTTGGTCAAGTCTACCAATTTCAAAGGAGCGACAAGATTCTCCATTTTTGAATGTCATAATGGAGCCTAGATTGGCTAGGCTATCAGCTACTTGATTGAAATCTCTCTTGATATGGAAGAGATGAAATTCTTCAAAATTATTGGAAAGAGCTGAGACAATCTTTTGATAGGAAAGTAGTTTCTAATCCTTGACTTGTCATTCGGCCTGAACTTAATTGACAACTAGAAGGGAGTTGTCATAGGCATGTACTCTTTTGACATTGAAATCTAGTAGGATTTTTAGACCTTGTATCAGGGCTTCGTACTCGACCATATTGTGGGTGCATAGGAAATCAAGCTTAAGAGAAAAGGGAATCATCTCCTTCTCAAGAGTGATTAATAAGATCCCAATGCCTATTCCTGCCATGTTCTTGGAACCATCAAAAAATAAATTCCAGATTGAAGATTGTTGAATATTGCATATTTGTTCATCAGGGAAGTCATCTTTGGCTTTCACTTCTTCTGCCAAAGGAAAATCTATCAATTGATCTGCAATTGTTTGACCTTTGATTGATTGCTGGGAGACATATTCTAAGTCATACTGCATTAGCAAGACTTGCCATTTGGCGATCCGTCAACTGAGAAAAGGTTGTTCTAGAATGTACTTGAGAGGATTGAGTTTGACAGGATTTTGACTTCAGATGCCAGCAAGTAGTGTCTTAGCTTTTGACACATCCATACCAGTTCTAGGCAAGTCTTTTCCATTTGAGAGTATTTATTTTCATGGTCTATGAAAGTCTTACTCACATAATAAATGGTGTGCTCAATCAGGCTACCTTCTTCGTATTGTGCCAAAAATCTGCCGCACGCGACTTGATTAACTGAGATGTATAACAAAAGGAGTTTTCCCAATTCTGGCGGCTTCAGGATGGGAGGATTGAAGAGATACCTTTTGAGACGATCGAATGATTGCTGACACTCTGGTCCCCATTCGAACTTCACTCTTTTTCTGAGTAAGTGATTGAAAGGCTCGCATCTCATTGCCAAGTTGGATATAAATTGCCGAATTGATTGCATGCGTCCCTTGAAGGCTACTTAATTCTTTGAGATTTGTTGGTGAATGCATATTAATGATGGCTTTTGCTTTTGCTGGGTCTACTTCTATTCTCTTTTTACTGACCAGAAAACCCAACAGTTTGCCTGACTCAACTCCGTAAACACACTTCTGAGGGTTGAGTCTTAGCTTATAAAGAATGAGTCATTTAAAAACTTGATCAAGAGCTTCGAGGTGGTCTTCTTCCTCTTTGGATTTCACGAGGATATCATCAACATATGCATCCATGATTTTGCGCATATGATCATGAAAAATGACGGCCATTGCTTGTTGATATATTGCTCCAGCATTCTTAAGCCTAAAAGGCATAACTGTATAACAAAAAGTGCCTTAAGGCATAGTGAAGGAAGTCTTTGATTGGTCACGAGCGGCCAACTTAATTTGATTGTAGTCGAAATATTCATCCATAAAAGAGAATATGGCATGTCTTGCCGTGTTATCGATCAGAAGATCAATACTTGGAAGTGGATAATCATCCTTCAGAATTGCTTTATTGAGGTCTCTGAAGTCTATGCAAATTCTCACTTTGCCATTTTTCTTTGGAACAACGACAATATTGGCTAACCAATCTGGGTAGTTAATAGTTCGAATGAACCCTGCTTTGAGCAAATCTTTGAGTCCTTTTACTTGTTCAAATCTGGGATCCATTTTTCTCATTTTTTGCTTAAATGGCTTAACACCTGGCTTCAAAATGAGGCGGTGCTCGACTAATTTGGGATCTAAGCCCAGCATATCTTCGTATGTCCATGCAAATACTTCCTCATGTTGTTTGAGAAAATTGATGAGCCTTTCTTTCTCTTCCGGACTCAAACTGGTACCAATCTTGAGAATCTTGGGATTGTCTTCTGAACCAATATTGATATCCTCAGTCGGATCTTGCATTAGAGTAGATGGTTCGTCCTGCTTCTAAACTGAGTAGAACTCTGACAATTCTTGAAGAGACTGATCAAATTCTGCATAATCATCTGATTGCTTTGCAACTTTGCCATTTTCTGTGCTGGCTTTGACTCAATGAATTTTTGTTGACTTCTAGAAAGCCATTGTATTGAGAACGAGCTTCTTGATTGCCTGGGAAAGCATTCTGAAATTTGGAGAAGAAACTTGATTCAGAGAAAGTCGCAGGAGTCATAATACAAATAGCATTTGAAAAGAATCATGAATAAAATGACAATGAAATTGTAAAATGAGGAGATAGATGGCATGCAGATAGACAACGAAACTTGAAATTTTATTGATTTTGAATTGATCAAATACATTGATAGAATGAGACATTTATTTTGAAAAGAATAGAAAAAGAAATAACAAAGGTGGTTCTCAATGTGCCCCCTTAACAAAAATAGTCTTCCTTTGTGAGCTTCTGCCAGAAAATCCTAGTTCTATTAAGAAAGGATGATGCTTTGGAATCATTGGTTCAATGCGACCATCTTCATTTTTGCCCAATCCTTTAAAGAGCTGGTAGCCATGCTTTAGAAGTAGATCAAATCCTTTCTTTGCTTTCATGAACTGAGAAAACAATGGGTGATCTTTGAGAGTGTTCTAGTCGAGTCGACCTTCTATCTTGAAGAACTGAGGACCTCTCCATCGGGTCATGGCTACAGTATGCATGGATGGTTCTGATGTCTGGAGTATTTATATACTTTCTCCAAGACTGACTTCTTCTCTTTCCCTGATACTAGGGATATCTGCGGTGAACGCGGGCCTAGGAATCATGGGCTGTGGGAGCCTTTCTTCTGAATCCTCTCCCGGTACAGTTGTGATCATCCCACATTTGGACCACTTTATACATTGATGAAGAGTGGAAGGCACCGCATTTGTATTGTGGATCCAAGGTCTCCCGAGAAGCAGATTGTAGGTCGGTGGCACATTGACTACATGAAACAATACTGAATGCACTGAATAGTTTATAAAGACTTCCAGAAAAATCTTTCATTTTGCTGTTTGGCCATGGTTATCAAACCCATAAATGGTTATAGGATCTGGAATATACTCTTCTTCTTTGATGCCTAGTGCCTTCGTTGTCATCTCGGGACATATATTGAGGTTGTTGCCTCTATCGACTAGTAAATGAGGTACTGTCATTCCTCTTGCTCGAACGACGATGTACAGGGCATTGTTATGGAAGGTGTGAGGCTTTGAAAGGTCTTCATCCGAGAAGATGATTGGCGCATTTGTCATGGCTGAATTTACAATTTGAGCCATGTCTTCAGGCATGGTACTGGGCTTAACTTTAATCTTTCTAAGCAAATCGTCCAGTACTTGTTGATGCTTGTAAGAATTTTTAGCTAAGTCTAAAATTGAAACATTGGACAAAGCAGTTAATGGCTTTTGAGTTGACATTTCTCCCTTTTCTGGCACGGGCTTGATGAACTGTTTAAGGAATTCAGAAATCCCTTTTACTTTCTTAGGGGATGTCGTCATAGGTTCTGCAGATACTTTCAGTTTACTAATGGCTAAGATAAGATCCATTTTCTTTTCACTGTCGGGTCATGCTTGATGCAGCACGAGAACTTGATGTTGCACTTGGATGTCTTGTTTTGAACATGGAGTTATGTGATCCTGAGGCTGAAAAGGCTGTCTAGTGACCACTATTGTAGAGTGTGGAAGAAATGGTTGATTTAGAATGTCCATCTTCTCATCTTCATCTCCTTCCACCAGGAGATTCTTGTCGATGTAGTCCTGGACTATATTCTTGAGAATGAAGCAGTTCTTAGTGTTATGCCCTATTGTCCGATGGAACTTGTAGAATTGGTATTTCCACTTCCCCATTGGCACAGAGGGATCAGTCAGTCTAGGCAACTTGATCATTTCTTTTGACAACATATACTTGAACACATCTTCGAGTGATTGGTCAAGGGGAGTGAATTTTCTGTCGTAGCTCCATCCTTCATGCTTAGTCTTCTCTCGCAGTTTTGGCCCTTGATCTTGCTGCGGGGGCTTGTTGTATTGGGGAGCAGGCTTCCCTTTCTGATCACTTTTGTTGTTGCTTGCACCATAATAGTAATCTTTCTTCTGCCCCTTGGAAGGATTGCGACTGTTATTATTGGCAGAATATGTGAAATGGGCTTTCTTTTTCTGCTCACCCTGGGAGTTATTCTTGAAAAATGTGAAGTCCTCATAGACTCCATTCTCCACGCTTAGCTCGAGCCATTCGGCTTGTTCAGTCAGCTCAATAAAAGTCCTGGATGGCATAGTGGAGATTAATTCTCTTAGAGGCTACGAGAAATTGTTGAGGATCAGGGATAAAGCATGTCTCTCTGATATGGGACCCCTCATTTTGTTGCATGCTGACCTTCATCGATGAATGAAATCCCTTGACTTTTCATTTTCATTTTGCTTTAGATTGCAGAGATGGCTCAATGTTGGGAGCGCCTCTATGTTGAACAGAAAGCGTTCAATAAACAGATTCACAACTTTATCAAACTCCTTGAGCTCGATGGGATTGATATGCTCAGCATACCATTTAGCTGCAACTCCTTCCAAGCTGCGGGGGAAGCATAGAAATAGTGCTCTGTTGTCCCTCTTGAACCTTGAGCATTCGTCAAAAAACATGGCAAGATGTGCTTTGGGGTCGCCTGAATCGTCGAACTTGATGAATTTTCGAGAAAGGTTTTCGAGGTCATTATCCCCTTCTAAGCCATCATAGAAGTCCTCGCTAGTGAAGACTTTCTTGCCCTTGTCCCGGGCTTGTAGATCTTTGACAACTCTAGTCATTTCTCTGAACTATGCTTGCAGTGGATTTTCTATGACTTGACTTTTTAGTTTGCGGGCATCTCTTTGCTCCCGGCCATATTTTTGAAATATTGGGGGCACCTCATATTCTTCATCGGTATCTTCCGTTGATTCTGTTCCATCTGAAATATCTTCTGGCTGAACCTGCTTCTTGGAAGTCTTTATGGATTTCTTAGCCTTATGACCATGGAACTTCTGCCTAAATGGATTCTTCTCTGAACTGGTCCCGGCTTGCTTGCTTATCATTTTATTCATCATTTTCTGGAACATGGCATACATTTGTAGATCTATGCCATCGTCCTCTTGTTGGCCTTGACTCCTGACTGAACATGGGGAGTCCATCTCTTCTTCTGAAGCTAATGAGTATTAAAATGATGTTGTCTTTCTTTCTGACCTTGTCTGAACCATCAAATGTTGTGGATGCTCTCTGCAGGTCAAAGACCCGATTAGATTCTGAGGGAACTTTTTTTTTGGAAGAAATATTTGCTGGAAATATGGTAGACAATTAAAAAAGTATCGCATTGCTAGGGATTGAGTCGTCGCACGAATCATGACAATTGTGTTGTCATTCTTTGCAAGAGAAATAAACAACGGAAAATGTTCCTGGTTACCTAAGCGAGGTCGTCAAACCATGATAAAAAGAGAGGAAATTTTTATTGGAATAAGAGAAATATGATTTTATTGATCTTGACAAAGAGGTGGAGGACAAACAATTTGTCACTATTCATGATAGTCGGCAAACATTTTAGGACCAGGAAAGAACTTGAGAGTAACAAAGGAGTCCCAACCGTAGCGGGCATAATAATATGCTCTGGACCATTGTGCAGAGGTGAGATCAAATTTTGGCATAACTCCTGATAGTAGTCGAGCTTCGATGTATTGCTGTCTTTGAGAGAATTGTCGAACACATCGCTCCGGTTGATAATAAGTGCAAAACAATGGTCCCAGTAACTTGAATCACTTGTCATAAGCATATATGTATCTGGGAGGGGATAATTGTCGATCAAAGTAGTCCCAAACGATGTCATCTTCCTGAATGTTGTCGATCATGGACCGATATTGTGCCACTGGAAAGAGCCCTTGACCATTGTATCTGAAAGAACTTGCTTGGGCTGGAATGTGTTGGAAGAACCAGGATTGAAGCGCGTAAATGCATCCTTCAATGAGAATGGACTCTCCGAGTGTGAAGCGGGTCAACCCTTGGTACAGGAAGGCGAGTGCTGCCATGGCTATGGAGAGGCGGTTGGTCTGTCGATTTCTCCATCTTCTCATGAGCTGGATTGTTTTGATATCCATGTAGTTTTGTCCGTCTGGGAAAAGGGTCAATCCTATGGTGCATAGAACCATTGCATTCTGAATTCTTTCTCTGGCTATTCTTGATAGTGAGCTGACTTTGACGAATGTCCTGTACTGATGGTACAACTCAAGCAGATTGACATATTCATTTCCATCCATCTAGATCAGGGGCCAAGATCGGCGGCCTGTCATACGAGCTAAGGCATCTCGAGGGTCCAAACCCTTGACATTAATCAAAAATGATACTCCAACGGATGTTCTGGTTGACCAACTGGTTCTGGTAATCCCATAATCTCTAAAAAATCATCCATTAAAATGGTCATCTCTCCCCACGGGAACCAAAAAGTGCATGTATATGGATTTCATCGCTCCATCATTGCATGGATCAGGTTGCCATTGGTGGTCTGCTTTCCGATTGGTGACGCCAATTCTAATCCACACTCGCTTAAATGGTCTGGGAACATACGAGAAAAGCTTTTGAGCCATGAATAATACCACCGGGGAATGAAAGTTTCGGTGTTGAGGGCTCGATGTTCAGGACGACCTTATCGTACCTCATAGGAGATATGACCTTCAGGAAAAATAGGATCGATTTGACTGGATGTCATCGAACTGAAAAACAGAGACAGACTTGGGATCAGACTTAGGAAAAATACAGGAATTTTAAAAATTTCAGGCAGGATAAAAATGAGGTGGAAAGTTTGAGATCCAGTAGAACGGAACAATGGAAAATCACCTGGAGTTTTGAGAATAAAAAGGGATAATTTTAAAAATCGTCTAGGGTTTGGAGAAAATAAGAGAAATATTTTATGAAAGATGAAAGATAAGGATATTTGGAAAATGGTCTAATAGTTTGCAAAAAAATTAAGAAATATGAGAAAATGAGGAAATAAGGTACATACAATCACATCCTGCACAAACACTTATGCACATACAACACTCCCTAAAAGGTTGACTCTAGATGCATCATTTTGAAAAGCAGATGTAGGACCCTAATCCTAACTCTAGGTTTAGATCATCTTTGTTCAATCCAGTTATGCCGATATACTCGAGTTGAGACTCGAAGTACTTGGCATAGAATTTCAACTCCGGTTCTAAGGTAAGGTTTCCCAACATCCTTGAGCGCCTACCGATATACTTCGGACTGTGGCCTTAGTACGTGGTAGGGGGCATCAACCCAAATAGGTGGCCCAGTTGTGAGGTGTTGTCCCGAACTAGAGTTCTGGAAGAGAGCCCACCAACATGAAGACCGGGTAAAGATAGGTAAGGGGGTTTTTAAAAAAATGATCACATGAAAGAAATAGAAGGCTCTAAGTCCTAGAGAGATAGATTTTTTTAAAATTTTGAAGAAGCATACATTGTTTTCATACAGATCCTAAATTGAGGAGAGTTGTGTTTAGACCTATGTCTATGTGAGCATGAAAATATCTCATCAATATAGTCCTACCAAACCATGCCTAATCTATATGCAGTCAATGCCATCTAGGTCAGAGTCTAGGCTCTTAGGTTCGCATGATATCAAGAAGTAAAAGAGCTGACATTTTGAGAACACAGTTTTGATAATTGAACTAAGTTAAGCACACTTTTGATCAGACAAGGGCAGGTCCCATAACAGTCGCCAAACATGTTATCGTCACAAATTTTTTTTCTTCCCTGCGAGAGAGAGGAGAAACGACCTTGCGAGTCAAACTTGACCAGAGTTTGAAAATTATTTTGAAATACTCGCCTCCGTTTTGAAAATAGCGGAAAAATTCTGAAGAATGGGACTCGACCTGTCGGTACGATGTAACCAAACCAAGGATCAAATATGTGCTTGACTTAGCTGAATTAACAAAATCGTGTTCTATCCTAAATGCATAGAGAATTCAGGCATGTGCTATGAAACTTTGTAAAATGTCATTTGGAAAACATGATGTATGCTTAGAAAATATTTCTAAGGCAAAAGATGGAAATCAATCTCTCAGTAAAACTCTGACAAAAGGATTTAAAATCTTAAGAAAATTCATGAAGGTTTGGGAAAATCATGAAGGAGTGAGAATCTAGGGAAAATAGGAAGAATTCTTGAGAAAAAATAGACATTGAAAGGGAAAATGTTTGTCAGAAAAACTCCAACTTTGAAAATTTCCTTTTGGAAATGATTGAAAATTCATAGAAAAACTCTTTTGAGATAGAGAAAACAAATCTTAGGAAATGAGAATCTTAGCCTTGAAGTATTGAAAATCATTTTTTTTTATTCTTGAGAATGATGAAAAACTCCTTTTGAATAATTGAAAATGAATTCTAGGGAAAGAATATTTCCAGAAAAATCATGGAAAACTTGACTTGGCAAAGTCCAACTTTGAAAATTTTCAGAGCATCTTGAGAAATCGATTGCCTTAAAATGGAGTTTTTACATAAATGCACATGATTTTATGATGTGAACTATCCTGAATGAATGAATATTTTTTTCTGAAAACATCTTTTCAGAAAAATATGCAATTTGAAAATTAAACTAAGGTAAGATTACCACATATTCCGACTATGGCCGTAAATATGCTTGTAATCTACTTAGTTAATTCTAAAATATTTTCCAAAAATTGAAGATATGCGGTAAATTTTGGAAGATAGCCTAAGAGTGTAGGCTCGGTGTGACTAGTAGGAAGATGTTGAATCTGGGTCTCCTCCATATCCCGACTAGGGCCGTAAATATGGACACCACCGAGTTCATCAACTCCCTAAGAGTTGGTGCACGTGTCATTCATGTTCATCCACAGTGATTTTCTAAATAAAATGCATGAATCACATAATAAGGATATTGCAAAAATAAACTATATGATATGCGCCGTAATCTAAGCAATAAAATAAATTTTATTCTAAAATTACACTTAATCGTTATATTGCTGACATAAAGCGAAAATAAAAAAAATGGAGCCAAAAGAATTAGCGTTTCCCAGATTTTTTCTGCAAGTATGAGTTACCACAAGATATACAACATACAAAAGAGAAATTGGAAATCTCATATTAACGCCAATGCACCGACAATTATGCCTAGATTACAATAGAAATGCACATATTAATGAAAATATAATGTCTAAAGTATATATGGAATGCTTATGAAAATGCCTAGATGCTAAGCTTAAGCTAAATGAGAAATATACATATATATATATATATATATATATATATATATATATATATATATATATATATATATATATATATATATATATATATATATATATATATATATATATATATATATATATACCTAAATGCTTAGACTTATACTAAAAGAAATATGTATATAGAAATATATCTACATGAATACGCATGAAAGTGCATCTACCTAAATACGTGGAAATGTATATGAAATGTATACAGAAAGATAAGGTATGATGGAAAGGTAGTTACAGATATGCATATGGACTCTTAACCAGCCATTCAATAAATATTACAGATCATATAACGTAGCATTGTCAATGCTATAACTATAATGCGTTCACGCTATGACACTTATGATCTTGCTCAGGCTCACAGCACAATTTACACTCTCTCACACTCGTCATACCTTCACATGACCACTTACAGCATATCCACACCATAGCTATTTACAATATTCATAATACATGAGTGACTGCAACTTGGATTTACACAGCAAATCAGTCTCTTCAGTTATGAAAGCTGATAAATGCCCATCAAACATTTCACTAACTAATATTAACTCATGCAAAAGTATCTGAATACACATGGAGTGAATACCAATCAGATGTTGAAATCTTGAAACTTCATAGTTATTCAAAACAAAGACTGTAGGTGACAGCTTTATCGAACAACCCGACTCTAGAAGAACCTTAATGCATGAAATATACAAAAGGGAGGAGCAAATGAAACATGCAATATATATTAATGAAGATGATGTTCCAGTTAGTAATCACTATTTTGAAGTTGTCAATCAAATGATCATTGGCAACCTATATGTCATGTATGAGGTTCATGCAAAAAAATAAAACGCTCACCCTTTTGAGATGGTCGATTTCTTGGACAAGTGTCTTTCTGGTTTTCCTGCAAACTGTGACACTTGTACTAATGCTTCAAATGTCAACTTTACAACACCATCATCAGAGATATCACAAAGAGGGTTTTTACTGTAGGTGGACTCAGAAAAGAATGGACAGAACTATAGTGGTTTATGATAAAAGATAATGAGCTTCTCCCCTCTAAGCCAAGGACGACTATTGGACAGTAAGAAGAAAAAAAAAATGAAGATGTCAACATGGAATTTGGAAAGCAAAAGGGATGAGGAACAAAATCTGGTATGAGTACAATCAAAAGTGCAAATACGTATTTATTAACTTTTGTACAGTTAACTACATAGACATGAACTCATTCCCAACATTTACAACAGATACATCAATCCAAACATTTACGATAGTTATATCAATCCCAACATCAATTTGATGCCCTATTTACCATTCTGTTGAAATCATGCCTAAGATAGCTATGATTCATTCTGGAATTGAATTCATCAGTGGACTGAAGCCCATTCCCAAAATTTTGTCTTAAATGATATTTCATCCGAGATTTTATTAATACAATACAAATAACAAAAAATGATACAAAATGCATAGTAATGAAATACATAGGAGATGGATAACTGTATTAAAGACAATATATATAGGGCGGCTTTAAGCAGAGCATACTCGAGTTAAACTAGATAATGCAACACAAAATAGCAATGAGGTCTGAATAAAACGAAAAGGATATAGTTCAAAAATGAAATAAAGTTAATGCTGAGAAGCATAGTAGGTGAAATTGATATTTGAAACGAACAAATGAGATGCTCAGATGATAGTTTGTTGACCAACCAAATTCCAGAGGAACTAAATTACATGAAATATGCAGAGGAATTGCTTCTGGCATTTAATAGTTTGGATTAGTGAAGGTGTTGGGGGCATGCCAATGCAACGTGTAATGATGGAGCTATCAAATTCTCAGAATGAAATGCAGCAACCTAATATGTAATGAAAAAGGACATTAGAAATATAGGAGCCAATGATGGGAGAGATGTAACCCGAAAAGGGGTGAATTTCTATTGCAAGAGGAATACAGATCGATGTAGCCATGAGCAGACCGATCATGTATATTATGCTTTAATGGAGTAGGATCATGAAAAATCAAAAGGGGAGATGAAGTAAGAAGCCAATCCGAAGGAAAAAAAAGAGAGAGTGGCCCTTACCTGGGGTTGGTTTGGATTGAGCAGGAAGGGTTCTTCCTCCGCCTATTGCTCCCAGCTTGATCGAGCTCCTTGAATATTCTGTTGGAAGAGGATGGAAGCAGAAAATGGTGAGGTGAGCAAGGACGAATGGAGGAATAGCAGAGGGTTTCCAGAGATCGGGGAAGAAGAAGTCGGAGGTCCGTCTTCTACTGGGAGAGAGGAAGAGAGGCGATAAAAGGGGAATTCGAGAGATCAGGAGAGTAGGAGTCGAATCTGGCCTCCCCCCTTGTGCAACCAAAAGAGGGGTCTTTTTAAAGATTTGGGAGGATTTTTTATAAAAAAAAATCAGAGCTTTTTTAGGCTCCATAACTGATTTTTGAAAACATTTGAAAATCTTAAAAACTGAAATTTGAAAATTTTAAAAACTCATCGTTTTTTAGAGGGGACAGCTCTTAGTTCCTTTTTTTTTTTGGTTCAGTTACCTAAAGTTTAGGTTAAATGAATGTTTTTTTCTTTTTAGGAAGGCTTGGCCGTGGTGCCATCTAAGGCTGCTTTAAAAAAATTAAATAAAGAAAGTAAAATGATTAAAAAAGGAAGGTTTTTGGTGGTGCCAACTCAGCCGGATTTAAAGGGAATTTTTTAAATAAAGTTTTATTTTGATTTTCTTTGCAAGGAGCTCTAGTGTGGCGCCACCTATGTGTAGGCCCATTGGTTATTTTGTAAAATAAATAAAACATGAAAACTAAGGAGAGGAATTTGTAAATTTGTGCCACCTCAGGGTGGACCCCGTGTGAAATCTAGATTGAAATAAGAAAAATAACTAAGAATTCGAGTGTGACGCCACCTCAGGGTGGGTCCCACGTCATTTCTTTATTTGAAATAAGAGTAAAACCAAAATATAAATAAATAAAACTCTTTTTTTTTGGAAATTTTATAAGACTATACTAATTTAGAAAATACAATGCAAAATTTGGTTGAATTGCAAAAGTTTAGAAGAAAGATTGCCCCTTAGGGCAAAACATTAAAACTATAGAGATTTTGTAAAGAAATTCAAAAGTCTTTTTGCAAAAATGTCTAAATTAAAAGCTTCGTCCCCTTCTTTTCAACTGGCGATATTTTAAAAATCAATATTGAAACTATCCAGATTGTTTTCCTGAGAAAACTCTTGTAATTCGGGGTCCTGGGGGTTAAAATTAGAGAAATTGGAAATTTTGAAAACTCAGGGATTTGAAATCAATTTTAAAAGAGTTAAAATTTGAATCTGGATTGATAGTTTTAAAAATCAAGAGTTCTAGATCTTCGAAATGACATGCTATGTCGTGAAGTGATATGAAATACTCATGCGATGATATGCAAAGACATGTCTTAGACAATGCAATTCTGAACCAGGAATTGGAGAGTCCAGTCCCCTATCATGAGTAAGGCTTTGAATATTTGTGATTTGAAGATGTTTCTAAGCTTAAATGGAGAAATTTTGAGAATTGATAATGAATTTTGGACTTTCTGCAAGGTCCAATCTCAGAAAATGGCCATTTTGTCCTCCAGTGATCTCGGAGAACCAGTTGTAATGACTGATGGAAGTGTCGGGGAGGTGAGTGAAAATTTGGGGTGTTTACAAGGTTATCCCTCATCATATGCATTGTTTCAGCTTGTTGCCCCACAACCCCTACAAGGTTGCTAAGGGTATCCATGATGTTGCATCATCCTTGTCACACCATCTAAATGATCATGTAAGAAAACATTTTAGGAATTACAAAGGTTTGTTTACGGTGTCATGATGTACTATAGAGTTGTCATTGTTGTTATAATAAGACAATTATAATATTGGAAGTATGCCAATATAAGTCGCATATTATATTTGGCACACTGCTATAATTTGCTTCTTTGCAAAAATAGGTTCACAAAAACAAAAACCTAGCAGCGCTGGAAAAACTTTGAGCCTAGAAGCACAAAAACTAGGAGTTCTATCATCTTACTCCTAACAAAATTGGATGTATCACAATATCCTAGTTATGTCCCGTGTAGTGCTTGCGGTACTAGATTGGGTTCATCATACGCATTCGCTTAGGTAAAGGAGGATGTGGTGGTGATGTGGGTGTATATTGCGGCAAAATTGGGGGAGTAACATACGTAGCTGGGGAGTAAACAGGGATGCCAGTGTGTAGATCGGTGAATATGGTCCTCCTATGACCATCTCCAAAGGATTAGGATCTCAACTATCAATGGAGCTAAAATGTGACTGACTCGAGAAACTACATCCTCGAGTGTTGTTGCATTCTCTTGCCACATGTCATAGGAAATTTTCAATTGGCATTTATCTTTAATATGCCCCCTTATGCCACACTAGAGACATTCACTAAGTTCTCACAGACAAATCTGTCTTGCCCAGTCCTGATGACACCTTCTACAGGATTTTGCTTCCTGCAAGAGCATCTGAATGTTGTATGATATATTCTGAACTGCATGGTTTAGATGCTCGGTGCCATGTGCTAGGTCTTGAAGCGCGCCTAGCATCAAGTTGCATCTATCTTTCCAAGACATCTAAATATAAGCAATTATGCTAAGTTCATCATATGTAAATCATAGATATTTAACTCTGGACAAAACAAAAACTTAAATTTGGTAATACTCACAGTGTGATGTCGATGTTGAACGACCCTTGAACCATTTTTATAATATGCTTTGATACCAAAGCTCTAACACCCCCAAGTTTTTAACTTAAGATATGTCAAAATTTCAACCCAATTGTTTTTAAATATAACACAATGGAAATAGTTTATGTTTAAAAGTTGGACAACCCTAGTGGGTTACAGAAATGAAAAGCTAAGTTGGACTAGATGTACTCACATTATAAAGAAAAACATATCCATTCTAAAATCATAACATTTGCTCATAATTTAAAGCAACAATTTTTTTGAATTAAATTCAAACATCTCAATCTAACTGAGATACACAAAAGTCCAAGATCGATATGACAAATAAAAATATGGTTCTCGACCTCGCCGCCACATCGTACCATAGCACCGCTCCTCAATCATCACATGAGCCCCATGAAATGAGGTCAAACTCTTTCGAGCAGGTAAGATAAACCACAATTATATAGATAATGAATAATAACAAAACATCTATCACATTATACTATCATGGCCTCAGAGTTTAACAGTTGCATAAACAAGATGAATGAATAAAAGTAAATAGCCATAAATAGATATTATCATATGAAATCAAATAGAATAGTCATTGAGATTAGATAGTTAGCAGTGTTAAATTTTGTTTCTCTTGATTACACTTTCGGGTACAAGAAGGGTGATTTCATCATATCTACTAAGGACACTATGGTCTTTATTATGCTATTTGATTCATTTTTGTCATAATACCTAACAGACTGGGTCCCCACAACAAAAGAGTGGTCCATGATCAAGAGATCTCTGCAAGGGTTAACTAGATTGAAATCTATACTACTATAGCAGATGAGGTGTACCACTTTTGGGTAACCCTGACCTCTATAACTTTGAGTGATCGGAGGTCAAAGGATGCCATTGCTTCTGAATTTAAGTCGGTATGACATGTAGGTGAATCTACATGTGACATCATCACTCGAGGTTGTACCATTCTACCCTCTCCCAGTGGAACAATAGTGTCAATGAGTTAATGGGGTGGTCTTTTCTTTCTTAAGGTGGTTAGCCATTCATACCCCTCAATTTACAAGGCAAACAGGCTCAATGGCCCCAATACCCTCCTCAGGGTAGTATTCATGTCATGACATGGTTTGCACCCAACCTATTCACGTGCTTTGGCGCCTTTAGCCCATAGGAACACCTTGCCGATGATAGGCGATAACAACCATTTTTATAGTGTAGATGTATGCAACGAGTGTGAGACTTCCTCTCACACTTCATGGGTTCATATCCCACCCGTGCTCATAGGAAAGCATTCCAACTATGCATTAAAAGATTTATTTTCATAACAGAAAACATCCACACATATAGTCAATGAAATTCACTAGGTTTTTTTAACGTTATGCCTTATGACAAACATATATCATCTTATAGCATGACACAAAACATACTCATGTTTGCATTTAACTCATGATGTGCATCATTGCATCATGTTTTTCAAACAACCATAGGAGATTACATCTAGTCCATGGCATAGTATTTTTAGGACAAGATCAAGCAACATTTACATTTGTAGTGTACATCTCCACATCATGCAATTTAAGATCATAATGCTTTTCATTTATGTCATAATATATGTGTCTTATTGGCAAAATCATGTAGCATTCATTTTGAAATCATCTTAGCATGCAAATTGACAAACATGGCATTCTATAACCACATCATGACATCATCATATCATGCTTCTTGCTCAAGACATGCATCATGGTTTATAATGTATTCATTCCATGACATGATGTGCAAATTTTTGTGGCAAACGCATATATGCATTTACTTCATCATATGCATCTCACCCCAACATGAATGCAAACATATATACATATGCATTCCATCATAAGTATGTCTACTTATGCAATACATAAAACTGAATGTGTATGATTTACTTCATCACATGCATCTCATCCCATCATGAATTCATGAACATATATACACTTGCATTCCAATATAAGCATGTTCATTGTAGCTTACTTATGCAATACATAAAACTGAATATGTATGATTTCTCATCCCATCATGAATGCATGAATATTTGTACCTATACATAGGCATCCCAACATAAGCATGTTTACTTATGCAATACATAAAATTGAATATGTATGATTTACTTTATCATATGCATCTCATACCATCATGAAAAAAACTTAGAAAACCATGAAAAAAATAAGAATCTTGGGAAAATGAAGGAATTCTTGAGAAAAGATGATCATTTGAAAAGAAAAACACTTATCAGGAAAACTTGGATTTTGAGAATTTTCTTAGGAAAATGATAGAAAATTTTGTAGGGAAACTCATTGGAGAAGGAAATTTAGAACTTAGGAAATTGAAATCCTGAGAATTTTATCTTTGAAATATCTGAAAATCAGTTTTTTATTCTTGAGAAAGATGAAAATTCCTTTTGCAAATGGATCTTAAGAAAATAACTTTTTAAGGAAAATCACAGGAAAACTTTGATTTGGAAAATCCAACTTCGAATATCATCATAGTTTCTTGAGAAAATCGATTCCATGAAGTGAAAATCTTTTGAGAAAATCATGAGAAAAACAAATGATGCAGATGATTTGAATGAATCAATGCACTTTGAAAAACTCTCTGAAAATTTTGTTGGAAAAATGTGGATTAAACCAAAGTAAATCCTTCACATATTTTGACTGTGGCCATGAATAGGTTCAGAACTTATTTGAGTTAATTCATAATATTTTGAAAACATTGGAAATAGGAGGTGCATTTTCAAGATAGCCTAAGAGTGTAGGCTCAATGTGACTGGTAGAGAGATGATGGATCTGGGTCTCGTCCATATTCCGACTAGGGCCGTAAATATGGACTCCACCGAGTTCATCAACTCTCTAAGAGTTGGTGCACGTGCCATTCGTGTTCATCCACGGTGGGTTTTGAAAATTGAGATATATGCATCATAGAATCAGGATATTACTGAAATCAAACTATATGAGATGCGGCTTAATCTAAGCAGTAAAAGTAAATCTTATTCCAAGGTTTACATCGGATTGTTACATTGCATAACATAAAGTAAAAGAAAATTGAAATGGAGCCAAGGAATCAACCTCTTCTAGCTTTTCCTGCAAAATGAGAGTTAGTACAAAATAAGCAAGGAAATAGACATATATATATAATATATACAACGAAGAGACATATACATATATCAAAATGCTAAAATAGGTGCTAAATGTCATGTAACGATGGAGGTGTAACTATATGAGAAAATATATGGATGTTCATACATGGAAATAAGAGCACATGAAGATATATATATATATATATATATATATATATATATATATATATATATATATATATAAGTATATATCTATGTATATATATATATATACATATATATATACATATATACGTATACATATAGATAAATATATATAGATATACATATATATATAGATATATATATACATATAATGAGAAAATATGTACATACTAATGGAAATTATGTATAATAGGTAAAACCAGAAATTACAGGTATATACAGTTTCTGTAGGTGAGTTCACACGACCATACTTCTCAAATTATAATGCAATTTTCAGTAAAAATGGGTATGGAGCCTCCCTATATATCCTTAATGAAGCACGCCAAAGATGGTTGGGAGATCACGATTGGATATAGAGATATCCGTTCATGAATATGGCCAAATATCAAGACTGCACACTTGCAGCAAAAAATGAATATGTGCAGGAAATGGGTTGTGGAAGCATCATGGGCTATTTCAAGGATATCATGAAAAGTATATGAAAAGCTTGGTGAACAGGTGAAAATGTCGTGGAAAATGATGAAATAATGTGTATAATTGGTGCTGCAAATGGAGTGATATAGCAAACAAGAATTTAGCACTAAGCTAAGCAAAATCTCATAAAACCAAGGGTGATGTTCCAGCCATAGCTTCCTAAAACAGGGATTTTAACAGCAAGCTAGACAAAATCTCATAAATCAAATGATGGTGTTCCAACATAACTTCATAAAACAGGAATTTGAATATCAAGCTCATAAATCAAATGATGATATTCCAGCCCATAGTTTCATAAAACAGAAATTGTAGCATCAAATGATGAAATTCCAGCCATAACTTCATAAAACCAGAATTTTAAACATCAAGTTAAACAAAAATTTCATAAATCAAATGATGATGTATTTACAAGAGTAAGAGAAAAGAAAAATATATGTAATAGCAAATACTCATAAAGATATATATATATATATATGTATATATATATATACATATATATATACATATATACGTATACATATAGGTAGATATACCTAGATATACATATATATATAGAAATAAAATGAGAAAATATATGCATTAATGGAAATTCTACAAAATGGGTAAAATCAGAAAATATGGATATACACATTTTCTGTAGGCAATTTTACACAGTCATATTTCCCAAATTACAACATATTTCGCAACAAAATCGGGTATGGAGCTTCTCTATATATCAATAAAGAAGCGTGCAAGAGATGGCATATAGATCATGAACGGATATAGATATATCCATTCATGAACATAGCCGATTGTCAAGACTGCACATTTGCAGCAGAAAAGAGAATGGCTTCAACAAGTCTAGCCCATTACTTTCATGAACCAGTATTGATTCTAAAATCGATCTTCCGGATCGGATACTTGACCCAGATAAACAATGAATCTTGTGTCTTTTAACATATTTGAGGCTATTCAATATATTCCTCAACAACCCAACTATGACAAATTGGCTAGATTAGATGATTATGATGAACAGAATTTGTAAAAAAAAAAGAAAACATGAATCCTTTGATTAAGGTAAAACAAAAACATTATGATGAATTAGAATTGGAAATCAAACAACACAATTCTAATGCTGAACAAAACTAAAATAGGGATGATTGAAATGAAAGCAAATAGGAAAATGTTTGAAAAACAGAAAAAAATAATCACCAATTGGCTCTCCCCTCTCTTCAGCCTCAATCGGCTAGCCCCTTTTGGTGAATCCCCCCTGTCTCAAACCCCAAAAGCTTCCTCCCCTCTCAATCCGTAGCCCCTCTTCTTTTAAAACCTTCCTTTCCTCTCAAAAGAAACGCAGCCCCATTCATGAGGTGCCGTTACTTCAATTTTGATTTTTTTTTCGAAATAGCCGTTTCAAAGGGGGGCGCATTCCCTTTTTTTTCAAATTTTGGTTTTATTTTCCTAAGTTTTAGGTAAAAATAAAATTTTTTACCTTAGGGAAATTCGGCTGTGCCATTAAGGCTGCCTCTTTCTAAAAAAAAAACTTTATTTAACAAATAAAAAGAAATAAAATAAAAATTGAGAGGCTTTTATGGAAATGCCACCTCAACCCACTTTTAAAATCCTTTTGAAAATAAAGTTTTGTTTTGTTTTTGAAAGTCTTTTATTTTCAATTGGGGTGCCACATGTGTGTGAGCCCACTAACTAAAAAAATAAATAAAAAAAATAAGAAATAAAAAAGACAATTTTGCAAATTGGTATGAACTCCAAGTGGGTCCCACTTGAGAATAAACAACTTACCTGGGAGTCTGAGTATGATGCTAGTTCAAAGGCGGGTCCTGCTCCATTTGTTTGAAGATACGAGATAAAACATTATTTGTTTTTCAAGAATTTGGAAAAATTGGGTTTTCAGGGCAAAAATATGGATAAATGTAAAAACAAAATTTGTAAAGAGATTTAAAATCCTTTTTGCAAAAAGTTTTGAGATAAAATCTTTTAAAATCAATATCTAAATATCCAGATTGTTTTTCTTGAGAAAATTTTTGTAATTCAAAGTCCTGGGGTAAAATGGGAAAATTTGGTAATTTTGAATACCCAGGCTTTTAAAAATCAATTTGAAAAAGTTTAAAAACAAATCTGGATGGACAATTTTGAAAATCAAGAGTTCTGGATCTCAAAATGACATGCTGTGCAGTGAAATGACGCAATGCTATGCAAAAACATGTTCTATGAAATATCACTCTGAGCTCGGACTTGGAAATTTTAGCTTTTTGTCCAGAAAAAGGATTTTGAAATTTTGCCATTTGAAGATGTCTCTGAACCTAAATATGGAAATTTTGAGGCTCAAGAATGAAATTTTGGACTTTCTGCAAGGTTCAATCTTGAAAAATGACCATTTTGCCCTTCATGGGTTCTGGAGAACCGAAATGGGGTGATTGAGGGCGATATCAAGAAGGTGAGTGAAAATTTGGGGTGTTTACATAATTGGAATTTGCAAATGAATGAAATGAATGAATATCGATTTGAAAGACTTAATTTTGAGGAATTGAGAAAATCCTTTTATATTTTTGAGAAATGCAGTGCATTTTGAAGTTAGCTTAAGAGTGTAGGCTGAATGTGGCTAATACGAAGATCACAAATCTGGGTCTCATTCGTATTCTGACTATGGTCACAAATATGAATTCAACCGAGTTTGTCAACTCCTAAAGAGCTTGTGCACATGTCATTCGTGTAGACCATGGTGAATTTATAAAAAATATGCATGAATGATGCATTCATCATATATTAAAATTTGCAGAATTAAACTATATGCAATGCAAATCCTAATCTAAGCAGAAATTGAAATTCTTATTTCAAATTTAATTATAATTTACATCACTAATTGAATTTAAACAACTGAAAATAAAGTCTTCAATATCTCTGCAAAACTAGAAAACTTGTTAGTGAAGATATGTTGGCTTTTCTAGATTTATCCAGTAATATCTGAAAATTACTAGATTTTGCTAGATATAAGCTTTTTTCCATGATTCCATGAGATAAACATAATGAAATAAGAAATAAAATTAAAAAAATATGAAAATTATATTTGAAAAATTGAAATTGGGGTTAAAATGACTAAAATACCCCTGATAGCAAGACTATGGCCTTAAAATCAGGGTTTTCAGAAATATATTTTGTAAAATGAAAGTTTTAAAATTCAAATAAGGATAAATCAAACATAAGATGACATAATATAATTAAAAATATAAAAATTAGGGTTTAGAATTTCGAAATTGAGGTCAAATGACCAAAATGCCCTTGATAGCAAGACTATGGCCTTGAAATCAGGGTTTTTTGAAATAAATTTTGGTAAAAACTTTGGATTTAGGATTGAAATAAACATAAAATTGACCATGAAGCATACTAATATGATTATAAACATAAACAAACCCTAAAAACATGAACTTATACACGAAAATCAAGAAATATCATGAAAATCATGATTTAAGCAGTGTTTTGGGATCCTACGGGCACCCTGTTTTGCAATTTGGCTCATCTAAGCATCAAATGGATTTTAAAATTGATAAAAATCGGTAACTGCACTTTTTATCACCCTAAAATCAGATTGAAATCATAAAAATATATTTTTGACATTATTCCAATTCGAAAATTACATTAAAACCCTAAAATATGTTATTTTTACACATGGTCACATATCAGTTTCAGTGTTATACCCGAATCAAGGGTCAATCTACCATGAAAATTTCTGAAATTTTACAGACAAAAAATCACAGAATCTCTATTTTACAGATTGGAAAAATCATCTCTGGTGAGGGAGATACCCTTCCGTCAATCTGGACCTAAATATAACGAATCTAAAATTGATTAAAACAGGTACTTTCGGTTGAAAATACAGAAATAAATATCAAACCTCATAAAAAATTTCTATAATTTTAGCAGTTAACAGTAGATAGAAAAATAATGAACTTTATTTTTTACATATCATGAATCGGATCTACGGTTTGAGATCTATGATCAGTACAAGTCAAATTAGGGTTTTTATAAATCATAACGAGTTTTAAAAGATGGATCCGTTTTTCTGACAGAGGAAAAATACCAAATAGAAGCAAAAAATTATGAAACTTTTACAGTAAATAGCCTACATCAACAAGAAGCCACTGTACTTTACGGATCTCAAATCGGATATTGGGTGAAAGAAATAACACCTTTGCAAATTATGCTTGAATTTAAACAATGATTTTAATCAACAGAAATTCCAATTTGACTTTGTATTTTATTAACAGGGTTCCCCAATCCCAAAATATCTTTTTTTCAGTAGTTTACTGATAAATCCGTGAACAACATATAAAAAAATCAGAAATTTTTAATGATTATTTCAATACGAACTAACATGCTTTCTACTGATCTGAAATTAAAATATGCAGAAATCTAAGAAACACTAAAAAAATATGATTTAACCATGAAAAACCATAAAAATTATCTAAACAGCAAAACAAAATTGATTTTGATGATGAAACACATGTAATAAACATTAATATTCTAAAAAAAATAAATAAAACACAAGGAATCCATGGTTGGAATTGCTTTTACCCTTGAAACCATGGATTTAATCCATTTAACCGGATAAATCTCATATTTTCTTGGTTAAGAATATAAAAAACAATGCAATAAATGATTCTAATGGATTAGAATCATGGAAAACAGCATGGAATAGGGTTAGATCATCTTATTAAATTGAACTTGAGGTTCTTGAGGTTGAATCCATGAAAGAGGAGGTGCCAATGGTGAAATCTAATATAAAATCATAAAAAACTAATAAAAATAATAAAATAATGTTAAAAAAACTCACCTTAGGGTTGCAGATTCAATGGAGGAAGAAGAGGTGCTGGAGAGAGGAGGGAGACCACGAAAATTTGAGAGAAAAACAGCCTCCTTTTGACCTCTTGAAGTCCCTCTTTTATAGGTTTTCAAAAAGTCACTTAATTAGGGTTAATTAAGAGGTTTTTCTTTTTTCAGGACTCTTTCTAATAAATCCACTAAGGACCAACGATTTTCCTAGAGGATTATAACCTAAATGGACTCTAATTAATCCCTAATTAACACCTAAATAAACCCTAGAAAGTTCAAATGTGGCACCACCTAGTATGGACCCACATTTGGTTTTTAAAACTTGAATTTAAAACCTTTAAAAACCAATGGTTTAAAACTTAAATAAAATGAATTTTCAAAATTGCTTTTGGCTCTTTTAAACCCCTAACCTAACTAGGACAATGACTAACCCTAGTCTAACCTTGACTTCTTCAAATGTGACGCCACCCCGAGTGGGCCCCACTTGAATTTTCAAAAACTATTTTTAAACTTGAAAATGAGAGGTTTTTCAAAAGAGATTCAAAAGTAGACTTTGAGATTGAAAGTTTTGAAATGGTACAGAGTCTTGACTGAGTCAGAACTCCTCTGGATATGGCACCAACTGAGGGGGGCCCACATCAAAGTTTTGAAATTTTGAAATAAAGATTGAAATTGATTTTAAAAAGGGGTTAAAATCACAGTTGAAATTCAAAGTTTTGAAAATAGGGGCAAAAAGGGAAATTTTTACAACTTTTGAAAAATTTGGGGTGTTCAAAGTGCCTCCTTGTGGTCTCTACTTCTTCACTAGTGGAGTGAACCTCTTTCCACCATAGTTCTTCTAGAATGACTTCCTTTTGGGCTAGCTCCTCTGGCCATTTGACGGCTACATGTTTCGGTTAGGTTGGCCCTTTTGGGATTCTGACCAGTCATTGTGCAGGAGAGTAGACATCTTGATGGCCTCATCCAAGGTTTTTGGTCAATGTGTATAGACCCTGGTCCTCAAGACTTGCTTTTAGCCCATGTACGAGCTTTATCGCACGTTCCTCTTTTATGGTGTATATATTGGGGCAGTTGCACTCTAAGCCCCAAAATTTGGTGATGTAATCCGCCAACGTCGTTCTACCTTGTTGTAAGTCCAAGAATTTTTGCTTCTTTCGCCTGCTCTCATGTTTGAGAAAATAAGCCGCATAGAATACTTTCATGAATTGTTCTCATAATATTGGTTCACTTAGAAATTTGACCTCAAGGGTCATACCCCACCATTTTTTTGTGTCTCCTTAAACCTGTATGTTCTAAAGTTCACCTTGTTGTCTTCAGAGACTCGTAATACCCGGAAGATTCTTTTTATCTTCCATATCCAATTTTCTGGTGCTTTGGGGACGGATTCAAGTTTTAAAACCATTTGCTTTTCCTTAATTTTTTTGATTTTTTGTATTGCTTTCCCATTTTTTATATTTTTGTAGTAGAAAAACTAAAATTTTAAACAAAACAAGGTTTTAACACTAAATTTTTGTATTTTTTTGAGAAATATTTACAAAGAGTGTTTCTTCAAGAATTTCAGACTATTTAGGAAAAATTTCTTCAGAAAGTGGGTTAGGGTCCAGGTTTTGAGAAAATGTTCGAGTTTTGATACTCGAATCGAGAAATACAGCATGATGGATCAAAACAGATGTCGGAGGGATTGTCCGAGCTATTTAAAAAATGTAATATACAGATGCTGTATGCAGTTTGAAGCATATCCTAAACCCAATATGAAAATTTGAAGCAGAGGTGTACTAGATGAAGATCGTCCGGTACCATTTGAGAGAAACGTGAATAGTCATTACATGCCACCAATGAAAGGCAGGGGATCATAATTACACAAATTACAGAAAAGCATGTTTTTGTAGCAGCCATTGATCCAGCTCTGCGTTTGGACAGGGAGATGCACTCTATGGTATCTCAATGGAATCGCAGAAAACAACGATCAGTATTATGGTTTAGACCAGACCATCTTTTCTGTATGCTCAAGTCTGATGCTGAAGTAGATCAGGTACTAATGTATATGTAGAGAACACGATAGAAGAGCAGAGAATGTCAATCAAAGTAGGAAACTAAATTACAGGGGAAAATGTTAACGATAAGAAATTGAAGCAAAATAGCAAAGGGAACAAATCGAAAATAAAAAAATTTTGCAGACATGAATGGAAAATTGATATTAAATCATAACAAAGTATGAAGCACAATATGAAAATGAATTAAAGAAATCCAAAAATGATCTAAAAAAAGGGTAGATATGACATCCGATCATGGCCTTCAGAACAAAAAAAAAAAAGGAAAAATACTGGAATAATATATGCAGAGGGCATTAGTATCTATCGACCATACACTACATAATGAAAGAGATTGAGGGAAAGAAAGAAGGAAAATGAAACAAAATAACCACAGATAAAAAAAAATGTAAATAGAAAACCTCAGAAATGCAACTAAGACATCCTGTATATCAGACGATTGAAATAAAATGAAGAATCAACTGTAGCCCAATATTAATAAAAAGATGCAGAAATTCCAGGGACTCAAAATAATTGATGAAATAGGAAGAGGGAATGTTGGAATATATAATTCCTTTATTGTAGCACGGGGATGGGTTGAGGTTGCCGTCGGCGACTCAACACCATCCATGGTGCGCCAATGGGGACCGAAATAGGAAAATCAAAGGAAAATGCATAAAAGGAAGAAAAGAAGCAAAATAATATCAACAAAAGAGAAGAAGGACAAGAGAATGAAAATCAGAGATGATGTAGAGATTTAAAGTGAGGAAGATAAAATGAGATCAGATATAAATTGAAATCATGCTATATATGTATATAAAAAAAAAGAAAACCACGAAGGGGAGGATGTGGCAAGGAAAGGAATAACGCAGAAGAGGAGAATCAGTGATTTACCTTGATCCTACCGTGAAGACGGTCCTTCTCCTTCAACTAATTCCTGGAAATCGAGAGAGAGCCAGAACTCGTGGCTATCACCAGAGGTTGGGATTCCCTTGCCTTGAGAGTTCGACCATCTTCAATCGATCGGGAAGAAATCTAATCACTGTAGGGGTAGTTGACCTTTGATTGCTTGGGGAAAATCCGGAAAATGGGAAGAAGAAGCAGGAGGAATGTAGAAAGGGAGAAGGATCCAGAAGAACCAGAAGGGTGGAGGGGTAGAAGACGACCCCGAATCCTTTTGCGTGCTCTCCTCTTAAAGGGGAAGAAGAGCCTTCGAGAGAGGGAGGTGGTTGAAGATCAGGGGCTGAGGGAGAAGGAGTCTGTTTGAGGATGAAAGGCTGTGGTAGGAGAAGGCGAGTGCGCGGGAAAGAGGTTGTTGCCTATTTTCCAAATTTCCAAAAGAAGGCCCCTTTGAAAGATCTTTTGTAAAAAAATGTTTAAAAGGAGGTTTTTGGCAAAAATTCCATTTTTCAAGTTTTAAAACCATTTGCTTTTCCTCAATTTTTTTGATTTTTTGTATTGCTTTCCCATTTTTTATATTTTTGTAGTAGAAAAACTAAAATTTTAAACAAAACAAGGTTTTAACACTAAATTTTTGTATTTTTCTGAGAAATATTTACAAAGCGTGTTTCTTCGAGAATTTCAGACTATTTCGGAAAAATTTCTTCAGAAAGTGGGTTAGGGCCCAGGTTTTGAGAAAATGTTCGAGTTTTGATACTCGAATCGAGAAATACAGCATGATGGATCAAAACAGATGTCGGAGGGACTGTCCGAGCTATTTAAAAACTATTTTTGGTATTTTCTGTGATTTTAATTTTAAAATTTAGACAATGTGACTCAGATTTGGATCTGGACAATGGATCCAGATCCGAAATCAATTTAAACATATAAAATGAAGTTAATTTCAGTAAAACTTGAGAAATAAACTGGAATTTAGATTTAAAAATGACTCATTTGCTCAAAAAATGAATTTAGGGGCAAAAAGGGAATATTTAAAAGACTTTGAAAATTTTGGGGTGTTCACAGATGCCCCTCTTTGCTACTAAGTCGGTTGAAAGCCGAGTTTAGTGGCAAAGACAACACTCCAAATTTTGAAAATGCCCCAGTCAACAGATCTGAACTAGGTGTGAAAGAATTTATTTGAAAGACATGGTTTTAGGCTTAAAATTTTGTCCTTGAATGGCTTTTGGGAAGATAAAATCCTCGAAATTGATACGACTGAATAAAAAATGAGGAAATCGTGATGGGACTTTAGGTGAAGATCCTGAAATGATGAAAGATATGATTTTTGATCAAGTCTCGTGGGCGAGACAAGGTCAGCCTTTTGAATGACTCAGGTTTAGCCCTTAACCTGGATGGGACGAAGATATCTCAAGATAACCTGAATGGGGAAAAAAATATGCGAGGACCTTGATGGGACATTTTCGAGAAAACGCCTTATGAGATGAAGCTCAAGTAGGATTTTATTTCGGGTGGATATTCAAAGTACGGATTCCTCGATGGGAAGAACCATGATGGGACTTGAGAAAAACATCTCGTCAAAACGAGGAACCTTGTCAAAACGAGACTCAGGTTTAACCAAAACCTGAAAAAGGAAGATACCTCAATGCACGGTGTTCAGGCTTAACCCTTAACCTGAAGGGGACGACCATATGGAATCCTCGAGTGAAGAGACCATGATGGGACCTTCGAAGTTTGGACGAACAAATCCGAAAGGGGTTTGCGAAAGGAGGAAGGAAATGGGGTTCCCTAAAGTTTGAGAAAGGGATGAACTTTGGGCGTCTCATTGCTGAGACTGAAACCAATTTTTGAATTTAATGACCTCTCGCAGGAAGTACAGGTTTTGACCCTTAACCTGAGTGGGAACGACCATACGGATTTCTTGAAACCGTGATGGGACAGAAGAGATACTTCAATTGATTGGGGTAACTCTTCTGGAAGATATATAAACAACGCTAGGTTGCATCAAAAATGGATATTGAATATTTATTTCATTCTTAGAATATCTAGAAAATTTTGCCAATAAGATAAATTTATAGTTGATTTCAACGCTTGAAAAATGTGTACATGTGTGTAAAAGATATCCCCTCTTTTACCTAGAGTATTACCTCTAACGAGGTTAACTTCTCGGTTTTAAGAGTTAAATTCAAAATTTTAGCGCTGATGATCTTCTTCAAGGAAGCTATCCATTTCCCTGATATGAGAAAAGAAGAAATATTCTCAATTTCATAAAAGCGAGTAGTGAAAAGATATTGATAAAAGATATTTTGCATGAGAAAAGATGACTTCTGGCAATTTCGGCAGTTTGATATCTGAGTGTTTTCTCACGATGATCTTCTTGCACTCTTTTTGAGTCATTGGGCCTTTTCGGGCTTTTTACATCATCCTTCATTTGGATGTGTCCTGACTTTTCTCTCTTTTTCAGGGAAGGGTACGTCACAAACTCTTTCATCTCGGAGATGTTCGGATCCTTCTTTTTCTCAAGGATTATATATGATATTGGCTCAAAGGTCTTTAGATGATAGCTGAAATCAAATATCATTTAGGGTTTGTCGGTAGGTTCGTCACACTTGCCTTCATCTCGACGGTGATCTGAACTTTCCCTTGAAGGATCCTTCACAAACTCCTTCATCTCGGTCGATGATCCAAATCTTCTTTGGCCCCGGGGATCTACTCACTTAATTCGCCTTCATCTTGACGACAATTGAGAGATCCCTTTTGCAGATATTTGATTGCAGCTTTAAAATGAGAAGATATGGATTAAGTGAATTCTTTTGTATCTCAGGATATTTCCACTGTCTAATTGCCAGGAAATCTTCTTTAAACATGCATCATAGCTATGATCAATATCAATTCGCTTCCGGCTTTTCAATATCATCGAATATTTATTTCACTAATCATACCGAGGATATTTCTTTCATCCTTTTGGTTGATCAACAGGAAAAAAAGATTTGAATTTTACCTCTTTTCGCAAAGAGTTTCACCTTTTATGAAGAAAATACTAGAGGTGATCTGAGGTAATTCTTTTGTGCAGTAAGATTTATTTGGAATCAACAAATATTTATAGCAAATTGGCAAAGTTTTCATGACTTCTATGTGAAATATTTACTCAATATAGATTTTGATGCGACCCTTTAGTTGCAATTTATGATTTTGGACATTCTGATAAGTAAAACTGAGGTATTTCATTTAACGACCAGCGAAGTAGCTGGAACCTTTCATTTAATGACCAGTAAAAACTGGGACCTTTCATTTAACGACCAGTGAAGTAGCTGGAACCTTTCATTTAATGACCAGTGAAAACTGGGACATTTCATTTAACGACTAGCGAAGTAGCTGGAACCTTTCATTTAATGACCAGTGAAGACTGGGACATTTCATTTAACGACCAGCAAAGTAGCTGGGACATTTTATTTAATGACTAGTAAAAACTGGGACCTTTCATTTAACGACCAGCGAAGTAGCTGGAACCTTTCATTTAGCGACCAACAAAGTAGCTGGGACATTTCATTTAGCGACCAACGAAGTAGCTGGGATATTTCATTTAGTGACCAGCGAAGTAGCTGGGACATTTCATTTAATCATTTAACGACCAGCGAAGTAGCTGGGACATTTCATTTAATCATTTAACGACCAGCGAAGTAGCTGGGACATTTCATTTAATCATTTAACGACCAGCGAAGTAGCTGGGACATTTCATTTAATCATTTAACGACCAGCGAAGTAGCTGGGACATTTCATTTAATCATTTAACGACCAGCGAAGTAGCTGGGACATTTCATTTAATCATTTAACGACCAGCGAAGTAGCTGGGACATTTCATTTAGTCATTTAAAGACCAGCGAAGTAGCTGGGACATTTCATTTAATCATTTAACGACCAGCGAAGTAGCTGGGTGTGATCATCGCAAAAAATTTCCTCTCTTGTGGTTTCTCTCTCTTCCTTCTCTTTTCCTTTTCTAACCTCTATTTTCCTCCTTTTTAAAGGAAGAAGAATAAAAGAAAGAAAAGAGAAAGAGAAGAGAAAAGAAAGAAAGAGAGAGAGAAGAGGAACTATTTTGCGCAGTCTCACTTGACCTTGATTTGAAAAATTATTTAGAAAATAACTCGCCTCCGTTTTGAAAATTTGCGGAAAAAAGATGGAGAGACGGGATTCGCTCGTCGGTACGAGGTTCGACCGTTCCTGGCGCCTTTACCAGGGGTAATCGAACCAAGGATCGAATCTATGCCTTTTGCTTTGCCTAAATATAATCTAAGAATTTATTCTAACTCTAAATGCACAATGAATCATGCTTGTGCAATGCAAGGATGTATGCTCTTGTTGAAAAGATGTTTTGAAAATTTCTAAGTGTTCCGAGATGGATTTGGTAAGGGAGGGAAGAAATGGTTTGAATCTAACTTAGAATTTCGAGACAGATCAGAGAAGTTCTAAGTCTTTGAAGTAAATTAGAGTTGGAAGAATAAATGAGAAAGAATGATTTGAAACTTTTGAAAATGAAATTTTAAAGTCAGAAAGGGACTTTGGAATTAATTATGGATTTAGGAGAGGAAGATGAAATTTGGGAGTGATCTTGGATTTAAATTTTAGAATGGATCTGAAAAAGTCAAATGGCATTTAAAATAGAAATGGATTTAGGGAGTTCAAATGAAATCCAGAAATGGACTTGAATTTGAAATCTAGATTTTGAAATTGAATTGGATCTCAAAATGGATTTAAGATCTGATGTAGAATTGGGTTTCGGATCCTAAAAGTGGATTTGAATCTAAGGTCTGAGGTCCAATGTAGAGTTGGATCCTGGGTCCTAGAATGGATTTTGGATTTGGGGTCTGAGATCCAAAGTGGAATTAGGTACTGGATCCTATAAGGAAATTGGATTTGAAGTCTAAGATCCAAATGTAAAGTTGGACTCTGGATCCTAAGATGGATTCGGATCTGAAGACTGAGATCCAAGGTGAAATTGGATTCTGGATCCTATAAGGAAATTGGATCTGAAGTCTAAGATCCAAAGTGAAATTGGAGTTTGGATCCTAAAGGGGAATTGGATCTGAAGTCTGAGATCCAAAAGTGGAATTGGACTCTGGATCCTAATGAGGAATGGGATCTGAAGTCTGAGATCCAATATGAGTGTTGAATCCTGGATCCTAAAATGGATTTGGATTTAAATTCAGAAGATGAATCAAGAACTTCCAAGTTTAAATTGAACTTGAAAAATGAAATTTAGAATTTGAATATACAAACGAATTTCAAAGTAAAATTAGACCTTGAATTTTTGAAGTTTGAATTTGGAATTTAGAAGATGAATCAAGAATCTCAAAGTTAAATTGAACTTTGATTTTGTTTGGAGTTTTGAATATAAAATGAATTTGGAATTTCAAAGTCAAATTGAACTTTGAAATCTGTTTTGAATTTGAATAAAAATGACTTTGAAATCTCAAAGTTAAATTGAACTTTGAGATTGAAAATGAAATTGAATTTGAAAAATGAAAAGGATGAACTGGATTTTTTGAAGATAGATTGAGGAAGATATTTACATCACTTGGAGTTTTGAAAAAGGAATTTTGAAAATATGATGCAGTTCCTTAATGATAAATGAATTTGAAGAATTTGAAATTGAATTTTTGAAAAGCTATTTCATTCTTTAAATGAATTAAAATAAGATTGAATATATAATACATCCTTGACTATGGTCATTGAATGTATTATATAATAATCTATATTTAAATTCAAGAGAAGAATAAAATACATTTGGTGCTTTTATAGAATTTAAAATGAAATTAACTCTCAATATACCGTGACTATGGCCATTGGTATATATTTTGAATTAATTTTAAGTTAAATTCTGATAAAAGAAGAAAATATTTAAGGAAAATATGATGAATTTTGAAAACGGATCCAGTGTGGATCCAGTGTTATTTCGTAAAAGATAGAAATCCTAAGTCTTGCTTACATCCCGACTATGGCCGTTGATGTAAATCATCAACTTAGAAATAATTTATCTCTTACGAAATGGTGCACGTGCCATTCGTGTTTCACCAATGTGAGATTTTGAGAAATAAAAGGAAAAATGCATGAAGAACAAGTAATTCATGATATTTTACAATGTTCATCCATTCTATCTAAAACGAGGAAATGTAAATTTCTCATTTATACCTAATTTAATACAATTTGCAAATAAAATTTCTAGTCAAAAAGAGAAATTCAAACTTCTTATATCTTCCTGCAAAATAAAGTCAGCATGGGACATATATAATAAGCAGATGTTACATTAAGAATTGATATATATCTACGTAGGCAATGTATATATATACATATATACATAGATATAGGTATATACATATATTTATATATATATACTCGTATATACATGTATGGAGACATATATATATATATATATTTATATACGTATATAAAAATGTATATATATGGAGAGAGAGAGTGGGTGATTGAATGGCAAGTATGATGGATTTATAGAAAGGGACCTATAACATGGGCGATGAAGACCAAAATTACAGAGCACAGGAAATTTATATTCAAGTTGCAGAACACACACATTCTGGATAAATTGCAGAAGCAGCCCAAATTATTATCAAGTCAAAGCTGGAGAGTTAACCTTGAACTGCTAACATTTCCGTGACTCATTCTATTACAGCATGCAGCATGAGAGGGAATTATTGCAGCAAAATAATGGACATATATATGATGAAAATAAGAAAATGTACCTGATTATGTGACATTAGGCTCTCTAGGTACATACCCTTGGGACTCCATTAATGCTTATATCAATACCACTATCTAGCAAACTGGTAAGAAGGAGGACGTTGGCATGCTTGTGCCCAAGCAAAAAGTGAACATCCTTCTGCAGGGCCAATTGCTTTTGCAAGTGACATTCCTATCAGTGAGATTCCCTTTGCAGCTTCTCTTTGGCATTGAGGCACAAAATTCTTAATAAATGGAGACTGGAGAAGGATGAAAATAGCAGCTCGAACCAGAAAAATCTGTTGATTGTAACATAATCAAATCAGATTTACTAGATTACTAGAATCTGAGGACTGCCAGGCAGTAAACAGCAACATCATTGTCACCATTATTCTGAATCATGATTAGCATCAAATGTATCCTGCGAACTCTCAGAAGTCCACAAAATGACATACAGTATTATGCAAAAGTTCCAAAAAAAACCTGTTATATCGCAGGGTGCTGCAAGGTAAGACCAGAAACAAAGAATGGTATAAAACTCCAGACTTACCGCGACAAGTGACATTCTGTGCCATAGAGTTGAGTAGTAAGATCATTCACACTTTCAGGCCTTCCATCTTATAACTCAAAACTGTCAAGATCACTATATTACAAAATTTTCATTGTGAATTGGTTTAGGGCTCATATACAATGTGCAATGAATATACAGGAAATCACAACTCAAAACCTTAATCAGTAAAGCATATCTTAAGATGTACTAAAATCCAGTTTGCAACTAACACCTCAATGCATTTTCAGCAAAACTCAAAACCTGGTTTTGAAACCTCAATGAAGCAAATATGATTTTAAAGCATGCAATAAGACTTTTTTTTTTTGTTGAACGAACCTTTAATAGCATCTTATGCAGATAATTCTTCTGTCTCCACGATTTTCTGGGCTTTCACACGGACCAAGGATCAGTGTGTTCATGGGGATTTGAAGGCATTGATCGAAGTCTCCTTGACAAATCCCAATCTAACGCCAGCATAGAACCCGACATTGGGTTTTGTCATAAATTCAACCCCTAAAAAAAAAAAAAAATCTTTTGCAGCAGGCTGGAACAGTAAGGTCACTGATATATGCCTAAAAAAAAAAGAACGCTGATGGGAATGTCAACAGAAGAGGAAAAAAAATGTGTGGTAGGCAAAGGGAGATGGTATGGCATGAGTTTAACTTACTGCGTCTGGGATTACCTGCTGAGTCACCTTGATTCTAATGACTCGTCTTCCCTATGACTTATTACTGGCAAGGTAAGGATGTAAGTGGCTAGATGAAGACTATGGAGGCATTTACTGTCACCAAAATACCCTCATTCAACAAATTAAAAAATGTATGATGCAATATACAGGGAGCCAAATATGAATCGAGAAAATAACACAGTGAAATAAGAATACAGATGAGAAATTACCTGTAATGGGCAAATCTAAACAGAGGATAAAAAATATATATATATATATACGAGAGAAAAGGGGTACGGCTACCAGAACAGAAAATCCAAATATCATCAAGGAAAAATGAGAGTATTGACACAATGATTACAGATGAACAGGATGGAATACCAAAGTGAGGGATATCCAGGAAATAAACTTCACTAACATCATGGATATGTAACAAGACTCTGTATGAAAATGAACAAGATAGAGCAAATAAAACACTATCTGATGATTCCTTTTTTTTTTTTTTCAGTGAGGAATCAGCTGTAAGAGATAAAAGAAATGATGAATGGACTTTGCAGCATATTTATTGACGATTTCAAGAGTCTCCTCTGGATCTAACTCCTTCCTGGTCTCAAATACCTATAAAGGATTCAGTCAAGATAGTATGAGTCATTTCAGAAAGGCCAAATGAGAGAATAAAACAGATATAAGATTTACTTAAGCAAAACAGATTTTCTATAATGGATTAAATCAACAGTAAAAGAAAACAACGATGATTTCCATAAAATGTCCATCCTGATATGCTGAATAATATAAAACATTCGATGCTATCAAAGGAGGGCTACGAGCCCAGATTATAAACCAGACTTACTTCATTAGAGAAGCCCCAGGTCTTCCGAACAATTGATCTTCTGAATCATAATGAGGTTTTTGCCTGAACCTTTTCCAACCCCTGAAACAAGCTCCTTCAGGAGCATCTCAAGCTATCCATTGTATCACCCTGACTTCAAGATTGATATAAATTCATAACATGAATGTTATTAACATGATGGGCAGTAAATACAATCTGATATTGAGATACGTATCATTGATACACAGAATATCGGCATAAGAAATTCTAACACTCCTAAGAGGAATGACACACGCGATGCCACATATCATTGAATGATGCCATATACTTAACATACGGCCAATATAATGCTGTGTGAGGCAGATAACACTTATAAATATAGCGGGAATCAAACCCAACGAGTCGGCCAATGTTTATGGGGGACATCAATGCATGAATGATCCATTGAAAGGTAATGCTGCAAAATAAGATCATCAGAACCAAACAAAACTAAAAAAAAAATTTACCCGGATGAAGGAAGACAAAGAAATAGCATACTGGAATGTAAAGAAATGGAAATCTAAAAAAAAAAATGTCGGAATAAGGCTATTCCATTACTGTTGCATTACGTAGATCGACCCTGCTATATGCTTAAAAATGAAACAGATAAAAAGAAGAGACAGAATCAAGAAAACGGTGAATGGAGATTTTATTGTCAAGAGAGAAGGGGAACGTCTAATTACCTGTAGCTATGGAGATTCTGAAGGAGGAAGAGATATAAATGATACTCTGTGTATGTTTTCCTTCGGATTCTGAAATGAAGAAGAGAACTTGGAAAAGGGGATCGAGAGGAAGGAAAAAGGCGATGGGAGGGTGAAGGCGGATCGATTGAGAATTATTTACAGGAAAGGGGAGGGGTGATAACGATTGTGAGAGAGGAAATGGGGAGGTGAAGAAGCGGTGAACGAATGCTTCCCCATCGTGCCCCTCTTAAAGAGGGGGAGGACGATTCGGGAAGGGGCCATGCCGTTGGGGATCGACAGAAGGAAATCCATCGGTGGGCGATGGAGGAGAGGATGGAAGGAGCTCGTGGAGGCTGGCGATGAAGGGCTTGGGCGACGGAGAGGGTTTCGGGAGAGGCGGCTGCGCTCATCTCCCATCTCCTTCCTTACGAAGGGTAAAAAGAAAAGCCTAAAAAAACCTGTTTTGCAGAAGGGGCCCCTTGTTATTTCAAAAATTTACAAAGAGGGGGCTCCTGAGGCTTTTAGCAAAATATCGATTTTTAAAAGTCTTAAACACATTCGTTTTTCTCGAAATTTTCCAAAATTTTGGTTTTTAGTTTATTTTTCAAATTTTTTTGTATTTTTAGAATAAAATCCTAAAGTTTGTGAGAAAACAAAGGTTAAAACTAATTTTTTTGGTGTTTTTGCAAAAATATTTACAAAAGGGAATTTTTCTGAGAATTTAAGAGCTATTTTGAGAAAATTTCTTGAGAAATGGGTTTTGATCCAGATTTTGAGAAAAATGTTTGAGTTTTTGAAGCTCGAATTGAGAAATACATGTGATGGATCCAAACGGATGTCGAATGGACTGTTCGAGCTATTTAAAGACTATTTTTGGTATTTTTTAAATTTAAAATTTGAACAAGTTGATTTAGATTTGGATCTGGACAATGGATCCAGATCTGAAATCAATTTAAACATATAAAATGAATTTAATTTCAATAAAACTTGAGAAATGAACCAGAATTTAGATTTAAAATGACTTATTTACTCACAAAATGAATTTAGGGGCAAAAGGGGAATATTTAAAAGTTTTTGAAAAAATTGGGGTGTTCACAGATGCCCCTCTTTGCTACTAAGCCGGTTGAAAGCCGAGCTTAGTGGCAAAGAAAACACTCCAAATTTTGAAAAATGCCCCAGTCAGCAGATCTGAACTGGGTGTGGAAGAATTATGGCTTTTCAGGTTTAAAGCTTTGTCCTGAATGGCTTGGGGAGACGAAATCCTCGACAATGATATGACTGAATGATAGAGATGAGGAAATCGTGATGGGACTTTGGGTGAAGATCCCGAAATGATGAAAGGTAAGAATTTAGATCAAGTCTCGTGGGCGAGACAAGATCAATCTTTTGAAATGACTCAGGTTTGGCCCTTAACCTGGATGGGACGAAGATATATCAAAATAACCTGAATGGGGAAAGGAATATATGAGGACTTTGATGGGACATTTATGAGAGAAGGCCTTGTGAGATGGAGTTCAAATAGGATCCTGTCCTGGATGGATATACAAAACATGAATTCCTCGATGGGAAGAATCATGATGGGATTGGAGGAAAATACCTCGTCGAAACGAGACTCAGGTTTAACCCAAACCTGAAAAAGGAAGGTACCTCGATGCACGAGGTTCAGGCTTAACCCTTAACCTGAAGGGGACGACCATACGGACTCCTCGAGTGAAGATACCATGATGGGACCTTCGGAGTTTGGACGAACAAATCCGAAAGGGGTTTGCGAAAGGAGAAAAGAAATGGGGTTCCCTAAAGCTTTGAAAAAGGGATGAACTTGGACGTCTCATTGTTGAGACTAAATCTGCTTTTGAATTTAATGACCTCTCGCAGGGAGTACAGGTTTTGACCCTTAACCTGAGTAGGAACAACCATACGGATTTCTTGAAACCGTGATGGGACAGGAGAGATACTTCAACTGAATGGGGTAACTCTTCTGCTAAACAACGCTAAGTTGCATCAAAATGGATATTGACTATTTACTTCATTCTTAGAATATCTAGAAAATTTTGCCAATAAGATAAATTTATAGTTGACTTCAATGCTTGAAAATGCGTACATGTGTGCAAAGATATTCCCTCTTTTACCTAGAGTAGTTCCTCCAACGAGGTTAACTTCTTGGTTTTAAGAGTCAAATTCAAAATTTTAACGCTGATGATTTTCTTCGAGGAAGCTATCCATTTCCTTGATATGAGAGGAGAAGAAATATTCTCAATTTCATAAAAGCAAGTAGTGAAAAGACATTGATAAAAGAATTTTGCAAGAGAAAATATGATTTCTGGCAATTTAGGCAGTTTGATATCTGAGTGTTTTCTCATGATGATCTTCTTGCACTCTTTTTGAGTCATTGAGCTTTTTCGGGTATTTACATCATCCTTCATTTTGGATGTTCCTGACTTTTCTCTCTTTCTCAAGGAAGGGTACGTCACAAGCTCCTTCATCTTGGAGATGCTCTGATCCTTCTTTTTCTCAGGGATTATATATGATGGTATTGGCTCAAAGGTCTTTAGATGATAGCAGAAATCAAATATCATTTAAGGTTTGTTAGTAGGTCCATCACATCCGCCTTAATCTCGACGGTGATTTGAACTTTCCCTGGAAGGATCCTTCACAAACTCCTTCATCTCGGTAGATGATCCAAATCTTCTTTGGGCCCGGGGGTCTGCTCGCTTAATTCGCCTTCATCTTGACGACAATTGAGAGATCCCTTTTGCAGATATTTGATTGCAGCTTTAAAATGAGAGGATATTGATTAAGTGAATTCTTTTATAGCTCAGGATATTTCTACTGTCTAATTGCCAGAAAATCATCTTTAAACATGCGTCATAGCCATGATCAATATCAATTCGTTTCCGGCTTTTCAATGTCATCGAATATTTCTTTCGCCAATCATACCGAGGATATTTCTTTCATCCTTTTGGTTGATCAAACAGGGAAAAGATTTGAATTTTACCTCTTTTTCGCAAAAAGTTTCACCTTTTTGGAAAGAAATACTAGAAGTAATCTAAAGTAATTCTTTTGTGCAATGAGAATATTGAAATCAACAAATATTTTTAGCAAATTGGCAATTTTTTCATGAATTCTATGTGAAATACTCACCCAATATAGATTTTGATGCGACCCTTAGTTGCAATTTATGATTTTGGACATTCTGATCAGTAAAATTGGAACCTTTCATTTAACGACCAGCGAAGGAGCTGAAACCTTTTATTTAACGACCAGCGAAGTAGCTGGGACATTTCATTTAACGACCAGGGAAGTAGCTGGGACATTTTATTTAATGACCAGTAAAAACTGGGACCTTTCATTTAACGACCAGCGAAGTAGCTGCGAAATTTCATTTAGCGACCAGCGAAGTAGCTGGGACATTTCATTTAATCATTTAACGACCAGCGAAGTAGCTGGGACATTTCATTTAATCATTTAACGACCAGCGAAGTAGCTGGGACATTTCATTTAATCATTTAACAACCAGCGAAGTAGTTGGGACATTTCATTTAGCGACCAGCGAAGTAGCTGGAAAATTTCATTTAGCGACCAGCGAAGTAGCTGGGACATTTTATTTAGCGACCAACGAAGGAGTTGGAACATTTCATTTAGCGACCAACGAAGGAGTTGGAACATTTCATTTAGCGACCAACGAAGGAGTTGGAACATTTCATTTAACGACCAGCGAAGTAGCTGGGACATTTCATTTAACGACCAACGAAGTAGCTGGGACATTTTATTTAACGACCGACGAAGTAGTTGGGACATTTCATTTAACGACCAGCGAAGTAGCTGGGACATTTTATTTAACGACCAACGAAGTAGTTGGGACATTTCATTTAATCATTTAACGACCAGTGAAGTAGCTGGGACATTTTATTTAATCATTTAACGACCAGCGAAGTAGCTGGGACATTTCATTTAATCATTTAACGACCAGCGAAGTAGCTGGGACATTTCATTTAATCATTTAACGACCAGCGAAGTAGCTGGGACATTTCATTTAATCATTTAACGACCAGCGAAGTAGCTGGGACATTTCATTTAATCATTTAACGACCTGATTTAGGATTGAGACTTTTTGAAAGACAACCAGTACGAGGACTGAGTTTCGTGGCTGAACTTGATCTTTAGATTTGAAAATTTAGCAAAATAACCAATGCGAACACTAGGTTTTCCCACTGAGAGTCGGGAAGGAGATCAACCTATTTAAGATATTTAGAGATCGAGGCAAGAAGAATGGTCGGGGTTTCAGGATTATCCCTTATCCTGAAGGGAAAATAGAATAGACATTTTTGAAGAGAATTTAGAAAAAGAATGATTCAGGTTCATCCCTTAACCTGAAGGGGAAATGAAATAGACATTTGATGAGAATTTAGGAAAAGAATGATTTAGGTTTATCCCTTAACCTGAAGGGGAAATCGAAGATTTTATGAAGAGATAACCTGAGATTTGAATTTAGAAGGGATATGACAAGATTTAGAATTTATGATCTATGATTTAGATGGACCAGGTATGTGACGGGGAATATAAAAAGAATAAACTTTGAGAAGACAAAAGGATATAGAACTTTGACAAAAATGTAGAACATTTGAGGAAAATTTGATTTTATTTTTGTAGAAGAATTCTCACAGGTAGCATGGTTGCCCGTATGAGTGATCTCAGGATTATCCCTTATCCTGAATGGGGAAAAGAATAGAATTTAAGAAGGTGAAGAGATATTGATATAAATTTAGAAAATCAAATAAAGGTTGACAAAACTTGTATTTACAAAAGAATTCTCGTAAGTAGCGTTATTGCTCCTACGACGGGTTTCAGGATTATCCCTTATCCTGAATGGGAAAAAGAATAGAATTTAAGAAAATTTAATGAAGGCAAATTGATATAAATCAATAAAGATTGGCAAAACTTGTATTTACAAAAGAATCCTCATAGGTAGCGTTATTGCTCCTACGAGGGGTCTCAGGATTTTCCCTTATCCTGAATGGGAAAAAGAATAGAATTTTAAGAGATTTTAATGAAGGGAAATTGATATAAATCTAGAAAATCAACAAAGATTAACAAAACTTGTATTTACAAAAGAATCCTCATAGGTAGCGTTGTGGCTCCTACGAGGGGTTTCAGGATTATCCCTTATCCTGAATGGGAAAAAGAATAGAATTTAAGAAAATTTAATGAAGGCAAATTGATATAAATCAATAAAGATTGGAAAAACTTGTATTTACAAAAGAATCCTCATAGGTAGCGTTATTGCTCCTATGAGGGGTCTCAGGATTTTCCCTTATCCTGAATGGGAAAAAGAATAGAATTTTAAGAGATTTTAATAAAGGGAAATTGATATAAATCTAGAAAATCAACAAAGATTAACAAAACTTGTATTTACAAAAGAATCCTCATAGGTAGCATTGTGGCTCCTACGAGGGGTTTCAGGATTATCCCTTATCCTGAATGGGAACACCTCGGACAACGAGGGTCAGGTTTATCCCTTAACCTGAAAGGGTACACCTCGGACAATGAGGGTCAGGTTTATCCCTTAACCTGAAAGGGGCTACAAAGAATATTTAGAAAATACCTCATGGGAAAGAGGCATCAGGTTTATCCCTTAACCTGAAAGGGTGCGAGAATTGATAAAATTTAATGGAATTTGAGGAAATATTTGATAAACTTGATAAAAATTGATGAAATTGATGTAAACTTGATAAAATATGAATAAAATGAATGAAACAGATAAAAAATACCAAAAATTAACTGAAAATTTATAAGATTTGAAAAAAAGGAGTTTTTCTGATCCTGCCTGCATATGGGATCTTGGAAGGAAGATATTTATTTAAAAGATAAATGAGAAATCATTTTGGGGGAAGAAAATCCACCACAAGAAGAATGATCAGCGCGAGATCTGATCCTAAAAAAGGAATCATCATGAGAGATCATCATGAGGTTTGATTTCGAAAATAGTGGCTTAAAAAACAAGTTTTGAAAAAGAAAACAAACACAAGAAGACAAATGGTTTTCAAAACCTAATCTGGAAAAGGAAAAATCAACATGTTAGTTTATTTAAAAGGGATTTAGATAAAAAATATTTGAATCTTTTGAAGACTTTTGAAGAAATTTGAGTTTTTTTATGATTTTGAAAATCCTCATAGATAATATCATTTCTCTCATGATGGAGGAAAACAAGTTTTGAAAAATAAATGACAAGGATTTAAAAATTTTGAAAAATAGCAGGCAGGATCAAAAAGATTTTGAAGGAATCAGAAAGAAAAGGCAATATACCTGGGGTTTTAAAAGAGGAAATTTTGAATAATATATACCCAGGGTTTTGGAAAATATAAGGAAGATACATATACATATACATATATAATATCATTCAATCACAGACATACAAGCGAGGATGCACAAATAGCACTCCCTAAAGCTGACTCTATATGCAATATTTGAAATGGCTTGTAGGACCTTAATCCTAACTCTAAGATTTATATCATCTGATTCCAATCAAGGTACGCCAATATACTCAAGCCGAAGCTCGAAGTACGTGGCATATAAGATATCTCTTTGGTTCTAAGGTATTGGCTTCCCAACATCCTTGAGCACCTACCGATATACCTCGGACTATGGCCCTTAGGTACGTGGTAGGGGGGCGCGAACCCAAATAAGTGGTCCAGTTGTGAGGCTCTCTCCCGAACTATGGTTCAGTGAGACAGCCCAACAACGTGAAGACCGGGACAATATAGGTAGGGATGTTTTCAAAATATGATCAACATGCAATAAAATCAGAAGGCTCTAATGCAAGTCCTAAAGAGATAGAATTTAAATCAACAGAAGCATACACTTGCATATATTGTTTTGCATTCAATCCCTAAAATTGAGGAGAGTTGTATTTAAGACCTAAATCTAATGTGAACATGGAATAATCTCCTCAATATGGTCCTACCAAACCATACTTAGATCCTATATGCAATGATGTCAGCTTAAGGAGAGAGTCTAGGCTCCTAAGGTTTGCATGAAAATGAAGCTGACATTTATAGAATAAAGACTTAGAAAATATTAAAGTAAAGCAAAGGCATAGATTCAACCGGACGAAGACGGGTCCCATCTCGGTCGCCAAAACTGTGATCATCGCAAAAAATTTCCTCTCTTGTGGTTTCTCTCTCTTCCTTCTCTTTTCCTTTTCTAACCTCTATTTTCCTCCTTTTTAAAGGGAGAAGAATAAAAGAAAGAAAAGAGAAAGAGAAGAGAAAAGAAAGAAAGAGAGAGAGAAGAGGAACTATTTTGCGTGGTCTCACTTGACCTTGATTTGAAAAATTATTTAGAAAATAACTCGCCTCCGTTTTGAAAATTTGCGGGAAAAAGATGGAGAGACGGGATTCGCTCGTCGGTACGAGGTTCGACCGTTCCTGGCGCCTTTACCAGGGGTAATCGAACCAAGGATCGAATCTATGCCTTTTGCTTTGCCTAAATATAATCTAAGAATTTATTCTAACTCTAAATGCACAATGAATCATGCTTGTGCAATGCAAGGATGTATGCTCTTTTTGAAAAGATGTTTTGAAAATTTCCAAGTGTTCCGAGATGGATTTGGTAAGGGAGGGAAGAAATGGTTTGAATCTAACTTAGAATTTCGAGACAGATCAGAGAAGTTCTAAGTCTTTGAAGTAAATTAGAGTTGGAAGAATAAATGAGAAAGAATGATTTGAAACTTTTGAAAATGAAATTTTAAAGTCAGAAAGGGACTTTGGAATTAATTATGGATTTAGGAGAGGAAGATGAAATTTGGGAGTGATCTTGGATTTAAATTTTAGAATGGATCTGAGAAAGTTAAATGGCATTTAAAATAGAAATGGATTTAGGGAGTTCAAATGAAATCCGGAAACGGACTTGAATTTGAAATCTAGATTTTGAAATTGAATTGGATCTCAAAATGGATTTAAAATCCGATGTAGAATTGGGTTTCGGATCCTAAAAGTGGATTTGAATCTAAGGCCTGAGGTCCAATGTAGAGTTGGATCCTGGGTCCTAGAATGGATTTTGGATTTAGGGTCTGAGATCCAAAGTGGAATTAGGTCCTGGATCCTATAAGGAAATTGGATCTGAAGTCTAAGATCCAAATGTAAAGTTGGACTCTGGATCCTAAGATAGATTCAGATTTGAAGACTGAGATCCAAGGTGAAATTGGATTCTGGAACCTATAAGGAAATTGGATCTGAAGTCTAAGATCCAAAGTGAAATTGGAGTTTGGATCCTAAAGAGGAATTGGATCTGAAGTCTGAGATCCAAAAGTGGAATTGGACTCTGGATCCTAAAGAGTAATGGGATCTGAAGTCTGAGATCCAATATGAGTGTTGAATCGTGGATCCTAAAATGGATTTGGATTTAAATTCAGAAGATGAATCAAGAACTTCCAAGTTTAAATTGAACTTGAAAAATGAAATTTAGAATTTGTATATACAAACGAATTTTAAAGTCAAATTAGACCTTGAATTTTTGAAGTTTGAATTTGGAATTTAGAAGATGAATCAAGAATCTCAAAGTTAAATTGAACTTTGATTTTGTTTGGAGTTTTGAATATAAAATGAATTTGGAATTTCAAAGTCAAATTGAACTTTGAAATCTGATTTGAATTTGAATAAAAATGACTTTGAAATCTCAAAGTTAAATTGAACTTTGAGATTGAAAATGAAATTGAATTTGAAAAATGAAAAGGATGAACTGGATTTTTTGAAGATAGATTGAGGAAGATATTTACATCACTTGGAGTTTTGAAAAAGGAATTTTGAAAATATGATGCAGTTCCTAAATGATGAATGAATTTGAAGAATTTGAAATTGAATTTTTGAAAAGCTATTTCATTCTTTAAATGAATTAAAATAAGATTGAATATATAATACATCCTTGACTATGGTTATTGAATGTATTATATAATAATCTATATTTAAATTCAAGAGAAGAATAAAATACATTTGGTGCTTTTATAGAATTTAAAATGAAATTAACTCTCAATATACCCTGACTATGGCCATTGGTATATATTTTGAATTAATTTTAAGTTAAATTCTAATAAAAGAAGAAAATATTTAAGGAAAATATGATGAATTTTGAAAACGGATCCAGTGTGGATCTAATGTTATTTCGTAAAAGATAGAAATCCTAAGTCTTGTTTACATGCCGACTATGGCCGTTGATGTAAATCATCAACTTAGGAATAATTTACCTCTTACGAAATGGTGCACGTGCCATTCTTGTTTCACCAATGTGAGATTTTGAGAAAAAAAAGGAAAAATGCATGAAGAACAAGTAATTCATGATATTTTACAATGTTCATCCATTCTATCTAAAACGAGGAAATGTAAATTTCTTATTTATACCTAATTTAATACAATTTGCAAATAAAATTTCTAGTCAAAAAGAGAAATTCAAACTTCTTATATCTTCCTGCAAAATAAAGTCAACATGGGACATATATAATAAGCATATGTTACATTAAGAATTGATATATATCTACGTAGGCAATGTATATATATACATATATACATAGATATAGGTATATACATATATTTATATATATATACTCGTATATACATGTATGGAGACATATATATATACGTATATAAAAATGTATATATATGGAGAGAGAGAGTGGGTGATTGAATGGCAAGTATGATGGATTTATAGAAAGGGACCTATAACATGGGCGATGAAGACCAAAATTACAGAGCACAGGAAATTTATATTCAAGTTGCAGAACACACACATTCTGGATAAATTGCAGAAGCAGCCCAAATTATTATCAAGTCAAAGCTGGAGAGTTAACCTTGAACTGCTAACATTTCTGTGACTCATTCTATTACAGCATGCAGCATGAGAGGGAATTATTGCAGCAAAATAATGGACATATATATGATGAAAATAAGAAAATGTACCTGATTATGTGACATTAGGCTCTCTAGGTACATACCCTTGGGACTCCATTAATGCATATATCAATACCACTATCCAGCAAACTGGTAAGAAGGAGGACGTTGGCATGCTTGTGCCCAAGCAAAAAGTGAACATCCTTCTGCAGGGCCAATTGCTTTTGCAAGTGACATTCCTATCAGTGAGATTCCCTTTGCAGCTTCTCTTTGGCATTGAGGCACAAAATTCTTAATAAATGGAGACTGGAGAAGGATGAAAATAGCAGCTCGAACCAGAAAAATCTGTTGATTGTAACATAATCAAATCAGATTTACTAGATTACTAGAATCTGAGGACTGCCAGGCAGTAAACAGCAACATCATTGTCACCATTATTCTGAATCATGATTAGCATCAAATGTATCCTGCGAACTCTCAGAAGTCCATAAAATGACATACAGTATTATGCAAAAGTTCAAAAAAAAACCTATTATATCGCAGGGTGCTGCAAGGTAAGACCGGAAACAAAGATGGGTATAAAACTCCAGACTTACCGCGACAAGTGGCATTCTGTGCCATAGAGTTGAATAGTAAGATCATTCACACTTTCAGGCCTTCCATCTTATAACTCAAAACTGTTAAGATCACTATATTACAAAATTTTCATTGTGAATTGGTTTAGGGCATGATACAATGTGCAATGAATATACAGAAAATCACAACTCAAAACCTTAATCAGTAAAGCATATCTTAAGATGTACTAAAATCCAGTTTGCAACTAACACCTCAATGCATTTTCAGCAAAACTCAAAACCTGGTTTTGAAACCTCAATGAAGCAAATATGATTTTAAAGCATGCAATAAGACTTTTTTTTTTTTTTGCTGAACGAACCTTTAATAGCATCTTATGCAGATAATTCTTCTGTCTCCACGATTTTCTGGGCTTTCACACGGACCAAGGATCAGTGTGTTCATGGGGATTTGAAGGCATTGATCGAAGTCTCCTTGACAAATCCCAATCTGACGCCAGCATAGAACCCGACATTGGGTTTTGTCATAAATTCAACCCCTAAAAAAAAAAATTTCTTTTGCAGCAGGCTGGAACAGTAAGGTCACTGATATATGCCTAAAAAAAAAAGAACGCTGATGGGAATGTCAACAGAAGAGGAAAAAAAATGTGTGGTAGGCAAAGGGAGATGGTATGGCATGAGTTTAACTTACTGGGTCTGGGATTACCTGCTGAGTCACCTTGATTCTAATGGCTCATCTTCCCTATGACTTATTACTGGCAAGGTAAGGATGTAAGTGGCTAGATGAAGACTATGGAGGCATTTACTGTCACCAAAATACCCTCATTCAACAAATTAAAAAATGTATGATGCAATATACAGGGAGCCAAATATGAATCGAGAAAATAACACAGTGAAATAAGAATACAGATGAGAAATTACCTGTAATGGGCAAATCTAAACAGAGGATAAAAAAAAAAATTTATATACGAGAGAAAAGGGGTACGGCTACCAGAACAGAAAATCCAAATATCATCAAGGAAAAATGAGAGTATTGACACAATGATTACAGATGAACAGGATGGAATACCAAAGTGAGGGATATCCAGGAAATAAACTTCACTAACATCATGGATATGTAACAAGACTCTGTATGAAAATGAACAAGATAGAGCAAATAAAACACTATCTGATGATTCCTTTTTTTTTTTTTTCAGTGAGGAATCAGCTGTAAGAGATAAAAGAAATGATGAATGGACTTTGCAGCATATTTATTGACGATTTCAAGAGTCTCCTCTGGATCTAACTCCTTCCTGGTCTCAAATACCTATAAAGGATTCAGTCAAGATAGTATGAGTCATTTCAGAAAGGCCAAATGAGAGAATAAAACAGATATAAGATTTACTTAAGCAAAACAGATTTTCTATAATGGATTAAATCAACAGTAAAAGAAAACAACGATGATTTCCATAAAATGTCCATCTTGATATGCTGAATAATATAAAACATTCGATGCTATCAAAGGAGGGCTACGAGCCCAGATTATAAACCAGACTTACTTCATTAGAGAAGCCCCAGGTCTTCCGAACGATTGATCTTCTGAATCATAATGAGGTTTTTGCCTGAACCTTTTCAAACCCCTGAAACAAGCTCCTTCAGGAGCATCTCAAGCTATCCATTGTATCACCCTGACTTCAAGATTGATATAAATTCATAACATGAATGTTATTAACATGATGGGCAGTAAATACAATCTGATATTGAGATACGTATCATTGATACACAGAATATCGGCATAAGAAATTCTAACACTCCTAAGAGGAATGACACACGCGATGCCACATATCATTGAATGATGCCATATACTTAACATACGGCCAATATAATGCTGTGTGAGGCAGATAACACTTATAAATATAGCGGGAATCAAACCCAACGAGTCGGCCAATGTTTATGGGGGACATCAATGCATGAATGATCCATTGAAAGGTAATGCTGCAAAATAAGATCATCAGAACCAAACAAAACTAAAAAAAAAATTTACCCGGATGAAGGAAGACAAAGAAATAGCATACTGGAATGTAAAGAAATGGAAATCTAAAAAAAAAAATGTCGGAATAAGGCTATTCCATTATTGTTGCATTACGTAGATCGACCCTGCTATATGCAGGTCGACCCCACGAATTATGCTTAAAAATGAAACAGATAAAAAGAAGAGACAGAATCAAGAAAACGGTGAATGGAGATTTTATTGTCAAGAGAGAAGGGGAACGTCTAATTACCTGTAGCTATGGAGATTCTGAAGGAGGAAGAGATATAAATGATACTCTGTGTATGTTTTCCTTCGGTTTCTGAAATGAAGAAGAGAACTTGGAAAAGGGGATCGAGAGGAAGGAAAAAGGCGATGGGAGGGTGAAGGCGGATCGATTGAGAATTATTTACAGGAAAGGGGAGGGGTGATAACGATTGTGAGAGAGGAAATGGGGAGGTGAAGAAGCGGTGAACGAATGCTTCCCCATCGTGCCCCTCTTAAAGAGGGGGAGGACGATTCGGGAAGGGGCCATGCCGTTGGGGATCGATAGAAGGAAATCCATCGGTGGGCGATGGAGGAAAGGATGGAAGGAGCTCGTGGAGGCTGGCAATGAAGGGCTTGGGCGACGGAGAGGGTTTCGGGAGAGGCGGCTGCGCTCATCTCCCATCTCCTTCCTTACGAAGGGTAAAAAGAAAACCCTAAAAAAACCTGTTTTGCAGAAGGGGCCCCTTGTTATTTCAAAAATTTATAAAGAGGGGGCTCCTGAGGCTTTTAGCAAAATATCGATTTTTAAAAGTCTTAAACTCATTCGTTTTTCTTGAAATTTTCTAAATTTTTGGTTTTTAGTTTATTTTTCAATTTTTTTGTATTTTTAGAATAAAATCCTAAAGTTTGTGAGAAAACAAAGGTTAAAACTAATTTTTTTGGTGTTTTTGCAAAAATATTTACAAAAGGGAATTTTTCTGAGAATTTAAGAGCTATTTTGAGAAAATTTCTTGAGAAATGGGTTTTGATCCAGATTTTGAGAAAAATGTTTGAGTTTTTGAAGCTCGAATTGAGAAATACATGTGATGGATCCAAACGGATGTCGAATGGACTGTCCGAGCTATTTAAACACTATTTTTGGTATTTTTTAAATTTAAAATTTGAACAAGGAGATTTAGATTTGGATTTGGACAATGGATCCAGATCCGAAATCAATTTAAACATATAAAATGAATTTAATTTTAATAAAACTTGAGAAATAAACCAGAATTTAGATTTAAAATGACTTATTTACTCAAGAAATGAATTTAGGGGCAAAAGGGGAATATTTAAAAGATTTTGAAAAATTTGGGGTGTTCACACTGGGACATTTCATTTAATCATTTAACGACCAGCGAAGTAGCTGGGACATTTCATTTAATCATTTAACGACCAGCGAAGTAGCTGGGACATTTCATTTAATCATTTAACGACCAGCGAAGTAGCTGGGACATTTCATTTAGTCATTTAACGACCAGCGAAGTAGCTGGGACATTTCATTTAATCATTTAACGACCAGCAAAGTAGCTGGGATATTTCATTTAATGACTTGATTTAAGATTGAGATTTTCTAAGAGACAAACAGCACGAGGACTGATGAACTTGATCTTTAGATTTGAAAACTTAGCAAAATAACCAATGCGAACACTAGGTTTTTCAACTGAGAGTCGGGAATGAGATCGGCCTATTTAAGATATTTAGAGATCGAAGCAAGAAGAATGGCCGGGGTTTCAGGATTATCCCTTATCCTGAACAGAATAGATATTTTGAAGAGAATTTAGAAAAAGAATGATTCAGGTTTATCACTTAACCTGAAGGGGAAATAGAATTGACATTTGATGAAAATTTAGGAAAAGAATGATTCAGGTTTATCCCTTAACCTGAAGGGGAAATAGAAGATTTTATGAAGAGATAACCTGAGACTTGAATTTAGAAGGAATATGACAAGATTTAGAATTTATGATCTATGATTTAGATGGACCAGGTATGTGACGGGGAATATAAAAAGAATAAACTTTGAGAAGACAAAAGGATATAGAACTTTGAAAAAAATGTAGAACATTTGAGGGAAATTTGATTTTTATTTTTGTAAAAAGAACTCTCACAGGTAGCATGGTTGCCCCTATGAGTGATCTCAGGATTATCCCTTATCCTGAATGAGAAAAAAAATAGAATTTAAGAAGGTGAAGAGAAATTGATATAAATTTAGAAAGTCAATAAAGGTTGACAAAACTTGTATTTACAAAAGAATTCTCGTAGGTAGCATTATTGCTCCTACGAGGGGTTTTAGGATTATCCCTTATCCTGAATGGGAAAAAGAATAAAATTTAAAGAGTTTTAATGAAGGGAGATCGATATAAATCTAAAAAATCAATAAAGATTGGCAAAACTTGTATTTACAAAAGAATCCTCATAGGTAGCGTTATTGCTCCTATGAGGGGTTTCAGGATTTTCCCTTATCCTGAATGGGAGAAAGAATAGAATTTAAGAAAATTTAATGAAGGAAAATTGATATAAATCTAGAAAATCAACAAAGATTGACAAAACTTGTATTTACAAAAGAATCCTCATAGGTAGCGTTATTGCTCCTACGAGGGGTCTCAGGATTTTCCCTTATCCTGAATGGGAACACCTCGGACAACGAGGGTCAGGTTTATCCCTTAACCAGAAAGGGTACACCTCGGACAACGAGGGTCAGGTTTATCCCTTAACCTGAAAGGGTACACCTCGGACAACGAGGGTCAGGTTTATCCCTTAACCTGAAAGGGTACACCTCAGACAACGAGGGTTAGGTTTATCCTTTAACCTGAAAGGGTACACCTCGGACAACGAGGGTCAGGTTTATCCCTTAACCTGAAAGGGTAAAATTGATAAAAAAATTTAATAAAATTTGAGGAAAAACTTGATAAAACACGATAAAACTGATGTAAACTTTGACAAAAATATGAATAAAATGAATGAAACTGATAAAGATATCAAATTAACTGAAAATTTATAAGATTTAAAAGGAAAAGGAGTTTTTCTGATCCTGCCTGCATATGGGATCTTGGAAGGAAAATGTTTATTTAAAAGATAAATGAGAAATCATTTTGGGGGAAGAAAATCCACCACAAGAAGAATGATCAGCGCGATATCTGATCCTTTAAATCAAACATGAGAGATCATCATGAGGGTTAATTTTCGAAGGCAATGGTTTTGAAATCTAATTTTGAAGAAGAAGATCAGCAATAGATCTGATTTCTAAAAATAACAGTTCCAAATTGATAATAAGATCAATACAAGGGTTGATCTTTGAAGATAATGTTTGAAAATCAATCTTGGAAGATAAGACCAACATAGGGTCGATCTTTGAATATAATGATTTAAGACCCATTTTTGGAAAATAAGACCAATGCAATGATTGATCTTTGAATATGATGATTTATAACCCATTTTAAAAGATAAGAGCAATGCCAGGGTTGATCTTTGAAAAGTTTTGAGATCAATTTTGGAGGATTAGACCAACACAAGGGTTGATCTTTTGAATAAAAAGATTTGAAATCCATTTTGGAAGATAAGATCAATACAAGGATTGATCTTTGAATATAAAGGTTTTGAAATCCACTTTGAAAGATAAGGGTTGATTTATAAAGATTTGAAATCCACTTTGAAAGATAAGACCAACACAAAGGTTGATCTTTGAATATAAAGATTTAAAATCCATTTTGAAAGATAAGATCAACACAAGGGTTGATCTTTGAATATAAAAGTTTAAAATTCATTTTGGAAGATAAGACCAACACAAGGGTTGATCTTTCAATATAATGGTTTGAAAAACTTATTTTTGAAGACATGATCAACACGAGGGTTGGTTTTTTTATCAAAGGTTAGACCAAGGAATATTTGAACTCCTTGGTCATAACGAAGATTTTTAAAATTTCATGATTTTTGAAAAAGCCCTCATAGGTAATATCATTTCTCTCATGAATGATGTCAGGATTGCCCCGCATTCTGAAAAAGAACGGGAATTAAAATGCCCCAGTATGGCAAAGAGAAAAGAAGCATTGGATATAAAAGATATAAAGGAAATTGACATTTCATTTAATAAGCAAAGGTTTGATAACAACTGAATATTTACAAGAACTTAAAAAGGAAAAGGCTCATAGAAAACTGGGCTGACTAGCCCCTACAAGACAACTGACAAAAAGAGATGAAAGCAAAACAAAAAACTTTGGATTTATCAATTCTTTGAATGGTCCGGGAATGGTTCTATCAGGACTGCTGGCTGCTTTTCTTCCTCGTCCTCTATCAGCTCACTTCTGTCGATGCAGTCTTGTATCATGTGTTTGAGGACGAAACAATGCTTTGTATCGTGCCCCGTTGCCCTATGGTATTTGCAAAATTGGTCCTTGAACTTTCCCAAGATTACAGGAGGATCCGCTATTTTAGGGAGTTTGATCATCCCGTGCTTTAACAGGTAATCCAGAATTACTTCCATAGTTTGATCTAAAGTAGTGAAGACTCGATCTTTCTCCCACTTGATGTACTTGGGCTTCTCTTGAAGATCCCCTTTCTGTTGGATGCCAATTGGAAGGGGCTTGTCATTGTTCTTATACGCTCTCTCCTTCTGCCCCTTGCCCTGATTTACTCTCGGACCGCTGCCACTGTTGTTCTTGTTTCCTTTGCTGCTACTGCCAAGATTATTGCAGGAGGCATCAACTGAATGAGCAAACTGCGCCTTCTTCTTTTGGTCTTGGACATTCTTGACCAGAGGCGTGCCCTCGTACAGTCCGCTTTCTATTCCTGCTTCGAGCCATTCAGCTCGCTCAATTAACTTGATGAAGGATTTCGCCGGGGAAGTGGCGATGAGGCTCCTTATGGCCTGAGAGAAATTGTTGAGGATCACCTGCAATGCGTGTTCCTCAGGAATAGGTACCTTCATCTTATTACAGGTGCTTCTCCACCTGTGAATGAAATCACCTGCTCTTTCAGTCTCTCCTTGCTTCAGGTTGTAAAGATGATTTAATGTGGGTGAGGCTTCAGTGTTGAATAAGAAGCGCTCGATCAACAAATTTACTACCTTATCGAACTCTCGTAGTTCGATAGGATTCACATGATTAGCATACCATCTGGCTGCTACACCCTCCAGACTGCGGGGAAAACGGATGAACAGAGCCCTGTTATCTTTCCTGAAACGGCTGCACTCTGCATAAAATGTGTCTAAATGGGCTTTAGGGTTGCCAGTCCCGTCAAATTTGAGAAACTTGCGAGGAAGATTCTCCAAGTTATCATCCCCATCTAGACCATCATAAAAATCTTCGTCGGTGTAGGTCTGCTTGCCCTTACCCTTGGCTTGAATGTCTTTAATCGCTCGATTCATCTCCTTCATCTGTTTACTCATCAGATCCTCTGTTGGAGCCCCAGACTTGGGCTTGTTGACAGATTCAGGCTCTTCAACAGCTATTTTTATGGACTGCTTTGGAGGATTCTGCTTGTAGACAATCTGCTCTTCTTCTTTTGATTCTTCCTCGACTGACTCAGATTCCTCGGAAGTAGTGTCTCGCTGTACCTTCTTTCTGATGATTCTGACTTGCTTCTTTACAGGCTTCTTCTTCAGCTTGCTTTTAGGAACTGCCTCTTTCAGCTTGGCCTCGGCTTGTTCTGACATCATCCTTGCCATCATCTTTTGGAACATGTCATACATAGCGGGGTCAATGTCATCTTTCTTGTTCTGACCCTGTCCCCTGACTGATTTAGGAGAGCTCATCTTTTCCGCCTCACTGTCGCTGAGTTGAGGATCTGTTTCTTTCCCCCCTCTTGTCGTGACCATTTTTGAAATATCAGAGCTCCCTCTGCGGAGGAAAGAGGAGGTTTTTTAGACCAAAGAAACTTCTTGGAGAAGTTTTGACAAGAGGAAGGATTTAGGTTGAAATCTAAAAAATGTATCCCTTTACTAGGGATTGAGTATTGTGACAATTGTGTTGTTTACTCTACATAGGAGAGTAACCAACTAAAATATGAAAGAAAATACCATTTTGAAAAGGATATCTCTTGACGAAAAGTGATTTTTATGAAAATATAAAAAAACATAAAAAAATAAAAGGAAAAATGGAATTTGAGAATAAATGGTAAGGATTTATAATTTGAAGAACTTGCAGGCAGGATCAGAAGAATTTTTTTGAAGAAATTTAGAAGGAGAAAAAGAAGAGAAAGAAAAATACACCTGGGTTTTTAGAAACAAAAAGAGGAAATTTTGAACTATATACCCAGGGTTTTGGAAAATATAAGGAAGATATAAAATATCACGCAATTACAGATATACAAGCAGGGATATACAAACAACACTCCCTAAAGCTGACTCTATATGCAATATTTGAAATGGCTGATAGGACCTTAATCCTAACTCTAAGATTTAGATCATCTGTTTCCAATCAAGGTATGTCGATATACTCAAGCCGAAGCTCAAAGTACGTGGCATATAAAGTATCTCTTCAGTTCTAAGGTAAAGGCTTCCCAACATCCTTGATCACCTACCGATATACCTCGGACTATGGCCCTTAGGTACGTGGTAGGGGAGGCGCGAACCCAAATAAGTGGCCCAGTTGTGAGGCTCTCTCCCGAACTATGGTTCAGTGAGACAGCCCAGCAACGTGAAGACCGGGACAATGTAGGTAGGGATGTTTTCAAAATATGATCAACATGCAATAAAATCAGAAGGCTCTAATGCAAGTCCTAAAGAGATAGATTTAAATAAAGAGAAGCATACACTTGCATACATTGTTTTGCATTCAATCCCTAAAATTGAGGAGAGTTGTATTTACGACCTAAGTCTAATGTGAATATGGAATAATCTCCTCAATATGGTCCTACCAAACCATACTTAGATCCTATATGCAATGATGTCAGCTTAGGACAAAATCTAGGCTTCCTAAGGTTTGCATGGAAATGAAGCTGACATAGAAGAATAAAGACTTCGATTATATAAAAGCAAAGCAAAGGCACAAATTCGACCGGACGAAGACGAGTCCCATCACGGTCGCCAAAACTGTGATCATCGCAAAATTTTTCCTCTCTTGTGGTTTCTCTCTCTTCCTTCTCTTTTCCTTTTCTAACCTCTATATTCCTCCTTTTTGAAGGGAGAAGAATAAAAGAAAGAGAGAGAGAAGAAGAACTATTTTGCGTGGTCTCACTTGACCTTAATTTGAAAATATTTAGAAATTTAACTGGCCGCCATTTTTGAAAATTTGCGGGAAAATGGAGAGACGGGATTCGCTCGTCGGTACGAGGTTCGACCGTTCCTGGCGCCTTTACCAGGGGTAATCGAACCAAGGATCGAATCTATGTCTTTTGCTTTGCCTAAACATAATCTAAGAATTTATTCTAACTCTAAATGCACAGAGAGTCATGCTTGTGCAATGCAAGGATGTATGTTCTTTTCGAAAATTGATTTGGAAATTTCCAAGTGTTCTGAGATGAATTTGGTAAAGGAATGAAGAAATGATTGAATTTAACTTAGAGCTTGAGATAGATCAGAGAATTTCTAAGACTTTGAAGTAAATTAGAGTTGAGAAAATAAATCTAGATTTTGAGAAAGAATGATTTGAAGCTTTGAAATGAAAGGAAATGAAATTTCAAAGTCAAAAATAGACTTTGAATTTGAATTTGAATTTAGGAAAGGAAATGAATACTTGAGATGGAATTGAATTTGGATTTTTAAGTTTGGAATGGATCTGGGATAATTAAATGGTATTTAAGAATAGAAATGGATTTAAGAGATTCGGATTAGATCCGAAAAAATGGAATTTGAAATCTAGACCTGGAATTGGATTTTGGATCCTAAACAGAATGGGATCCGAGGTTCAGAATCCAAGATGGACTTTGAATTCTGGATCCTGAAATGGAGTGGATCTGAAGTCTGAGATCCAAATGTAGAGTTGGATTCTAGATCCTAAAGAAGAATTGGATCTGAAGTCTGAGATCCAAATGTAGAGTTGGACTTTGGATCCTAAGATGGATTTGGATCTGAAGTCTGAGATCCAAATGTAGAGTTGGACCCTGGATCCTAAGATGGATTTGGATCTGAAGTCTGAGATCCAAATGTAGAGTTGGACCCTGGATCCTAAGATGGATTTGGATCTGAAGTCTGAGATCCAATGTAGAGTTGGATTCTAGATCCTAAGGAAGAATTGGATCTGAAGCCTGAGATCCGATATGAATGTTGAATCTTGGATCCTAAAGGTAGATTTGGAGTTAAATTCAGAAGATGAATCAAGAATCTCAAAGTTCAATTGAACTTTGATTGGAGTTTTGAATATAAAATGAATTTGGAATTTCAAAATTTGAACTTTGAAATCTGTTTTGAATTTGGAAATTTGAAGTTTGAATATAAAAATGATTTTGGAATTTCAAAGTCAAATTGGACTTTGAAATTGACATTTTGAATCTTGAAATGAGATGGAATTGGATTTGAATAAGATTTGATCTGAGAAATGAAGAAGAAGAATCACTTGGAGTTTTGAAAAGGAAATTTTGAAAATATGATGCAATTCTATCCTATATGATGAATGAATTTAAAGAATCTTTGAAATTGGATTTTGAAAAGCTATTTCATTCTTTAAATGAATTAAAACAAGATTGAAGATATAATACATCCTTGACTATGGTCATTGAATGTATTATATAATAATCTATATTTAAATTCAGGTGAAGAATAAAACATATTTGGTGCTTTTATAGAATTTAAAATGAAATTAACTCTCAATATACCCTGACTATGGCCATTGGTATATATTTTGAATTAATTTTAAGTTAAATTCTAATAAAAGAAGAAAATATTTAAGGAAAATATGATGAATTTTGAAAACGGATCCAGTGTGGATCCAGTGTTATTTCGTAAAAGATAGAAATACTAAGTTTTGTCCACACCCTGACTATGGCCATTGATGTGGATCATCAACTTAGGATTAATTTACCTCTTATGAAATGGTGCACATGCCATTCGTGTTTCACCAATGTGAGATTTTGAGAAATAAAGGAAAAAGCATGAAAACAAGTAATTCATGGTATTTACAATGCTCATTCATTCTATCTAAAACTGGAAATATAAATTTTCATTTAAAATCTAACTATTACAACATGAAATTTTTACAACCCCAAGTAGTGATATCTTTCACATGTTCCCCTGCAAAACACTTTGGTTAGTATGAAAATAGAAGAGAATTGTATATATATCATATTAATTCCAAAGATGCAAATTATTGAGACATTCATATACCTACTTTATGGAATGACATGGATGATCTGAGGTATAGAAGGGTAGCCACTTAATACATTTATATATATATATATATATATATATATATATATACACTCTCTTATATATATATATGGATATATATATTAACATGTATGTAGAATAGGTGACTGGAAATGTGATGGAAGTGTGAATGGTAAGATGAATGATAGTTGTGTTATACTGAAATATCCATGAATGTTATGCTAAAAAAAAAAATGACATATGCTGAAGGTTTTGTGATGACAGGGTGAAATATGAATCATAGGTAATGCAGGGGATGCAGATGATTGTGCAAATGCCGGATGGGTGCTGCTATAGCAGGTAAAACAGGGGCTAACAGGGGATGATGCAATACACAATGAAGAGGTATAACAGACTGGATGATCGGATATAGGAAGCTTGTTGCAGCAGCTACTATGAAGAGGTGCAGCAGGCTGGATGTAGACGATGATGCAAGGGTAAAGCTGGGTCATGATAGATGCAGTAGGAATGTGGGCAGCTGCTATAGATGGGTATAACAGATGACAGGAATCAAATAGGTGATGTGCACAAAATGTATGTGCACTGTGAATGTTAAGTGCATTGACTAGGTGCTGCTACATGCAGTGCAGTAGATGAAGATGTATTGTAGGAAGGAGTTCTATAGCAGATAAGGGTCAATGGGAGGATTGCAAACAGATCACACAAACAAAATGATATCAATAAAAGCTCACGAAAACATTAAGTGAGATTTCCCAAGCTGGATATATTGCAAATCTATTTATGATTTCAGTACGACATATGCATCAATGCACCTTAAGACAGGAATGCTTAAAATGAAATATACATAGAAGAAAATCAAATAATGAATCAATAACTGCATGTGGAGCACACAATGATATATGTAACCTGGACAATCAAACCTTGTATTGGTATTATTTCTTAACTAAAAGAATCCATCTATTACCCAAGCCATTGATATAGGAAACCATTTAATGGATCCTTGCACTATATTCTAGCGCATACCCTAAAAAGAGAAATCTTTCTAACAAATACTTGAGAGCTTTGGGACTAACAGGAAATAGAGCTATATATATATATATATATATTTATATTTTGTTACTCAAAGAGACTGAGTTGACATCGGAGTCGTGCCTTCCTGAATGAGCCCCAGTAGGGACATTTACTGAAGCATTTGAGTTACCTAATTTCAGACAAAATTGAAATCTCAGGTTTAAATCATGGTATGTCCAGGTAAATCCGAGATGACTGAAAATGAAGCTGACTGGAGCGTCACTTCTTCAAAATCCTAGAGCTGAGAAGCTTGTTGTAAATAAAGATGTAATGGAACACAGGAGATATATGGGAAAGAATTTATCAGATAAATCTAGCAGTTGATGCACCAAGTCCATTGCAGCAAACTGGCTTCTGCTAACTGAATTTTGACAAGCTGCATTTCCATAACCTGAATGAATGAGATTCGATCATGAAATTAGATGGACGTTCCTGTATTCTTCTTCTTTCAGAGTCATTTAATGATGACTATATGCCTGATCAGGTCCATCACATTTTATGCAATCAGCAATTGCCACAGCTTGACAATTATTCCATCACATGGAGCCTCATTCATGAGCGATGGAGGAAAATGTCAAATAAGTGTATTATGTGCGTGACTTACCTGAAACTGTAAGAGGCTTACTTAGACATTCTCAGTGGTGGATAGAATAGGATGCGGCAACTGGTGAGTGGAGAAAGTGGTAAAAAAAAAATGTAATATACAGATGCTGTATGCAGTTTGAAGCATATCCTAAACCCAATATGAAAATTTGAAGCAAGGTGTACTAGATGAAGATCGTCCGGTACCATTTGAGAGAAACGTGAATAGTCATTACATGCCACCAATGAAAGGCAGGGGATCATAATTACACAAATTACAGAAAAGCATGTTTTTGTAGCAGCCATTGATCCAGCTCTGCGTTTGGACAGGGAGATGCACTCTATGGTATCTCAATGGAATCGCAGAAAACAACGATCAGTATTATGGTTTAGACCAGACCATCTTTTCTGTATGCTCAAGTCTGATGCTGAAGTAGATCAGGTACTAATGTATATGTAGGGAACACGATAGAAGAGCAGAGAATGTCAATCAAAGTAGGAAACTAAATTACAGGGGAAAATGTTAACGATAAGAAATTGAAGCGAAATAGCAAAGGGAACAAATCGAAAATAAAAAAAATTTGCAGACATGAATGGAAAATTGATATTAAATCATAACAAAGTATGAAGCACAATATGAAAATGAATTAAAGAAATCCAAAAATGATCTAAAAAAAGGGTAGATATGACATCCGATCGTGGCCTTCAGAACAAAAAAAAAAGGAAAAATACTGGAATAATATATGCAGAGGGCATTAGTATCTATCGACCATACACTACATAATGAAAGAGTTTGAGGGAAAGAAAGAAGGAAAATGAAACAAAATAACCACAGATAAAAAAAAATGTAAATAGAAAACCTCAGAAATGCAACTAAGACATCCTGTATATCAGACGATTGAAATAAAATGAAGAATCAACTGTAGCCCAATATTAATAAAAAGATGCAGAAATTCCAGGGACTCAAAATAATTGATGAAATAGGAAGAGGGAATGTTGGAATATATAATTCCTTTATTGTAGCACGGGGATGGGTTGAGGTTGCCGTCGGCGACTCAACACCATCCATGGTGCGCCAATGGGGACCGAAATAGGAAAATCAAAGGAAAATGCATAAAAGGAAGAAAAGAAGCAAAATAATATCAACAAAAGAGAAGAAGGACAAGAGAATGAAAATCAGAGATGATGTAGAGATTTAAAGTGAGGAAGATAAAATGAGATCAGATATAAATTGAAATCATGCTATATATGTATATAAAAAAGAAAGAAAACCACGAAGGGGAGGATGTGGCAAGGAAAGGAATAACGCAGAAGAGGAGAATTAGTGATTTACCTTGATCCTACCGTGGAGACGGTCCTTCTCCTTCAACTAATTCCTGGAAACCGAGAGAGAGCCAGAACTCGTGGCTATCACCAGAGGTTGGGATTCCCTTGCCTTGAGAGTTCGACCCTCTTCAATCGATCGGGAAGAAATCTGATCACTGTAGGGGTAGTTGACCTTTGATTGCTTGGGGAAAATCCGGAAAATGGGAAGAAGAAGCAGGAGGAATGTAGAAAGGGAGAAGGATCCAGAAGAACCAGAAGGGTGGAGGGGTAGAAGACGACCCCGAATCCTTTTGCGTGCTCTCCTCTTAAAGGGGAAGAAGAGCCTTTGAGAGAGGGAGGTGGTTGAAGATCAGGGGCTGAGGGAGAAGGAGTCTGTTTGAGGATGAAAGGCTGTGGTAGGAGAAGGCGAGTGCGCGGAAAAGAGGTCGTTGCCTCTTTTCCAAATTTCCAAAAGAAGGCCCCTTTGAAAGATCTTTTGTAAAAAATGTTTAAAAGGAGGTTTTTGGCAAAAATTCCATTTTTCAAGTTTTAAAACCATTTGCTTTTCCTCAATTTTTTTGATTTTTTGTATTGCTTTCCCATTTTTTATATTTTTGTAGTAGAAAAACTAAAATTTTAAACAAAACAAGGTTTTAACACTAAATTTTTGTATTTTTTTGAGAAATATTTACAAAGAGTGTTTCTTCGAGAATTTCAGACTATTTAGGAAAAATTTCTTCAGAAAGTGGGTTAGGGTCCAGGTTTTGAGAAAATGTTCGAGTTTTGATACTCGAATCAAGAAATACAGCATGATGGATCAAAACAGATGTCGGAGGGACTGTTCGAGCTATTTAAAAACTATTTTTGGTATTTTCTGTGATTTTAATTTTAAAATTTGGACAATGTGACTCAGATTTGGATCTGGACAATGGATCCAGATCCGAAATCAATTTAAACATATAAAATGAATTTAATTTCAGTAAAACTTGAGAAATGAACTGGAATTTAGATTTAAAAATGACTCATTTGCTCAAAAAATGAATTTAGGGGCAAAAAGGGAATATTTAAAAGACTTTGAAAAATTTGGGGTGTTCACATTGGTGCACGTGCCATTCGTGTTCATCCACAGTGATTTTTTAAATAAAATGCATGAATCACATCAGGATATTGCAGAAATAAACTATATGATATGCGCCCTAATCTAAGCAATAAAATAAATTTTATTCCAAAATTACACTTAATCGTTACACTGCTGACATAAAGCAAAAATAAAAAAAAATGGAGCCAAAAGAAACAGCGTTTCCCAGATTTTTTCTGCAAGTATGAGTTAGCACAAGAAATACAACATACAAAAGAGAAATTGGAAATCTCATATTAACGCCAATGCACCGACAATTATGCCTAGATTACAATAGAAATGCACATATTAATGAAAATATAATGTCTAAAGTATATATGAAATGATTATGAAAATGCCTAGATGCTAAGCTTAAGCTAAATGAGAAATATACATATATATATATATATATATATATATATATATATATATATATATATATATACCTAAATGCTTAGACTAATACTAAAAGAAATATGTATATAGAAATATATCTACTTGAATATGCATGAAAGTGCATCTACCTAAATACATGTGGAAATGTATATGAAATGTATACAAAAAGATAGGGTATGATGGAAAGGTAGTTACAGATATGCATATGGACTATTAACCAGCCATTCAATAAATATTACAGATCATATAATGTAGCATTGACAATGCTATAACTATAATGCCTTCACGCTATGACACTTATGATCTTACTCAGGCTCACAACACAATTTACACTCTCTCACACTCGTCATACCTTCAAATGGCCACTTACAACATATCCACACCATAGCTATTTACAGTATTCATAATACATGAGTGACTGCAACTTGGATTTACACAGCAAATCAGTGTCTTCAGTTATGAAAGCTGATAAATGCCCATCAAACATTTCACTAACTAATATTAACTCATGCAAAAGTATCGGAATACACATGGAGTGAATACCAATCAAATGTTGGCATCTTGAAACTTCATAGTTATTCAAAACAAAGACTGTAGGTGACAGCTTTATCGAACAACCCAACTCCAGAAGAACCTTAATCCATGAAATATACAAAAGGGAGGAGCAAATGAAACATGCAATATATATTAATGAAGATGATGTTCCAGTTAGTAATCACTGTTTTGAAGTTGTCAATCAAATGATCATTGGCAACCTATATGTCATGCATGAGGTTCATGCAAAAAAATAAAACGCTCACCCTTTTGAGATGGTCGATTTCTTGGACAAGTGTCCTTTTGGTTTTCCTGCAAACTGTGACACTTGTACTAATGCTTCAAATGTCAACTTTACAACACCATCATCAGAGATATCACAAAGAGGGTGTTTATTGTAGGTGGAGTCACAAAAGAATGGACAGAACTATACTGGTTTATGATAAAAGATAATGAGCTTCTCCCCTCTGAGCCAAGGACGGCTACCGAACAGTAAGAAGAAAAAAAAATGAAGATGTCAACATGGAATTTGGAAGGCAAAAGGGATGAGGAACAAAATCTGGTATGAGTACAATCAAAAGTACAAATATGTATTTATTAACTTTTGTACTGTTAACTACATAGACATGAACATCAATCCCAACATTTACAACAGATACATTAATCCAAACATTTACGACAGATATATCAATCCAAACATCAATTTGATGCCCTATTTACCATTCTGCTGAAATCATGCCAGAGAGAGCTATGATTCATTTTGGAATTGAATTCATCAGTGGACTGAAGCCCATTCCCAAAATTATGTCTTAAATGATATTTCATCCGAGATTTTATTAATACAATACAAATAACAAAAAATGATACAAAATGCATAGTAATGAAATACATAGGAGATGGATAACTGTATTGAAGACAATATATATAGGGTGGCTTTAAGCAGAGCATGCTCGAGTTAAACTAGATAATGCAACACAAAATAGCAATGAGGTCTGAATAAAACGAAAAGGATATAGTTCAAAAATGAAATAAAGTTAATGCTGAGAAACATAGTAGGTGAAATTGATATTTGAAACAAACAAATGAGATGCTTAGATGACAGTTTGTTGACCAACCAAATTCCAAAGGAACTAAATTACATGAAATATGCAATGGAAATGCTTATGGTATTTAATAGTCTGGATCAGTGAAGGTGTTGTGGGCATGCCAATGCAACGTGTAATGATGGAGCTATCAAATTCTCAGAATGAAATGCAGCAACCTAATATGTAATGAAAAAGGACATTAGAAATATAGGAGCCAATGATGGGAGAGATGTAACCCGAAAAGGGGTGAATTTCTATTTCAAGAGGAATACAGATCGATGTAGCCATGAGCAGACCGATCATGTATATTATGCTTTAATGGAGTAGGATCATGAAAAATCAAAAGGGGAGATGAAGTAAGAAGCCAATCCGAAGGAAAACAAAGAGAGAGTGGCCCTTACCTGGGGTTGGTTTGGATTGAGCAGGAAGGGTTCTTCCTCCGCCTATTGCTCCCAGCTTGATCGAGCTCCCTGAATATTCCGTTGGAAGAGGATGGAAGCAGAAAATCGTGAGGAGAGCAAGGACGAATGGAGGAATAGCAAAGGGTTTCCAAAGATCGGGGAAGAATAAGTCGGAGGTCCGTCTTCTACTGGGAGAGAGGAAGAGAGGCGATAAAAGGGGAATTCGAGAGATCGGGAGAGTAGGAGTCGAATCTGGCCTCCCCCCTTGTGCAACCAAAGAGGGGTCTTTTTAAAGATTTGGGAGGATTTTTTTATCAAAAAAAATCAGAGCTTTTTGAGGCTCCATAACTGATTTTTGAAAGCATTTGAAAATCTTAAAAACTGAAAATTTAAAATTTTAAAAACTCATCGTTTTTTAGAGGGGACGGCTCTTAGTTCCTTTTTTTTGGTTTAGTTACCTAAAGTTTAGGTAAAATGAATGTTTTTTTTCTTTTTAGGAAGGCTTGGCTGTGGTGCCATCTAAGGCTGCTTTAAAAAAAATTAAATAAAGAAAGTAAAATGATTATAAACGGAAGGTTTTAGGGTGGTGCCAACTCAGCCGGATTTAAAAGGAATTTTTGAAATAAAGTTTTATTTTGATTTTCTTTGCAAAGAGCTCTAGTGTGGCGCCACCTATGTGTAGGCCCATTGGTTATTTTGTAAAATAAATAAAACATGAAAACTAAGGAGAGGAATTTGTAAATTTGTGCCACCTCAAGGTGGACCCCACGTAAAATCAAGATTGAAATAAGAAAAATAACTGTGAATTTGAGTGTGACGCCACCTCAGGGTGGGTCCCACATCATTTTTTTATTTGAAATAAGAGTAAAACCAAAATATAAATAAATAAAACTCTTTTTTTTTAGAAATTTTATAAGACTAGACTAGTTTAGAAAATACAAAGCAAAATTTGGCTGAATTGCAAAAATTTAAAAGAAAGATGACCCCTTAGAGCGAAACATTAAAACTGTAGAGATTTTGTAAAGAAATTCAAAAGTCTTTTTGCAAAAATCTCTAAATTAAAAACTTTGTCCCATTCTTTCCAACTGACGACATTTTAAAAATCAATATTAAAACTATCCAGATTGTTTTCCTGAGAAAACTCTTGTAATTCAGGGTCCTGTGGGTTAAAATGAGAGAAATTGGAAATTTTGAAAACCCAGGGATTTGAAATCAATTTTGAAAGAGTTAAAATTCGAATCTGGATTGACAGTTTTAAAAATCAAGAGTTCTAGATCTTCAAAATGACATACTATGTCATGAAGTGATATGAAATACTCATGCGATGATATGCAATGATATGTCTTAGACAATGCAATTCTGAACCAAGAATTGAAGAGTCCAGTCCCTTATCAAGAGTAAGGCTTTGAATATTTGTGATTTGAAGATGTTTATGAGCTTAAATGGAGAAATTTTGAGAATTGAGAACGAATTTTGGACTTTCTGCAAGGTCCAATCTCAGAAAATGACCATTTTGTCCTCCAGTGATCTCGGAGAACCAGTTGTAATGAGTAATGAAAGTGTCGGGGAGGTGAGTGAAAATTTGGGGTATTTACAGATGCCCCTCTTTGCTACTAAGTCGGCTTGTGGTCGAGCTTAGTGGCAAAGAAAAACACACCAAATTTGGGCTATATAAAATTACCCAGTTAGAAGGATTTGACCGGGTATGAGAAAATTGGCTATGTTGAAGATGGTAGTTATGAAATAGAGAATGAAGAAGAAAGATTCACTCTGCGAGAGTAAAGTTTAGGTTTTGCCCTTATCCTGGATGGGACAGAAATACCTCGTATGGAACGAAACTCAGGTTTTAACCCTTGACCTGATTAGGGAATGAAATACCTCATCAAAACGAGGCTCAAGTTTGTACCCTTAACCTAATTGTGCGGAAGAAGAAATACCTCACCAAGTGAGTCTCAGGTTTGTACCCTTAGCCTGATCGGGAGGAAAATGAATGGAATCCTTGAAGGAAGAGACCATGATGGAACCTTCGGATTTTGCACAATAAATCTGACAGGGGTTTTGCAAAAGGAAAGAGAATGGGGTCCCTAAGGCTTGAAAATGGATTGATCTTGGGCGCCTCATTTTTTAGACTAAATTAGCTTTTGAAATTGCCTTTTGTAATAAAATGATTGGGAGTTCGACCTTGAACCGAAATTGGACTGTCTGTGGTTGAACAGTGGGGACACAGGGAAGTGTGCGAATCTAAGAGCTCGCACTCTCAGACTATAAAAAGAAGGGAAGGAATCTTGAAAACTCCCGTTAACAAGTCCTAAAGAGGGATTGAAAAGGGTGTCAGGATGTATCAAAAATGGATATCAAGCTCTCACTTCACGTCAGGATAACTAGAAAATATTGTCAAAATGTTGAAAATTTTGTTTATTCAAAATAATTGAAAATGATGCACATTGTTGTGAAAATGTTCCTTCTTTTGCACCTAAAGTATTACCTCCAAATGGAATTGACTTCATAGAATCAAGATTTGGAATTCAAATTGCACACGATTGACCTTCTTCAAGGAAGCTATCAATTTCCTTGATATGAGCAGAAAAGAGAGAATTTAATATTATGAAAGCAATTGATGAAATAATATTGATAATAGAATTTCACAAAATTAAAGAAGATTCTTAGCAAATTTGGCAGTTTGATATCCTGGGATGTTTCTTCTCATGATAATCTTTTTGAACTCTCTTGGGTTTCAGAGGAGTTTATTACATCATCCTTTATTTTGGAGATGTCCTGACTTTTCTCTCTTCCTTTTTCCTCTTTCTCTCTCTTTTGGGAAGGGTACATCACAAACTTCTTCAACTTGGAGATGTTTCAATCCTTCTTTGCCTCAGGGATTATATTGATGATATTAGCTCATGGGTTGGAGATCTCTAGATGATAGCGAAAATTAAATATCTTTTAGGGATTGTCGGGAGGTTCAGCGCATCCGCCTTCAACTTAACAGTGCTTTGGAATTTCTCTTGAAGGATCTGTCACAAACCCCTTTATCTCAGAGATGATCTGAATTTTCTTTGGCCCCGGGGGTCTAACTCGCATAATTTGGATTCATCTTGATGACAATTGAGAGATCCCTTTTGCGGATATTTAATTGCAGCTTAGGTGATTTGAGAAGATATAGATTGGGTGAATTCTCTCTTTTCTAGCACTCAGGATATTTCCACTGCCACATTTTTGCAAGAATGGTCTTTAAAAATGTGTCATAACTGCAATCAATATCAATCACTCATGGCCTTTACAATAATATTAAATCTTCTTAGCTGGACATATCGAGGGTTTATCCTTCATCCTTTTGGTTGGCCAATAGAAAGAATTTGAATTTTTGAATCTTTTTTTGCAAAAACTTTTCTTTTTTGAAAGTAATGCTGAAGGTATTTTGAGGTAAAGATTTATGCAATAAAGATTTTGAAATCAACAAATAATTATTTGACAAATTGGCAAAATGTTCTTGGAATCCTTGGTGAAAGAGAGCATTTGAAGTCCGGCTTAACGCATTCATGACAAAAATTATCCTCTCTTTTCCCCAAAGGCGAAGACTAAGGCTTAGCCCTTACTTGAATGAGAAATGGAAATTACTTCTCTCTTCCCTGAAGAGGAGGTGTTTACAAAATGAACTTTCGAAGAGAAATTGAGCTTTTGTCAAATCTCCCTAATATTAGGCTTCTCTTATGAAAAGGGGGCCTTGTTCTCGTCGCGAAATTTTTCCCGTCTTCCCCTTCCTTGCGGAAGACAGAGAGGGAAACGCTTTCGCGCTTCAAACTTTGACCGGATTTTGGAAATTGTTTTGAAATACTCGCCTCCGTTTTGAAAATTGCGGGAAAATCCATGGGATGGGGCTCGACCTGTCGGTACGAGGTTCGACCGTTCCTGCCACCTTTAACAGGGGTAATCGAACCAAGGACCAAAATTGTGCTTGACTTAATTAAATCATCGAAATTATGTTCTATTCTATATGCACAGAGAATTCAGGCATGTGCTATGAGATTTTGGAAAATGCAGCTTGGGAAAACATGATGTATGTTGGGAAAATATTTGGAGTTGAAAAGAATCTCTCAGGAAAAAGTTGAAAGTCAATTTCTCAGGAAACTCAGATGAAAAAGGGTTTTTGAAAACACAAGAAAGTTCATAAAGATGTAGGAAAATCACGAATGGTTTGAAAATCCTGGGAAAATGAAAGTGATTCTTGAGAAAAAGGTGAACATTTGAAAAGGGAAACACTTCTTAGGAAAACTGGGACTTGGAGAGTTTTCTTAGGAAAATGATGGAAATTCATTGGAACGCCCTTGTGGAAAAGGAAAATTGAAGCTTGGGAAGTTGAAAACTTGAGAATCTTAACCTTGAAATACTTGGAAATCGATTTTGACTTTGAGAAAGATGAGAGACTTCTCTTGAAAATCTTGGGAAAATGACCTTTTCCCATGGAAAACTGTGGAGAACTTGACTTGAGAAAACCGATTTTGAAAGATTCTTAGAGTTTCTTGAGAAATCGATTTCTTGAGAATGAAGTTTTCTTAAGAAAAATCATGGGAAAACCAAGGATTTCATGATGCAAATGAATGAATGAATGATGCACTTTGAAAAGATTTTCTAAGGAATTTGTTTGAAAATGTGTATTAAATCAAAGTAAATCCTTCACATATTCTGACTGTGGCCATGGATATGTTTAGAACTTAGTTGATTTGATGCACATGATTTTGAAAACTTTGGAAATATGATGTGCATTTTAAGATAGCCTAAGAGTGTAGGCTCTATGTGACTAGTAGAAAGATGATGGATCTGAGTCTCGTCCATATTCTGACTAGGGCCGTAAATATGGATCCCACCGAATCCATCAACTCCCTAAGAGTTGGTGCACGTGCCATTCGTGAACATCCATAGTGCTTTTGAAATAAGATGTATGCATCACATAAGCAGGATATTTGCATAAATTCAAACTATATGATATGCATCCTAGTCTAAGTAGGAAATTAACTCTCTTATTCCAAAATTTACATTATTACATCAATAAATAAAGGAAGTAAAAGAAATTTGCAGACTTCAGCTCCTTCTTTTGATTGTTCCTGCCAAACTTGAAATAGGGTTAGCTCAAATATGTGGGTTTTTCCAAGATTTTCCAATAATATTATGAAATTATTGGATTTAATTGGATATAAACCCTAATCTCATGCTTCCTTGATATTTTGAAATGATGAAAATGCAAGAAACTCAGTAGAAAACAGTTTGAAATTCGGAATTGGGGTCAAAATGACCAAAATACCCCTAAAATTAAAGTTACACCTTTAAAATCAGGGTTTTTTGAAGAAAAACTTGGTAAAATTGAGATTTCGAAATTCAAATTGAATCCAATGATGATGAAATGCAGTAAGAGACATGATGACATACTGCTAAACACACTAAGGCTGTAAAATCAAAATTTGATATTTTGCAATTTATCAAAAATAACGATTTTCGCTTGTTTTTCACTTGGATCCGGGTCCTGCGGGACCCTGTTTTGGTATTGTGGCTAATCCGAACCTCAAATGGATTCCAAATTGCACCAAATTCGGTATGAAGCATCTACTTACTCTGATAAACAGCCTAGAATGCTAAAAATCACTAAATGATATGATTTAAATGCTAAAATTTAAAGAAAGTCCTAAAATGGTGGATTTTGCCTATGGATCCGAACCAAATGCAATGCCTAATATGATAATGCAAGATTTACACCATGGAAACTTCTGATATTTTGCAGACTGCTAAAAGACCCGAAATGGAACATTTTTAATTTTTACAGACTCGGGATTTGAGCCATGGTGAGTTCGGCAACAGGGATTTAGTTCTGACAGAGGTAAAAATTACCCTAATCTGATGTAAAATGCCAAAAAAATATGAAACAGCCATGGAAATTTATGAAATTAATCAGACCTATTCATGACACCCACATGAACAACTTTCATGTTCATGACTTTGGCATTTGAGCAACGGAAACATAGATAAAAATATAACTATTCCTGCCTAAACTAACAGAACGGACAAATGAAGCAAAACAGAGAACTGACAAGAAAAATCCGAAGCGGGTATCAACACTGTTTTAAAAATTACAGGCTTTCATATTCAAACAGAGGACACCTCGTACATAACTTTAAGTTTTTACAGTTTTGGATTTGAAGCAACACACAAAGCGAAACCATAGCCCTAATTCGATCCAAGATCTCAAAGGCCCAAATTAGGCTCTGACACGTGTCCCGAACTCTCAGATTTTTGTCAGACATTAAAAAACATCATAAAAATCTTATAAAATCATATTAAAAACTAGACATTCTCCCGAGTTCAGAACATCTTTCGGATCGAAAATCAAATCTCCCATGAGGGATATCTCGATTTTACAAGTCGGCAAATGATTTTCAAAACGCATCCTGGGTAGCAAAACCCGACTTGCCATTTTGAATGTTTACCGCAGTAAACAAATTGAAATGTCTCCGAATTTTTGGCAAAATTTTAGGGACAACTAAGGGCGCATTCCGTGACTTTTTTGGGATTTTTAATAAAAAATAAATGCATGAAATGACGTGTGGACTGACTGACAAAAACAGAGACCTACTGAAAATAAGCAGAATTGAAATGGATGCTAAATTAATCCTAATTAATTCATGAAATGTGCTAAATGAATGAAATAAAATGCGAATTAAACCTAGCTAACTACATGCATGTTAAAATCATCAAGGAAGCATAATTAAACATTTTTTATATATGTCGTTTTATGAGAATAGCTCAATCCATCCCTCGGATGAGCTCTTTCTTCAAACGACTCCCGAATCGAGATTATGGAATTACATCAAGGGGAAAAGAAGTGCATCTTGCTTCGTTACGCAGCGTAGAAGCTCTTGAAAGGGGCGGCTATCACGAGCTTCCTTCGTCCTTCACTCCGGGCTTCGGATGGTTCACCAAAATCGACCTATGCTTGAATCGAATTGGCCACTGCACGAACTTTACTCCACCTTCTCCAATGAGCCAAAGGGGGCACGATTTCCAAAGTTCAGAATCAGATTTTAGGGAGGCTAGGTCGGATTTTCAAGTTCACAAAAATGGTCTCCAAAGATCTCCCCTCTCCTGGGCGTGGAGCCTTGTTTTTATAAAAATTTTTGAAGAAATTTGAAATTCAAACAGACTCAATCTGAGCCCTCCATGTGGCGCCATCTCAGGGGGTGCTATCTGGGGGTTTGAAATTCGAATTTGGCTTTTGCAGGGAGCCCTCAGGTGGCGCCACCTCATGGGGCTATTTTGATTTTTGAGAAAAATAAAAAAATGGAAATTTTGTGGGTGAGACACCTCAGCAGGGGAATTTGGAATTTTTCAAAAGCTTGCTTGATTCTCTCTGCAGGGAACTCCCAGATGGCGCCACCTCCGAGGGTGCTCTCTTGAAATTTGAAATTCAAACTCACCTTTTGTAGGGAGTCTTCAGGTGGCGCCACCTCATGGTGGGCTACCTTTATTAAAAATAAAATAAAAATCAAAATGGAGCCAAGTGGAGTCCTGGAATGGCGCCACCTCAAAAGGTGTTCTGAGGTGTAAAGTTGGAACAGTAGGGGCATGCCATGTGGCGCCACCTCTAAGGAGTTCAAATGTTTGAAATTTTGCTTTTTTTGCAGGAAATGAGGGGCTGACATGTGGCATTTCCTCAGAGTGGCTCCTACGATGCCATGTGGCAGGAGGACATGAAGGGAGGAAGCAAAATGCGCCACCTCATAGGGGGGTTTTTCTACTTTTTCTGATGCAGGGAGGTCTGGACATGTGGCGGACAAGTGTCAGCTGTCTGGAGAGGCTTTCTCAAATGGCGCCACCTCAGGGGGAAGTTTGAAATTCAAATGGAGGTTGGCCCTGGAGGAATGGAGGGTGGACATGTGGCGCCACCTCAGGGTGGCTCCTACGATGCCATGTGGCAAGAGGGAGAAAAAGGAGGGAAAGGACATGTGGCGCCATCTCAGACAACATGGAAAAGGGTAGAAGTTCAGGATTTGCGCCACCTATGAGGAGATTTGAATATTTGAATTCTAGCTTTTCTGAAGATAGCAGGAAATGACACATGGCAGTTGCTTTTTCTGAGGAAATGAGAGCTTGCCACGTGTCCTCTGCAGGAGACACACTCCAGATGGCGCCACCTCAGAGGAGACAAGCCTACCTTTTCTGTAGGAATTTAGGAGTGACACATGTCTCCTACTTTTCTGAGAAAAGTAGGGAGAGACATGTGTCAGGCTACTTTTCTAGAAGGAGGGAGAGGTTGACACGTGTCCTCTGCAGGAGACACACTTCAAGTGGCGCCGCCTCAGAGGAGACAAGCTCCACTTTTTCTAGACAGGACAACCTATGACACTTGGCATCTCCTGGTAGTCTTGGAATGACACATGGCGCAGGATGGATAGGGTGACACATGGTAGATAAATGGGATGACATGTGGCGGCTTCTTAGGGTAGCCTCACACTAACACTTGGCATGTAGATGAGAGGAGAGAGAAAAGACAAGTGGCACCAATCCAGGGGACAAGGCTCCTATTTTTTTGGGTTTTTCAAAATCCAAATTTTCAAAAGGAAAGCTTGTGTGACGCCACCTCAGTGTGGGTCCCACATTGCTTCTTTATTGAAATAAGGATAAAACCACAACTTCTTTTTTGGAATTTTCATAAAATCTGAACTAATTGGTAAAACAGGAATTTTTGGAAAGAGTTGGCCCCTGTAGGGTAATTTTGTAAAAAGAGGATAGTTGAAATAGCTGACAAAAGGCAAAATCTGAGTTGAAATTTATTGAAAATTATCCAGATTGTTTTCTTGAGGAAATATTTTGAAATTCAGAGCCCTGGGGGTAAAATGGGAAGAATTGATAACTTTGAAGACCCAGGGTTTTGAAATCAATTTTAAAAAGAGTTAAAATTCTAATCTGGATTGAAAATTTTGAAATCAAGAGTCTGGACCTCGAAATGACATGTTGTGCAGTGCAGTGATTTGAAATGCTCATGCAATGATATGCAATGTTATGTCTTATGCAATGCAACCTTGAACCAAGACTTGGAGATGTCTGTCTCCTGTCAGGAGTAAAATTTTGAACATCTGAGATAAAAAATAGAGAAATTTTGAGAGTTTCAGATGAAATTTGGACTTTTGCAAGGTCCGGGCTCAGAAAATGACTATTTTGCCCTCCGGCGATTTCAAAGGCTGGATGATGGTGTTTGGTGGAAATGTCGGGGAGGTGAGTGAAAATTTGGGGTGTTTACAGGCCTATAGTAGTGAGGTCGGTAAATTGGGTCATGAAGGAACAAGTTCATCACACTCTCCCTGAAAAGAGGGTCCTCCATGATGAAATGGCCTAGTATGAAAATTGGGGGGCCACAAGGAAAGCGAGTCTCCAACGAGCCTCTCCTTATAAAAAGGGTTCTTTGTGTGAAATTGGAAATTGTTTTGCAAACGGTTCACAAAGACACGAGTCCCTTCAAACTCTCCCTGAAAAGGGGCTAAGTGAACGAATTTGATAACATGCAAAAAGAACGAGCTCCCTCAAACTCTCCCTAAAAAGGGTCTCTCGCAAGAGAAAATGATTGAAATTTGGATATTGAGCCAATAGGCGGAATGAATACGACCATGATTGGGAAAGGTGACCCGCAGATCGAGAATGATTGAGATAGAATTGGTAACCCGAATGTTTGAAATTGGATGACCTAACAGACGCAATTGTGAGAATGGGTTGGCCCAAAGGTCAAAATTGTGTGACCCGGAAGTCAAAATTGGAAATTGAAAATTGAGAGTTGGAAATTGGGTGACCCGAAGATCAACATTGGAAATTTGGTAATTGAAATTGAATGAACCAAGGGTCGAAATTCGAGAATCGGATGACCCGAAGGTCGAAATTAGAGGTTGAATGACCTGGAGGTCAAATTTGGAAATTGGATGACCCGAAGGTCAAGATTGGAAATTAGATGACCCGGAGGTCAAAATTGAGAATTGAATTTTGATGAGAGGTTCGTACGAAGTCTGAACCTAGAAGATTGGTTGATGCGACTAATGGGATACTAACATGGGGTTAGATTTTGGAAGCATACCAGTATAAGCATTGGGTTTTACCAAATGTACCAGCACAAGCACTGGATTTTAGAAATGTGCCAGTACGAGCACTGGGTTTTGAGAAATATGCCAGTACGAGTACTGGATTTTCGAAAATATACTACTACGAACATTGGATTTTGAAATAGTACCGGTTCAAACCTTGGATTTTGAAAATGTACCAGTTCGAGCACTGGATTTTTTAAAATATACCAGTTCAAACACTAGATTTTGAAAATATACCAGTTCGAGCATTGGATTTTGAAAATGTACCAGTTCGAGCACTGGATTTTGAAAATATACCAATTCGAGCACTAGATTTTGAAAATGTACCAGTTCGAGCATTGGATTTTTGAAAATATACCAGTTCAAGCACTAGATTTCGAAAATGTACCAGTTTGAGCACTAGATTTTTGAAAATATACCAGTTCGAGCACTGAATTTTGAAAATGTACCAGTTCGAGCATTAGATTTTGAAAATGACTATCTTTTTAATTTTTAATAACAATTGGGAATTGTGATGGGACTAGTTGCCGAAATCTCAAGACTGACCAAATTAATGTTTAATGCAGTTGAATTCAAATTGATGTATATGGGTGAGTGTGTAAAATGAGAAATTTGTTTATCCTGCCTGCATACAGAATAAAATTTTAAAAATGCCCCAGTGTAACTGGGATATGGAAATTTGATCCTTACTGAAGGAAAATTACAAAAAAAGAATAGATGCTTCAAGTATAGAACTTTTTAAATGTCGAGCATTAATGGGATCTGGTAATTCTACCCCATCGACATTGATGAGCCGATATGAGTTGCGGGGTAATGCTTCTTTGACGACATAGGGACCTTCTCAATTTGGCGATCATTTGCTGCTGGGACGATACTTGAGATATGTTGTGGATCGAAGTACTAAATCATTGACTTTGAATTTCCTTTCGATGACAGACTTTGCGTATTGTCGGGCTATCCTTTGACGATAGGACTGAGCGTGCTCCGCTGCTTTTAGCCTTCTTTCATTGAGCAAGTCAAGTTGTATCAGTCGTTGCTACTGGTATTGATCCAAAGGTAATTCTAGAAGTGATGCAAATTTCAAGGCGGGCTTCTGAACATGTAAAGGTAGTACTACTTCGATTCCATAGACCAGTTCTGATGGAGTAGCATTTGTTGGAGCAGTCTGTCGTCTCTCCATGGAGCGGAGAAATGATGATGGATTTTGAACTTTGAGCAGAATGTCTTCATTCTTTCATTCTTGAAATGACTTTCATTATCTGACACAATATCATGCGGTATGCCGAAACGGCAAAGGATGCTCTTGTGGATGAAGGAGACCACGTGTTGGCCTTCTACTGTGTGTAGAGTGATAGCTTCCACCCACTTGGTGAAATATTCTGTTGCGGCAAAAAAGTATTTATGGCCATTTGAAGTAGAAGGAGTGATGGGACCTACGACATCAAAGGCCCACATAGAAAACAGCCATGGAGAGAAGACATACTGCAAATATGTTGCTGGAGCATGAATAGAAGGTGCATGCATCTGGCATTGAACACACTTCTTCACAAAACGGTAGCAATCTTGCTGCATAGTCTTCCAATAATATCCTGCTCTGATGATCTGCTTAACAAGAGTTTGGTAGCCGACGTGACCACCACAAATGCCTTTGTGCGCCTCTTGCATGACCTCTTTGGCTTTGTCTTTGTCTAAGCATCGAGAATATTCAGAACTAAATCTACGACGATAAAGGACATTGGTCAGAATGAAATATCAAGTAGACATGTGTTGGATTGCTCGTTGCTCTTTCTTTGAGAGCTTTGGAGAAAATTCACCGGTTTCTATGAAGTTTTTAATATTGTAATACCAAGGCTTCTTCTTTTGCTCAGTCTGGTTTACTTGTTTTGTTGGAAGAAAGGCAGGTTGGTCAAGTCTACCAATTTCAAAGGAGCGACAAGATTCTCCATTTTTGAATGCCATAATGGAGCCTAGATTGGCTAGGCTATCGGCTACTTGATTGAAATCTCTCTTGATATGGAAGAGATGAAATTCTTCAAAATTGTTGGAAAGAGCTGAGACAATCTTTTGATAGAAAAGTAGTTTCTAATCCTTGACTTGTCATTCGGCCTAAACTTAATTGACAACTAGAAGGGAGTTGCCATAGGCATGTACTCTTTTGACATTGAAATCTAGTAGAATTTTTAGACCTTGTATCAGGGCTTCGTACTCGACCATATTATGGGTGCATTGGAAATCAAGCTTAAGAGAAAAGGGAATCATCTCCTTCTCAAGAGTGATTAATAAGATCCCAATGCCTATTCCTGCCATGTTCTTGGAACCATCGAAAAATAAGTTCCAGATTGGAGATTGTTGAATATTGCATATTCGTTCATCAGGGAAGTCATCTTTGGCTTTCACTTCTTCTGCCAAAGGAAAATTTGTCAATTTATCTGCAATTGTTTGACCTTTGATTGATTGTTGGGAGACATATTCTAAGTCATACTGCATTAGCAAGACTTGCCATTTGGCGATCCGTCAACTGAGAAAAGGTTGTTCTAGAATGTACTTGAGAGGATTGAGTTTGGACAGGATTTTGACTTCAGATGTCAGCAAGTAGTGTCTTAGCTTTTGACACATCCATACCAGTTCTAGGCAAGTCTTTTCTATTTGAGAGTATTTATTTTCATGGTCTATGAAAGTCTTACTCACATAATAAATGGTGTGCTCAATCAGGCTACCTTCTTTGTATTGTGCCAAGAATCTGCCGCACGCGACTTGATTAACTGAGATGTATAACAAAAGGGGTTTTCCCAATTCTGGCGGCTTCAGGATGGGAGGATTGAGGAGATACCTTTTGAGACGATCGAATGATTGCTGACACTCTGGTCCCCATTCGAACTTCACTCTTTTTCTGAGTAAGTGATTGAAAGGCTCACATCTCATTGCCAAGTTGGATATAAATTGCCAGATTGATTGCATGCATCCCTTGAAGGCTACGCAATTCTTTGAGATTTGTTGGTGAAGGCATATTAATGATGGCTTTTGCTTTTGCTGGGTCTACTTCTATTCCCTTTTTACTAACCAGAAAACCCAACAGTTTGCCTGACTCAACTCCGTAAACACACTTCTGAGGGTTGAGTCTTAGCTTATAAAGAATGAGTCATTTAAAAACTTGATCAAGAGCTTCGAGGTGGTCTTCTTCCTCTTTGGATTTCACGAGGATATCATCAACATATGCATCCATGATTTTGCACATATGATCGTGAAAAATGACGGTCATTGCTTGTTGATATATTGCTCCAGCATTCTTAAGCCTAAAAGGCATAACTGTATAACAAAAAGTGCCTTAAGGCACAGTGAAGGAAGTCTTTGATTGGTCACGAGCGGCCAACTTAATTTGATTGTAGTCGAAATATTCATCCATAAAAGAGAATATGGCATGTCCTGTCGTGTTATCGATCAGAAGATCAATACTTGGAAGTGGATAATCATCCTTCAGAATTGCTTTATTGAGGTTTCTGAAGTCTATGCAAATTCTCACTTTGCCATTTTTCTTTGGAACAACGACAATATTGGCTAACCAATCTGGGTAGTTAATAGTTTGAATGAACCCTGCTTTGAGCAAATCTTTAAGTCCTTTTACTTGTTCAAATCTGGGATCCATTTTTCTCATTTTTTGCTTAAATGGCTTAACACCTGGCTTCAAAATGAGGCGGTGCTCGACTAATTTGGGATCTAAGCCCAGCATATCTTCGTATGTCCATGCAAATACTTCCTCATGTTGTTTGAGAAAATTGATGAGCCTTTCTTTCTCTTCCGGACTCAAACTGGTACCAATCTTGAGAATCTTGGGATTGTCTTCTGAACCAATATTGATATCCTCAGTCGGATCTTGCACTAGAGTAGATGGTTCGTCCTGCTTCTAAACTGAGGAGAACTCTGACAATTCTTGAAGAGACTGATCAAATTCTGCATACTCATCTGATTGCTTTGCAACTTTGCCATTTTCTGTGCTGGCTTTGACTCAATGAATTGTTGTTGACTTCTGGAAAGCCATTGTATTGAGAACGAGCTTCTTGATTGCTTGGGAAAGCATTCTGAAATTTGGAGAAGAAACTTGATTCAGGGAAAATCGCGGGAGTCATAATACAAATAGCATTTGAAAAGAATCATGAATAAAATGACAATGAAATTGTAAAATGAGGAGATAGATGGCATGCAGATAGACAACGAAACTTGAAATTTTATTGATTTTGAATTGATCAAATACATTGATAGAATGAGACAATTATTTTGAAAAGAATAGAAAAAGAAATAACAAAGGTGGTTCTCAATGTGCCCCCTTAACAAAAATAGTCTTCCTTTGTGAGCTTCTGCCAGAAAATCCTAGTTCTATTAAGAGAGGATGATGCTTTGGAATCATTGGTTCAATGCGACCATCTTCATTTTTGCCCAATCCTTTAAAGAGCTGGTAGCCATGCTTTAGAAGTAGATCAAATCCTTTCTTTGCTTTCATGAACTGAGAAAACAATGGGTGATCTTTGAGAGTGTTCTAGTCGAGTCGACCTTCTATCTTGAAGAACTGAGGAGCTCTCCATCGGGTCATGGCTACAGTATGCATGGATGGTTCTGATGTCTGGAGTATTTATATACTTTCTCCAAGACTGACTTCTTCTCTTTCCCTGATACTAGGGATATCTGCGGTGAACGCGGGCCTAGGAATCATGGGCTGTGGGAGCCTTTCTTCTGAATCCTCTCTTGGTACAGTTGTGATCATCCCACATTTGGACCGCTTTATACACTGATAAAGAGTGGAAGGCACCGCATTTGTATTGTGGATCCAAGGTCTCCCGAGAAGCAGATTGTAGGTGGGTGGCACATTGACTACATGAAAGAGTACTGAATGCACTGAATAGTTTATAAAGACTTCCAGAAAAATCTTTCATTTTGTTGTTTGGCCATGGTTATCAAACCCATAAATGGTTATAGGATCTGGAATATACTCTTCTTCTTTGATGCCTAGTGCCTTCGTTGTCATCTCGGGACATATATTGAGGTTGTTGCCTCTATCGACTAGTACATGAGGTACAGTCATTCCTCTTGCTCGAACGACGATGTACAAGGCATTGTTATGGAAGGTGTGAGGCTTTGAAAGGTCTTCATCCGAGAAGATGATTGGCGCATTTGTCATGGCTGAATTTACAATTTGACCCATGTCTTCAGGCATGGTACTGGGCTTAACTTTAATCTTTCTAAGCAAATCGCCCAGTACTTGTTGATGCTTGTAAGAATTTTTAGCTAAGTCCAAAATTGAAACATTGGACAAAGCAGTTAATGACTTTTGAGTTGACATTTCTCCCTTTTCTGGCACGGGCTTGATGAACTGTTTAAGGAATTCAGGAATCTCTTTTAGTTTCTTAGGGGATGCCCTCATAGGTTCTGCAGATACTTTCAGTTTACTAATGGCTAAGATAAGATCCATTTTCTTTTCACTGTCGAGTCATGCTTGATGCAGCACGAGAACTTGATGTTGCACTTGGATGTCTTGTTCTGAACATGGAGTTATGTGATCCTGAGGCTGAAAAGGCTGTCCAGTGACCACTATTGTAGAGTGCGGAAGAAATGGTTGATTTAGAATGTCCATCTTCTCATCTTCATCTCCTTCCACTAGGAGATTCTTGTCGATGTAGTCCTGGACTATATTCTTGAGAATGAAGCAGTTCTTAGTGTTATGCCCTATTGTCCGATGGAACTTGTAGAATTGGTATTTCCACTTCCCCATTGGCACAGAGGGATCAGTCAGTCTAGGCAACTTGATCATTTCTTTTGACAACATATACTTGAACACATCTTCGAGTGATTGGTCAAGGGGAGTGAATTTTCTGTCATAGCTTCATCCTTCATGCTTAGTCTTCTCTCGCAGTTTTGGCCCTTGATCTTGCTGCGGGGGCTTGTTGTATTGGGGAGCAGGCTTCCCTTTCTGATCACTTTTGTTGTTGCTTGCACCATAATAGTAATCTTTCTTCTGCCCCTTGGAAGGATTGCGACTGTTATTATTGGCAGAATATGTGAAATGGGCTTTCTTTTTCTGCTCACCCTGGGGGTTATTCTTAAAAAATGTGAAGTCCTCATAGACTCCATTCTCCACGCTTAGCTCGAGCCATTCGGCTTGTTCAATCAGCTCAATAAAAGTCCTGGATGGCACAGTGGGGATTAATCCTCTCAGAGGCTACAAGAAATTATTGAGGATCAGGGATAAAGCATGTCACTCTGATATGGGACCCCCCGGGCTTATAGATCTTTGACAACTCTAGTCATTTCTCTGAACTATGCTTGCAGTGGATTTTCTATGACTTGACTTTTTAGTTTGCGGGCATCTCTTTGCTCCCGGCCGTATTTCTGAAATGTTGGGGGCACCTCATATTCTTCATCGGTATCTTCCGTTGATTCTGTTCCATCTGAAATATCTTCTGGTTGAACCTGCTTCTTGGAAGTCTTTATGGATTTCTTAGCCTTATGACCATGGAACTTCTGCCTAAATGGATTCTTCTCTGAACTGGTCCCGGCTTGCTTGCTCATCATTTTATTCATCATTTTCTGGAACATGGCATACAGCTGTGGATCTATGCCATCGTCCTCTTGTTGGCCTTGACTCCTGACTGAATGTGAGGAGTTCATCTCTTCTTCTGAAGCTAATGAGTATTAAAATGATGTTGTCTTTCTTTTTGACCTTGTCTGAACCATCAAATGTTGTGGATGCTCTCTGCAGGTCAAAGACCCGATTAGATTCTGAGGAAACTTTTTTTTTTGGAAGAAATATTTGCTGGAAATATGGTAGACAATTGAAAAAGTATCTCATTGCTAGGGATTGAGTCGTCACACGAATCATGACAATTGTGTTGTCATTCTTTACAAGAGAAATAAACAACGGAAAATGTTCCTGGTTACCTAAGCGAGGTCGTCAAACCATGATAAAAAGAGAGGAAATTTTTATTGGAATAAGAGAAATATGATTTTATTGATCTTGACAAAGAGGTGGAGGACAAACAATTTGTCACTATTCATGATAGTTGGCAGACATTTTAGGACCAGGAAAGAACTTGAGAGTAACAAAGGAGTCCCAACCGTAGCGGGCAGAATAATATGCCCTGGACCATTGTGCAGAGGTGAGATCAAATTTTGGCGTAACTCCTGATAGTAGTCGAGCTTCGATGTATTGCTTTCTTTGAGAGAATTGTCGAACACATTGCTCCGGCTGATAATAAGTGCAAAACAATGGTCCCAGTAACTTGAATCGCTTGTCATAAGCATATATGTATCTAGGAGGGGATAATTGTCGATCAAAGTAGTCCCAAACGATGTCATCTTCCTGAATGTTGTCGATCATGGACCGATATTGTGCCACTGGAAAGAGCTTTTGACCATTGTATTTGAAAGAACTTGCTTGGGCTGGAATGTGTTGGAAGAACCAGGATTGAAACGTGTAAATGCATCCTTCAATGAGAATGGACTCTCCGAGTGTGAAGCGGGTCAACCCTCGGTACAGGAAGGTGAGCGCTGCCATGGCTATGGAGAGGCGGTTGGTCTGTCGATTTCTCCATCTTCTCATGAGCTGGATTGTTTTGATATCCATGTAGTTTTGTCCGTCTGGGAAGAGGGTCAATCCTACGGTGCATAGAACCATTGCATTCTGAATTCTTTCTCTGGCTATTCTTGATAGTGAGCTGACTTTGACGAATGTCCCGTACTGATGGTACAACTCAAGCAGATTGACATATTCATTTCCATTCATCTAGATCAGGGGCCAAGATCGGCGGCCTGTCATACGAGCTAAGGCATCTCGAGGGTCCAAACCCTTGACATTAATCAAAAATTGATACTCCAACGGATGTTCTGGTTGACCAACTGGTTCTGGTAATCCCATAATCTCTAAAAAATCATCCATTAAAATGGTCATCTCTCCCCATGGGAACCAAAAAGTGCATGTATATGGATTTCATCGCTCCATCATTGCATGGATCAGGTTGCCATTGATGGTCTGCTTTCCGATTGGTGACGCCAATTCTAATCCACACTCGCTTAAATGGTCCGGGAACATACGAGAAAAGCTTTTGAGCCAAGAATAATACCACCGGGGAATGAAAGTTTCGGTGTTGAGGGCTCGATGTTCAGGACGACCTTATCGTACCTCATAGGAGATGTGACCTTCAGGAAAAATAGGATCGATTTGACTAGATGTCATCGAACTGAAAAACAGAGACAAACTTGGGATCAGACTTAGGAAAAATACAGGAATTTTGAAAGTTTCAGGCAGGATAAAAATGAGGTGGAAAGTTCGAGATCCAGTAGAACGGAAGAATGGAAAATCACCTGGATTTTTTAGAATAAAAAGGGATAATTTTAAAAATCGTCTAGGGTTTGGAGAAAATAAGAGAAATATTTATGAAAGATGAAAGATAAGGATATTTGGAAAATGGTCTAATAGTTTGCGAAAAAATTAAGAAATATGAGAAAATGAGGAAATAAGGTACATACAATCACATCCTGCACAAACACTTATGCACATACAACACTCCCTAAAAGGTTGACTCTAGATGCATCATTTTGAAAAGCAGATGTAGGACCCTAATCCTAACTCTAGGTTTAGATCATCTTTGTTCAATCCAGTTATGCCGATATACTCGAGTTGAGACTCAAAGTACTTGGCATAGAATTTCAACTCCGGTTCTAAGGTAAGGTTTCCCAACATCCTTGAGCACCTACCGATATACTTTGGACTGTGGCCCTTAGTACGTGGTAGGGGGCATCAACCCAAATAGGTGGCCCAGTTGTGAGGTGTTGTCCCGAACTAGGGTTCTAGAAGAGAGCCCACCAACATGAAGACCGGGTAAAGATAGGTAAGGGGGTTTTAAAAAAAATGATCACATGAAAGAAATAGAAGGCTCTAAGTCCTAGAGAGATAGATTTTTTAAAAAATTTGAAGAAGCATACATTGTTTTCATACAGATCCTAAATTGAGGAGAGTTGTGTTTAGACCTAAGTCTATGTGAGCATGAAAATATCTCCTCAATATAGTCCTACCAAACCATGCCTAATCTATATGCAGTCAATGCCATCTAGGTCAGAGTCTAGGCTCTTAGGTTCGCATGATATCAAGAAGTAAAAGAGCTGACATTTTGAGAACACGGTTTTGATAATTGAACTAAGTTAAGCATACTTTTGAACAGACAAGGGCAGGTCCCATAACGGTCGCCAAACATGTTATCGTCACAAATTTTTTTTCTTCCCTGCGAGAGAGAGGAGAAACGACCTTGCGAGTCAAACTTGACCAGAGTTTGAAAATTATTTTGAAATACTCGCCTCCGTTTTGAAAATAGCGGGAAAATTCTGAAGAATGGTACTCAACCTGTCGGTACGATGTAACCAAACCAAGGATCAAATATGTGCTTGACTTAGCTGAATTAACAAAATCGTGTTCTATCCTAAATGCATAGAGAATTCAGGCATGTGCTATGAAACTTTGTAAAATGTCATTTGGAAAACATGATGTATGCTTAGAAAATATTTCTAAGGCAAAAGATGGAAGTCAATCTCTCAGGAAAACTCTAACAAAAGGATTTAAAATCTTAAAAAAGTTCATGAAGGTTTGGGAAAATCATGAAGGAGTGAGAATCCAGGGAAAATAGGAAAAATTCTTGAGAAAAAATAGACATTGAAAGGGAAAGTGTTTGTCAGAAAAACTCCAACTTTGAAAATTTCCTTTTGGAAATGATTGAAAATTCATAGAAAAACTCTTTTGAGAAAGAGAAAACAAATCTTAGGAAATGAGAATCTTAGCCTTGAAGTATTGAAAATCAATTTTTTTTTTATTCTTGAGAATGATGAAAAACTCCTTTTGAATAATTGAAAATGAATTCTAGGGAAAGAATATTTCCAGAAAAATCATGGAAAACTTGACTTGGCAAAGTCCAACTTTGAAAATTTTCAGAGCATCTTGAGAAATTGATTGCCTTAAAATGGAGTTTTTACATAAATGCACATGATTTTATGATGTGAACTATCCTGAATGAATGAATATCTTTTTATGAAAACATCTTTTCAGAAAAATATGCAATTTGAAAATTAAACTAAGGTAAGATTACCACATATTCCGACTATGGCCGTAAATATGCTTGTAATCTACTTAGTTAATTCTAAAATATTTTGCAAAAATTGAAGATATGCGGTAAATTTTGGAAGATAGCCTAAGAGTGTAGGCTCAGTGTGACTAGTAGGAAGATGTTGAATCTGGGTCTCCTCCATATCCCGACTAGGGCCGTAAATATGGACACCACCGAGTTCATCAACTCCCTAAGAGTTGGTGCATGTGTCATTCATGTTCATCCACAGTGATTTTCTAAATAAAATGCATGAATCACATAATCAGGATATTGCAGAAATAAACTATATGATATGCGTCGTAATCTAAGCAATAAAATAAATTTTATTCCAAAATTACACTTAATCGTTATATTGCTGACATAAAGCGAAAATAAAAAAAATGGAGCCAAAAGAATCAGCGTTTCCCAGATTTTTTCTGCAAGTATGAGTTAGCACAAGAAATACAACATACAAAAGAGAAATTGGAAATCTCATATTAACGCCAATGCACCGACAATTATGCCTAGATTACAATAGAAATGCACATATTAATGAAAATATAATGTCTAAAGTATATATGGAATGCTTATGAAAATGCCTAGATGCTAAGCTTAAGCTAAATGAGAAATATACATATATATACCTAAATGCTTAGACTTATACTAAAAGAAATATGTATATAGAAATATATCTACATGAATACGCATGAAAGTGCATCTACCTAAATACGTGGAAATGTATATGAAATGTATACAGAAAGATAAGGTATGATGGAAAGGTAGTAACAGATATGCATATGGACTCTTAACTAGCCATTCAATAAATATTACAGATCATATAACGTAGCATTGACAATGCTATAACTATAATGCCTTCACGCTATGACACTTATGATCTTGCTCAGGCTCACAGCACAATTTACACTCTCTCACACTCGTCATACCTTCAAATGACCACTTACAGCATATCCACACCATAGCTATTTACAGTATTCATAATACATGAGTGACTGCAACTTGGATTTACACAGCAAATCAGTCTCTTCAGTTATGAAAGCTGATAAATGCCCATCAAACATTTCACTAACTAATATTAACTCATGCAAAAGTATCTAAATACACATGGAGTGAATACCAATCAGATGTTGGCATCTTGAAACTTCATAGTTATTCAAAACAAAGACTGTAGGTGACAACTTTATCGAACAACCCGACTCTAGAAGAACCTTAATGCATGAAATATACAAAAGGGAGGAGCAAATGAAACATGTAATATATATTAATGAAGATGATGTTCCAGTTAGTAATCACTGCTTTGAAGTTGTCAATCAAATGATCATTTGCAACCTATCTGTCATGTTGAGGTTCATGCAAAAAAATAAAACCCTCACCCTTTTGAGATGGTCGATTTCTTGGACAAGCGTCCTTCTGGTTTTCCTGCAAACTGTGACACGTACTAATGCTTCAAGTGTCAACTTTACAACACCATCATCAGAGATATCACAAAGAGGGTTTTTACTGTAGGTGGACTCAGAAAAGAATGGACAGAACTATACTGGTTTATGATAAAAGATAATGAGCTTCTCCCCTCTAAGCCAAGGACGACTATTGGACAGTAAGAAGAAAAAAAAAATGAAGATGTCAACATGGAATTTGGAAAGCAAAAGGGATGAGGAACAAAATCTGGTATGAGTACAATCAAAAGTGCAAATACGTATTTATTAACTTTTGTACAGTTAACTACATAGACATGAACTCAATCCCAACATTTACAACAGATACATCAATCCAAACATTTACCACAGTTATATCAATCCCAACATCAATTTGATGCCCTATTTACCATTTTGTTGAAATCATGCCTGAGATAGCTATGATTCATTCTGGAATTGAATTCATCAGTGGACTGAAGCCCATTCCCAAAATTTTGTCTTAAATGATATTTCATCCAAGATTTTATTAATACAATACAAATAACAAAAAATGATACAAAATGCATAGTAATGAAATACATAGGAGATGGATAACTGTATTAAAGACAATATATATAGGGCAGCTTTAAGCAGAGCATGCTCGAGTTAAACTAGATAATGCAACACAAAATAGCAATGAAGTCTGAATAAAACAAAAAGGATATAGTTCAAAAATGAAATAAAGTTAATGCTGAGAAGCATAGTAGGTGAAATTGATATTTGAAACGAACAAATGAGATGCTCAGATGATAGTTTGTTGACCAACCAAATTCCAGAGGAACTAAATTACATGAAATATGCAGAGGAACTGCTTCTGGTATTTAATAGTCTGGATTAGTGAAGGTGTTGTGGGCATGCCAATGCAACGTGTAATGATGGAGCTATCAAATTCTCAGAATGAAATGCAGCAACCTAATACGTAATGAAAAAGGACATTAGAAATATAGGAGGAAATGATGGGCGAGATGTAACCGAAAAGGGGTGAATTTCTATTGCAAGAGGAATACAGATCGATGTAGCCATGAGCAGACCGATCATGTATATTATGCTTTAATGGAGTAGGATCATGAAAAATCAAAAGGGGAGATGAAGTAAGAAGCCAATCCGAAGGAAAACAAAGAGAGAGTGGCCCTTACCTGAGGTTGGTTTGGATTGAGTAGGAAGGGTTCTTCCTCCGCCTATTGCTCCCAGCTTGATCGAGCTCCCTGAATATTCCATTGGAAGAGGATGGAAGCAGAAAATCGTGAGGAGAGCAAGGACGAATGGAGGAATAGCAGAGGGTTTCCAGAGATCGGGGAAGAAGAAGTCGGAGGTCCGTCTTCTACTCGGAGAGAGAAAGAGAGGCGATAAAAGGGGAATTCGAGAGATCGGGAGAGTAGGAGTCGAATCTGGCCTCCTCCCTTGTGCAACCAAAGAGGGGTCTTTTTAAAGATTTGGGAGGATTTTTTTATAAAAAAAAATCAGAGCTTTTTGAGGCTCCATAACTGATTTTTGAAAACATTTGAAAATCTTAAAAACTGAAATTTTAAAATTTTAAAAACTCATCGTTTTTTAGAGGGGACGACTCTTAGTTCCTTTTTTTTTGGTTCAGTTACCTAAAGTTTAGGTAAAATGAATGTTTTTTTTCTTTTTAGGAAGGCTTGGCCGTGGTGCCATCTAAGGCTGCTTTAAAAAAAATTAAATAAAGAAAGTAAAATGATTAAAAATAGAAGGTTTTAGGGTGGTGCCAACTCAGCCAGATTTAAAGGGAATTTTTGAAATAAAGTTTTATTTTGATTTTCTTTGCAAGGAGCTCTAGTGTGGCGCCACCTATGTGTAGGCCCATTGGTTATTTTGTAAAATAAATAAAACATGAAAACTAAGGAGAGGAATTTGTAAATTTGTGCCACCTCAGGGTGGACCCCGTGTGAAATCTAGATTGAAATAAGAAAAATAACTGAGAATTCGAGTGTGACACCACCTCAGGGTGGGTCCCACGTCGTTTCTTTATTTGAAATAAGAGTAAAACCAAAATATAAATAAATAAAACTCTCTTTTTTTGGAAATTTTATAAGACTAGACTAATTTAGAAAATACAATGCAAAATTTGGTTGAATTGCAAAAATTTAGAAGAAAGATGGCCCCTTAGGGCGAAACATTAAAACTGTAGAGATTTTGTAAAGAAATTCATAAGTCTTTTTGCAAAAATCTCTAAATTAAAAGCTTCGTCTCCTTCTTTTCAACTGGCGATATTTTAAAAATCAATATTGAAACTATCGAGATTGTTTTCCTGAGAAAACTCTTGTAATTCGAGGTCCTGGGGGTTAAAATTAGAGAAATTGGAAATTTTGAAAACTCAGGGGTTTGAAATCAATTTTGAAACAGTTAAAATTTGAATCTGGATTGACAGTTTTAAAAATCAAGAGTTCTAGATCTTCGAAATGACATGCTATGTCGTGAAGTGATATGAAATACTCATGCGATGATATGCAAAGACATGTCTTAGACAATGCAATTCTGAACCAGGAATTGGAGAGTCCAGTCCCCTATCATGAGTAAGGCTTTGAATATTTGCGATTTGAAGATGTTTCTAAGCTTAAACGGAGAAATTATGAGAATTGATAATGAATTTTGGACTTTCTGCAAGGTCCAATCTCAAAAAATGGCCATTTTGTCCTCCAGTGATCTCGGAGAACCAGTTGTAATGACTGATGGAAGTGTCGGGGAGGTGAGTGAAAATTTGGGGTGTTTACAAGGTTATCCCCCATCATATGCATTGTTTCAGCTTGTTGCCCCACAACCCCTACAAGGTTTCTAAGGGTATCCATGATGTTGCATCATCCTTGTCACACCATCTAAATGATCATGTAAGAAAACATTTTAGGAATTACAAAGGTTTGTTTACGGTGTCATGATGTACTATAGAGTTGTCATTGCTGTTATAATAAGACAATTATAATATTGGAAGTATGCCAATATAAGTTGCATATTATGTTTGGCACACTGCTATAATTTGCTTCTTTGCAAAAATAGGTTCACAAAAACAAAAATCTAGCAGCGCTGGAAAAACTTTGAGCCTAGAAGCACAAAAACTAGGAGTTCTATCATCTTACTCCTAACAAAATTGCATGTATCACAATATCCTAGTTATGTCCTATGTAGTGCTTGCGGTACTAGATTGGGTTCATCATACGCATTCGCTTAGGTAAAGGAAGATGTGGTGGTGATGTGGGTGTATATTGCGGCAAAATTGGGGGAGTAACATACGTAGCTGGGGAGTAAACAGGGGATACCAGTGTGTAGATCGGTGAATATGGTCATCCTATGACCATCTCCAAAGGATTAGGATCTCAACTATCAATGGAGCTAAAATGTGACTGCCTCAAGAAACTACATCCTCGAGTGTTGTTGCATTCTCTTGCCACATGTCATAGGAAATTTTCAATTGGCATTTATCTTTAATATGCCCCCTTATGCCACACTAGAGACATTCACTAAGTTCTCGCAGACAAATCTGTCTTGCCCAGTCCTGATGACACCTTCTACAAGATTTTGCTTCCTGCAAGAGCATCTGAATGTTGTATGATATATTTTGAACTGCATGGTTTAGATGCTCGGTGCCAGATGTAAGACCCGCAATTTTCAAGGAAATATCTGAATAAAATTCATGAGGCATTTACCGGTAAAAATAGCCTTTTTCTCAGAATGCGAAACGAATCAATTCCTGCGAGCCAATTATACGTAAGATATTCGTCGCTTTGCGAATATATGCTCAAACACTCTGGAAGCCATAACTTCCTACCTGAACGGAATCAAAGGATTCCTGCGAGCCAACTCTCTTAGTTACGTCAATACGAAGGGAATGACATACTCAGAATTTTTCGGAAAAAAATCACTGAAAACCCGAAATTCTTGCGGGACCCACGAAAATATTGGTGGGACCCACAGAAATATTCCTCAGAAAAATATCTGGTGGGACCCACAAAAATATCCCATGGAAATATCCAAGTGGGCCCCACTCCAAGGAACCTCTTGGAATTTCCGGATTAGCCAAGGGTAAAAAGGAGATTCTAAAACTTGGGGCCCAAGTTTCAGAATCTATAAATAAAGGAGCCCCCCTCTCTTTAAAAATCGCCAACCCCTCTCTCTCTCCTCCTTTCCCAAACCTCCCCTACCTAGCCTAGCCCACCTGAGCCCACCTGACCTGGTCTGAGCCTGCCTGACTTTGCCTGAGCCTGCTTGACCTGGTCTGAGCCTGCTTGACCTGGTCCTAACCCACCTGACCTAGGTTTGAACCTACTTGACCTAAGTCCAAACCCAGTTGACTTGACTTGAACCTGGTTTGGTTCAAAGTCAAAGTCCAAGTCCTTTTTCGTCCGAAGTTCAAAGTTGATCCTTTTTCGAAGTCGAGCCTCGTTCGAAGCATTTGAAGCAACCGGAGCCGTTTCTTCCGCAAATTGAAGTAAGTTCGCTTCATTAAACCATCTCTCTCAAGTATTTGATTGTTTGTATATAGCATATACTTTCTGAAGTAGTATCTTGCTTTAGTTCTTGGTTGAGCCCTCTAGGACACTTCGGTGTTCACGCGCTTGCCTCGTAACTATCGTCGGATATATATGTTCGAATGCGCAGTATATGTGTTCTTCAAAATAGTATCTCACCCTAGTTCTCGGTTGAGCCCTCTAGGATACTTCGGTGTTCACTCGCTCGCCTCGTAACTATCGTTGGATACAGATCTAGGTGTATATCTGTTGATCCTGCCGACGCGTCCTATATCGCACAGGCTATGTAATTTACCTTTGCCGTCGCGTCGTATGATGCCAAGGCTCCCTGCTTTCTGTACTTCCGATTAAAGCACTTCCGATTATGCATTTACTTACGCCGTCGCGTCGAACGATGCCAAGGCTCCTGCTTTCTGCAATGTATTTACTTACGCCATCGCGTCGAACGATGCCAAGGCTCCTGTTTTGTTATATATGTAGAATATTTCGTTCAGTTACACACCCTGAACAATAGTATATGCATTTCCTTTACGCCGCCGCTGTATAAAGCACAGGCTTCTGCTTATATTACATATATGCCGCGTAAGTGAGCGTTCAAATGGAGATCAAATCGCCAATACGATTCCCTTACCGCTCCTCGTGCAAGATTCTGCTTGACGAATGAAGCCCTTATTGGAAAGGCTTCGCCTTTTGGCAAAATGCTCTTTACGTAAAGACTAAATCAATTACGTATGGCCTGGCTATGGCCCAAGGTTCCTGCAACCTTGATGGATGCAAAGTACGCACAACGGTGCGCATCCATTTCCCGAGTTAAGCGTAGCGATTTCCCACCAAAGAGGGGAGATGCCGCTAAAATGGATAAAAGAAAACGCACGCTTTCTCCGTTAAAGAGAGGAAGTGCTGCTGAAATTCCTGAAGGAGCTAGGAATGGCTCAGAAAGAACGTAGCAGAAGTGCTACCCAGTTATGGAACGCCTTCTACGATGTAGAAAGGTTCGTCGCACCACTGCCGGTAGAGTAGAAAAGGTGTTGACAGAATGGTTGGCAGAAGAGCTGCCAGAACCAGTTAAGTGGCACAATGATATCCTTTGTTGGAACGATGTCAGAATGACTCGTCTCCCTGGCACCTGCAAGGGCACCATACTTGTAAGAGCCGTTGCGCCAAAGTAGTGGTAGCACCTTGACGAGGTCCTGAGCTCGTTGGGTAAAAATACGCCGAGTAGCCGATCCGTAGAGATCGAGTCATATGCATGCTCATTGAGAATTATCAGACAACCAGACTCGTAAGGGCCGCTGAGCCGGAGTGTGTTGTTTCCACCGAAAGAGGTGAAGTGCCGAGAGCAGAGTTAAGCATGCATATGAATAAAACCTTTGTTCCACGGTGAAAACCGTGTGGTTGATTGGGGTCGGGTACATACTTCTCAAAGGCTGCCCTATAGGCATGCAAAGTTCGTCAAGTAATTGTAAGACCGGCAGGCCCCTTTCAGAATTTCTCACCGAGGAAGACGGTGATGGTGCAGCCTTGAGTGACATATATTTCACCCGAACCTGATAGAGTTCATTGATGGCCTTCGTCACTCAGAGGTATGGAGGTCGTGGTTATCCTTAAATATCTAAGGGTTGAACCCAACCACTGCAGTAGCAGAATGCATTCGGATACCTAGTAAGGATCTCTTCTGGTATGTTGTACCGTCCTACTAGGGGAATGGGGTCAACAGGCCTCTGAAGTATCTAAAATACATAAAATAATCAACCCCCAGATCGTCGCGTTGTCGCCCAGATATGAGTCCCCTAAGCCCAGGGGGAGGTGCAATTATCGAAACAAAGCATTAGCTTAGGTACAACGCTACTTTGAATGTATGAGTGAATGACGTTGTTGAGTCAGTCCTGCATAACCTTTGTGAAGGTGTCATGGTCGGTATACTACTGTACCGATTGGGAAAGAACTTCATTGATATCCGTACGACTAAGTGAAGCTCGGAGAGCTGTCCTTAGATTCGTAGGATACGGATGTGCCAAGCATAAAGGCTTGAGCTAGACATCCATTCGTGACTCTGAGGAAGTCAAGGCTAAGTCGTAGAGACTTAAGCGGTTATTCTAACTCACAGCCCTGAAGAGGCTTATGCGAAGTCATGAAGACTTGCATGGATGTTCAACTCATAGCCCTGATGAGGCTTTTGCGATATACGCTAAGTCATGGAGGCTTGAGCGTCGTATTACGAACTGCGACCCTGAGTGGTCTATGCATTTACTTGAGTTGAATAGATAGGTGTTTGCCTACTTACCAGACCATCAGTGGGTCTGACCCCGTTTAATGGGGATCTCAGGTGTTGAACCTGCGTGGCGATATGCGGAGCAAGGCGGCATCGAGTTCCAGGGTTTCTCTAGACAGAGTTGTACTGCTTCCTTTTATTGAACATTCACTGTTTTTCTAAGCAGTAGTGTTTAATAAACATGTGCTTTCGATAAAATGTAACACTTTGGTGGTCAATGAGTTGCTTGGCCATATACCTGCAACGTGATCGGAGTTTTCTAAAACCGACGACTCGTTATTGTCTTATTCCGCTGCTAAAAGCTTTTCTAAGTTCTGCTGCAAAAAAAAAAAGAAATTCATGAAAATTTTAACTTAGCTTTGTTTTGGAAATCCGGGGCGTTACAGAATTGGTATCAGAGCAAGAGTCTGAGAAACCTGGTTCGAGATCCGTCTTGTCCACCATATCGCACTGTAAGTATATTTTATACTTCTTGTTCTGATCTGGGTGCATCTTTGTATAGATGGCAACTCACGACTCCCAAGGATACTGCTATCGTTGCGGGATCATGCACGATGAGTGGGTATGCCCATATGAAGTCCAAGACTGCCATTATTGTGGCGAAAAAGGGCATTCCGCCAACGAATGCCAAATGAAGCATACCGCCGATATGGGTCGGCGGGGATCGCTTGGTCTTAGGGATGAGACCTCGCGTGTTAGTGGGCCACATTACTCCAGTAGAGGGAGTAGCCGTACCCCAGCGACTTCTGATGAACTACCATCTCTGGTAGGATTTGACTTGAACTTCCTTGAGAGATTTGGTCAATCGCAAGGCTATCAACAGGCATCATGTACGCCTAGCTTGCACAGTCGGGGGGAGGGATGCAACAACTCCTTCTATAATCCCATTATGATTTCGGATTCCTCGAATCATAGTACGATTATATGGGGAACAGAGCTGCTTCACCAACGCCGAGCCTGAATGGCCAAGGAGAGGGATACAACCTATATCATCCTGTTATGGTCTCGGATTCCCCGAGCCATGATGCCACTGAATGGGCAAGTGGACCGGCATCACTGATCTATCCACAAGAGTCGCTTGAGAGTGCGGAAGTGCCACCCAAGCCAAAACTAGTAGTGCCTGCACCAAGGCAATGTGGAAGTAAACGATACTTCGGATTCTTTGGGTCAAGAAAGAAATCCAGTTTCTAGAAGAGACTGGTAGTGTTTTGGAGTCAATAGACTCATGTACATAGTTTCTCAACGCCTAAAAGTCTGCCAGTGCGGCATGACGTTTTGTTTAAGGCGATGCTTGTGTAAATGTGATGTATATTAAGTAAATAGAACTTTGCTTCGATATATACATTGTGAAACTAAAACACGTTGCTTGTATGTGGTAGATAAATGGCTCCTACGACGAGAACAACCATGCCGAGTGAGGAGTCCCATACTCAAGGATTCCTGCTGAAAACGCTCAACAATTTGGTTACTGCCATTTGAGAAACAAGGCCAGAATCAGTCGCACCTCGAAGCGAAAACCTTGGGGGAATAACCTATGAAAAATTCCTCAAGCTCGATCCACCAGTCTTCGCTGGTAGAGCTGATCCTGAACTGGTAGAAAGTTGGGTCGAAGAGACAGAACGTGCCTTCCTGGTATTGGGAGTACCAGAAGAAAAGAAGACCAACTTTGGCACGTACAGGCTGAAAGACAACGCACGAAAGTGGTGGGATACCACTAAGATTATCCAGTTCTCGGAAGTTGTAGTCATTCCTTGGACTGACTTCCGGAGAGCTTTCATGGATAATTACTTTTCATTACACTCCAGAAACAAGAAGAAGATGGAGTTTCTGGAATTGGAGCAGGGTGGCATGAGTCTGATTGACTATACCACCAAATTTCAAAATCTTGAACGGTACTGCTCCCGGTTATTTGAGACCGACCAAGAAAGGGCCGACAAGTACATCAACGGACTGCGAGAAGGGCTAAGGTCACGGGTTATCACCAACATGCCCCAAACTTTTCAAACTGCTGTGGCAGCAGCTTCAAAAATACAAGTGGATTGGGAGCGATCCAAAGTGATCATAGCAAAAAGGCCCGTAGTTGATGGTGGGAACAAGAAGAGAATGTTTCCAAGTGGCCAGGGTTCACGACAACCCTTTCAAAAGAAAAGGTTCCAAGGTGGGAACAACACTCAACAAGTCGTGAGGCCAAGGCAGAACATGGCTCCAAACAATCTGCAGTCCAACCCGAACTGCCCAAAATGCCATGTAAATCACGCAAGAGGACCATGTCCACGTGACACAGATGGATGCTTCTACTGAGGCAAAATGGGCCACATTGCAAGACAGTGCAGGAAGAAGCTTGCTGATGAGCAAAGGAGGAATGCCGGATCTGCCGGACCCTCTCAACAAATACCACAATGAACACAAGTCCAATGACCCCCACCTAGAGTAGAACAAAGGCCAGCTGCAGGTCGTGTATACGTTGTAACGACTGAACAAGTCGAAACCGATGACCTCATTAAAGGCATCGTACCTATTAATGGACATGCAGCTTACGTCTTGTTTGATTGTGGTGCTACTCATACGTTTATCTCCGACGATTTCACCGAACAACTCCACGCCTCGGTGCAACCGATTGATAAAATGATCGAAGTATATAACCTGTTGGGTTCACGCACCAAATGTATCCGGTGTGTGAAAAATTTGGATATTGAGATAGCAGGGCAACACTTGCCTACTGACGCCATCCTGATCGATATGATACAGTACAATGTCATTCTGGGAATGAATTGGTTGGCTCAGAATAATGCCAAGATTCTGTGCTGCGAGGGCAGAGTGATTCTATCTCGACCCGAATTGCCTAAGATGGAATACCGGTTATCCAAACCAGTTCCACAAAAAAGGCTCATATCAGCACTTAAGGTACAAAAATACCTTAGGAAGGGTTGTGTGGCCTTCCTGTTGAGTCTCTCGGTGGAAAAATCCAACGACCAACCCCTTGAGAGTTTGGAAGTAGTGCGGGAGTTTCCCGATCTGTTTTCTGAGGAATTGCCAGGACTTCCGCCACTTCGTGAGGTGGAATTTGGAAATCAATCCTTACCTGGAACAACGCCAATATCCAAAGCCCCTTATCGTATGGCACCAGCTGAACTCAGTGAGTTGAAATGTCAGTTGGAAGAACTGATGGAACAAGGGTTCATCCGACCAAGTATGTCACCATGGGGAGCCCCGGTACTGTTTGTAAAAAAGAAGGATGGATCCCTTCGGTTATGCATCGATTATCGGATGCTTAACCAGGCAACCGTTAAAAATAAGTATCCGTTGCCTCGGATTGAGGACTTATTCGATCAGCTCAGAACAACGAGAGTGTTCTCCAAGATCGACCTCAGGTCTGGATACCATCAGCTCAGAGTTAAGGAGGAGGATATACCTAAGACTGCCTTCAGAACGAGATATGGCCATTATGAATTCGTAGTAATGCCCTTCGGACTTACTAATGCGCCTGCTGTCTTTATGGACCTGATGAACCGAGTGTTCAAGCGATACTTAGACACTTTTGTCATCGTCTTCATTGATGACATTCTCGTATATTCAGAGAATGAGGAACAACACAAGGAGCACTTGAGAATCGTCTTGAAAACCCTTTAAGATAATCAGTTATATGCCAAGTTTTCAAAATGTGAATTCTGGCTAGACAAAGTAATGTTCCTTGGCCATGTGATCTCAAAAGATGGAATCACAGTAGATCCTGCGAAGGTCGAAGCTGTGATAGACTGGAAGCAGCCAGAAAATATCACTGAGGTCCGCAGCTTCCTTGGACTTGCCGGATATTATCGGAAGTTCATACATGACTTCTCCCGAATCGCCGTACCGATGACAAAATTGTTGAAAAAGGGAGTCAAGTTCGAATGGACTGACCAGTGTAAGGAGTGCTTTGAGGTTCTCAAATAGAGGCTTACCACTGCCCCTAGTCAGGGAGGCTTCGTGGCTTATACTGATGCCTCGGGAACAGGTCTGGGTTGCGTATTGATGCAGCATGGCAAAGTAATCGCCTATGCACCCCGTCAGTTAAGAATTCATGAGAAAAACTATCCAACCCACGATCTTGAGCTTGCCGCGGTAGTGTTCGCACTTAAAATATGGCGACACTACCTTTATGGAGAGAAATTTGAGGTCATGTCGGACCATAAAAGCTTAAAATACCTCTTTTCTCAAAAGGAACTCAATATGCGGCAACGGCGATGGCTGGAATTCCTCAAAGACTATGAATTCACGCTTTCCTATCACCCTAGAAAAGCGAATGTTGTAGCAGATGCCCTTAGTCGCAAGACTGTTGGCACTCTGGCCAGCCTCACCGGACAATGGAAGCTGATGGAGGATTTTGTCAGTTGGAAGCCATTCCTGGCTGACCCAGGAAAGATTCGATTGTCATGCCTGACAATCCATATCGAGATCCTCGATCGCATTGTAGCCGAACAGTTCAAGGACCCCCAGTACTTGGAATTAAAAGCTCGTGCTGCAAAAGATGACACTTTCTTCCATTTAAAAGAGGATGGAGGAATATGGATGGAAGAAAGAATTTGGGTTTCAAATAACCCTGAGCTAAGACAGGAAGTACTCCAGGAGGCTCATAATAGCAAGTACACCATTCACCCTTGGGGTACAAAAATGTTTCGGGACTTACAAAGAAAGTATTGGTGGAGGGGTATGAAACGTGATGTAGCTACATTTGTCTCAAAGTGTTTGATCTGCCAGCAAGTAAAAATCGAGCATCAACGACCTGGTGAAAAAATGCAACGGATCGAGATTCCAGAATGGAAATGGGAGGGCATTACGATGGATTTCATCGTTGGATTGCCTCGGTCCAAGAGACAACATGACTCAATATGGGTGATCGTAGACAGACTCACCAAGTCTGCTCACTTCCTGTCAATCAACACTCGATACTCAACTGAACGATTGGCGGAGATCTACATTCGGGAAATCGTTAGACTCCATGGACTGCCGATTTCGATCATATCCGATCGTGACCCGAAGTTCACCTCTCACTTTTGGGAGCAGCTTCAGAGAGCCCTGGGGACGAAACTCAAGTTCAGTACAGCATTCCATCCCCAAACAGATGGGCAATCAGAACGAACCATACAGACTCTTGAAGATATGCTAAGAGCCTGTATGCTAGAATGGAAAGGTGATTGGGATTCCCACCTAGCGTTGGCTGAATTTGCTTATAATAATAGCCACCACGCTAGCATTGGGATGGCACCGTATAAAGCCTTGTACGGGCGACCCTGTCAATCACCAATCCATTGAGGTGAAGTGGGTGAGCGAACCTTGGACTCGCCCATAGTGTTGCAGCATTATACTGAGCAGGTCCACATGATCAGGAAGAAGCTACTGACTGCTTAGAGTCGACAGAAGAGCTACGCCGATCAGCGATGTAGGGAACTCACTTTTGCGGTTGGAGATAAGGTTTTTATCAAGGTCTCCCCAACCGAGAGTGTGTTTCGTTTCGGAAAGAAGGGGAAGCTCAGCCCCAAATTCGTTGGTCACTTCGAGGTTTTGAGCCGGATAGGAGAGACCGCCTACAGAGTAGCATTGCCACCGCAGTATACACAGATACACAACGTATTTCATGTGTCAATGCTTAGAAAATACGTTCACGACCCTTCCCACGTCATCCAACATGAAGATATTGACATCCAGGAGGATATGACGGTGGAAGAAAGGCCAGTAGAGATCATGGACCGACGGGAGAAAGTGCTAAGGACGAGGGTCATTCCACTTGTCAAAGTGAGATGGCAACATCACGGAGTCGATGATTGCACTTGGGAGCCCGAATCGGATATGCGGGATAAATATCCTGAACTCTTCACCTTGTACTCTTAGCTAAATTTCGCGGACGAAATTCCTTTAAGGGGGTAATGATGTAAGACTCGCAATTTTTCAGAAAATATCTGAATAAAATTCATGAGGCATTTACCGGTAAAAATATCTTTTTTCTCAGAATGCGAAACAAATCAATTCCTGCGAGCCAATTATACGTAAGATATTCGTCGCTTTGCGAATATATGCTCAAACACTCTGGAAGCCATAACTTCCTACCTGAACGGAATCAAAGGATTCCTGCGAGCCAACTCTCTTAGTTACGTCAATACGAAGGGAATGGCGTACTCAGATTTTTTCGGAAAAAAATCACCGAAAACCCGAAATTCTTGCGGGACCCACGAAAATATTGGTGGGACCCAAAGAAATATTCCTCAGAAAAATATCTGGTGGGACCCACAAAAATATCCCATGGAAATATCCAAGTGGGCCCCACTCCAAGGAACCTCTTGGAATTTCCGGATTAGCCAAGGGTAAAAAGGAGATTCTGAAACTTGGGGCCCAAGTTTCAGAATCTATAAATAAAGGAGCCCCCCTCTATTTAAAAATCGCCAACCCCTCTCTCTCTCCTCCTTTCCCAAACCTCCCCTACCTAGCCTAGCCCACCTGAGCCCACCTGACCTGGTCTGAGCCTGCCTGACTTAGCCTGAGCCTGCTTGACCTGTTCTGAGCTTGCTTGACCTGGTCCTAACCCACCTGACCTAGGTTTGAACCTACTTGACCTAAGTCCAAACCCAGTTGACTTGACTTGAACCTGGTTTGGTTCAAAGTCAAAGTCCAAGTCCTTTTTCGTTCGAAGTTGATCCTTTTTCGAAGTCGAGCCTCGTTCGAAGCATTTGAAGCAACCGGAGCCGTTTCTTCCGCAAATTGAAGTAAGTTCCCTTCATTAAACCATCTCTCTCAAGTATTTGATTGTTTGTATATAGCATATACTTTCTGAAGTAGTATCTTGTTTTAGTTCTTGGTTGAGCCCTGTAGGACACTTCGGTGTTCACGCGCTTGCCTCGTAACTATCGTCGGATATATATGTTCGAATGCGCAGTATATGCGTTCTTCAAAATAGTATCTCACCCTAGTTCTCGGTTGAGCCCTCTAGGATACTTCGGTGTTCACTCGCTCGCCTCGTAACTATCGTTGGATACAGATCTAGGTGTATATCTGCTGATCCTGCCGACGCGTCCTATATCGCACAGGCTATGTAATTTACCTTTGCCGTCGCGTCGTATGATGCCACGGCTCCCTGCTTTCTGTACTTCTGATTAAAGCACTTCCAATTATGCATTTACTTACGCCGTCGCGTCGAACGATGCCAAGGCTCCTGCTTTCTGCAATGTATTTACTTACGCCGTCGCGTCGAACGATGCCAAGGCTCCTGTTTTGTTATATATGTAGAATATTTCGTTCAGTTACACACCCTGAACAATAGTATATGCATTTCCTTTACGCCGCCGCTGTATAAAGCACAGGCTTCTGCTTATATTACATATATGGCGCATAAGTGAGCGTTCAAATGGAGATCAAATCGCCAATGCGATTCCCTTACCGCTCCTCGTGTAAGATTCTGCTTGATGAATGAAGCCCCTTTTGGAAAGGCTTCGCCTTTTGGCAAAATGCTATTTACGTAAAGACTAAATCAATTATGTATGGTCTGGCTATGGCCCAAGGTTCCTGCAACCTTGATGGATGCAAAGTACGCACAACGGTGCGCATCCATTTCCCGAGTTAAGCGTAGCGATTTCCCACCAAAGAGGGGAGATGCCGCTGAAATGGATAAAAGAAAACGCACGCTTTCTCCGTTAAAGAGAGGAAGTGCTGCTGAAATTCCTGAAAGAGCTAGGAATGGCTCAGAAAGAACGTAGCAGAAGTGCTACCCAGTTATGGAATGCCTTCTACGATGTAGAAAGGTTCATCGCACCACTGCCGGTAGAGCAGAAAAGGTGTTGACAGAATGGTTGGCAGAAGAGCTGCCAGAACTAGTTAAGTGGCACAATGATATCCTTTGTTGGAACGATGTCAGAATGACTCGTCTCCCTGGCACCTGCAAGGGCACCATACTTGTAAGAGCCATTGCGCCAAAGTAGTGGTAGCACCTTGACGAGGTCCTGAGCTCGTTGGGTAAAAATACGCCGAGTAGCCGATCCGTAGAGATCGAGTCATATGCATGCTCATTGAGAATTATCAGACAACCAGACTCGTAAGGGCCGCTGAGCCGGAGTGTGTTGTTTCCACCGAAAGAGGTGAAGTGCTCGTCAAGGCCGAAGTGCCGAGAGGAGAGTTAAGCATGCATATGAATAAAACCTTTGTTCCACGGTGAAAACCGTGTGGTTGATTGGGGTCGGGTACATACTTCTCAAAGGCTGCCCTATATGCATGCAATGTTCGTCAATTAATTGTAAGACCGGCAGGCCCCTTTCAGAATTTCTTACCGAGGAAGACGGTGATGGCGCAGCCTTGAGTGACATATATTTCACCCGAACCTGATAGAGTTCATTGATGGCCTTCGTCACTCAGAGGTATGGAGGTCGTGGTTATCCTTAAATATCTAAGGGTTGAACCCAACTACTGCAGTAGCAGAATGCATTCGGATACCTAGTAAGGATCTCTTCCGGTATGTTGTACCGTCCTACTAGGGGGATGGGGTCAACAGGCCTCTGGGGTATCTAAAATACATAGAATAATCAACCCCCAGATCGTCGCGTTGTCGCCCAGATATGAGTCCCCTAAGCCCAGGGGGAGGTGCAATTATCGAAACAAATCATTAGCTTAGGTACAGCGCTACTTTGAATGTATGAGTGAATGACGTTGTTGAGTCAGTCCTGCATAACCTTTGTGAAGGTGTCATGGTCGGTATACTACTGTACCGATTGGGAAAGAACTTCATTGATATCCGTACGACTAAGTGAAGCTCGGAGAGCTGTCCTTAGATTCGTAGGGTACGGATGTGCCAAGCATAAAGGCTTGAGCTAGACATCCATTCGTGACTCTGAGGAAGTCAAGGCTAAGTCGTAGAGACTTAAGCGGTTATTCTAACTCACAGCCCTGAAGAGGCTTATGCGAAGTCATGAAGACTTGCATGGATGTTCAACTCATAGCCCTGATGAGGCTTTTGCGATATACGCTAAGTCATGGAGGCTTGAGCGTCGTATTACGAACTGCGACCCTGAGTGGTCTATGCATTTACTTGAGTTGAATAGATAGGTGTTTGCCTACTTACCAGACCATCAGTGGGTCTGACCCCGTTTAATGGGGATTTCAGGTGTGGAACCTGCGTGGCGATATGCAGAGCAAGGCGGCATCGAGTTCCAGGGTTTCTCTAGACAGAATTGTACTGCTTCCTTTTATTGAACCTCCACTGCTTTTCTAAGCAGTAGTGTTGTAATAAACATGTGCTTTCGATAAAATGGAACACTTTGGTGGTCAATGAGTTGCTTGGTCACATACCTGCAACGTGCTCGGAGTTTTCTAAAACCGACGACTCGTTATTGTCTTATTCCGCTGCTAAAAGCTTTTCTAAGTTCTGCTGCAAAGAAAAAAAAAAAAAAGAAATTCATGAAAATTTTAACTTAGCTTTGTTTTAGAAATCCGGGGCGTTACACCATGTGCTAGGTCTTGAAGCGCGCCTAGCATCAAGTTGCATCTATCTTTCCAAGACATCTAAATATAAGCAATTATGCTAAGTTCATCATATGTAAATCATAGATATTTAACTCTGGACAAAACAAAAACTTAAATTTGGTAATACTCACAGTGTGATGTTGATGTTGGACGACCCTTGAACCATTTTTATAATATGCTTTGATACCAAAGCTCTAACACCCCCAAGTTTTTAACTTAAGATATGTCAAAATTTCAACCCAATTGTTTTAAAATATAACACAATGGAAATAGTTTATGTTTAAAAGTTGGACAACCCTAGTGGGTTACAGAAATGAAAAGCTAAGTTGGACTAGATGTACTCACATTATAAGGAAAAACATATCCATTCCAAAATCATAACATTTGCTCATAATTTAAAGCAACAAGTTTTTTGAATTAAATTCAAACATCTTAATCTAACTGAGATACACAAAAGTCCAAGATCGATATGACATAAAAATATGGTTTTCGCCCTCGCCGCCACATCGTACCATAGCACCGCTCCTCAATCATCACATGAGCCCCATGAAATGAGGTCAAACTCTTTCGAGCAGGTAAGATAAACCACAATTATATAAATAATGAATAATAACAAAACATCTATCACATTATACTATCATGGCCTTAGAGTTTAACAGTTGCATAAACAAGATGAATGAATAAAAGTAAATAGCCATCAATAGATATTATCATATGAAATCAAATAGAATAGTCATTGAGATTAGATAGTTAGCAGTGTTAAATTTTGTTTCTCTTGATTACACTTTCGGGTACAAGAAGGGTGATTTCATCATATCTACTAAGGACACTATGGTCTTTATTATGCTATTTGATTCATTTTTGTCATAATACCTAACAGACTGGGTCCCCACAACAAAAGAGTGGTCCATGATCAAGAGATCTATGCAAGGGTTAACTAGATTGAAATCTATACTACTATAGCAGATGAGGTGTACCACTTTTGGGTAACCCTGACCTCTATAACTTTGAGTGATCGGAGGTCAAAAGATGCCATTGCTTCTGAATTTAAGTCGGTATGACATGTAGGTGAATATACATGCGACATCATCACTCGAGGTTGTACCATTCTACCCTCTCCCAGTGGAACAATAGTGTCAATGAGTTAAAGGGGTGGTCTTTTCTTTCTTAAGGTGGTTAGCCATTCATACCCCTCAATTTACAAGGCAAACAGGCTCAATGGCCCCAATACCCCCCTCAGAGTAGTATTCATGTCATGACATGGTTTTCACCCAACCTATTCACGTGCTTTGGCGCCTTTAGCCCATAGGAACACCTTGCCGATGATAGGCGATAACAACCATTTTTATAGTGTAGATGTATGCAACGAGTGTGAGACTTCCTCTCACACTTCATGGGTTCATATCCCACCCGAGCTGTAAGACCCGCAATTTTTCAAAAAATATCTGAATAAAATTCATGAGGCATTTACCAGTAAAAATAACATTTTTTCTCAAAATGCGAAACAAATCAATTCCTGCGAGCCAGTTATACTTAGGATATTCGTCGATTCACGAATAAATGCTCAAACAATCTGGAAGCCATAACTTCCTATCTGAACGAAATCAAAGGATTCCTGCGCGCCAACTTTCTTAGTTACGTCAATACAAAGGAAATGGCGTACTCAGAATTTTTCGGAAAAAAATCGCCGAAAACCAGAAATTCTTGCGGGACCCACGAAAATATTGGTGGGACCCACTAAAATATTTCTCTGAAAATATTCTAGAATATTCTAGAATATTCTAGAATATTCTAGAATATTCCAGCACCTTCCAGCATCTTCCAGGACCTTCCAGCTCCTTCCAGCACCTTCCATGGAAGGGATTCTCAGAAAAGCCCAACGGTAAAGAGGGGATTCTGAAACTTGGGGCCCAAGTTTCAGAACCTATAAATAGAGGAGCCCCCCCTCTCTTTAAAAATTGCCAACCCCTCTCTCTCTCCTCCTTTTCCCAAACCTCCCCTACCTAGCCTAGCCCACCTGACCTGGTCTGAGCCTGCCTGACTTAGCCTGAGCCTGCTTGACCTGGTCTGAGCCTGCCTGACCTAGTCCTAACCCACCTGACCTAGGTCTGAACCTACTTGACCTAAGTCTGAACCCAGTTGACTTGACTTGAACCTGGTTTGGTTCAAAGTCAAAGTCCAAGTCCTTTTTCGTCCGAAGCTCGAAGTTGATCCTTTTTCGAAGTCGAGCCTCGTTCGAAGCGTTTGAAGCAATCGGAGTTGTTTCTTCCTCAAATTGAAGTAAGTTTGCTTCATTAAACCATCTCTCTCAAGTATTTGATTGTTTGTATATAGCATATACTTTCTGAAGTAGTATCTTGCTTTAGTTCTTGGTTGAGCCCTCTAGGACGCTTCGGTGTTCACGCGCTCGCCTCGTAACTATCGTCGGATATATATGTTCGAATGCGCAGTATATGCATTCTTCAAAAATAGTATCTCACCCTAGTTCTTGGTTGAGCCCTCTAGGACACTTCGGTGTTCACTCGCTCGCCTCGTAACTATCGTTGGATACAGATCTAGGTGTATATCTGCTGATTCTGCCGACGCGTCTTATATCGCACAGGCTATGTAATTTACCTTTGCCGTCGCGTCGTATGATGCCAAGGCTCCCTGTTTTCTGCATTTCCGATTATTGCACTTCCGATTATGCAATGTATTTACTTACGCCGTCGCGTCGAACGATGCCAAGGCTTCTGTTTTGTTATATATGTAGAATATTTCGTTCAGTTACACACCCTGAATAATAGTATATGCATTTCTTTACGCCGCCGCTGTATAAAGCACAGACTTCTGCTTATACTACATATATGGCGCATAAATGAGCGTTCAAATGGAGATCAACTCCAAATCGCCAATGTGATTCCCTGACCGCTCCTCGTTCAAGATTCTGCTTGACGAATGAAGCCCCTATTGTAATGGCTTCTCTTTTTGGCAAAATGCTCTTTACGTAAAGACTAAGTCAATTACGTATGGCCTAGCAATGGCCAAGGGTTCTTGCAACCTTGATGGATGCAAAGTACGCACAACGGTGCGCATCTATTTCCCCGAATTAAGCGTGGCGATTTCCTACCAAAGAGGGGAGATGCCGCTGAAATGGATAAAAGAAACGCACGCTTTCTCCGTAAAAGAGAGGAAGTGCGGCTGAAATTTTTGAAGAAGCTAAGAATAGCTCAGAAAGAACGTAGCAGGATACTCTGACATATAGCAGAGTGCTACCCGGTTCATGTATTGCCTTCTACAAACGTAGAAGGGTTCGTCGCACCGCTGCCGATAGAGCAGGGGAGGTGCAGACGAAATGGTTGGCAGAAGAGCTGCCGGAACCAGTTGAACGGCATAATGATGTACATTGATGGAACGATGCCAGATCGGCTCGTATCCTTGTGCCTACAAGGGCACCTTGCTCGTAAGGGCCGCTGAGCTGGAGTAGAGGTTGCGCCTTGGCTAGGTTTGGACTCGTTGCGTAAAAGTACACCGAGTAGCCGATCTATTTAGATCGAGTCATATGCATGCTCATTGAGAACGGTTACACAACCAGACTCGTAAGAGCCGAAGAGCCAAAGTGTGTTGTTTCCACCCAAAGAGGTGTGATGCTCGTGGTGGCCGAAGTGCCAAGAGCGGTGTTCTGCATGCATATGAATAAGACTTAAGGTCGCACATACCCCGCGGTTGAAAATCGTGTTAGGGGTACCCCCCTCAGTAATGACTGTGTTGGGGCAGACTGAATGGGGTCGGGTACATACTCCCGTAGTGCTAAAAGCACGGGCTGCCTAAATGGCATGCAGATTCTGTCCAAGTAATTGTAAGACTGGCAGACCCCTTCAGGAATTATGCTCACTGTGGAATGACAGTGATGGTACAGCCTTGAGTGACATGTATTTTACTTTGGACCTGATAGAGTCCACGATGGCCTCAGCCACTCATGGGTTTTGGGGTCGTGGTTATCCTTAAGATCTAAGGATTGAACCCAACTACTGCAAGTAGAGGATGCATCCGAATATGGGCCTAGTAGGGTTCTCCCAGTTGAAACACACTGCCCTACTATGGATAGGGTCAACAGGCCTCTGAGGTATCTAAAATACATAGAATAATCAACCCCCAGAACATTGCGTTGATGCCCGGACAATAGCTCTACCTGCGTTCCAAAGGCGGGAGCGGTTAATTATCAAACAATGCATTAGTTCTAGGTACAGCGATGCTTTGAATGTTTGAGTGGATGATGTGTTGAGTCAGTCCTGCATAACCTTTGTGAAGGTGTCATGTTCGGTATACTACTGGACCGACTGGGCAAAGACCCGTGTTGTATCCGCACGACTAAGCGAAGCTCGAGGAGTTGTCCTTAGATGCGTGGGATACGGATGTGCCAAGTATGAAGACTTGAGTTAGACATCACTTTGAGACCCGGAAGAGGTCATGGCTAAGTCATGGAGACTTAAGCGGCTATTCAAATCACAGCCCTGAAAAGGCTTGCTCTAAGTCATGAGGACTCGAGCGGATGTTCAACTCATAGCCCTGAGGAGGCTCTTGCGATATACGCTAAGCCTTGGAGGCTTGAGCGTCGTTATTGCGCATTGCGACCCTGAGTGGTCATTATTGTACTTGAGTTGAATGGTTACATAATTGCATGCTTACCAGACCATCAGTGGTTCTGACCCCGTTTAATGGGGATTTTAGGTGTTGGACCTGCGTGGCGATATGCGGAGCAAGGCGGCATCGAGTTCCAGGGTTTCTCTAAACAGAGTTGTACTGCTTCCTTTTATTGAACCTACACTGCTTTTCTAAGCAGTAGTGTTGTAATAAACATGTGGTTTTCGATAAAATAGAACCCTTTGGTGGTCAATGAGTTGCTTGGCCACATACCTGCAACGTGCTCAGAGTTTTCTAAAACCGATGACTCATTATCGTCTGATTCCGCTGCTAAAGGCTTTCTAAAGTTCCGCTGCAAAGAAAAAAAAAAAGAAATTCATGAAAATTTTAACTTAGCTTTGTTTTGAAAATCTGGGGCGTTACAGAATTGGTATCAGAGCAAGAGTCTAAGAAACCTAGTTTGAGATCCGTCTTGTCCACCATATCGCACTGTAAGTATATTTTGTACTTCTTGTTCTGATCTGGGTGCATCTTTGTATAGATGGCAACTCACGACTCCCGAGGATACTGCTATCGTTGCGGGATCATGCACGATGAGTAGGTATGCCCATATGAAGTCCAAGACTGCCAGTATTGTGGCGAAGAAGGGCATTCCGCCAACGAATGCCAAATGAAACATACCGCCGATATGGGTCGGCGGGGATCGCTTGGTCTTAGGGATAAGACCTCGCATGTTAGTGGGCCACATTACTCCAGTAGAGGGAGTAGCCGTACCCCAGCAACTTCTGATGAACTACCGTCTCTGGTAGGATTTGACTTGAACTTTCTTGAGGGAGTTGGTCAATCGCAAGGCTATCAACAGGCATCATGTACGCCTAGCTTACACAGTTGGGAGGCGGGATGCAACAACTCCTTCTATAATCCCATTATGATTTTAGATTCCTCAAATCAAAGTACTATTATATGGGGGAACAGAGCGGCTTCACCAACGCCGAGTCTGAATGGCCAGGAAGAGGGATACAACCCCTATCATCCCGTTATGGTATCGGATTCTCCGAGCCATAATGCCACTGAATGGGCAAGTGGACCGGCATCACTGATCTACCCACAAGAGTCGCTTGAGAGCGCGGAAGTGCCGCCCAAGCCAAAACTAGTAGTGCCTGCACCAAGGCAATGTGGAAGTAAACGATACTTCGGGTTCTTTGGGTCGAGAAAGAAATCCAGTTCCTAGAAGAGACTGGTAGTGTTTGGAGTCAATAGACTCATGTACATAGTTTCTCAACGCCTAAAAGTCTGCCAGTGCGGCATGACGTTTTGTTTAAGGCAATGTTTGTGTAAATGTGATGTATATTAAGTAAATGAAACTTTTGCTTCGATATATACATTGAGAAACTAAAACATGTTGCTTGTATGTGATAGATAAATGGCTCCTACGACGAGGAGAACCATGCCGAGCGAGGAGACCCATACTCAAGGATTCCTGCTGGAAACGCTCAACAATCTGGTTACTGTCATTCGAGAAACAAGGCCGGAACCAGTCACACCTCGAAACGAAAACCTTGGGGGAATGACCTATGAAAAATTCCTCAAGATCGATCCGCCAGTCTTCGCCGGAAGAGCCGATCCTGAACTGGTAGAAAGTTGGGTCGAAGCGACAGAACGTGCCTTCCTGGTATTGGGAGTACCAGAAGAAAAGAAGACCAACTTTGGCACGTACAGGCTAAAAGATAACGCACGAAAGTGGTGGGATACCACTAAGATTATCCAGTTCTCGGAAGTTGAAGTCATTCCTTGGACTGACTTCCAGAGAGCTTTCATGGATAATTACTTTTCATTACACTCCAGAAACAAGAAGAAGATGGAGTTTCTGGAATTGGAGCAGGGTGGCATGAGTCTGATTGACTATACCACCAAATTTCAAAATCTTGAACGGTACTACTCCCGGTTATTTGAGACCAACCAAGAAAGGGCCGACAAATATGTGAATGGTCTGCGCGAAGGGCTGCGGTCTCGAGTGATAACAAGCATGCCTTCGACTTTTCAGGCTGCGGTAGCAGCAGCTTCAAAAATCCAAGAGGACTGGGCACGATCTAAAGTGATCGTAGCACAGAAGCCTATAGTGAATGGTGTGAATCGTAAAAGGACGTTCCCAAGTGGCCAGAGTTCACGACAACCCTTTCAAAAGAAGAAGTTCCAAGGAGGGAACAACACTCAACAAGTCGTGAGGCCAAGGCAGAACACAACTCCGAATGGTCAGCACTCCAACTTCAGCTGCCCAAGGTGTCGTGTGAACCACCCCGGAAAGCCATGTCCTCGTGACATGGGTGGTTGCTTGTATTGTGGCAAGATGGGCCACTTTATAAGGGATTGCGCCAAGAAGGCTGCAGATGAACAAAGGAGTAATGCCGGATCTGCCAGACCCTCTCGACCAGCACCACAGTGTTCGCAGTTCCAACGATCGCCCCCTAGGATCGAACAAAGGCCTGTTGCAGGTCGTGTATACGCTGTAACGACTGAACAAGTCGAAAATGGTGACCTGATTGAAGGCACCGTACCTGTTAATAGACATGCAGCTTACGTCTTGTTTGATTGTGGTGCTACTCATTCGTTTATCTCTGACGATTTCACCGAACAACTCCACGCCTCGGTGCAACCGATTGATAAAATAATCGAAGTATATAACACGTTGGGTTCACGCACCAAATGTATCCGATGTGTGAAAAATTTGGATATTGAGATAGCAGGGCAACACTTGCCTACTGACGCCATCCTGATCGATATGATACAGTACGATGTCATTCTGGGAATGAATTGGTTGGCTCAGAATAATGCCAAGATTTTGTGCCACGAGGGCAGAGTGATTCTATCTCGACCCGGATTGCCTAAGATGGAATACCGGTTATCCAAACCAGTTCCACAGAAAAAGCTCATAGCAGCACTTAAGGTACAAAAATACCTTAGGAAGGGTTGTGTGGCCTTCCTGTTGAGTCTCTCGGTGGAAAAATCCAATGACCAACCCCTTTAGAGTTTGGAAGTGGTGCGGGAGTTTCCCGATGTGTTTCCTGAGGAATTGCTAGGACTTCCGCCACTTCGTGAGGTTGAATTTGGAATTCAATCCTTACCTGGAACAGTGCCGATATCCAAAGCCCCGTATCGAATGGCGCCAGCTGAACTCAGTGAGTTGAAGTGTCAGTTGGAAGAACTGATGGAACAAGGGTTCATCCGACCGAGTGTATCACCGTGGGGAGCCCCGGTACTATTTGTAAAGAAGAAGGATGGATCCATTCGATTATGCATCGATTATCGGATGCTTAGCCAGGCAACTGTTAAAAATAAGTACCCGTTGCCTCGGATTGAGGACTTATTCGATCAGTTCAGAACAGCGAGGGTGTTCTCCAAGATCGACCTCAGGTCTGGGTACCATCAGCTCAGAGTTAAGGAAGAGGATATACCCAAGACTGCCTTCAGAACGAGATACGGCCATTATGAGTTCGTAGTAATGCCCTTCGGACTCACTAATGCGCCTGCTGCCTTTATGGATCTAATGAATCGGATATTCAGACCATATTTGGATAGCTTTGTCATCGTCTTTATTGATGACATTCTCGTATATTCTGAGAACAAGGAACAACACGTGGAGCACTTGAAAATCGTCTTGAAAACCCTTCAAGATAACCAACTCTATGCTAAGTTTTCAAAATGTGAAGTCTGGCTAGATAAAGTGATGTTCCTTGGTCATGTGATCTCAAAAGATGGAATCGCAGTGGATCCTGCGAAGGTGGAAGCTGTGATGGACTGGAAGCAGCCAGAAAATATCACTGAGGTCTACAGCTTCCTTGGACTTGCCGGATATTATCGGAAGTTCATACAGGACTTCTCCCGAATCGCCGTACCGATGACGAAATTACTGAAAAAGGGAGTCAAGTTCAAATGGACTGACCAGTGTAAGGAGTGCTTTGAGGTTCTCAAACAAAGGCTTACCACTGCCCCTGTCCTTACCTTACCTGCTGGTCAGGGAGGCTTCGTGGCTTATACCGATGCCTCGGGAACAGGTATGGGTTGCGTATTGATGCAGCATGGCAAAGTAATCGCCTATGCGTCACAACAGTTGAGAGTCCATGAGAAAAATTATCCAACCCACGATCTTGAGCTTGCCGCGGTGGTGTTCGCACTTAAAATTTGGCGACACTACCTATATGGAGAGAAATTTGAGGTCATGTCGGACCATAAGAGCCTAAAATACCTCTTTTCTCAAAAAGAACTTAATATGCGGCAACGGTGATGGCTGGAATTCCTCAAAGACTATGAATTCACGCTTTCCTATTACCCTGGAAAGGCGAATGTTGTAGCAGATGCCCTTAGTCGCAAGACTGTTGGCACTCTGGCCAGCCTAACTGGACAATGGAAGTTGATGGAGGATTTTGTCAAGTGGAAGCCATTTTTGGCTGATTCTGGCCGAATCCAAATGTCATGTTTGACGATCCACATAGAGTTCCTCGATCACATCGTAGCCGAACAGTTCAAGGATCCCCAGTACTTGGAATTGAAAGCTTGTGCTGAAAAAGATGACACTTTCTTCCATTGGAAAGAAGATGGAGCAGTATGGATGGAAGAAAGGATTTGGGTTCCAAATAACCCTGAGCTAAGACAAGAAGTACTCCAGGAGGCCCATAGTAGCAAATATACTATCCACCCTGGGGGTACGAAGATGTTCTGAGATTTGCAGAAAAATTATTGGTGGAGGGGTATGAAGCGTGATGTGGCTACGTTTGTCTCGAAGTGTTTGATCTGCCAGCAAGTAAAGATCGAGCATCAGCGCCCTGGTGGAAAGATGCAACGGATCGAGATTCCAGAATGGAAATAGGAAGGCATTACGATGGATTTCATCGTTGGATTGCCTCGATCCAAGAGACAACACGATTCGATATGGGTGATCGTGGACAGACTCACCAAGTCTGCTCACTTCCTGACAATCAACACTCGATACTCAACTGAACGATTGGCAGAAATCTATATTCGGGAAATCGTTAGACTCCATGGAGTGCCGATTTCGATCATATCCGATCGTGACCCGAAGTTCACCTCTCACTTTTGGGAGCAGCTTCAGAAAGCCCTGGGGACGAAACTCAAGTTCAGTACAGCATTCCATCCCCAAACAGATGGGCAATCAAAACGAACCATACAGACTCTTGAAGATATGCTAAGAGCCTGTATGCTGGAATTAAAAGGTGATTGGGATTCCCACCTAGCGTTGGCTGAATTCGCTTATAATAATAGCCACCACGCTAGCATTGGGATGGCACCGTATGAAGCCTTGTATGGGCGACCCTGTCGATCACCAATCCATTGGGGTGAAGTGGGTAAGCGAACCCTGGACTCGCCCATTGTGTTGCAGCATTACACTGAGCAGGTCCATATGATCAGAAAGAAGCTACTGACTGCTCAGAGTCGACAGAAAAGCTACGCCGATCAGCGACGTAGGGAACTCACTTTTGCGGTTGGAGACAAGGTCTTCGTCAAAGTCTCTCCAACCAAAAGTGTTTTCCGTTTTGGAAAGAAGGGGAAGCTCAGCCCCAGATATGTTGGTCCCTTCGAAGTTTTGAGCCGAATCGAAGAGACTACCTACCGAGTAGCATTGCCACCACAATGCGCGCAAATACATGATGTATTTCACGTATCAATGCTTCGTAAATACGTTCATGATCCTTCTCACGTCATTCAACAAGAAGACATTGACATCTGAGAAAATATGATGGTAGAAGAAAGGCCAGTGGAGATCATGGACCGACGGGAGCAAGTGCTAAGAACGAAGGTCATTCCACTTGTTAAAGTGAGGTGGCAGCATCATGGGATCGATGATTGCACTTGGGAGCCCGAATCGGATATGCGGGATAAATATCCTGAACTCTTCACTTTGTACTCTTAACTGAATTTCGCGGACAAAATTCCTTTAAGGGGGTAATGATGTAAGACCCGCAATTTTTCAGAAAATATCTGAATAAAATTCATGAGGCATTTACCAGTAAAAATAGCATTTTTTTCTCAAAATGCGAAACGAATCAATTCCTACGAGCCAGTTATACTTAGGATATTCGTCGATTCGCGAATATATGCTCAAACACTCTGGAAGCCATAACTTCCTATCTGAACGAAATCAAAGGATTCCTGCGAGCCAACTTTCTTAGTTACGTCAATACAAAGGGAATGGCGTACTTAGAATTTTTCGGAAAAAAATCGCCGAAAACCCGAAATTCTTGCGGGACCCACGAAAATATTGGTGGGACCCACTGAAATATTTCTCAGAAAATATTCTAGAATATTCCAGCACCTTCCAGCATCTTCTAGGACCTTCCAGCTCCTTCCAGCACCTTCCATGGAAGGGATTCTCAGAAAAGCCCAAGGGTAAAGAGGGGATTCTGAAACTTGGGGCCCAAGTTTCAGAACCTATAAATAGAGGAGCCCCCCCTCTCTTTAAAAATCGCCAACCCCTCTCTCTCTCCTCCTTTTCCCAAACCTCCCCTACCTAGCCTAGCCCACCTGAGCCCACCTGACCTGGTCTGAGCCTGCCTGACTTAGCCTGAGCCTGCTTGACCTGGTCTGAGCCTGCCTGACCTGGTCCTAACCCACCTGACCTAGGTCTGAACCTACTTGACCTAAGTCTGAACCCAGTTGACTTGACTTGAACCTGGTTTGGTTCAAAGTCAAAGTCCAAGTCCTTTTTCGTCCGAAGTTCGAAGTTGATCCTTTTTCGAAGTCGAGCCTCGTTCGAAGCGTTTGAAGCAATCGGAGTCGTTTCTTCCTCAAATTGAAGTAAGTTTGCTTCATTAAACCATCTCTCTCAAGTAATTGATTGTTTGTATATAGCATATACTTTCTGAAGTAGTATCTTGCTTTAGTTCTTGGTTGAGCCCTCTAGGACGCTTCGGTGTTCACGCGCTCGCCTCGTAACTATCGTCGGATATATATGTTCGAATGCGCAGTATATGCATTCTTCAAAAATAGTATCTCACCCTAGTTCTTGGTTGAGCCCTCTAGGACACTTCGGTGTTCACTCGCTCGCCTCGTAACTATCGTTGGATACAGATCTAGGTGTATATCTGCTGATTCTGCCGACGCGTCTTATATCGCACAGGCTATGTAATTTACCTTTGTCGTCCCGTCGTATGATGCCAAGGCTCCCTGTTTTCTGCATTTCCGATTATTGCACTTTCGATTATGCAATGTATTTACTTACGCCGTCGCGTCAAACGATGCCAAGGCTTCTGTTTTGTTATATATGTACAATATTTCGTTCAGTTACACACCCTGAACAATAGTATATGCATTTCTTTACACCGCCGCTGTATAAAGCACAGGCTTCTGCTTATACTACATATATGGCGCATAAATGAGCATTCAAATGGAGAACAACTCCAAATCGCCAATGTGATTCCCTGACCGCTCCTCGTTCAAGATTCTGCTTGACGAATGAAGCCTCTATTGGAAAGGCTTCTCTTTTTGGCAAAATGCTCTTTACGTAAAGACTAAGTCAATTACGTATGGCCTAGCTATGGCCAAGGGTTCCTGTAACCTTGATGGATGCAAAGTACGTACAACGGTGCGTATCCATTTCCCTGAATTAAGCGTGGCGATTTCCTACCAAAGAGGAGAGATGCCGCTGAAATGGATAAAAGAAACGCACGCTTTCTCCGTAAAAGAGAGGAAGTGCTGCTAAAATTTCTGAAGAAGCTAAGAATAGCTCAGAAAGAACATAGCAGGATACTCTGACATATAGCAGAGTGCTACCCGGTTCATGTATTGCCTTCTACAAATGTAGAAGGGTTCATCGCACCGCTGCCGATAGAGCAGGGGAGGTGCAGACGAAATGGTTGGCAGAAGAGCTGCCGGAACCAGTTGAACGGCATAATGATGTACATTGATGGAACGATGCCAGATCGGCTCGTATCCTTGTGCCTACAAGGGCACCTTGCTCGTAAGGGCCGCTGAGCTGGAGTAGAGGTTGCGCCTTGGCTAGGTTTGGACTCGTTGCGTAAAAGTACACCGAGTAGCCGATCTATTTAGATCGAGTCATATGCATGCTCATTGAGAACGGTTACACAACCAGACTCGTAAGAGCCGAAGAGCCAAAGTGTGTTGTTTCCACCCAAAGAGGTGTGATGCTCGTGGTGGCCGAAGTGCCAAGAGCGGTGTTCTGCATGCATATGAATAAGACTTAAGGTCGCACATACCCCGCGGTTGAAAATCGTGTTAGGGGTACCCCCTCAATAATGACTGTGTTGGGGCAGACTGAATGGGGTCGGGTACATACTCCCGTAGTGCTAAAAGCACGGGCTGCCTAAATGGCATGCAGATTCTGTCCAAGTAATTGTAAGACTGGCAGACCCCTTCAGGAATTATGCTCACTGTGGAATGACAGTGATGGTACAGCCTTGAGTAACATGTATTTTACTTTGGACCTGATAGAGTCCACGATGGCCTCAGTCACTCATGGGTTTTGGGGTCGTGGTTATCCATAAGATCTAAGGATTGAACCCAACTACTGCAAGTAGAGGATGCATCCGAATATGGGCCTAGTTGGGTTCTCCCAGTTGAAACACACTGCCCTACTATGGATAGGGTCAACAGGCCTTTGAGGTATCTAAAATACATAGAATAATCAACCCCCAGAACATCGCGTTGATGCCTGGACAATAGCTCTACCTGCGTTCCAAAGGCGGGAGCGGTTAATTATCAAACAATGCATTAGTTCTAGGTACAGCGATGCTTTGAATGTATGAGTGGATGACGTGTTGAGTCAGTCCTGCATAACCTTTGTGAAGGTGTCATGTTCGGTATACTACTGGACCGACTGGGCAAAGACCCGTGTTGTATCCGCACGACTAAGCGAAGCTCGAGGAGTTGTCCTTAGATGCGTGGGATACGGATGTGCCAAGTATGAAGACTTGAGCTAAACATCACTTTGAGACCCGAAAGAGGTTATGGCTAAGTCGTGGAGACTTAAGCGGTTATTCAAATCACAGCCCTGAAAAGGCTTGGTCTAAGTCATGAGGACTCGAGCAAATGTTCAACTCATAGCCTTGAGGAGGCTCTTGCGATATACGCTAAGCCTTGGAGGCTTGAGCGTCGTTATTGCGCATTGCGACCCTGAGTGGTCATTATTGTACTTGAGTTGAATGGTTACATAATTGCATGCTTACCAGACCATCAGTGGTTCTGACCCCGTTTAATGGGGATTTTAGGTGTTGGACCTGCGTGGCGATATGCGGAGCAAGGCGGCATCGAGTTCCCGGGTTTCTCTAGACAGAGTTGTACTGCTTCTTTTTATTGAACCTACACTGCTTTTCTAAGCAGTAGTGTTGTAATAAACATGTGGTTTTCGATAAAATGGAACCCTTCGGTGGTCAATGAGTTGCTTGGCCACATACCTGCAACGTGCTCGGAGTTTTCTAAAACCGATGACTCATTATCGTCTGATTCCGCTGCTAAAGGCTTTCTAAAGTTTCGCTGCAAAGAAAAAAAAAAGAAATTCATGAAAATTTTAACTTAGCTTTGTTTTGGAAATCCGGGGCGTTACACGAGCTCATAGGAGAGCATTCCAACTATGCATTAAAAGATTTATTTTCATAACAGAAAACATCCACACATATAGTCAATGAAATTCACTAGGTTTTTTTAACGTTATGCCTTATGACAAACATATATCATCTTATAGCATGACACAAAACATACTCATGTTTGCATTTAACTCATGATCTCCATCATTGCATCATGTTTTTCAAACAACCATAGGAGATTACATCTAGTCCATGGCATAGTATTTTTAGGACAAGATCAAGCAACATTTACATTTGTAGTGTACATCTCCACATCATGCAATTTAAGATCATAATGCTTTTAATTTATGTCATAATATATGTGTCTTATTGGCAAAATCATGTAGCATTCATTTTGAAATCATCTTAGCATGCAAATTGACAAACATGGCATTCTATAACCACATCATGACATCATCATATCATGCTTCCTGCTCAAGACATGCATCATGGTTTATAATGTATTCATTCCATGACATGATGTGCAAATTTTTGTGGCAAACACATATATGCATTTACTTCATCATATGCATCTCACCCCAACATGAATGCAAACATATATACATATGCATTCCATCATAAGTATGTCTACTTATGCAATACATAAAACTGAATGTGTATGATTTACTTCATCACATGCATCTCATCCCATCATGAATTCATGAACATATATACACTTGCATTCCAATATAAGCATGTTCATTGTAGCTTACTCATGCAATACATAAAACTGAATATGTATGATTTCTCATCCCATCATGAATGCATGAATATTTGTACCTATACATAGGTATCCCAACATAAGCATGTTTACTTATGCAATACATAAAATTGAATATGTATGATTTACTTTATCATATGCATCTCATTCCATCATGAATGCATGAACATTTGTACCTATACATAGGCATCCCAACATAAGCATGTTCACTTATACAATACATAGACTGAATATGTATGGTTTACTTCACCATATGCATCTTATTGTTCACTTTGTTTCCCATAATATTTTCTTTTTTCTTAATTTGATCACGCATGAAAACTAGATCAGACTAAGTTTGATCGAAACAAGGTTCGGACCCTAACTGGCCATGCCAGTTCAGAGCTGGTCTAAACCTACTTGGGTTCAGACCTAGTCTTAACTATTGGGTGCAGGTCTGCTAGTAGTCAGGCTCGGTATGGACCGACCAGTCGGTCTAGGCCGGTCTGGTCGGCTTTGGGTCAGAATCCGGCAACACCCAAGCTGTGTCTGGACCAGCATATGGTTCAAACCTGCCCAGGATAGCTAGGTTGCCAACCTATCCTGAACCTAGTGAGGTTCAGGTCAGGTCTGGTCCCACTGGTTCGGATAGATCTGAATCAACCTATATACGCAGTTACAGTAGACACTTTTTTTTAACAATTTATTTCAAATCTTAGTATGATTCAAAATTGATAAGGCAATACTAGGAATTTGTGAACCATGTTCTAATCATTGATATATTTCAAGAATAATTGAACAACATTAAAAATTCATGATCAATGCTTCTAACCATTGACATGTTTAAAAAATGGTGAAACATCCTTCGAGATTTATGAACAATGTTTCAAACTATTGATATTCTTCAAAAAAAAATGCTAAGACACTATTAAAATTTATGTAAGATGTTCCTCACCATTAAAATGCTTTCAAAATGGCACAACTACATTGAAGTTTTATGAACAATGTTTTCAACTGGTGATATGCTTCCAAAAGTGAGACATTATTAAAATTCATGAAATATGTTTTTCACTATTGATACATTTTTCAAAAAAATGATAAAACTACATTAAACATGTTTCTCGCCATTGAAATTGTAATACCCAAAAATTTTAATGATTCATAAATTCTGAAGAAAATTCCAGTTTTGATTCTGATTTATTTTGGATATGAATTATAGTTTTAAAACCTTGATTTTTGTGATAAGCATTGATCAAAATGAAGATTTGAATTTATAATTAAAATCCTGATAAATTTTTGTAGAGGCTTGTTCAAAAACTAGAATTCAGGGACAATTCTATCATTAATCAAATTATCAGGGGTAGCTTCATAATTTGCCAATCCAATGGCATTTTTCGATAAAATCGCCAACTATGTAGGGTCAAAATAGTAATTTTTCTTGGGGGACATTTTCAGAGAATTAATAAATTTGTCATGGACAAAAACGGTAATTTGCCACCCTATTGGCAGGCTCGATAATTTTCTGAACTATAGAAGGGCAATAAAGTAACTGCCAAATTCTCATATGGCATTTCTAAAAGATGGGATTTTAATTAGGGCAGAATAGGTATAAAAAAATTAGAAATCAAATAAAATATAATATTTTATATTATTTTATTTCAGAGACCATGGTTTTGGAAAACCACTGGCCCAAAACCAAGGGCAGCCATGATTTTTCCAAAATCATGAGTATGTCACCTTACAGTGAGGAGGTGACACCCAGCCTCTTTTTGTGACGCCCCAAAATTTTCGACTTTGAAAATCCTTTAGATTCTCAGGGTAAATTTTTTTTTTTTGAAAGGCATTGTGCGAAGCGAAAAACTAGGAAGGGAAAAACAAGTGGAAAACTCTAGGCGGGTCACAGAAGAAAACAACAAGGATATGAAACATCTTTTATTTATCCCATTTTATAAATAGTACAACAATTTCCTTTTTCAAAAACACTGCCAAGATCTTTTGATGTTTTAGAAGTGTGGGTTCATGTCTTCCGCAGCACATCGAGCTCCATCGCACGCCTAGTAGCAAACACCTGTATTCCCATAAAATGGGGTCAGTACTCTTGCGAGCTGCTGAAGAGCAGCAACATCGTATAATCATCTCTCAAGAGAAAAAGGCATATAGCATGAAACATGTGAAACAAATACATGTGCATGTGTCGGGCGAGTGCCCGTGCTATAGGTCTGAGTAAGGAAGCAACAGGTGCAATAAGCAGAAGTAACAAGATTGGGTAATACGCACTACTGATACAACAAGTAACGAGTAGCAGCAAGTAAAGATTGGGTAATACTCAGGCTTAACCCTTATCTGAACGGGTAATAAAAAGATACTCCTCTCTTACCTGAAGAGGAGGTGTTTGCAAAACGAACTTTCGAAGAGAAGTAAAGTTTTCATCAAAACTCTCTACTTCTAGGCTTCACTTATGGAAAGGGGGCTGCTAACAAAGGTTGGAAGGATGTCATAAAGGAGCGAGTCCATCACACTCTTCCTGGAAAAAGAGTCCTTGATGACAAGGGTGGCCTAACAAAAGACATTTAGGTTTACAAGGAGGATGAGCTTTCATCGAAACTCTCCCTGGAAAATGGATTCCTTGTGTGACAATAAAGAATATTTTGTAAACTGTTCGTGAAGCATGAGTCCCTTCAAACTTTTCCTAGAAAAAGGGGTTCAATGAACGAACAATAAAGACATGCGAAAAGAACGAGCTCCCTCGAACTCTCCCTGGAAAAAGGGTCCCTCGCAAGAGAAAATCATTGATAATTGATTTTGAGCCAGTTGGTGGACGAATTCAACACAAAAGTTATCTTGAAAGACCATAATTGTCGGATGTGACTCAAAGGTTGAAAGGATATGATTGACTTTGAGAGAATTTGATAACCCAAAGGTTTGCTTGGTAAAATGGATGGCCAGAGGTCTGACAAAATTGGTGACCCAAAGGTCAGATTAACAGAATGGAGTGACCCAAAGGTCTGATAAAGATTGTTTGGTTCGCAGATCTGACGATTAACATTGAGTTTGAACCTCAATGTGAGATTTATGTTGCGACCAGTATGAAGACCGACAAAGTACTAGTACTGGATTTTAAAAGATCACCATCATGAGCACTAGATTCTAAAAGATTACCAGTACGAGTACTGAATTTTTAAAGATTACCAGAACGAGCACTGGATTTTGAAAGATTACCAGTACGAGCACTGGATTTTAAAAGATTATCAGTACAAGCACTGGATTTTGAAAGATCGCCAGTATGAGCACCGGATTTTAAAAGAATACCAGTACGAGCACCGGATTTTAAAAGGTTACCAGTACGAGCACTGGATTTTAAAAGATTACCAATAGGAGCACTAGATTTTTGAAAGATTAGCAATATAAATACAAGATTTGGTAAAGCAACCAAGGCGAGGTTGGATTTCAAAAAAGGACCAATTTGAAAATTGGATTTAATCGGACCGGTGGAAAACTGGGTTCGGTCGGAAGCTTTGAATCAGAATTCAAATCTTCAAGGAAAGACTAGATAAATTGAATTTTGAAAGAAAATTCGGGTCGGAACTCGGATCTTCTAGACCAATTGCTAAATTTGCAGGAAAGTTTAAGTAGAAGTTCAAACTTTTAAAGGAAAGCTAAGCGAATTGGATTTGGAAGGAAATTCGAGTCAGAACTCGGATTTTCTAGACCAATTCTGAATTGGATTTAAAAGAAAATTCGAGTTGAAACTCGAATCTTCTAGACCAATTCTAGAATTAAAAGGAAAGAAAATTAGACAAATTGGATTTGGAAGAAAAATCAAGTTGGGACTTGGATTTTCTAGACCGATTCTGAATTGGATTTGGAAGAAAATTCGAGTCGAAACTCGAATCTTCTAGACCAATTCAAGACATTTGAAGGAAAGAAAACTAAATGAATTGGATTTGGAAGAAAATTCGAGTCAGAACTCGAATTTTCTAGACCAATTCTGAATTGGATTTGGAAGAAGATTTGAATCGGAACTCGAATCTTCTAGACCAATTTAAGACATTTGAAGGAAAAAAAAGTTGATAAGTGTAAAGATGACATTTGGGACTAGTTCAACTAGTACGAGCATCAGATTTTGGAAGAGTACCAGCACTGGATTTTAAAAGGTTACCAGTACGAGCACTGAATTTTTTTTAAACATTACCAGCACGAGCGTTGATTTCTAAAAGATTATTAATTGATTGTGATGGGAGATTTTTGATCTTCACCCTCACGATGACTTAGACAAATGCCACGAGTCTCAGGATTTATCTCTTATCCTGAATGGGTAATAAATTTGATGTAAATTGATGCAGATGTATGCAAATGAATGAGTATGCACGCAAAATAAGAGATTTGCTTGATCTTGCCTACATACAGGATGTTTTGAAGACACTTTTCAAAATAATGCCCCAGTGTAATGGGGAGTAAGATATTGGACGAAAGGATAAATAATTGATATTTGAGAAACATTCTCTGAAGATAACAATGGAAAGATTGACGATGTGCTTCTTGATGGATTTGGGAGTCACTCTGAAAGAGGTTACTCCTTGTAAAAAGATATTTTGTAAAGAAGGAGAAATACAAAACATGACGCCAAGCTATAAGGAAGATTGATAATTTTATTGATGAAAGAGATGGGACCATGCCATCCATATAAAATGACAAAAGCAAAATGCAAGAATGAAAGAGTGTTGGCCTTGTCGCTCTTAGGGTGCTGATGAGCTGGCTGCTTTATCCTTTTCTTTGCCTTCTACAAGGATGTTTTTATCGATATAGTCTTAGATAATATTCCTAAGAACAAAGCAGTACTCGGTATCATGCCCCATGGCCCGATGAAACTTGCAGAATTGATCTTTAAATCTTCCCCTAATGATAGGAGGATCATCGACTCTTGGGAGCTTAATCATCTCCTTGGCCGACATATACTCAAGGATTTCTTCACGTGACTGATCTAGAGGAGTAAAGTCACGTTTAATACTCCAATTGTCGTGCTTTTTCTTCTCTTTCTGTTGACTCAATTTTTCACTCCGCTTCGAAGACTTTTCTTTCTGACTTGTATGATCTCCCTTGTTATCTTTGCAATCGATGCGGCTGGCATCGATGAAGAAGGTGAAATTTGTCTTCTTTTCTGAATCTTGATTATTCCTGACGGGGGTGATGCCATCATAGAAGTCTTTGCTTCTAAAGACCTTCTTGTTCTTGTCACGGGCTTGCAAATCTTTAATCATCTTAGCCATTTCCTTCAGCTGTATTTGGACTAGATCATCCATTGTTTGATTTTTCAATTTATAGGTTGTCCCTTATCTATGAGGGGATCTTTAAAATGTTTGTTGGACTTTATACTCTTCATCAGTGTCACCTACCGATTTTGATTCATCAGATATATCCTCATGTTGGATATGTTTCTTGGATATCATCAGATGCTTCTTCAGTGTTTGGCCTTTAGTCATCTTCTTGCTAGATATCTTGCCAGAATTGGCCTCTGCTTGCTCCGTCATCATCTTACTCATGATCTTTTGAAACATGACATACATCTGGGGATCAACATCATCATTGATTTGCTGATTTTTATTTCTGATAGATCTTGAAGTGGCCATTTCCTGTTCGAAGGCTGGTGAGTAACTGATACGCTAAACAGGTGTAATTTTTCTGCCAGACCTTTTCTGAACCATATAAGGGTGTAAATACTCTCTGCAGGGCAAAACTGAGGATTAGCTGCTGAAAATAGTTTTGAATAGGAAATATTTGTTGGATATTTCGATTGACAATTTGAAGGTTGTCCCATTACTAAGAACTAAGTCATCATTGGAGTCACGACAATTGCGCTGCTATTCTTTGCAAAATAAACAACTGGAAATATGCCTTGTTACCTAGGCGAGGTCGTCAAACCAAGATGAAAATTAAAGGAATTGTATTGAAGGAAAAACATGATTTTATTAATAATACACTTGACAAAGGTGAGGGGGGCAGACAGGCAGAATGGTATGCTCCGGACCACTGATCTGATGTGAGATCGAACTCTGACAAGATCTCTGATAATAGACGAATTTCTATGCACTTCTGTCTCTGAGGGAACTGCCTGACACAACGCTCTGGATGATTGTATGCGCAGAAGAAGGGGCCAAGTAGCCTAAACCGCTTGTCGTATGCATAAGTATATCTAGGAGGTGATTTTTGACGATTAAAATAGTCCCACACGACTTCTTCCTTCTAAAGGTTATCGATCAAGAATCGGTATCGCGCAACCGGAAGAAACTTTTCACCATTGTATCTGAATGAATTGGCTCGGGCTGGCACATGCTGGAGGAACCAAGACTGCAATGCATAGGTGCAGCCTTTGACTAGAATTGATTCTCCGAGTGTGAAATGGGTCAACCCTCAGTATATAAAAGTGAATGCGGCCATGGCTATGGAGAGGCGGTTGGTCTGTCGACTTCCCCACCTTCGCAAAAGTTAAACTATTTTGATATCCATATAATTCTGTCCATCTAGAAAGAGAGCCAATCCCACGGTGCATAAGACCATCGCATGCTGGATTCTCTCTCGAGCTGTTCAAGATAGGGATTTGACTTACACAAATGCCCCATACTGTCTATAGATTTCAAGTAGGTTCACATATTCATTTTCATTCTCCTCTATCAATGGCCAAGACTTGCGTCCTGTCATGCAGGCTAAAGCGTCTCGGGGATCCAGACCCTTGACATTGATAAAAAATTATTTCTCCAATTGATCTCCTGGCTGACCAGCTGGTTCAGGTAATCTCATAGTCTTTGAGAATTCGTCCATCAACAAAGTCATTTCCCCCCATGGAAACCACAAGGTACTAGTGCTCGGGCTCCACCGCTCTGCTAGTGCATGGATCAAATTGGCGTTGATTGTCTGTTGTCCCACTGCAGATGCCAGTTCTAATCCACAATCGCTCAAGTGGTCCAAAAACATACGAGAGAAGTTTTTGAGCCATGAATAATACCACCGAGGAATAAAGGATCCGGTGTTGAGGACTCGATGTTCAGAAAGACCTTGTCGCACCTCGTAGGAGATATGATCCTCAGGAAAGGCTGAATCAAGTTGATTGGATGCCATCAGACTGAAAAACACGAAAAATTGGAATATGACTTAGGGAAATACAGGAATTTTGAAAAAGATGCATGCAGGATGTAAATGAAGCAGAAAAATCGAGATCCAGAAGAAAGGAAGGATGGAAAATCACCTGGAGTTTTGAGGAAGAGAATTTGGAAAATCGTCCAGGGTTTGAATAAAGCATGATTTTTTAGACAGTATATGAAAACAGATGGAGAAATTGGGGATTTTTTAAAATCGTTCAGTATTTTAGAAAACTTGCAGAAAAATGTAATAAAAGAATCTGACATTCAATCACATCCTGTACAAACAAGTATGCACATACAGCATTCTCTAAAGGCTGACTCTAGATGCACAAGTTTTGAAATATCTTTAGAACCTTAATCCTAACTCTAAGGTTCAGATCATCTGTGTCCAATCATGCCATGCCTATATACTCTAGCCAAGGCTTGATGTACGTGACATAAAATCAATTTCTCCGGTTCTAGGTTCAAATTTTTCAACATCCTTGAGTTCCTGCCGATATACATTAGACTATGGCCCTTGGTACGTGGCAGGGGGGGCTTCACCCAAATAGGTGGCCCAGTTGTGAGGCTTTGTCCCGAACTATGGTTCTGGAAGAAAGCCCAGCAACATGAAGACCGGGTAAAGATAGGTGGGGTGGTTTTTGAAAACATGATCACATGCAAGCAAACAGATGGCTCTAAGTCCTGAAGAGATAAAATTTTGAAATATTCGAAGAAGCAAGCATTGTTTTCATATAATTCCTAGATTAAGGAGTGTTGTATTAGACCTAAGTCTATGTGAGCATGAATAATTCTCCTCAATATGGTCCTACCAAAGCATGCCTAGTCTACATGCAATCCATGTCAGCTGGGTTCAAGTCTAGGCTCCTAGGTTCACATGATATCATGAAATAATAGTTGAAATTCCATGGAACACAGTTTTGAGAATTTGAACTAAGTTAAGCACATAATTGATGAGGCGAAGACAGGTCCCATCCCGGTCGCCAAACCTGTTATCATCGCAAAATTTTACTTTTGCAAGTCAAACTGACCTTTGAAAAAGATTTTGAAAATAACTCGCCTCTGTTTTTAAAATGCAGGATAATTTCGAAGAATGGGACTCGCCTGTTGGTACGAGGTTCAACCGTTCCTGGTGCCTTTACCAGGGGTAATCAAACCAAGGATCAAAAGTGTACTTAGCTTTGCTCAACTTGTCTAAATCATGTTCTATTTCCTAAATGCACAAAGAATCAGGCATGTGCTATGAATTTTCTGAAAATATAATGTTTGCTTCAAAGTTTGGAGAAAATACTTGGAAAATTCTTGGAAAAAATGTCACTTGGAAAATCATGAATCATGGTGAAAGAATATTTCTGGGGAAAAAGAAAATCGATTTCTGAAGAATCCAAGTGTTTTGTAAAAATGGATTTCTGAGGAATTTCAAGTAACTTTGGAAAAACTTGATTTCTATGAATTCAGACTTTGAAATTGAATATATAACTTGGAAAATCATGATTTGAACTTGATAAATACCTGAAATATCATTTGAAAGCTCAGAGTTTTGAGAAAATCGATTTCTGAGAAAGATTTAGAAAATTTTAAGAAAATCGATTTCTCTGAGTTGAAATTGGAATTTGCAAATGAATGAAATGAATGAATATCGATTTGAAAGACTTAATTTTGAGGAATTGAGAAAATCTTTTTATATTTTTGAGAAATGCAGTGCATTTTGAAGTTAGCTTAAGAGTGTGGGCTGAATGTGGCTAATACGAAGATCACAAATCTGGGTCTCATTCGTATTCTGACTATGGTCATAAATATAAATTCAACCGAGTTTGTCAACTCCTAAAGAGCTTATGCACGTGTCATTCGTGTAGACCATGGTGAATTTATAAAAAATATGCATGAATGATGCATTCATAATATATTAAAATTTGCAGAATTAAACTATATGCAATGCAAATCCTAATCTAAGCAGAAATTGAAATTCTTATTTCAAATTTAATTATAATTTACATCACTAATTGAATTTAAACAACTGAAAATAAAGTCTTCAATATCTCTGCAAAACTAGAAAACTTGTTAGTGAAGATATGTTGGCTTTTCTAGATTTATCCAGTAATATCTGAAAATTACTGGATTTTGCTAGATATAGGCTTTTTTCTATGATTCCATGAGATAAACATAATGAAATAAGAAATAAAATTAAAGAAATATGAAAATTATATTTGAAAAATTGAAATTGGGGTTAAAATGACTAAAATACCCCTGATAGCAAGACTATGGCCTTAAAATCAGGGTTTTCAGAAATATATTTTGTAAAATGAAAGTTTTAAAATTCAAATAAGGATAAATCAAACATAAGATGACATAATATAATTAAAAATATAAAAATTAGGGTTTAGAATTTCGAAATTGAGGTCAAATGACCAAAATGCACTTGATAGCAAGACTATGTCCTTGAAATCAGGGTTTTTTGAAATAAATTTTGGTAAAAACTTTGGATTTAGGATTGAAATAAACATAAAATTGACCATGAAGCATACTAATATGATTATAAACATGAACAAACCCTAAAAACATGAACTTATACACGAAAATCAAGAAATATCATGAAAATCACGATTTAAGCAGTGTTTTGGGATCCTACGGGCACCCTGTTTTGCAATTTGACTCATCTAAGCATCAAATGGATTCTAAAATTGATAAAAATCGGTACCTGCACTTTTTATCACCCTAAAATCAGATTGAAATCATAAAAATATATTTTTGACAGTATTCCAATTCGAAAATTACATTAAAACCCTAAAATATGTTATTTTTACCCATGGTCACATATCAGTTTCAGTGTTATACCCGAATCAGGGGCAATCTACCATGAAAAATTTTGAAATTTTACAGAGGTAAACTAGACAAAAAATCACAGAATCTCTATTTTACAGATTGGAAAAATCATCTCTGGTGAGGGAGATACCCTTCCGGCAATCTGGACCTAAATATAATGAATCTAAAATTGATTAAAACAGGTAGTTTCGGTTGAAAATACAAAAATAAATATCAAACCTCATCAAAAATTTCTATAATTTTAGCAGTTAATAGTACATAGAAAAATAATGAAATTTATTTTTTATATATCATGAATCGGATCTACGGTTTGAGATCTATGATCAGTACAAGTCAAATTAGGGTTTTTATAAATCATAACGAGTTTTAAAAGATGGATCTGACTTTCTGACAGAGGAAAAATACCAAATAGAAGCAAAAAATTATGAAACTTTTACAGTAAATAGCCTACATCAACAAGAAGCCACTGTACTTTACAGATCTCAAATCAAATATTGGGTGAAAGAAATAACACCTTTGCAAATTATGCTTGAATTTAAACAACGATTTTAATCAACATAAATTCCAATTTGACTTTGTATTTTATTAACAGGGTTCCCCAATCCCAAAATATCTTTTTTCAGTAGTTTACTAATAAATCCGTGAACAACATATAAAAAAATCAGAAATTTTTAATGATTATTTCAATACGAACTAGCATGCTTTCTACTGATCTGAAATTAAAATATGCAGAAATCTAAGAAACACTAAAAAATTATGATTTAACCATGAAAAACCATAAAAATTATCTAAAGAGCAAAACAAAATTGATTTTGATGATGAAACACATGTAATAAACATTAATATTCTAAAAAAAATAAATAAAACACAAGGAATCCATGGTTGGAATTGCTTTTACCCTTGAAACCATGGATTTAATCCATTTAATCAAATAAATCTCATGTTTTCTTGGTTAAGAATATAAAAAATAATGCAATAAATGATTCTAATGGATTTGAATCATGGAAAACAGCATGGAATAGGGTTAGATCATCTTATTAAATTGAACTTGAGGTTCTTGAGGTTGAATCCATGGTTTAATCCATGAAAGAGGAGGTGCCAATGGTGAAATCTAATATAAAATCATAAAAAACTAATAAAAATAATAAAATAATGTTAAAAAAAACTCACCTTAGGGTTGCAGATTCAATGGAGGAAGAAGAGGTGCTGGAGAGAGGAGGGAGACCATGAAAATTTGAGAGAAAAACAGCCTCCTTTTGACCTCTTGAAGTCACTCTTTTATAGGTTTTCAAAAAGTCACTTAATTAGGGTTAATTAAGAGGTTTTTCTTTTTTTCAGGACTCTTTCTAATAAATCCACTAAGGACCAACGATTTTCCTAGAGGATTATAACCTAAATGGACTCTAATTAATCCTTAATTAACACCTAATTAAACCCTATAAAGTCCAAATGTGGCACCACCTAGTATGGACCCACATTTGGTTTTTAAAACTTGAATTTAAAACCTTTAAAAACCAATGGTTTAAAACTTAAATAAAATGAATTTTCAAAATTGCTTTTGACTCTTTTAAACCCCTAACCTAACTAGGACAATGACTAACCCTAGTCTAACCTTGACTTCTTCAAATGTGGCGCCACCCTGAGTGGGCCCCACTTGAATTTTCAAAAACTATTTTTAAACTTGAAAATGAGAGGTTTTTCAAAAGAGATTCAAAAGTAGACTTTGAGATTGAAAGTTTTGAAATGGTACAGAGTCTTGACTGAGTCAGAACTCCTCTGGATATGGCACCAACTGAGGGGGGCCCACATCAAAGTTTTGAAATAAAGACTGAAATTGATTTTAAAAAGGGGTTAAAATCACAGTTGAAATTCAAAGTTTTGAAAATAGGGGCAAAAAGGGAAATTTTTACAACTTTTGAAAAATTTGGGGTGTTCAAAGTGCCTCCTTGTGGTCTCTACTTCTTCACTAGTGGAGTGAACCTCTTTCCACCATAGTTCTTCTAGAATGACTTCCTTTTGGGCTAGCTCCTCTGGCCATTTGACGGCTACATGTTCCGGTTAGGTTGGCCCTTTTGAGATTCTGACCAGTCATTGTGTAGGAGAGTAGACATCTTGATGGCCTCATCCAAGGTTTTTGGTCAATGTGTATAGACCCTGCTCCTCAAGACTTGCTTTTAGCCCATGTACGAGCTTTATCGCACGTTCCTCTTTTGTGGTGTATATATTGGGGCAGTTGCACTCTAAGCCCCAAAATTTGGTGATGTAATCCGCCAACGTCGTTCTACCTTGTTGTAAGTCCAAGAATTTTTGCTTCTTTCGCCTGCTCTCATGTTTGAGAAAATAAGCTGCATAGAATACTTTCATGAATTGTTCTCATAATATTGGTTCACTTAGAAATTTGACCTCAAGGGTCGTAGCCCACCATTTTTTTGTGTCTCCTTAAACCTGTATGTTCTAAAGTTCACCTTGTTGTCTTCAGAGACTCGTAATACCCGGAAGATTCTTTTTATCTCCCATATCCAATTTTCTGGTGCTTTGGGGACGGACTTTCAGGTGAAAGAAGGAGGATTCATGTCCATAAACCTCTTATATAAAACTCCCCTAATTGCTATTGGCAATGGTGTTGTGAGGTCATAAATAATCTATTGGATGTTTGTTATCGTCGCAAAATTTTTCCCTTCCCTACGAGAGAGAGGAGAAACGACCTTGCGAGTCAAACTTGACCAGAGTTTGAAAATTATTTTGAAATACTCGCCTTCATTTTGAAAATAGTAGGAAAATTTCGAAGAATGGGACTCGACCTGTCGGTACAAGGTTCGGTCGTTCCTGGCGCCTTTACCAGGGGTAACCGAACCAAGGATCAAATATGTGCTTGACTTAGCTGAATTAACAAAATTGTGTTCTATCATTAATGCATAGAGAATTCAGGCATGTGCTATGAAACTTTGTAAAATGTCATTTGGAAAACATGATGTATGCTTAGAAAATATTTCTAAGGCAAAAGATGGAAATCAATCTCTTAGGAAAACTCTGACAAAAGGATTTAAAATCTTAAGAAAGTTCATGAAGGTTTGGAAAAATCATGAAGGAGTTTGAATCCAGGGAAAATAGGAAGAATTCTTGAAAAAAGATAAACATTGAAAGGGAAAATGTTTGTCACGAAAACTCCAACTTTGAAAATTGTCTTTAGGAAATGATTGAAAATTCATAGGAAAACTCTTTTGAGAAAGAGAAACCAAATCTTAGGAAATGAGAATCTTAGCCTTGAAGTATTGAAAATCGATTTTTTTTTATTCTTGAGAATGATGAAAAACTCCTTTTGAATAATTGAAAATGAAATCTAGGGAAAGAATATTTCTAGAAAAATCATGGAAAACTTGACTTGGGAAAGTCCAACTTTGAAAATTTTCAGAGCATCTGGAGAAATCGATTGCCTTGAAATGGAGTTTTTACAGAAATGCACATGATTTCATGATGTGAACTATCCTGAATGAATGAATATCTTTTTATGAAAACATCTTTTCAGAAAAATATGTAATTTTAAAATTAAACTAACGTAAGATTACCACATATTTCGACTATGGCCATAAATACGCTTGTAATCTACTTAGTTAATTCTAAAATATTTTATAAAAATTGAAGATATGCGGTGAATTTTGGAAGATAGCCTAAGAGTGTAGGCTCGGTGTGACTAGTCGGAAGATGCTGAATCTGGGTTTCGTCCATATCCCGACTAGGGCCGTAAATATGGACTCTACCGAGTTCATCAACTCCCTAAGAGTTGGTGCACGTGCCATTCGTGTTCATCCACAGTGATTTTTTAAATAAAATGCATGAATCACATCAGGATATTGCAGAAATAAACTATATGATATGCGCCCTAATCTAAGCAATAAAATAAATTTTATTCAAAAATTACACTTAATCGTTACACTGCTGACATAAAGCAAAAATAAAAAAAATGGAGCCAAAAGAATCAGCGTTTCCCAGATTTTTTCTGCAAGTATGAGTTAGCACAAGAAATACAACATACAAAAGAGAAATTGGAAATTTCATATTAACGCCAATGCACCGACAATTATGCCTAGATTATAATAGAAATACACATATTAATGAAAATATAATGTCTAAAGTGTTACGACAATGAAGCCATACATGATACTTCAAGTACAAGGTTTTGATGATGAGCAAGTGGAATCAACTGCATTTCAGCTAAGGGTATGAAGAAATTGAAGAATTCGATGAAGAATCTTTGGAGACTAGTGTGCAAATGTTTAATTCATTAAAAGTCTTAGATTCTTATAAGAGCCTTACTTAGAGTGCATATTTAGGTTGCATTTCACCTTAAAAGTCTTTAGAAAAACTTTTCTAAAAAGAACCCTCATGAAAATCTTTTTAGAAAACTCTTTTCTTAAATTTTCATGTTTATTAGTCGACCAATAGACTTACCAGTCGACTGATCCTTTTGCGCCATATTTTCTAAAAAGTCATTTTTGTCAAATTAGTCGACCGAAGGTTTTATCAGTCGACTGGACAGAATGTCTGTTTTCTGGAAAATTAGCAGCAGTCGACTAATGGTTTTATCAGTCGACTGAACAGAACATGTGTTTTCTGAAAATTTAGCAGCAGTCGACTAATGCTTTTTATCAGTCGACCGAACAGAATGTTTGTTTTTCAGAAGATTTTAGCAGCAGTCAACTAAAAGGTTTTTCAGTCTACTGATGATATTATCAGTCGACTAACTTTTCTCAAGTCGACTAAGTTTCAAAAGTTCAGATTTTCAAAGGGCTCGATTAACAGATCAGTCGACCGACGATAACTGTCAGTCTACTAATAACTAACTATTAGTCGACTAACTGATGTTTCAGTCGACTAATTTTGCCATTTTTCTGAAACTTCAAAAAAGGCATATCTTTTCATTTTTCAAATGTTTTGATCGTTCGAAATGGACAGTTTTGATACCCTTTCATACCCTCAACGTATGAAAAACTTTAACTATAAATATGAGTGCATTGTACACTCAAAAACAACAAGAATTCAATCGATTTGAATCATTTACTTATTGCTTTTCACTCCTATTCATTCAAGTATTTGTTTTCTCACTCACGTGATATTTTCACTTCAGTTTTTCACTCAAATCACTTTGAGAGATAGTGAATTCGTGAGTAGAGTATTTCAACAATCTCAAAAGCCAATTGCATCTCATTTGCATTCAAAAGGAAGGCTCATAGGTTGTTTTGTAAGTTGTTACTTATTTTCTGTAAAAAGAAGGACTCCTTGGTGTAAAGGAGTTGTTTGCTTTCAGTAGGGTTGTTACTGAAAGTGGGACCAGTTATGGTCTGTGTGATCTTGTAGTTTACAAGGTTGATAGTGAAAATCTCAAGCGGGTTTTGCTTGGGGACTGGATGTAGGTCGGGTTAGACCGAACCAGGATAAAATCTTGTGTTCTTTGTGTGTTTGCTTTTCAAATTGCAAAATCCTTCAATATTCCGCAGACAATTTTTAAAAGCACTATTCACCCCCCCCTCTAGTGCTCGTTGCCTCGATCCTAGTGCACTTTCATTTGGTATCAGAGCACAGGTTTGCTATTACTTTGATTTGACCATCATCTAGCATGGCAACTACAACATCTTAGCACAAAGAAGGATGTTTCTCTGTTCGTCCTCCTCTCTTCGACGGAACAAACTATGGATACTGGAAAGTAAGAATGACAATATTCTTGCAATCCATGGATCTCGATATCTGGAGAGTTGTTTCAGAAAAGTACCAAACTCCATCAACTGATTTCAGCCGATGGACCGATAATGAAAAGAAGACTGCTTCACTGAATGCCAAAGCCATGAATGCATTATATTGTAGCATTGACAAGGTAGAATTCAATCGCATATCTCAATGCTCTACAGCAAATGAAATTTGGCATACTCTTCTAGTAACTCACGAAGGTACGTCAAAGGTAAAGGAATCTAAAATTGCTTCTTTAGTTCATAAATTTGAATTGTTCAAAATGAAGCAAAATGAATCTATATCGGACATGGTAACTAGAATGACCGATATAACTAAAACTTTGAAATCCCTTGGAAAAGAATATTCACAAGTGGATTTAGTCAGAAAGATTCTAAGGTGTTTAACTCCTGAATAGGAGAGAAAAACCATTGCTATTGAAGAAGCAAATGATCTCAATACTCTCACCCTTGAAGACTTAGTTGGTAACCTAATGGCATATGAGGTCCAACTTCAAGACAGACAAGAAGAAGAGCCTAAGAAGAAATCTCTTGCTTTTAAGGCTACTTCTGACTCAAAAAATTCAGAAGAAGATGAAGATATTGCCCTCATCACAAGGCAATTCAGAAGATTCATCAAAAAGGGAAGATTTCAAAGAAAGGCAAAGAAAACAGATTCTTCCATTCCCAATGAAGTAAAGTGCTTTAACTGCAAAAATGCAGGACATATCAAGAAAGATTGTCCTCTTCTCAAAATCAAGCCCAAGGACCAATTCAAGAAGAAAAAGGCATTTCAAGCATGTTGGGATGATAGTGACTCCTCTTCCTATGAAGAATCAAATGAAGAAGTCGCCAACATGTGTTTTGTAGCACAAGAAGATTCGGTAAGTCAATTTGACTATGATGAGTTATTTGAAGCATTTAATGATTTATATGCTAAATTTAAGAGTCTTAGTTCTAAAAATAAAGAGTTAAAAACTTAAAATTTAACTCTTGACTCTCAAAATAAAGTGTTACTTCAAGAAATAGAAGATCTCAAGAAGGAAAATTCTTGCCAAGCACTTGAGATAAAAGAAATTGGAGTTAGAACCAATCTCTTACAAAAAGAAATATCTAGTCTTAAAGAAAAGTCAAATGATCTTCTTTCTATAGTGACCAAATTCACAAATGGTCAAGAAAAACTTTTTGGTTCTCAAAGATGCTCGGTTAATAAAACCGGATTGGGATATAGCTTCTTTGATACTCAAAATAGACCAAACTATGTGGTGAAAAATCAAAGGCATTATTCTCAACCTTTTGTTCATAAAACTAAACTTTCTAGTTCTAATAGAAATGCATTTAGATATGATTATTCTAGACATGTTTATTCTAAATCCTTTTATAGAAAGAATATTTATTATCAAAGGAAACCAAAATCCAAATGGATATGGGTTCCTAAGACTAACTCTCATGGACCCGAAAATAGAAAGGGGTCAAATGCTCTGTTTTCTGATTTTGTTGTAGGTACACAACATAAGGAGCAAATGGATATTGGACAGCGGTTGTTCCAAACATATGACTAGAAGGCCGGAGTTATTTTCCACCCTCCAAAATAAGGATGGAGGAACCGTCACCTTTGGTGACAATAACAAGGGAAAAGTGATAGGTATTGGTAATATTGGTAATCCAAAATTTTCCTTGATAGAAAATGTTCTTTTAGTAGATGGTTTAATGCATAATTTAATATCTATCAGTCAATTATGTGATAAAGGTTTTCATGTTTCTTTTGAAAATGATTTATGCTTAATTTCTGATTTTCAATCTAAAAAGATCATTTTTAAAGGTAAAAGAAGAAACAATGTGTATGAACTATATCTAGATGAATTACCCTCTTTTAATGAAAAATGTCTTATTGTTTCAAATGAAATTCAATGGTTATGGCACAAGAGACTTGGACATGTTAACTTTAAAATTATTTCAAAGTTATCCAAGAATGATCTTGTAAGAGGCCTACCTAGAATACCATATAAAAAGGATCACTTATGTGATGCTTGTCAAAGGGGTAAACAAATCAAGAGTTCTTTTAAAGCAAAAGATATAGTTTCAACAAAACGTCCTCTTGAACTTTTACATTTAGATCTATTTGGACCATCTAGAATTCAAAGTTTGAATGGTAGCAAGTATGCTTTTGTTATAGTAGATGATTATTCTCGGTTTACATAGGTGATTTTTCTAAAAAGCAAAAATGATGCTTTTTCAGAATTTTCTAAACTTTGTAGAAGAATTACAAATGAAAAATCTACATCTATTATTAAAATTCATAGTGATCATGATGGTGAATTTGAAAATGAATCTTTTTTAAAGTTTTGTGATTTACATGGTATATCTCACAACTTTGCTTTTCCTAGAGCGGCTCAACAAAATGAAGTTGTTGAAAGAAAGAATAGAACTTTGCAAGAATGTGCTAGAACCATGCTTCAAGATAAAAAATTTACCAAAATACTTTTGAGCTGAAGCAATTAATACAGCATGTTTTGTCTTAAATCGTGTTCTTATTCGACCAATTTTACATAAAACATGTTTTGAATTGTATTATGATCGTATACCAAAGATCTCATATTTCAAAATTTTTGGTAGTAAATGTTTCTTGTTAAATACCAAAGATAATCTTGATAAGTTTGATTCAAAATCAGATGAATTAATATTTCTTAGATATTCTTCTAGAAGTAAAGCATATCGTATTTTCAATAAAAGAACATCTTGTATTGAAGAATCTTTACATGTTGCATTTGATGAGAATTGTGAGCAGGTTATACCTTTAAGCGAAGGAGAAGAAGTAATACTTCAAGAAGAACCCTTGATAGAGAGTACTTCTCAAGAAAATATTCCTCTTCAACCGGTTTGGAAAGAAGTTCTTAATCATCCACATGAACAAGTTATTGGTGAAATAAAGAGTGGTGTCCAAACTAGAAGGCAGTTAGAAAAATATATTGCAAATGTTGCTTTCATATCTAAATTAGAACCAAAGAATATCAATGAGGCTTGTGTTGATGAATTTTGGCTTTTGGCCATGTCTGAAGAACTTAACCAATTTACTAGGAATGATGTTTGGGATCTAGTTGATAGACCAAAGGATCATCCGGTAATTGGAACAAGATGGGTCTTCCGAAATAAGCTGGATGAAAATGGTGAAGTCATTCGTAACAAAGCAAGGCTAGTAGCACAAGGATATAATCAAGAAGAAGGTATAGATTTTGATGAAACCTATGCACCAGTGGCTCGATTAGAGTCAATTCGAATGATGCTTGCTTTTGCTAGTTACATGAACTTCAAGTTATATCAAATTGATGTTAAGAGTTCATTCTTAAATGGACACATCAATGAAGAAGTTTATGTAGAGCAACCTCCAGGCTTTGAAAATGAGAAATATCCAGAAAAAGTCTACAAATTGAAAAGAGCATTGTATGGACTCAAACAAGCACCAAGAGCGTGGTATGAAAGACTATAAAATTTTCTGGAACAATCTGGTTTTTCCATTGGTCAGGTAGACTCCACTTTATTTATTAAAAATCTTAATTCAGATATTCTTATTGTGCAAATTTATGTTGATGACATAATATTTGGTTCTACTAATGATTCTCTTTATAAAGAATTTGCTAAAGCTATGCAGGAAGAGTTTGAAATGAGCTTGATGGGCGAATTAAACTACTTCCTTGGACTTCAAATAAAGCAAACTGAAGAAGGAATCTTCATCAATCAGGCTAAGTATACAAAAGAACTTCTCAAGAGATTTGAGATGGACTCATCGAAATCAAGAAGGAATCCTATGAGTACAACTACTTCTCTTGATAAAGATGAAAATGGTAAAAGTGTAGATACTAAACTCTACAGAGGTATGATCAGATCTCGATTATACTTAACTGCTAGTCGACCTGATATTATGTTTAGTGTTTGTATGTGTGCAAGATTTTAAGCTAATCCAAAGGAATCTCATTTAACTGCAGTAAAACAAATTCTTCATTATTTGAAAGATACTTCAGATTTCGGATTGTTTTACCCAAAATCATCTTCCTTTGATTTGGTTTCATATAGTGATGCAGATTTTGCAGGAAGTAAATCTGATCGCAAGAGTACTAGTGGAACTTGTCATTTCTTAGGAAATTCCTTAGTCTCTTGGTTTAGTAAAAAGCAAAATTCAGTATCACTCTCAATAACTGAAGCAGAATATATAGCGGCTAGTTTAGCATGTTCACAAGTACTTTGGATGAAACAAACCTTAAAAGATTTCGGTTTGAATTACTCCACAACAACTATTTATTGTGATAACACTAGTGCTATAAATCTTTTGAAAAATCCTATTCAGCACTCAAGAACTAAGCATATTGAAGTTAGACATCATTTTTTAAGAGATCATGTGTTAAAAGGAGATATTTCATTAAATTTTATTTCCACTAAAGAACAACATGCCGATATCTTCACTAAACCTCTTAAAAATGAAGATTTTATGAGAATGAGGAGAGAACTAGGTATTTGCTCATTTTTGGATTTATAAAATTGCTGATTTTTGAACAAAATCTCAAAATCGCACTATATTAGTCGACCGATAAAATTCTAGTCGACTGGTGTTTTAAATTTTGGAATATATCGCACTATATTAGTCGACCGATATATTTCTAGTCGACTGATGATATTTTTAGAACGAGTCGCACATTCTTAGTCGACCGATAAAGATTTAGTCGACTAAAATTTTTTAAATTTTTAAATGAAGGGACCCGATACCCCTTGGATTTTTAAAACACCCGTTCTTTTTAAAATAAAGCATCGTTTCACTTCGTTTTCGTATCTTTTTGTTTTTCTTAAAAACGAAACCCTTAAAAACGAAAACCCCTTTTGGTCTCTTTCCTCTCTCTCTTCCGAAAAACCCTCAGAGTGTCGTTCGATCCCATTTTCGTCGGGATTTTCTTGTCGTGACAGGGAGACGCCGGAGTCTTCTGGTTGTGATCTTGAAACGCCGGAATCCTCTTGCAGTAACTGGCGCATCTTCAAAACACGCCGGAACCCTCTTGTGTGACAGTGCATTGCCGGAATCCCCTTGTGGCTGACTTCTCACTCACCGTCAGCCATTGTATCCTCCTCTGGTTCTGTTTCACATCGCCGGACAGTGTTCTACTTCTGTCGAAAATCATTTGGAAGTCGTCATTGTTTTTGGTAACTCTATTTTTTTTAACCATGCCTCGTACGAAGTCTGCATCTGCAAAAGGTTTAGGTTCTCCTCCTCCTACACCTACTTCAAGACATGGTTTTTCACTAAGATTACTTCGCAATCCTCTTCTCTATGATACTTTTGGATCAATTTCTGCACTACCTATTTTGCCAGGCCGAAATGTTCTATTTCACTTGTTTTCTTGTTACAAAATAAGAGAATTATTTCCTGGTATTTCACATCTTTTTGATGCTTGTGCAGATACCCTTCACTCTCCTTTTCTTATTCACTTGTTTTACACGAATTTACAAATGGATCATGAAACTGGAGTTTTGTCCTCTCTTGTTCGTGATGTTGAAATCGAGTTTGATTCGAAATTACTTGGAGAAATTCTTGAAATTCCACCTTCAGACACTCTTTTCAACACTATTGAATTGAATGATGAAAGAGTTTTTGAACAAATTCTTCTTCCAGGAGCACCTCACTGCCCTCCTTTCAAAAATACTAATCTTCAAACTCGTGCACGCATTGCTGGATGAATCCTTGCCCACAATGTTCTACCCAAAACTGGTTCTTTTGATTATTATTCCACAGATCTATCTACGGCTCTTTATGTTTTATTTGGAAATATTTCTGTCAACTGGGCCAATGTGTATTTTACAAATTTGTGGAAACAAAAACCATTTCTTCCTTATGGTTGTCTTTTAACCCGTATTTTTAGACATTTCAAAGTTTCTTTAACAAATGAAAAATACATTGAGCAAAAAGAGTTCTTTGATCAAACAATTTTTAAAAGAATGAAAATTAAATATCTGCCTCCTTTAAATGTTGATCAAACTGAACCATCTGATCCTAATGAACCATCAATTTTTGAACCTTCACCTTCTGCGACACCTTCATCTCATGCAAAAAGAAAGAAATTTTCGACAAGTCAAGACCATGATGAAGTTATGCAGAGACTGGAAGCTTTAGAGCTGCATCAACATACTTTTCGTGAAGATGTGACTCAACAACTATCTTCGATTCAGAAAGAGATTACTTCAATCACGGATTTGCTCAACTCACTTTTCTAATCTTTGTTGTCTGAACTTTCATACTTTATGGGTTGTAATATTTTAAACTTGTATCTCTATTTTGCTTATGCTATTTCTGCCCTTACTCTTTTTTATTCTGACAAAGGGGGCGAAAAAGATGATAGCAATTACATTGCAGGAGATCTTGCATGAGAAATGCAAAATTAAGAGAAAAAGAAAGCTTTGAATGAATGTATTTCTAAATGCATGAAGAAATGATGAATGGAAATGCAAACCAATCAATATATGATATATGTGCTTTAAATGTGCTAACTTTTAATGTTTTGCAGCATATTGATAGGGGGAGTAAAATCTCCATCTATGCATCTAAATGCTTCATCTTTGATTTAGTTTGTCATCATAAAAAAGGGGGAGATTGTTACGACAATGAAGCCATACATGATACTTCAAGTACAAGGTTTTGATGATGAGCAAGTGGAATCAACTGCATTTCAGCTAAGGCTATGAAGAAATTGAAGAATTCGATGAAGAATCTTTGAAGACTAGTGTGCAAATGTTTAATTCATTAAAAGTCTTAGATTCTTGTAAGAGCCTTACTTAGAGTGCATATTTAGGTTGCATTTCACCTTAAAAGTCTTTAGAAAAACTTTTCTAAAAAGAACCCTCATGAAAATCTTTTTAGAAAACTCTTTTCTTATATTTTCATGTTTATTAGTCGACCAATAGACTTACCAGTCGACTGATCCTTTCACGCCATATTTTCTAAAAAGTCATTTTTGTCAAATTAGTCGACCGAAGGTTTTATCAGTCGACTGGACAGAATGTCTATTTTCTAGAAAATTAGCAGCAGTCGACTAATGGTTTTATCAATCGACTGAACAGAACATGTGTTTTCTGAAAATTTAGCAGCAGTCGACTAATGCTTTTTATCAGTCGACCGAACAAAATGTTTGTTTTTCAGAAGAATTTAGCAGCAGTCGACTAAAAGGTTTTTCAGTCTACTGATGATATTATCAGTCGACTAACTTTTCTCAAGTCGACTAAGTTTCAAAAGTTCAGATTTTCAAATGGCTCGATTAACAGATCAGTCGACCGACGATAATTGTCAGTCTACTAATAACTAACTATTAGTCGACTAACTGATGTTTCAGTCGACTAATTTTGTCGTTTTTCTGAAACTTCAAAAAAGGCGTATCTTTTCATTTTTCAAACCTTTTGATCGTTCGAAATGGACAGTTTTGATACCCTTTCATACCCTCAACATATGAAAAACTTTTACTATAAATATGAGTGCATTGTACACTCAAAAACAACAAGAATTCAATCGATTTGAATCATTTACTTATTGTTTTTCACTCTTATTCATTCAAGTATTTGTTTTCTCACTCACGTGATATTTTCACTTCAGTTTTTCACTCAAATCACTTTGAGAGATAGTGAATTCGTGAGTAGAGTATTTCAACAACCTCAAAAGCCAATTGCATCTCATTTGCATTCAAAAGGAAGGCTCATAGGTTGTTTTGTAAGTTGTTACTTATTTTCTGTAAAAAGGACTCCTTGGTGTAAAGGAGTTGTTTGCTTTCAATAGGGTTGTTACTGAAAGTGGGACCAGTTATGGTCTGTGTGATCTTGTAGTTTACAAGGTTGACAGTGGAAATCTCAAGCGGGTTTTGCTTGGGCACTGGATGTAGGTCGGGTTAGACCGAACCAGGATAAAATCTTGTGTTCTTTGTGTGTTTGCTTTTCAAATTGCAAAATCCTTCAATATTCCGCAGACAATTTTTAAAAGCACAATTCACCCCCCCTCTAGTGCTCGTTGCCTCGATCCTAGTGCACTTTCATAAAGTATATATGAAATGATTATGAAAATGCCTAGATGCTAAGCTTAAGCTAAATGAGAAATATACATATATATATATATATATATATATATATATATATATATATATATATATATATATATATATATATATATATATATATATATATATATATATATATATATATATATATATATATATATATATATACCTAAATGCTTAGACTAATACTAAAAGAAATATGTATATAGAAATATATCTACTTGAATACGCATGAAAGTGCATCTACCTAAATACATGTGGAAATGTATATGAAATGTATACAAAAAGATAGGGTATGATGGAAAGGTAGTTACAGATATGCATATGGACTATTAACCAGCCATTCAATAAATATTACAGATCATATAATGTAGCATTGACAATGCTATAACTATAATGCCTTCATGCTATGACACTTATGATCTTACTCAGGCTCACAACACAATTTACAATCTCTCACACTCGTCATACCTTCAAATGGCCACTTACAGCATATCCACACCATAGCTATTTACAGTATTCATAATACATGAGTGACTGCAACTTGGATTTACACAGCAAATCAGTGTCTTCAGTTATGAAAGCTTATAAATGCCCATCAAACATTTCACTAACTAATATTAACTCAAGCAAAAGTATCTGAATACACATGGAGTGAATACCAATCAAATGTTGGCATCTTGAAACTTCATAGTTATTCAAAACAAAGACTGTAGGTGACAGCTTTATCGAACAACCCAACTCCAGAAGAACCTTAATCCATGAAATATACAAAAGGGAGGAGCAAATGAAACATGCAATATATATTAATGAAGATGATGTTCCAGTTAGTAATCACTGTTTTGAAGTTGTCAATCAAATGATCATTGGCAACCTATATGTCATGCATGAGGTTCATGAAAAAAATAAAACGCTCACCCTTTTGAGATGGTTGATTTCTTGGACAAGTGTCCTTCTGGTTTTCCTGCAAACTGTGACACTTGTACTAATGCTTCAAATGTCAACTTTACAACACCATCATCAGAGATATCACAAAGAGGGTGTTTATTGTAGGTAGAGTCACAAAAGAATGGACAAAACTATACTGGTTTATGATAAAAGATAATGAGCTTCTCCCCTCCGAGCCAAGGACGGCAACCGGACAGTAAGAAGAAAAAAAAATGAAGATGTCAACATGGAATTTGGAAGGCAAAAGGGATGAGGAACAAAATCTGGTATGAGTATAATCAAAAGTACAAATACGTATTTATTAACTTTTGTACAGTTAACTACATAGACAAGAACATCAATCCCAACATTTACAACAGATACATCAATCCAAACATTTACGACAGATATATCAATCCAAACATCAATTTGATGCCCTATTTACCATTCTGTTGAAATCATGCCTGAGATAGCTATGATTCATTCTGGAATTGAATTCATCAGTGGACTGAAGCCCATTCCCAAAATTATGTCTTAAATGATATTTCATCCGAGATTTTATTAATACAATACAAATAACAAAAAATGAGACAAAATGCATAGTAATGAAATACATAGGAGATGGATAACTGTATTAAAGACAATATATATAGAGCGGCTTTGAGCAGAGCATGCTCGAGTTAAACTAGATAATGCAACACAAAATAGCAATGAGGTCTGAATAAAACGAAAATGATATAGTTCAAAAATGAAATAAAGTTAATGCTGAGAAGCATAGTAGGTGAAATTGATATTTGAAACAAACAAATGAGATGCTCAGATGATAGTTTGTTGACCAACCAAATTCCAGAGGAACTAAATTACATGAAATATGCAGAGGAACTGCTTCTGGTATTTAATAGTCTGGATTAGTGAAGGTGTTGTGGGCATGCCAATGCAACGTGCAATGATGGAGCTATCAAATTCTCATAATGAAATGCAGCAACCTAATATGTAATGAAAAAGGACATTAGAAATATAGGAGCCAATGATAAGAGAGATGTAACCCGAAAAGGGGTGAATTTCTATTGCAAGAGGAATACAGATCGATGTAGCCATGAGCAGACCGATCATGTATATTATGCTTTAATGGAGTAGGATCATGAAAAATCAAAAGGGGAGATGAAGTAAGAAGCCAATCCGAAGGAAAACAAAGAGAGAGTGGCCCTTACCTGGGGTTGGTTTGGATTGAGCAGGAAGGGTTCTTCCTCTGCCTATTGCTCCCAGCTTGATCGAGCTCCCTGAATATTCCGTTGGAAGAGGATGGAAGCAGAAAATCGTGAGGAGAGCAAGGACGAATGGAGGAATAGCAGAGGGTTTCCAGAGATCGGGGAAGAAGAAGTCAGAGGTCCGTCTTCTACTAGGAGAGAGGAAGAGAGGCGATAAAAGGGGAATTCGAGAGATCGGGAGAGTAGGAGTCGAATCTGGCCTCCCCCCTTGTGCAACCAAAGAGGGGTCTTTTTAAAGATTTGGGAGGATTTTTTTATCAAAAAAAATCAGAGCTTTTTGAGGCTCCATAACTGATTTTTGAAAACATTTGAAAATCTTAAAAACTGAAATTTTAAAATTTTAAAAACTCATCGTTTTTTAGAGGGGACGGCTCTTAGTTCCTTTTTTTTTTGGTTCAGTTACCTAAAGTTTAGGTAAAATGAATGTTTTTTTTCTTTTTAGGAAGGCTTGGTCGTGGTGCCATCTAAGGCTGCTTTAAAAAAATTAAATAAAGAAAGTAAAATGATTAAAAATGGAAGGTTTTAGGGTGGTGCCAACTCAGCCGGATTTAAAGGGAATTTTTGAAATAAAGTTTTATTTTGATTTTCTTTGCAAAGAGCTCTAGTGTGGCGCCACCTATGTGTAGGCCCATTGGTTATTTTGTAAAATAAATAAAAAATGAAAACTAAGGAGAGGAATTTGTAAATTTGTGCCACCTCAAGGTGGACCCCACATGAAATCAAGATTGAAATAAGAAAAATAACTGTGAATTTGAGTGTGACGCCACCTCAGGGTGGGTCCCACATCATTTCTTTATTTGAAATAAGAGTAAAACCAAAATATAAATAAATAAAACTCTTTTTTTTTTTGGAAATTTTATAAGACTAGACTAATTTAGAAAATACAAAGCAAAATTTGGCTGAATTGCAAAAATTTAAAAGAAAGATGACCCCTTAGAGCGAAACATTAAAACCGTAGAGATTTTGTAAAGAAATTCAAAAGTCTTTTTGCAAAAATCTCTAAATTAAAAACTTTGTCCCATTCTTTCCAACTGACGACATTTTAAAAATCAATATTAAAACTATCCAGATTGTTTTCCTGAGAAAACTCTTGTAATTCAGGGTCCTGGGGGATAAAATGAGAGAAATTGGAAATTTTGAAAACCCAGGGATTTGAAATCAATTTTGAAAGAGTTAAAATTCGAATCTGGATTGACAGTTTTAAAAATCAAGAGTTCTAGATCTTCAAAATGACATACTATGTCGTGAAGTGATCTGAAATACTCATGCGATGATATGCAATGACATGTCTTAGACAATGCAATTCTGATCCAAGAATTGAAGAGTCCAGTCCCTTATCAAGAGTAAGGATTTGAATATTTGTGATTTGAAGATGTTTCTGAGCTTAAATGGAGAAATTTTGAGAATTGAGAATGAATTTTGGACTTTCTGCAAGGTCCAATCTCAGAAAATGACCATTTTGTCCTCCAGTGATCTCGGAGAACCAGTTGTAATGAGTAATGAAAGTGTCGGGGAGGTAAGTGAAAATTTGGGGTATTTATAGATGCCCCTCTTTGCTACTAAGTCGGCTTGTGGTCGAGCTTAGTAGCAAAGAAAAACACACCAAATTTGGGCTATATAAAATTCCCCAGTTAGAAGGATTTGACCGGGTATGAGAAAATTGGCTATGTTGAAGATGGTAGTTATGTAATAGAGAATGAAGAAGAAAGATTCACTCTGCGAGAGTGAAGTTTAGGTTTTGCCCTTATCCTGGATGGGACAGAAATACCTCATATGGAACGAAACTCACGGTTTAACCCTTGACCTGTTTGGGGAATGAAATACCTCATCAAAACGAGGCTCAAGTTTGTACCCTTAACCTAATTGTGCGGAAGAAGAAATACCTCACCAAGTGAGGCTCAGGTTTGTACCCTTAGCCTGATCGGGAGGAAAATGAATGGAATTCTTGAAGGAAGAGACCATGATGGAACCTTCGGATTTTTCACAATAAATCCGACAGGGGTTTTGCAAAAGGAAAGAGAATGGGGTCCCTAAGGCTTGAAAATGGATTGATCTTGGGCGCCTCATTTTTTAGACTAAATCAGCTTTTAAAATTGTCTTTTGTGATAAAATGATTGGGAGTTCAACCTTGAACCGAAATGGGACTGTCTGTGGTTGGACAGTGGGGACACAGGGAAGTGTGCGAATTTGAGAGCTCGCACTCTCAGACTATAAAAAGAAGGGAAGGAATCTTGAAAACTCCCGTTAACAAGTCCTAAAGAGGGATTGAAAAGGGTGTCAGGATATATAAAAAATGGATATCAAGCTCTCACTTCACGTCAGGATAGCTAGAAAATATTGTCAAAATGTTGAAAATTTTGTTGATTCAAAATAATTGAAAATGATGCACATTGTTGTGAAAATGTTCCTTCTTTTGCACCTAAAGTATTACCTCCAAATGGAATTGACTTCATAGAATCAAGATTTGGAATTCAAATTGCACACGATTGACCTTCTTCAAGGAAGCTATCAATTTCCTTGATACGAGCAGAAAAGAGAGAATTTAATATTATGAAAGCAATTGATGAAATAATATTGATAATAGAATTTCACAAAATTAAAGAAGATTCTTGGCAAATTTGGCAGTTTGATATCCTGGGATGTTTCTTCTCATGATAATCTTTTTGAACTTTTTTGAACTCTCTTGGGTTTCAGATGAGTTTATTACATCATCCTTTATTTTGGAGATGTCCTGACTTTTCCTCTTTCTCTCTCTTTTGGGAAGGGTACATCACAAACTTCTTCAACTTGGAGATGTTTCAATCCTTCTTTGCCTCAGGGATTATATTGATGATATTAGCTCATGGGTTGGAGATCTCTGGATGATAGCGAAAATTAAATATCTTTTAGGGATTGTCGGGAGGTTCAGCGCATCCGCCTTCAACTTGACAGTGCTTTGGAATTTCTCTGGAAGGATCTGTCACAAACCCCTTCATCTCAGAGATGATCTGAATCTTCTTTGGCCCCGGGGGTCTAACTCGCATAATTTGTCTTCATCTTGATGACAATTGAGAGATCCCTTTTGCGGATTTTTAATTGCAGCTTAGGTGATTTGAGAAGATATAGATTGGGTGAATTCTCTCTTTTCTAGCACTCAGGATATTTCCACTGCCACATTTTTGCAAGACATGTCTTTAAAGATGTGTCATAACTGCAATCAATATCAATCACTCATGGCCTTTGCAATAATATTAAATCTTCTTAGCTGGCCATATCTAGGGTTTATTCTTCATCCTTTTGGATGGCCAATAGAAAGAATTTGAATTTTTGAATCTTTTTTTGCAAAAACTTTTCTTTTTTGAAAGTAATGCTTAAGGTATTTTAAGGTAAATATTTGTGCAATAAAGATTTTGAAATCAACAAATAATTATTTGACAAATTGGCAAAATGTTCTTGGAATCCTTGGTGAAAGAGAGTATTTGAAGTCCGGCTTAATGCATTCATGACAAAAATTATCCTCTCTTTTCCCCAAAGGCGAAGACTCAGGCTTAGCCCTTACTTGAATGAGAAATGGAAATTACTTCTCTCTTCCCTGAAGAGGAGGTGTTTACAAAATGAACTTTCGAAGATAAATTGAGCTTTCGTCAAATCTCCCTAATATTAGGCTTCTCTTATGAAAAGAGGGCCTATAGTAGTGAGGTCAGTAAATTGGGTCATGAAGAAACGAGTTCATCACACTCTCCCTGAAAAGAGGGTCCTCTATGATGAAATGGCCTAATATGAAAATTGGAGGGCCACAAGGAAAGCGAGTCTCCATCGAGCCTCTCTCTATAAAAAGGTTTCCTTGTGTGAAATTGGAAATTGTTTTGCAAACGGTTCACAAAGACACGAGTCCCTTCAGACTCTCCCTGAAAAGAGGCTAAGTGAACGAATTGGATAGCATGCGAAAAGAACGAGCTCCCTCGAACTCTCCCTAAAAAGGGTCTCTCGCAAGAGAAAATGATTGAAATTTGGATATTGAGCCAATAGGCAGAATGAATACGACCATGATTGGGAAAGGTGACCCGCAGATCGAGAATGATTGAGATAGAATTGGTAACCCGAAGGTTTGAAATTGGATGACCTAACAGACGAAATTGTGAGAATGGGTTGGCCCAAAGGTCAAAATTGTGTGACCCGGAAGTCAAAATTGGAAATTGGAAATTGGAAATTGAAAATTGAGAGTTGGAAATTGGGTGACCCGAAGATCAACATTGGAAATTTGGTAATTGAAATTGAATGACCCAAGGGTCGAAATTCGAGAATCGGATGACCCGAAGGTCGAAATTAGAGGTTGAATGACCTGGAGGTCAAATTTGGAAATTGGATGACCCGGAGGTCAAGATTGGAAATTAGATGACCCAGAGGTCAAAATTGAGAATTGAATTTTGATGAGAGGTTCGTACGAAGTCTGAACCTAGAAGATTGGCTTATGCGACTGATGGGATACTAACAGAGGGTTAGATTTTGGAAGCATACCAGTATAAGCATTGGGTTTTACCAAATGTACCAGCACAAGCACTGGATTTTAGAAATGTGCCAGTACGAGCATTGGGTTTTGAGAAATATGCCAGTACGAGTACTGGATTTTCGAAAATATACTACTACGAACATTGGATTTTGAAATAGTACCGGTTCAAACCTTGGATTTTGAAAATGTACCAGTTCGAGGACTGGATTTTTTAAAATATACCAGTTCGAACACTGGATTTTGAAAATATACCAGTTCGAGCACTGGATTTTGAAAATGTACCAGTTCGAGCACTGGATTTTGAAAATATACCAGTTCGAGCACTAGATTTTGAAAATATACCAGTTCGAGCATTGGATTTTTGAAAATATACCAGTTCAAGCACTGGATTTCGAAAATGTACCAGTTTGAGCACTAGATTTTTGAAAATATACCAGTTCGAGCACTGAATTTTTAAAATGTACCAGTTCGAGCATTAGATTTTGAAAATGACTATCTTTTTAATTTTTAATAACAATTGGGAATTGTGATGGGACTAGTTGCCGAAATCTCAAGACTGACCAAATTAATGTTTAATGCAGTTGAATGCAAATTGATGTATATGGGTGAGTGTGTAAAATGAGAGATTTGTTTATCCTGCCTGCATACAGAATAAAATTTTAAAAATGCCCTAGTGTAACTGGGATAGGGAAATTTGATCCTTACTGAAGGAAAATTACAAAAAAAGAATAGATGTTTTAAGTATAGAACTTTTTTAAATGTCGAGCATTAATGGGATCTGGTAATTCTACCCCATCGGCATTGATGAGCCGATATGAGTTGCGAGGTAATGCTTCTTTGACGACATAGGGACCTTCTCAATTTGGCGATCATTTGCTGCCGGGACGATACTTGAGATATGTTGTGGATCGAAGTACTAAATCATTGACTTTGAATTTCTTTTCGATGACAGACTTTGCATGTTGTCGGGCTATCCTTTGACGATAGGACTGAGCGTGCTCCGCTGCTTTTAGCCTTCTTTCATCAAGCAAGTCAAGTTGTATCAGTCGTTGCTACTGGTATTGATCCAGAGGTAATTCTAGAAGTGATGCAAATTTCAAGGCGGGCTTTTGAACATGTAGAGGTAGTACTACTTCGGTTCCATAGACCAGTTCTGATGGAGTAGAATTTGTTGGAGAAGTCTGTCGTCTCTCCATGGAGCGGAGAAATGATGATGGATTTTGAACTTTGAGCATAATGTCTTCATTCTTTCATTCTTGAAATGACTTTCATTATCTGACACAATATCATGCGGTATGCCAAAACGGCAAAGGATGCTCTTGTGGATGAAGGAGACCACGTGTTGGCCTTCTACTGTGTGTAGAGTGATAGCTTCCACCCACTTGGTGAAATATTCTGTTGCGGCAAAAAAGTATTTATGGCCATTTGAAGTAGAAGGAGTGATGGGACCTACGACATCAAAGGCCTACATAGAAAACGGCCATGGAGAGAAGACAGACTGCAAATATGTTGCTAGAGCATGAATAGAAGGTGCATGCATCTGGCATTGAACACACTTCTTCACAAAACGGTAGCAGTCTTGCTGCATAGTCTTCCAATAATATCCTACTCTGATGATCGGCTTAACAAGAGTTTGGTAGCCGACGTGACCACCACAAATGTCTTTGTGCGCCTCTTGCATGACCTCTTTGGCTTTGTCTTTGTCTAAGCATCGAGAATATTCAGAACTAAATCTACGACGATAAAGGACATTGGTCAGAATGAAATATCAAGTAGACATGCGTTGGATTGCTCGTTGCTCTTTCTTTGAGAGCTCTGGAGAAAATTCACTGGTTTCTATGAAGTTTTTAATATTGTAATACCAAGGCTTCTTCTTTTGCTCAGTCTGGTTTACTTGTTCTGTTGGAAGAAAGGCAGGTTGGTCAAGTCTACCAATTTCAAAGGAGCGACAAGATTCTCCATTTTTGAATGCCATAATGGAGCCTAGATTGGCTAGGCTATCGGCTACTTGATTGAAATCTCTCTTGATATGGAAGAGATGAAATTCTTCAAAATTGTTGGAAAGAGCTGAGACAATCTTTTGATAGGAAAGTAGTTTCTAATCCTTGACTTGTCATTCGGCCTGAACTTAATTGACAACTAGAAGGGAGTTGCCATAGGCATGTACTCTTTTGACATTGAAATCTAGTAGGATTTTTAGACCTTGTATCAGGGCTTCGTACTCGACCATATTGTGGGTGCATAGAAAATCAAGCTTAAGAGAAAAGGGAATCATCTCCTTCTCAAGAGTGATTAATAAGATCCCAATGCCTATTCCTGCCATGTTCTTGGAACCATCGAAAAATAAATTCCAGATTGGAGATTGTTGAATATTGCATATTTGTTCATCAGGGAAGTCATCTTTGGCTTTCACTTCTTCTGCCAAAGGAAAATCTGTCAATTGATCTGCAATTGTTTGACCTTTGATTGATTGTTGGGAGACATATTCTAAGTCATATTGCATTAGCAAGACTTGTCATTTGGCGATCCGTCAACTGAGAAAAGGTTGTTCTAGAATGTACTTGAGAGGATTGAGTTTGGACAGGATTTTGACTTCAGATGCCAGCAAGTAGTGTCTTAGCTTTTGACACATCCATACCAGTGCTAGGCAAGTCTTTTCTATTTGAGAGTATTTATTTTCATGGTCTATGAAAGTCTTACTCACATAATAAATGGTATGCTCAATCAGGCTACCTTCTTCGTATTGTGCCAAGAATCTGCCGCACGCGACTTGATTAACTGAGATGTATAACAAAAGGGGTTTTCCTAATTCTGGCGGCTTCAGGATGGGAGGATTGAGGAGATACCTTTTGAGACGATCAAATGATTGCTGACACTCTGGTCCCCATTCGAACTTCACTCTTTTTCTGAGTAAGTGATTGAAAGGCTCGCATCTCATTGCCAAGTTGGATATAAATTGCCGGATTGATTGCATGCGTCCCTTGAAGGCTACGCAATTCTTTGAGATTTGTTGGTGAAGGCATATTAATGATGGCTTTTGCTTTTGCTGGGTCTACTTCTATTCCCTTTTTACTGACCAGAAAACCCAACTGTTTGCCTGACTCAACTTCGTAAACACACTTCTGAGGGTTGAGTCTTAGCTTATAAAGAATGAGTCATTTAAAAACTTGATCAAGAGCTTCGAGGTGGTCTTCTTCCTCTTTGGATTTCACGAGGATATCATCAACATATGCATCCATGATTTTGCGCATATGATCGTGAAAAATGACGGCCATTGCTTGTTGATATATTGCTCCAGCATTCTTAAGCCTAAAAGGCATAACTGTATAACAAAAAGTGCCTTAAAACATAGTGAAGGAAGTCTTTGATTGGTCACGAGCGGCCAACTTAATTTGATTGTAGTCGAAATATTCATCCATAAAAGAGAATATGGCATGTCTTGTCGTGTTATCGATCAGAAGATCAATACTTGGAAGTGGATAATCATCCTTCCGAATTGCTTTATTGAGGTCTCTGAAGTCTATGCAAATTCTCACTTTGCCATTTTTCTTTGGAACAACGACAATATTGGCTAACCAATCTGGGTAGTTAATAGTTCGAATGAACCCTGCTTTGAGCAAATCTTTAAGTCCTTTTACTTGTTCAAATCTGGGATCCATTTTTCTCATTTTTTGCATAAATGGCTTAACACCTGGCTTCAAAATGAGGCGGTGCTCGACTAATTTGGGATCTAAGCCCAGCATATCTTCGTATGTCCATGCAAATACTTCCTCATGTTGTTTGAGAAAATTGATGAGCCTTTCTTTCTCTTCCGGACTCAAACTGGTACCAATCTTGAGAATCTTGGGATTGTCTTCTGAAGCAATATTGATATCCTCAGTCGGATCTTGCACTAGAGTAGATGGTTCGTCCTGCTTCTAAACTGAGGAGAACTCTGACAATTCTTGAAGAGACTGATCAAATTCTGCATACTCATCTGATTGCTTTGCAACTTTGCCATTTTCTGTGTTGGCTTTGACTCAATGAATTGTTGTTGACTTCTGGAAAGCCATTGTATTGAGAACAAGCTTCTTGATTGCTTGGGAAAGCATTCTGAAATTTGGAGAAGAAACTTGATTCAGGGAAAATCGCAGGAGTCATAATACAAATAGCATTTGAAAAGAATCATGAATAAAATGACAATGAAATTGTAAAATGAGGAGATAGATGGCATGCAGATAGACAACGAAACTTGAATTTTTATTGATTTTGAATTGATCAAATACATTGATAGAATGAGACATTTATTTTGAAAAGAATAAAAAAAGAAATAACAAAGGTGGTTCTCAATGTGCCCCCTTAACAAAAATAGTCTTCCTTTGTGAGCTTCTGCTAGAAAATCCTAGTTCTATTAAGAGAGGATGATGCTTTGGAATCATTGGTTCAATGCGACCATCTTCATTTTTGCCCAATCCTTTAAAGAGCTGGTAGCCATGCTTTAGAAGTAGATCAAATCCTTTCTTTGCTTTCATGAACTGAGAAAACAATGGGTAATCTTTGAGAGTGTTCTAGTCGAGTCGACCTTCTATCTTGAAGAATTGAGGACCTCTCCATCGGGTCATGGCTACAGTATGCATGGATGGTTCTGATGTCTGGAGTATTTATATACTTTCTCCGAGACTGGCTTCTTCTCTTTCCCTGATACTAGGGATATCTGCGGTGAACGCGGGCCTAAGAATCATGGGTTGTGGGAGCCTTTCTTCTGAATCCTCTCCCGGTACAGTTGTGATCATCCCACATTTGGATCACTTTATACACTAATGAAGAGTGGAAGGCACCGCATTTGTATTGTGGATCCAAGGTCTCCCGAGAAGCAGATTGTAGGTGGGTGGCACATTGACTACATGAAAGAGTACTGAATGCACTGAATAGTTTATAAAGACTTCCAGAAAAATCTTTCATTTTGCTGTTTGGCCATGGTTATCAAACCCATAAATGGTTATAGGATCTAGAATATACTCTTCTTCTTTGATGCCTAGTGCCTTCGTTGTCATCTCGGGACATATATTGAGGTTGTTGCCTCTATCGACTAATACATGAGATACTGTCATTCCTCTTGCTCGAACGACGATGTACAGGGCATTGTTATGGAAGGTGTGAGGCTTTGAAAGGTCTTCATCCGAGAAGATGATTGGCGCATTTGTCATGGCTGAATTTACAATTTGAGCCATGTCTTCAGGCATGGTACTGGGCTTAACTTTAATCTTCCTAAGCAAATCGTCTAGTACTTGTTGATGCTTGTAAGAATTTTTAGCTAAGTCCAAAATTGAAACATTGGACAAAGCAGTTAATGGCTTTTGAGTTGACATTTCTCCCTTTTCTGACACGGGCTTGATGAACTGTTTAAGGAATTCGGGAATCCCTTTTACTTTCTTAGGGGATGCCCTCATAGGTTCTGCAGATACTTTCAGTTTACTAATGGCTAAGATAAGATCCATTTTCTTTTCACTGTCGGGTCATGCTTGATGCAGCACGAGAACTTGATGTTGCACTTGGATGTCTTGTTCTAAACATGGAGTTATGTGATCCTGAGGCTGAAAAGGCTGTCCAGTGACCACTATTGTAGAGTGCGTAAGAAATGGTTGATTTAGAATGTCCATCTTCTCATCTTCATCTCCTTCCACCAGGAGATTCTTGTCGATGTAGTCCCAGACTATATTCTTGAGAATGAAGCAGTTCTTAGTGTTATGCCCTATTGTCCGATGGAACTTGTAGAATTGGTATTTCCACTTCCCCATTGGCACAGGGGGATCAGTCAGTCTAGGCAACTTGATCATTTCTTTTGACAACATATACTTGAACACATCTTCGAGTGATTGGTCAAGGGGAGTGAATTTTCTGTCGTAGCTCCATCCTTCATGCTTAGTCTTCTCTCGTAGTTTTGGCCCTTGATCTTGCTGCGGGGGCTTGTTGTATTAGGGAGCAGGCTTCCCTTTCTGATCACTTTTGTTGTTGCTTGCACCATAATAGTAATCTTTCTTCTGCCCCTTGGAAGGATTGTAACTGTTATTATTGGCAGAATATGTGAAATGGGCTTTCTTTTTCTGCTCACCCTGGGGGTTATTCTTGAAAAATGTGAAGTCCTCATAGACTCCATTCTCCACGCTTAGCTCGAGCCATTCGGCTTGTTCAGTCAGCTCAATAAAAGTCCTGGATGGCACAGTGGAGATTAATCCTCTCAGAAGCTACGAGAAATTGTTGAGGATCAGGGATAAAGCATGTCTCTCTGATATGGGACCCCTCATTTTGTTGCATGCTGACCTTCATCGATGAATGAAATCCCTTGCCTTTTCATTTTCATTTTGCTTTAGATTGCAGAGATGGCTCAATGTTGGGAGCGCCTCTGTGTTAAACAGAAAGCGTTCAATAAACAGATTCACAACTTTATCAAACTCATTGAGCTTGATGGGATTGATATGCTCAGCATACCATTTAGCTGCAACTCCTTCCAAGCTGCGGGGGAAGCATAGAAATAGTGCTCTGTTGTCCCTCTTGAACCTTGAGCATTCGGCAAAAAACATGGCAAGATGTGCTTTGGGGTCGCCAGAATCGTCGAACTTGATGAATTTTCGGGAAAGGTTTTCGAGGTCATTATCCCCTTCTAAGCCATCATAAAAGTCCTCGCTAGTGAACTTTCTTGCCCTTGTCCCGGGCTTGTAGATCTTTGACAACTCTAGTCATTTCTCTGAACTATGCTTGCAGTGGATTTTCTATGACTTGACTTTTTAGTTTGCAGGCATCTCTTTGCTCCTGGCCGTATTTCTGAAATGTTGGGGGCACCTCATATTCTTCATCGGTATCTTCCGTTGATTCTGTTCCATCTGAAATATCTTCTGGCTGAACCTGCTTCTTGGAAGTCTTTATGGATTTCTTAGCCTTATGACCATGGAACTTCTGCCTAAATGGATTCTTCTCTGAACTGGTCCCGGCTTGCTTGCTCATCATTTTATTCATCATTTTCTGGAACATGGCATACATCTGTGGATCTATGCCATCGTCCTCTTGTTGGCCTTGACTTCTGACTGAACGTGGAGAGTCCATCTCTTCTTCTGAAGCTAATGAGTATTAAAATGATGTTGTCTTTCTTTCTGACCTTGTCTGAACCATCAAATGTTGTGGATGCTCTCTGCAGGTCAAAGACCCGATTAGATTCTGAGGGAACTTTTTTTTTTGGAAGAAATATTTGCTGGAAATATGGTAGACAATTGAAAAAGTATCTCATTGCTAGGGATTGAGTCATCGCACGAATCATGACAATTGTGTTGTCATTCTTTGCAAGAGAAATAAACTATGGAAAATGTTCCTGGTTACCTAAGCGAGGTCGTCAAACCATGATAAAAAGAGAGGAAATTTTTATTGGAATAAGAGAAATATGATTTTATTGATCTTGACAAAGAGGTGGAGGACAAACAATTTGTCACTATTCATGATAGTCGGCAGACATTTTAGGACCAGGAAAGAACTTGAGAGTAACAAAGGAGTCCCAACCGTAGCGGGCAGAATAATATGCCCTGGACCATTGTGCAGAGGTGAGATCAAATTTTGGCGTAACTCCTGATAGTAGTCGAGCTTCGATGTATTGCTTTCTTTGAGAGAATTGTCGAACACATCGCTCCGGCTGATAATAAGTGCAAAACAATGGTCCCAGTAACTTGAATCGCTTGTCATAAGCATATATGTATCTGGGAGGGGATAATTGTCGATCAAAGTAGTCCCAAACGATGTCATCTTCCTGAATGTTGTCGATCATGGACCAATATTGTGCCACTGGAAAGAGCTCTTGACCATTGTATTTGAAAGAACTTGCTTGGGCTGGAATGTGTTGGAAGAACCAGGATTGAAGCGTGTAAATGCATCCTTCAATGAGAATGGACTCTCTGAGTGTGAAGCAGGTCAACCCTCGGTACAGGAAGGCGAGCGCTGCCATGGCTATGGAGAGGCGGTTGGTCTGTCGATTTCTCCATCTTCTCATGAGCTGGATTGTTTTGATATCCATGTAGTTTTGTCCGTCTGAGAAGAGGGTCAATCCTACGGTGCATAGAACCATTGCATTCTGAATTCTTTCTCTGGCTATTCTTGATAGTGAGATGACTTTGACGAATGTCCCGTACTGATGGTACAACTCAAACAGATTGACATATTCATTTCCATCCATCTGGATCAGGGGCCAAGATCGGCGGCCTGTCATACGAGCTAAGGCATCTCGAGGGTCCAAACCCTTGACATTAATCAAAAATTGATACTCCAACGGATGTCCTGGTTGACCAACTGGTTCTGGTAATCCCATAATCTCTAAAAAGTCATCCATTAAAATGGTCATCTCTCCCCACGAGAACCAAAAAGTGCATGTATGTGGATTTCATCGCTCCATCATTGCATGGATCAGGTTGCCATTGATGGTCTGCTTTCCGATTGGTGACGCCAATTCTAATCCACACTCGCTTAAATGGTCTGGGAACATACGAGAAAAGCTTTTCAGCCATGAATAATACCACCGGGGAATGAAAGTTTCGGTGTTGAGGGCTCGATGTTCAGGATGACCTTATCGTACCTCATAGGAGATGTGACCTTCAAGAAAAATAGGATCGATTTGACTGGATGTCATCGAACTGAAAAACAGAGACAAACTTGGGATCAGACTTAGGAAAAATACAGGAATTTTGAAAATTTCAGGCAGGATAAAAATGAGGTGGAAAGTTCGAGATCCAGTAGAACGGAAGAATGGAAAATCACCTGGAGTTTTGAGAATAAAAAGGAATAATTTTAAAAATCGTCTAGGGTTTGGAGAAAATAAGAGAAATATTTTATGAAAGATGAAAGATAAGGATATTTGGAAAATGGTCTAATAGTTTGCGAAAAAATTAAGAAATATGAGAAAATGAGGAAATAAGGTACATACAATCACATCCTGCACAAACACTTATGCACATACAGCACTCCCTAAAAGGTTGACTCTAGATGCATCATTTTGAAAAGCAGATGTAGGACCCTAATCCTAACTCTAGGTTTAGATCATCTTTGTTCAATCCAGTTATGCCGATATACTCGAGTTGAGACTCGAAGTACTTGGCATAGAATTTCAACTCTGGTTCTAAGGTAAGGTTTCCCAACATCCTTGAGCGCCTACCGATATACTTCGGATTGTGGCCCTTAGTACGTGGTAGGGGGCATCAACCCAAATAGGTGGCCCAGTTGTGAAGTGTTGTCCCGAACTAGGGTTCTAGAAGAGAGCCCACCAACATGAAGACCAGGTAAAGATAAGTAAGGGGGTTTTTAAAAAAATGATCACATGAAAGAAATAGAAGGCTCTAAGTCCTAGAGAGATAGTTTTTTAAAAAATTTGAAGAAGCATACATTGTTTTCATACAGATCCTAAATTGAGGAGAGTTGTGTTTAGACCTAAGTCTATGTGAGCATGAAAATATCTCCTCAATATAGTCCTACCAAACCATGCCTAATCTATATGCAGTCAATGCCATCTAGGTCAGAGTCTAGGCTCTTAGGTTCGCATGATATCAAGAAGTAAAAGAGCTGACATTTTGAGAACACAGTTTTGATAATTGAACTAAGTTAAGCACACTTTTGATCAGACAAGGGCAGGTCCCATAACGGTCGCTAAACATGTTATCGTCACAATTTTTTTTTCTTCCCTGCGAGAGAGAGGAGAAACGACCTTGCGAGTCAAACTTGACCAGAGTTTGAAAATTATTTTAAAATACTCGCCTCCGTTTTGAAAATAGCGGGAAAATTCTGAAGAATGGGACTCGACCTGTCGGTACGATGTAACCAAACCAAGGATCAAATATGTGCTTGACTTAGCTGAATTAACAAAATCGTGTTCTATCCTAAATGCATAGAGAATTCAGGCATGTGCTATGAAACTTTGTAAAATGTCATTTGGAAAACATGATGTATGCTTAGAAAATATTTCTAAGGCAAAAGATGGAAATCAATCTCTCAGGAAAACTCTGACAAAAGGGTTTAAAATCTTAAGAAAGTTCATGAAGGTTTGGGAAAATCATGAAGGAGTGAGAATCCAGGGAAAATAGGAAGAATTCTTGAGAAAAAATAGACATTGAAAGGGAAAATGTTTGTCAGAAAAACTCCAACTTTGAAAATTTCCTTTTGGAAATGATTGAAAATTCATAGAAAAACTCTTTTGAGAAAGAGAAAACAAATCTTAGGAAATGAGAATCTTAGCCTTGAAGTATTGAAAATCATTTTTTTTTTATTCTTGAGAATAATGAAAAACTCCTTTTGAATAATTGAAAATGAATTCTAGGGAAAGAATATTTCCAGAAAAATCATGGAAAACTTGACTTGGCAAAGTCCAACTTTGAAAATTTTCAGAGCATCTTGAGAAATTGATTGCCTTAAAATGGAGTTTTTACATAAATGCACATGATTTTATGATGTGAACTATCCTGAATGAATGAATGTCTTTTTATGAAAACATCTTTTCAGAAAAATATGCAATTTGAAAATTAAACTAAGGTAAGATTACCACATATTCCGACTATGGCCGTAAATATGCTTGTAATCTACTTAGTTAATTCTAAAATATTTTGCAAAAATTGAAGATATGCGGTAAATTTTGGAAGATAGCCTAAGAGTGTAGGCTCGGTGTGACTAGTAGGAAGATGTTGAATCTGGGTCTCCTCCATATCCCGACTAGGGCCGTAAATATGGACACCACCGAGTTCATCAACTCCCTAAGAGTTGGTGCACGTGTCATTCATGTTCATCCACAGTGATTTTCTAAATAAAATGCATGAATCACATAATCAGGATATTGCAGAAATAAACTATATGATATGCGTCGTAATCTAAGCAATAAAATAAATTTTATTCCAAAATTACACTTAATCGTTATATTGCTGACATAAAGCGAAAATAAAAAAAATGGAGCCAAAAGAATCAGCGTTTCCCAGATTTTTTCTGCAAGTATGAGTTAGCACAAGAAATACAACATACAAAAGAGAAATTGGAAATCTCATATTAACGCCAATGCACCGACAATTATGCCTAGATTACAATAGAAATGCACATATTAATGAAAATATAATGTCTAAAGTATATATGGAATGCTTATGAAAATGCCTAGATGCTAAGCTTAAGCTAAATGAGAAATATACATATATATATACCTAAATGCTTAGAGTTATACTAAAAGAAATATGTATATAGAAATATATCTACATGAATACGCATGAAAGTGCATCTACCTAAATACGTGGAAATCTATATGAAATGTATACAGAAAGATAAGGTATGATAAAAAGGTAGTTACAGATATGCATATGGACTCTTAACCAGTCATTCAATAAATATTACAGATCATATAACGTAGCATTGACAATGCTATAACTATAATGCCTTCACGCTATGACACTTATGATCTTGCTCAGGCACACAGCACAATTTACACTCTCTCACACTCGTCATACCTTCAAATGACCACTTACAGCATATCCACACCATAGCTATTTACGGTATTCATAATACATGAGTGACTGCAACTTGGATTTACACAGCAAATCAGTCTCTTCAGTTATGAAAGCTGATAAATGCCCATCAAACATTTCACTAACTAATATTAACTCATGCAAAAGTATCTGAATACACATGGAGTGAATACCAATCAGATGTTGGCATCTTGAAACTTCATAGTTATTCAAAACAAAGACTATAGGTGACAGCTTTATCGAACAACCCGACTCTAGAAGAACCTTAATGCATGAAATATACAAAAGGGAGGAGCAAATGAAACATGCAATATATATTAATGAAGATGATGTTCCAGTTAGTAATCACTGCTTTGAAGTTGTCAATCAAATGATCATTTGCAACCTATCTGTCATGTTGAGGTTCATGCAAAAAAATAAAACCCTCACCCTTTTGAGATGGTCGATTTCTTGGACAAGCGTCCTTCTGGTTTTCCTGCAAACTGTGACACTTGTACTAATGCTTCAAGTATCAACTTTACAACACCATCATCAGAGATATCACAAAGAGGGTTTTTACTGTAGGTGGACTCAGAAAAGAATGGACAGAACTATACTGGTTTATGATAAAAGATAATGAGCTTCTCCCCACTAACCCAAGGATGACTATTGGACAGTAAGAAGAAAAAAAAATGAAGATGTCAACATGGAATTTGGAAAGCAAAAGGGATGAGGAACAAAATCTGGTATGAGTACAATCAAAAGTGCAAATACGTATTTATTAACTTTTGTACAATTAACTACATAGACATGAACTCAATCCCAACATTTACAACAGATACATCAATCCAAACATTTACGACAGTTATATCAATCCCAACATCAATTTGATGCCCTATTTACCATTATGTTGAAATCATGCCTGAGATAGCTATGATTCATTCTGGAATTGAATTCATCAGTGGACTGAGACCCATTCCCAAAATTTTGTCTTAAATGATATTTCATCCGAGATTTTATTAATACAATACAAATAACAAAAAATGATACAAAATGCATAGTAATGAAATACATAGGAGATGGATAACTGTATTAAAGACAATATATATAGAGCGGCTTTGAGCAGAGCATGCTCGAGTTAAACTAGATAATGCAACACAAAATAGCAATGAGGTCTGAATAAAACGAAAATGATATAGTTCAAAAATGAAATAAAGTTAATGCTGAGAAGCATAGTAGGTGAAATTGATATTTGAAACAAACAAATGAGATGCTCAGATGATAGTTTGTTGACCAACCAAATTCCAGAGGAACTAAATTACATGAAATATGCAGAGGAACTGCTTCTGGTATTTAATAGTCTGGATTAGTGAAGGTGTTGTGGGCATGCCAATGCAACGTGCAATGATGGAGCTATCAAATTCTCATAATGAAATGCAGCAACCTAATATGTAATGAAAAAGGACATTAGAAATATAGGAGCCAATGATAAGAGAGATGTAACCCAAAAAGGGGTGAATTTCTATTGCAAGAGGAATACAGATCGATGTAGCCATGAGCAGACCGATCATGTATATTATGCTTTAATGGAGTAGGATCATGAAAAATCAAAAGGGGAGATGAAGTAAGAAGCCAATCCGAAGGAAAACAAAGAGAGAGTGGCCCTTACCTGGGGTTGGTTTGGATTGAGCAGGAAGGGTTCTTCCTCTGCCTATTGCTCCCAGCTTGATCGAGCTCCCTGAATATTCCGTTGGAAGAGGATGGAAGCAGAAAATCGTGAGGAGAGCAAGGACGAATGGAGGAATAGCAGAGGGTTTCCAGAGATCGGGGAAGAAGAAGTCGGAGGTCCGTCTTCTACTAGGAGAGAGGAAGAGAGGCGATAAAAGGGGAATTCGAGAGATCGGGAGAGTAGGAGTCGAATCTGGCCTCCCCCCTTGTGCAACCAAAGAGTGGTCTTTTTAAAGATTTGGGAGGATTTTTTTATCAAAACAAATCAGAGCTTTTTGAGGCTCCATAACTGATTTTTGAAAACATTTGAAAATCTTGAAAACTGAAATTTGAAAATTTTAAAAACTCATCATTTTTTAGAGGGGACGGCTCTTAGTTCCTTTTTTTTTTGGTTCAGTTACCTAAAGTTTAGGTAAAATGAATGTTTTTTTTTTTTTTAGGAAGGCTTGGCCGTGGTGCCATCTAAGGCTGCTTTAAAAAAAAATAAATAAAGAAAGTAAAATGATTAAAAATGGAAGGTTTTAGGGTGGTGCCAACTCAGCCGGATTTAAAGGGAATTTTTGAAATAAAGTTTTATTTTGATTTTCTTTGCAAGGAGCTCTAGTGTGGCGCCACCTATGTGTAGGCCCATTGGTTATTTTGTAAAATAAATAAAACATGAAAACTAAGGAGAGGAATTTGTAAATTTGTGCCACCTCACGGTGGACCCCGTGTGAAATCTAGATTGAAATAAGAAAAATAACTGAGAATTCGAGTGTTACGCCACCTTAGGGTGGGTCCCACGTCATTTCTTTATTTGAAATAAGAGTAAAACCAAAATATAAATAAATAAAACTCTTTTTTTTTGGAAATTTTATAAGACTAGACTAATTTAGAAAATACAATGCAAAATTTGGTTCAATTGCAAAACTTTAGAAGAAAGATGGCCCCTTAGGGCGAAACATTAAAGCTGTAGAGATTTTGTAAAGAAATTCAAAAGTCTTTTTGCAAAAATCTCTAAATTAAAAGCTTCGTCCCCTTCTTTTCAACTGGCGATATTTTAAAAATCAATATTGAAACTATCCAGATTGTTTTCCTGAGAAAACTCTTGTAATTCGGGGTCCTGGGGATTAAAATTAGAGAAATTGGAAATTTTGAAAACTCAGGGATTTGAAGTCAATTTTGAAAGAGTTAAAATTTGAATCTGGATTGACAGTTTTAAAAATCAAGAGTTCTAGATCTTCGAAATGACATGCTATGTCGTGAAGTGATATGAAATACTCATGCGATGATATGCAAAGACATGTCTTAGACAATGCAATTCTGAACCAGGAATTGGAGAGTCTAGTCCCCTATCATGTGTAAGGCTTTGAATATTTGCGATTTGAAGATGTTTCTAAGCTTAAATGGAGAAATTTTGAGAATTGATAATGAATTTTGGACTTTCTGCAAGGTCCAATCTCAGAAAATGGCCATTTTGTCCTCTAGTGATCTCGGAGAACCAGTTGTAATGACTGATGGAAGTGTCAGGGAAGTGAGTGAAAATTTGGGGTGTTTACAAGGTTATCCCCCATCATATGCATTGTTTCAGCTTGTTGCCCCCACAACCCCTACAAGGTTGCTAAGGGTATCCATGATGTTGCATCATCCTTGTCACACCATCTAAATGATCATGTAAGAAAACATTTTAGGAATTACAAAGGTTTATTTACGGTGTCATGATGTACTATAGAGTTGTCATTGTTGTTATAATAAGACAATTATAATATTGGAAGTATGCCAATATAAGTCGCATATTATATTTGGCACACTGCTATAATTTGCTTCTTTGCAAAAATAGGTTCACAAAAACAAAAACCTAGCAGCGCTGGAAAAACTTTGAGCCTAGAAGCACAAAAACTAGGAGTTCTATCATCTTACTCCTAACAAAATTGGATGTATCACAATATCCTAGTTATGTCCCGTGTAGTGCTTGCGGTACTAGATTGGGTTCATCATACGCATTCGCTTAGGTAAAGGAGGATGTGGTGGTGATGTGGGTGTATATTGCGGCAAAATTAGGGGAGTAACATACGTAGCTGGGGAGTAAACAGGGATGCCAGTGTGTAGATCGGTGAATATGGTCCTCCTATGACCATCTCCAAAGGATTAGGATCTCAACTATCAATGGAGCTAAAATGTGACTGACTCGAGAAACTACATCCTCGAGTGTTGTTGCATTCTCTTGCCACATGTCATAGGAAATTTTCAATTGGCATTTATCTTTAATATGCCCCCTTATGCCACACTAGAGACATTCACTAAGTTCTCGCAGACAAATCTGTCTTGCCCAGTCCTGATGACACCTTCTACAGGATTTTGCTTCCTGCAAGAGCATCTGAATGTTGTATGATATATTCTGAACTGCATGGTTTAGATGCTCGGTGCCATGTGCTAGGTCTTGAAGCGCGCCTAGCATCAAGTTGCATCTATCTTTCCAAGACATCTAAATATAAGCAATTATGCTAAGTTCATCATATGTAAATCATAGATATTTAACTCTGGACAAAACAAAAACTTAAATTTGGTAATACTCACAGTGTATTGTCGATGTTGGACGACCCTTGAACCATTTTTATAATATGCTTTGATACCAAAGCTCTAACACCCCCATGTTTTTAACTTAAGATATGTCAAAATTTCAACCCAATTGTTTTTAAATATAACACAATGGAAATAGTTTATGTTTAAAAGTTGGACAACCCTAGTGGGTTACAGAAATGAAAAGCTAAGTTGGACTAGATGTACTCACATTATAAGGAAAAACATATCCATTCCAAAATCATAACATTTGCTCATAATTTAAAGCAACAAGTTTTTTGAATTAAATTCAAACATCTCAATCTAACTGAGATACACAAAAGTCCAAGATCGATATGACAAATAAAAATATGGTTCTCGACCTCGCCGCCACATCGTACCATAGCACCGCTCCTCAATCATCACATGAGCCCCATGAAATGAGGTCAAACTCTTTCGAGCAGGTAAGATAAACCACAATTATATAGATAATGAATAATAACAAAACATCTATCACATTATACTATCATGGCCTCAGAGTTTAACAGTTGCATAAACAAGATGAATGAATAAAAGTAAATAGCCATCAATAGATATTATCATATGAAATCAAATAGAATAGTCATTGAGATTAGATAGTTAGCAGTGTTAAATTTTGTTTCTCTTGATTACACTTTCGGGTACAAGAAGGGTGATTTCATCATATCTACTAAGGACACTATGGTCTTTATTATGCTATTTGATTCATTTTTGTCATAATACCTAACAGACTGGGTCCCCACAACAAAAGAGCGGTCCATGATCAAGAGATATCTGCAAGGGTTAACTAGATTGAAATCTATACTACTATAGCAGATGAGGTGTACCACTTTTGGGTAACCCTGATCTCTATAACTTTGAGTGATCGGAGGTCAAAGGATGCCATTGCTTCTGAATTTAAGTCGGTATGACATGTAGGTGAATCTACATGCGACATCATCACTCAAGGTTGTACCATTCTACCCTCTCCCTGTGGAACAATAGTGTCAATGAGTTAATGGGGTGGTCTTTTCTTTCTTAAGGTGGTTAGCCATTCATACCCCTCAATTTACAAGGCAAACAGGCTCAATGGCCCCAATACCCCCCTCAAGGTAGTATTCATGTCATGACATGGTTTGCACCCAACCTATTCACGTGCTTTGGCACCTTTAGCCCATAGGAACACCCTGCCGATGATAGGCGATAACAACCATTTTTATAGTGTAGATGTATGCAACGAGTGTGAGACTTCCTCTCACACTTCATGGGTTCATATCCCACCCGAGCTCATAGGAGAGCATTCCAACTATGCATTAAAAGATTTATTTTCATAACATAAAACATCCACACATATAGTCAATGAAATTCACTAGGTTTTTTTAACGTTATGCCTTATGACAAACATATATCATCTTATAGCATGACACAAAACATACTCATGTTTGCATTTAACTCATGATGTGCATCATTGCATCATGTTTTTCAAACAACCATAGGAGATTACATCTAGTCCATGGCATAGTATTTTTAGGACAAGATCAAGCAACATTTACATTTGTAGTGTACATCTCCACATCATGCAATTTAAGATCATAATGCTTTTCATTTATGTCATAATATATGTGTCTTATTGGCAAAATCATGTAGCATTCATTTTGAAATCATCTTAGCATGCAAATTGACAAACATGGCATTCTATAACCACATCATGACATCATCATATCATGCTTCTTGATCAAGACATGCATCATGGTTTATAATGTATTCATTCCATGACATGATGTGCAAGTTTTTGTGGCAAACGCATATATGCATTTACTTCATCATATGCATCTCACCCCAACATGAATGCAAACATATATACATATGCATTCCATCATAAGTATGTCTACTTATGCAATACATAAAACTGAATGTGTATGATTTACTTCATCACATGCATCTCATCCCATCATGAATTCATGAACATATATACACTTGCATTCCAATATAAGCATGTTCATTGTATCTTACTCATGCAATACATAAAACTAAATATGTATGATTTCTCATCCCATCATGAATGCATGAATATTTGTACCTATACATAGGCATCCCAACATAAGCATGTTTACTTATGCAATACATAAAATTGAATATGTATGATTTACTTTATCATATGCATCTCATTCCATCATGAATGCATGAACATTTGTACCTATACATAGGCATCCCAACATAAGCATGTTCACTTATACAATACATAGACTGAATATGTATGGTTTACTTCACCGTATGCATCTTATTGTTCACTTTGTTTCCCATAATATTTTCTTTTTTCTTAATTTGATCACGCATGAAAACTGGATCACACTAAGTTTGATCGAAACAAGGTTCAGACCCTAACTGGCCATGCCAGTTCAGAGCTGGTCTAAACCTACTTGGGTTCAGACCTAGTCTTAACTACTGGGTGCAGGTCTGCTAGTAGTCAGGCTCGGTATGGACCGACCAGTCGGTCTAGGCCGGTCTGGTCGGCTTTGGGTCAGAACCCGGCAACACCCAGGCTATGTCTGGACCAGCATATGGTTCAAACTTGCCCAGGATAGCTAGGTTGCCAACCTATCCTGAACCTAGTGAGGTTCAGGTCAGGTCTGGTCCCACTGGTTCGGATAGATCTGAATCAACCTATATACGTGTAAACACCCCAAATTTTTCAAAATGTTGTAAATACCCCCTTTTTTGTCCTTTTCCCCCATCCTTGGGATAATTGAGTCGATTTTAAATCTAAATTCCATTTTTTTCTCAAATTTTGTTGGAATTAAAATTTATTTTACATATCTGACTCAATTTCGGATCCGGATCTACATCAAAATCCAAATCTGAGTTTCATTATCCAATTTTAAATCAAATTTTCAAAATTACCAAAAATAACTTTTTGAAAAACTCAGACACTTCGTCCGGTATCCGTTCGGATCCATCGTATTATAGTCTTCGAATCGAGGTTTAAAACTCGAATGTTTTCTCAAAACTTGGATCCAAACCCATTTTCTGAAAGAATTTTCCTCAAAATAGCCTTGAAAACTTTCTTTTGTAAATATTTCTCAGAGAAATACCAAAAAAAAAAATGGAAAATATGACAACTTCACGATCCTTTTTCTCTCATCGCTTCTTTCTCTCTTTATCCCGGTTCTCTCTCTGTCTCGGTTCACTCTCTCTCAAAACCTCTCTCTGGGTTTCCCCTTCTCTGGCCCAAAAACCTTCTCCTTCTCTACCATATCCTCTGGAAAGCCCCCCGTGTGCAATCCACCTCCTCCAAACCCTTCATCACCGAACTCCTCCACTTCCTCACCCTTGATCGCCAATGGAATCCCCCTTCAATCATCCCCATTGGCCCCAGTCCGTCAAAGCAAAAACCGCCGTCCTCCTTCCAGAACCCTCTTCCCCATTGAGCTCCCTGCATCCTCAACCCTTGGATCAGTTACCCTCTCGCTCCACCCTCGATTACCAACTGTCGCCCCCGCTTCCAGACCTTTCCTTTTCTCTCTATAAAAGAGGCGCAAAGGGAGGGGAAAAAGGATCGAGAATTAACCCATTGGCAACCATTATCGACACCCACAATCCCTCTGCAACCCTTCTTCCCCTGTCCCTCCCTATCGTCTCCTCTTCCTGATCCTCCCCATTGGCAAAAGGAATAATCAACTGCAAAGATTCATCAACTCCAGCATCGAGTTTTCATCCAAGGCATCTATTGCAGCGGCGAATCATCGATCCACCAGACAATTTGATCCAGCTCATCCATACCGGCCACCTCCTCTTCTGCAGAAATAGGAGACTTCCATCGCAGAAGGAAGAGAAGCCCCTCTTTCAGAATTTCGATAGAATCTCGGTAAGTAGCCATTCAAACTCCATTTTGATTCCTCTTTGGATTTTCTTTGAAGTCTTCCCGTTTTTCCCCCATTAACGCACCATTGAGGGCTTCGGTTCGCTGGTAGCAATACCGACCCCTCTCGTGTGCAAAATTAATAGGATCACGACATCCCAACACAGAGAACCCTTGATCATATTTGTCTTTCATCTTATTTTGCACTTATTTAGTCTCTGTCTTCGTTTAAGTCGAGACTCCCATTCCTCTTTTCTTTACGATTTATGTCTTTCGTTTTACTTTATATTTACTTAATTCCTGTTCTGTTCAGTCTGAGATTACTTTTCTTTTTTTTTTGTCCTCTAAAGCATAATGATTCCTGGTATTCAGTAGGGTAATCACTGGATTACCAAGCAATTTCCAAGGGATCAAATGCATGGGAGTGTTCCTTTCATCTACTTTTAATTGATGTCCAGTGAATCATCCTTCGACAAGTTTGTTTGGATGCCGGGGTCGGATTTGAATACCATAAACGGAGTCTTACTGAGTTTTCACTCAGTTTGTCGAGGATGTTTAACATGGCATCTTTTTCATTCTACCAATCCCTTGTGACTTTCGCTATGAGACGAAGGACGATTCTCAAATCCCTGTATGTGTCTATCTTGTTCCAGGTTTCTGATTTCTAGTTTGAAATTCCTTTTGTGTTAGATTTACTATTTTATATTCTCCGTTAGTTAGCTTACATTCTTCCCCTTTCTTTTTTTTTTTAGTGATTGTCCCCCCCCCCCTGATTTTCAATTCACTGTTTCTTTTGTTTATTCAGATCTCATGTTTCACTATAGTTTTCTTCTTTACATCTTATTCCACTGCATCCCATATCATGTATACATGTACGCTCGTTTTTTTTTTCCAAACCTTCATTTGTTCCAGTATTAACCTCATTGATAGGTTTTGTTGGCATCCAAACATCCATGTTCGGATCAATTTAAAAATCAACGAACGTAAGCACCTCATGGTTCTCTGTGACATAAAATGGCCACAATCAGGTTTACACCTGATTTGCCATGGGATTCCAAGTTTGGTTTCAGTGTTTGGTAGTTTTGGAGCAATCCCATCGTGAAACTCTCGTTTATACCATGATTTCTTGTCAGTCCCATAGTTCATAGTTCATGCTGCGATCTGTTGAAATTCGTTTCATCCATTGCTTTGTATTTGCTCTGAGTCCTTTTAATTTAGTTTCTCATTAAGTGTGAATCCTCAGGCGGTCTTGTCTGCGTATGTTTTCCTTCGCCTCGCATTTCATCGCCCATACCCCTCATCCAGGGTGCAGCATTGCTTAAGCAGGTTCAACCATCGTTTACCATGGCATACCATCCATTTGCCTCAGCCCATCAATAAGTCTAACATGTTACATTGTTTCATCAGAATCATTTACCATTGTTATACCTCATCGATGGTTGAGTGATTCTGTTGCAGAATTTTGCTTGCCACTACATTACCATTTTATTACTTAAAACCCGAATGCTGGTAAAGAGTAGCCTTGGTATTGCGTTTCTAATGGGTTTTCTGGTCACTCTACTGATAAGATAATGAGAACTATCCACCCTTTAGAGATTTTTTTTTATATTATTCATTTCTTGTTAAAAAAAAAATTATCTATAAATCCATTTATGCTTATGTGAAGGAACACCGTGGATACCCATCCACCATCCTATGATTTCTTGCTAGTAACTTACCTTGGGAAAATTCCAGTCTGTGATAGAGATCTCTTGTAAGTGAGTTTCAGAGAATTTGGCATCGGTTCAGGTGAACCCCTTTTGCCATACAAATGATGGTGCATTGTACAGACCACGTGAGGAGCTATATTTACTTCATTGTTCCTGTGGTTGTTGAGAACAATCATGGACCTATCAGGAGGATTAACTGCCCCTTTGTTTTCCTTTTCCCTATCATGCCTACTTACCATGCATTCAGGATTCAACTCTAATTTAGGAAAAATTGATCCAGTAGCATTATATGTGACAATGCCCAGTTTTTTTTTTTTTTTTTTCGTTTCCTTTTTCTTCTTGCACAGATTTTGCTGGCATTACTTCCCTATTTCAATCATGTTAAAGAAATCAAGTGTTCACCATATGAATCATTATGAGCTGGTTCACCATGTGTATGCCTTATTACATAAAATCGTGATGTGGAGCCAATCTTTCAGTAGGTGTTTTGCTATTACATGATCCCACGATACCCTGTATCTCCTCCCCATTTTCCCTTTTGTTTGAATTAACTTGCCAATTGCTTTACATGGGTTGTTCCATCTTCATCTAGTCCCAACTGTATGATTGCATTAATCTGCTTTATTGTTTCATGGACATTCTAAGGTACAGGTGTATGATGAATACTCGTCATGATATTTCTATATCTCTGTCTCCAGGTCTACCAGTAAAGGTCTCTGTTGGCATATCACTGCAGGTCATAGTGCTAGTAATAGGGATACTGCAAACATGAATTCAACTATGTTTGTCATAACAGTCCTTTTGATTGTTAAGTAGAGTTGCCTTGGACGATCAGCATGGGGTGAAGAGTATATGCTTCGGCCACTACTGCTTCATAGTAGAATCTGATGTGTTTTCTGATAATTGATAACATTCCCTCAAAACCTCCTTGGGACATCAGCTTGTCCCAAAATGCCAATCTTCAGTCAAGTAGAGACCTGGTTCAGGGTTCTTTGACTAAGTCATTTCTTGGTGGTTAGCCTCCAGCAGGTTTCATCTTTGGTTGATCAGGACCCATCTGGTTCATAAAATGCTACTCTACTCTTATCTGAACCTGTGGATTTAGTTGGGTTTGCGATTTTCTTCAGCTAGTCCAATTCAGCTGAAGGTAACCCAGGGAAGTAGGCATATATGGTTCGGAATCGGCCAGACTTTACCAAGTTATCTAAAATCCACAACCACATTCATTGGCATCCCTGCATATCAACCCCATTTCCAATCATAGCTTCCCAGTCTCCCCCATTGGTTGTTGCCTTCATATGACAACTTCCCTTCACAAACTCTACTTTCATTAACACTCCCTACCACTTCTTAGACATTTTATTATATGCATGGTTGGCATGTTTCATCTACTTGGTATATGGGCCATATGTATCTATACTATATATATGTATATACGCACATATACGTGTACATGTACGTATATACATATGTACACAGAGGCATATATCATTTTCCATATGTTCATATGAACATCACATTTTATATCTTTGAAGTCAAGGTGACACTTTCTTCTACTGACCAAGTGTTTTTGCAGGAAATGGGTGGAAAATATCATCATTTAAAGTTTTATATTTGATTTCATGTATTGTAATAGCTAGATATAATGAGGATTTACATTTCCTGTTTTAGATAGAATGAATGAGCATTGCAAATATCATGAATTACTTGTTCTTCATGCATTTTCCCCTTTATTTCTCAAAATCTCACATTGGTGAAATACGAATGGCACGTGCACCACTTCGTAAGAGGTAAATCAGTCCTAAGTTCATGATCCATATCAATGGCCATAGTCAGGGTGTGGACAAAACTTAGGATCTTTATCTTTTACGAAATAACACCGGATCCACACTAGATCCATTTTCAAAATTCATCATATCTTCCTTAAATATTTTCTTCTTTTATCAGAATTTAACTTAAAATCAACTCAAAAATACATACCAATGGCCATAGTCAGGGTATGTTGAGAGTTAATTTCATTTTAAATTCTATAATAGCACCAAATGTGTTTTATTCTTCACCTGAATTTAAATATAGATTATTATATAATACATTCAATGACCATAGTCAGGGATGTATTATATCTTCAATCTTATTCTAATTCAGTTCAAGAATAAGATAGCTTTTCAAAATTCAAAATCAAAATCTTTAAATTCATTCATCATTTAGAATAGAACTGCATCATATTTTCAAAATTACTTTTTTAAAACTCCAAGTGATGTAAATATCTTCTTCAATCAATCTTCAATCCTATTCATCTTTTTCAATTCTATTTTATTTTCTATCTCAGAGTCCAATTTAACTTTGAGATTTCAATTTCATTTCATATTCAAAATTTCCAATTCAAATTCATTTTCAAAGTTCAATTTTACTTTGAAATTTCAAGTTCATTTTCAAAAGCTCCAATCAAACTCAAAGTTCAATTTAACTTTGAGATCCTTGATTCATTTCAAGCTTCAAATCCAAGGTCTAAATTGACTTTGGGATTCATCTGTATATTCAAAATTCAATTTCTAAAATTCCTTTTCCCAAATTCAAATCAGACTTAGAAATTCTTGATTCCTCTTCTGAATTTAACTCCAAATCCATTTTAGGATCCTGGATTTAACATTCATATCGGATCTCAGACTTCAGATCCAATTCTCCCTTAGGATCCAGAATCCTACTCTACCTTTGGATCTTAGACTTCAGATCTGATTCCACTTTAGGATCCAAAATTCAATCACATCTTGGATTCCAGACTTGGATCCAATTTCCGTCTTTAGGATCCAAAATCCGATTTCACTTTGGATCTCAGATTCCAGATCCAAATCCATTTAGGATCCAGAGTCCAACTCTACATTGGATCTCAGACTTCAGATCCAAATCCATCTTAGGATCCAGAGTCTAACTCTACATTGGATCTCAGACTTCAGATCCACAATCCATCTTAGGATCCAGAGTCCAACTCTACATTGGATCTCAGACTTCAGATCCAAAATTCCACTTTAGGATCTAAAAATCCAATTCTACTTCAGATCTTAGACTTCAGATCCGATTCTATCTTAGGATCCGAGATCCGATTCCAATTCTAGATTTCAATTCCATTTTTGGATCTAATATGAATCTCTTAAATCCATTTCTATTCTTAAATACCATTTAATTTTCTCAGTCTATTCCAATTTCAAACTTCAAAGTCTAAATTCAGTTCCATCTCCAGTATTCATTTCCTTTCCTAAATTCAAAAGTTCAAAATTCCGAGTACATTTCCGACTTTGAAACTTCATTTTCCTTTCATTTTCAAAAGCTTCAAGTCATTCTTTCTCATTTATTCTTCCAAATCCTGATTTACTTCAAAAACTTAGAACTTCTTTGATCTATCTCAAGTTCTAAAGTTAGATTCAAATCATTTTCTTCACTCCCTTACCAAGTTCATCTCAGAATACTTGGAAATTTTCAAAACATTCTTTTCAAAAGAGCATACATCCTTGCATTGCACAAGTATGATTCTTTGTGCATTTAGAGTTAGGATAAATTCTTAGATTATATTTAGGCAAAGCAAAAGGCATAGATTCGATCCTTGGTTCGATTACCCCTGGTAAAGGCGCCAGGAACGATCGAACCTCGTACCGACGAGCGAATCCCGTCTCTCCATCTTTTTCCCGCAAAATTTTCAAAACGGAGGCGAGTTACTTGCTAAATACTTTTCAAATTAAGGTCAAGTGAAAACCCGCAAAAGAGTTCCTCTTCTCTTTTTCTTTCTTTTCTTTTCTCTTCTCTTTCTCTTTTCTTTCTTCTATTCTTCTCCCTTCAAAAAAGAGGAAAATAAAGGTTAGAAAAGGAAAAAGAGAAGGAAGAGAGAGAAATACATAAAGAGAGGAAAAATTTTGCGATGATCACAGGTTTGGCGACCGAGATGGGACCCGTCTTCGTCCGGTTGAATCTATGCCTTTGCTTTGCTTTTTATAATCTAAGTCTTTATTCTTCTATGTCAGCTACATTTTTCATGCAAACCTGAGGAGGCTAGACTCTGTCCTAAGCTGACATTGTTTTCATATAGGATCTAAGTATGGTTTGGTAGGACCATATTGAGGAGATTATCCATGCTCACATTAGACTTAGGTCTTAAAAACAACTCTCCTCAATTCTAGGGATTGAATGTAAACAATGTATGCAAGTGTATGATTCTCTTTATTTAAATCTATCTCTTTAGGACTTGCATTAGAACCTTCTGATTTTATTGCATGTTGATCATATTTTAAAAAAAAAAAAAACATCCCTACCTATATTGTCCCGGTCTTCACGTTGCTGGGTTGTCTCACTGAACCATAGTTCGGGAGAGAGCCTCACAACTGGACCACTTATTTGGGTTCGCGCCCCCTTACCACGTACCTAAGGGCCATAGTCCGAGGTATATTGGTAGGTGCTCAAGGATGTTGGGAAGCCCTTACCTTAGAACCGGAGAAATATCTTATATGCCACGTACTTCGAGCTTCGGCTTAAGTATATCGGCATACCTTGATTGGAATCAGCTGATCTGAACCGTAGAGTTAGGATTAAGGTCCTACAAACCATTTCAAATATTGCATATAGAGTCAGCCTTTAGGGAGTGTTGTGTGCACATCCTTGTTTGCGCAGCTATGATTATGCGATGTTTTCCTTGTATTCTCCTATATATATCAACCTCTTTTTAAAACCCTGGGTGTAATATTCAAAAATTTTTCCTCTATTTTTTCAAAAAAACACCAGGTGTATACTTTTCCTTTTACCTACATTCTTTTCTCTTTTGTGTCAGAATTTTCCTTAAAAACCCTGGAAAGTCTTTTCCTGAGCCCCTTGATCTTTCGAAAATTTCCAGGATTTGTGTCTATCCTTTTTCCATCATCAAAAGTCTATCCGTAAGTCCTGCATTCTATCTGACTCTTCTCCTTTTTGCCTCAGTATCACTCCGATGGCATCCGAATCTCCTGATACTATCTTTCCTTGGGATCATGTCTTCTATCAAATAAGGGATGGAACCCCAGATCATCGGGTCATCCAGTCTCGTACCTTCTTCCCTCGGTGGTACTATTCTTGGTTCACCGCCTTCTCGCGTATGTTCCCAGACCACTTGGATGATTGTAGATTGGAGATGGCATCGGCAGTTGGCAAGCGAACCATCAACGGCAGTCTGATTCAAGCTATGGCAGAGCGATGGAATCCGCGTACCTGTACGTTTTGGTTTCCGTGGGGAGAGATGACTATGCTAATGGACGAGTTCAATGATATCATGGGATTGCCAGAACCAGCTGGTCAGCCTGATGACCCGGTCGAGCAGCAGTTCTTGATCAATGTCAAAGGGGTAGATGTTCGAGAAGCGTTGGCCAGAGCTACAGGGAGCAGATCCTGGCCCCTCACAGAGATCAGCGGAAGTCAGTTCATCGATCTGTTCGAACTCTACAACAAATATGGAGCCTACGAAGAAGTCGATATCTTATCTCGAGCAGCGAAAGAAAGAATCCAGCATGCCATGGTCCTATGCACAGTGGGGCTGGCATTCTTTCAGGATGGTCAGAATTTCATCGATATAAGAGTCGCCCAACTCTTTCGAAGATGGGGAAGCAAACAGACCCGTCAGCTTTCAGTATCCATGGAAGCTCTAGCTTTTCTCTACAGAGGTTTGGCTCAATTTGCCCTCGGAGAGACCATTTTGGTAGAAGGGTGCATGTACGCTTTGCAGTCGTGGTTCCTGCGACATGTGCCGTCAAAAGCCAGTTCTTTCAAATTCAGTAGTAAGCAGCCAAAGTCAGCCATCCAGTATTGAGCCTTGATTGAGAAACTGCATCAGGAGGAAATCGTTTGGGACTTCTTCGACAGAAGAGAGATCATTCCTCGCTACACCTATGCTCGTGACAAGCGCTACAAACTGCTCGGCCCTTTCTTCTGCGTAGACTATCAGCCAGAGAGATGTCTCAGACAGTTTTTGCAGCGGCAGGTTTGTGCCAACACTCGCTTCCTGACAGGCCGCATGCCAGAGTTCGATCTACGGTCGGATCAGTGGTTTGGAGCATACCACGTCGCCAAATACACTTGGGACTCCTTTATTCCTTTGTCTATATTTCCCGGTCCTAATGTATCATCAGAGTATCGAGAATGGTGGCAAACTGTCTGCCCACCTTCTCTTTGTATTTAAATTTTGTCATTTAATGAAAATACAAACTTTTGTCCTGATAAAAAGCTTTTATGGCCAAATCTTATTTTGTTTCATATAGTTACGGCTTCATCCCCAGCGATGAAACTCATTTTGTCTATTTATCCCTCGTCATGATAGACGACCTTGCCTAGGTCATAAGGCGCATTTTGTCACCATAAAAGGGTGATGCGATCATTGCAAAAATTTGTCAATTCCTTCCCTCATGTCTTTTCCTAAAAGAAATCACATTTCCAAAAATTTCCTCCGAACCCTAATCATTCTTTTCACCTTCACAGGAAATCACTGGCATTGGCAAAATGGGTGTAACAAGGGTAGGAAAAGAAACAGTTTCTCAACACAGCGACAGTGAGGCCGGAGGGATGGATTCTCCCAAATCAGTCAAGGGGCAGAATCATAATCAAGCAGATGATATAGATCCTGCCATGTATAATCTGTTCAAAAGAATGATGACCAAAATGATGGCTGAGCAGGCCGAGGCCAGTCAGAAAGAAGTTGTTCCAAAAAGCAAGCCAAAGAAGAAGGCTGTAAAGAAGCCAGTCCGGGTTGTTAGAAAGCAAGTACGGCCCGACACCACTTCTGAAGAAACGAAATCAGTTGAGGAATCGGAAGAGGAAGAGCAGCTAGTTTATCAGAATCCTCCACCGCAGTTTGCAAAGACCGCTGCAGAGCCCGAATTAATCAATAAGCCCGTTCCGGTTAATGATCTGATGCAAGAACAGATGAAAGAAATGAATCGGGCTATCAAGGATATTTAGGCCAAAAGCAAAGGCAAACAGACCTACTCCGGTGAAGATTTTTACCATGGCCTGGACGGGGATGACAATCTGGAGAATCTCCCTCGGAAGTTCCTTAAATTCGATGGAACCAGCAACCCTAAGGCTCATTTGGCCACCTTTTATGCCGAATGTGGCCGTTTCAGGAAAGACAACCAGGCATTATTCATCTGCTTTCCTCGTAGCTTAGAAGGGGTAGCGGCCAGGTGGTATGCAGACCACATTAATCCTATCGAACTACGAGAGTTCGATAAGGTCGTAAACTTGTTCATAGAACGCTTCATGTTCAATATTGAAGCCTCACCAACCCTCAATCATCTGTACAATCTAAAACAGATGGAGAATGAAAAAGCTAGTGAGTTCATCCACAGGTGGAGGAGCACCTGTAACAGAATGAAAGTTCCCATCCCAGAGGAGCATGCCCTGTAGATTATTCTGAATAATTTCGCCCAGCCTCTGAGGAACCTCATTTCCACTTCGCCTGCCAAGTCATTCATCAAATTGATTGAGAGAGCCGAGTGGCTCGAGACTGGCCTGGATAATAGCCTATATGAGGGTTACCCTTTCGTCCGAGGGAATCCTGACCAAAAGAAAAAGGCACACGTCGCCTATGCCGCAGGATTGACAGATCAGGGCAGCAGTGGTTCCGGCAAAAAGAAAAGCAAGAAGAATCGCAGCAAGAACTCAGGGCATCCTAGGGCCGAAAGAGCAAACTCTGCAGCCCAGAAGGGAAAATTTGTTAAGCCACAGTCCGTCCAACAAGTGCCCCAGCCAGAAGCAAAGCAGCCAGAAAAGCCGAAGCACGAAGGTTGGAGTTATGATCGGGAATTTTCGGCTTTAGAGCAGTCCCGCGAAGACATCTTAGAATATATGATGTCGAAAGGAATGATCAAGCTCCCCAAGGTGGCGGACCCTCCCGTTGCTATGGGTAAATGGACTGACAAGTTCTGCAAGTTTCACCGGACTGTGGGACATGACACCGAGCATTGCTTTGTCCTCAAGAACATCATTCAGGATTGTATTGACAAGAACATGCTGATTGAGGACGATGATGAACAGCAGCCAGAAGTCTTGTCCAAACCTTTTCCTAAACATTCAACTTCAGTCGTTACAGAGCAAACATTCTCTCTGCAGGGCAGTATCCAACCATGTTCTAGGCAAGACATTCAGGATCAACATCAGGTCCTAGTCCTTCGCCAAACACAGTCCTCCGCCAAGAGGGCGGATGTCACCGCATTTTCCAGTAAAACAACAAAGGAAACAACAGAAACTACCAAAGTGGTCCCCAGGATCCCGAAGCGCTTTATCAAGGCAGCTTCGAAGAAAGAAGAGGCTTCAGGGTCAGTTCAGAAGCCGATTACTGCATTATCCAACATCTCTATCTTGGACCTGACTCACGCTTCATCTGAGCACCAGCAAGTGCTAGAAGATCTTCTCAGAAAGATCAAAGTCAAGCCTAGCACGACTCCGCAAGATATGGCTCAGATCGTCAATCAGGCCATGACAAATGCACTGATCACCTTTTCTGATGAGGATTTGCCAAAGCCTCATTCGTTTCATAACAATGCCCTATACATAGTAGTGCGGACCAGGGGCATGACAATCCCTCATGTGCTTGTCGATGGAGGCAGCAGCCTAAATATCTGTCTAGAAATGACAGCCAAGGCGTTGGGTTTAAAAGAAGAGGAATACACCCCAAATCCGATCACGATCTACGGTTTTGATAACCATGGGCAGACAGCCAAGGAGAAGATATTTCTCGAGATCTTCATCAACTATTCGGTGCATACTGTACTCTTCCATGTGGTTAATGTACCGCCAACATACAATCTGTTGCTGGGGCACACCTGGATCCACATGCCAATGCGGTCCCATCAACCCTGCACCAGTGTATCAAATGGTCAAAGGGGGGCATGATCACTACGGTCCTAGGAGAGGATCCGGAAGAACGACTCCGGCAGCCGATGATTCCCTGTCCCACTTTCACTGCCGACATCCCGAGCATCCGGGAAGCCGAAGAGATTGATCTGAGTGAAAGTCTGGATATGCTAAATTTGAAAGAAATCCAGCCAACAGAAAATGTCACCGCAGTTGTTCAGTGACAGGGACCTCGCTTCTTCAAGCTAGGAGGACACCTCGATTGCACCTCATTTAAAGATCACCCTATGTTTCCTCGATTCTCAAAATCAAGGAAAGGATTTGATCTCCTAATGAAGCACGGGTATCAGCCCTTCAGGGGCCTGGGCAAAGATGAAGACGGCATCTTGGAGCCGATCGTCCCCGCCCATCATGTCATCGACACAGGCTTGGGTTTCACAGGTCAGTCATCAGGAAGATCGACCATCTTCGTCAAGGGAGCTCAGTAATGAAGACAATGCCAGTGTTTTTTGTTCCCTTTCCTTTCTGTCATCTTGTAAGGGCAAGATCTGCCCCAGTTTCTTTCTTTTTCTCAAACAAATGCTTGTAAATATCAAAGTTTACTTAATCAATGAAAAGCTCGTTTGCTCTGTTCTTCTTGGTGTACGCAAATTCTCTGCTTATATCCTCATCTATGTTGTCATTCTCTGTTTCTGTACAAAAGGCTATTTTTCGAACATTTTATCTTTTTCTCAAAGGCCTTCTTTTTCGCTTCCAGGATTGCCAGGATCATGGCTCCTAAATCGTTCAAAAAGCTCGTCATCAATACCAACCCTTTCAAAATAAACCAGCCAGAGCATGCAAAGCGAAGGCAGGGGCAGAAGTCAGCAAAATGACAGAGCAGATTAAAGAGTTGGCAAAATTCGACTCGACAATTCAAGGTTTGCCAGAATTTTCCAGCATTCAGAAGCAGGATAAACCATCGTCGTTAGTTCAAGATCCAACGGAGGATGTCAATATTGGTTCGGAAGACGATCCAAGAATCCTCAAAATTGGTTCCAGTCTAAGTTTAGATGAGAAGAAAAGGCTCATCTACTTCCTCAAACAACATCAGGAAGTCTTCGCTTGGACTTATGAAGATATGCCAGGTTTAGACTCCAAGTTAGTCGAGCATCACCTGGTGTTGAAACCGGATTGCAAGCCAATCAAACAGAAACTCAGAAAAATGGATCCTCGAGTGGCACCACAAGTTAAAGAAGGGCTTAAAGAGTTATTAAAAGCAGGGTTCATTCGGACCATCGAATACCCAGATTGGTTGGCGAACATTGTGGCAGTCCCCAAAAAGAATGACAAAGTTCGAATCTGCATCGATTTCAGAGATCTGAACAAAGCAACCCCAAAAGATGATTATCCACTCCCCAACATCGATCTTCTGATCGATAGCACGGCAGACCATGCCATGTTCTCCTTCATGGATGGATACTCGGGCTACAATCAAATCAAATTGGCCGCTCGTGACCAATCCAAAACTTCCTTTACCACGCCTTGGGGTACCTTTTGCTATACAGTCATGCCGTTTGGACTCAAGAATGCTGGGGCAACCTATCAGAGGGCTATGGCAGTTATCTTTCATGACCAGATGCACAAGAACATGGATGCCTACATGGATGACATCCTGGTCAAATCTAGAGAAGGCGAGGATTATCTTGATGCTCTCAGCCAAGTCTTTGAAAGACTTATCCTCTACAAGTTGAGACTCAATCCGCAGAAATGTGTCTTCGGGGTAGAGTCAGGCAAGCTGCTTGGCTATATGATCAGCAAGAAAGGCATAGAGGTGGATCCTGCCAAGGCAAAGGCGATCATTGACATGCCGCCACCCACCAATCTTAAAGAGCTGCGGAGCCTTCAGGGGCGCATTCAGTCTATTCGACGTTTCATCTCAAATTTGGCCATGAGATGCGAGCCCTTCAATCACTTATTAAGAAAAGAAGTGAAATTTGAATGGGGATTAGAATGCCAGCTCTCATTTGAGCGCATCCAGCAGTACCTCCTCAATCCACCTGTTCTGAAGCCACCAGAACTCGGAAAGCCGCTGCTTCTGTATATTTCTGTCAACCACAATGCTTGTGGCGGATTTCTTGCACAGTATGAGGAAGGCAGCCGGATAGAGCATGCCATCTACTACGTCAGCAAGACTTTCATCGATTATGAGAAGAGATACTCTCAGATGGAAAAAACATGTCTAGCCTTAGTATGGATGTGTCAGAAGCTGAGACATTATCTTATGGCCTCAGAAATCAAAATTTTGTCAAGGCTCAATCCTCTCAAGTACATCCTTGAGCAGCCTTTTCTTACTAGACGGATTGCGAAATGTCAAGTCCTCCTGATGCAGTATGACTTGGAATACGTTTCTCAGAAGTCAGTCAAGGGTCAGTCCATCGCAGATCAGTTGGCAGACTTCCCGTTGACAGAAGAAATCAAGGCGGAAGATGATTTTCCTGACAATCGAATTTGTAGTATTCAGGAATCTCCAGCTTGGACTCTATTCTTTGATGGAGCCAGAAATATGTCTGGTATAGAGATTGGGATCTTGTTGATCACTCCTGAAAAGGAGATGCTCCCTTATTCCCTCAAGCTCAATTTCCAATGCACTCACAACATGGCTGAGTATGAAGCTCTAATACAAGGCCTCAAGATTCTGCAAGACTTTGATGTCAAGAGAGTACATGCCTTTGGCGATTCCTTGCTTGTTGTTAACCAAGTTAATGTAGAATGGCAAGTAAAAGACTCGAAATTAATTCCCTATCAGAAGATCGCCTTGGCTCTCATAGGCGACTTTGAAGAGTTTCAGCTCAATCATGTCAAGAGGGAATACAATCACATAGCAGACGGCCTAGCCTGTTTAGGCTCTATTCTGTCTTTCAGGGATAGTGAGTCCTGTTGTTCCTTCGAGATCGGCAGACTTGATCAACCTGCCTACATTCCAATTGAGCAAGTGAACCAGGCCGCTCAGAAGGAAAAGCCTTGGTATCAAGACATCAAAAGCTTTATCGAAACTGGTGAATTCCCACCAGACATGCCAAGAAGGGAGCAACGTGCAATTCAACGTATGTCAGTCCGCTATTTCATCCTTGCCAATACTCTCTACCGTCGTGGGTTCAGTTCTGAGTATGCTAGATGCTTAGATAAGGGCGAAGCCATGGAAGTTGTCCAAGAGGCACACGAAGGAATTTGTGGTGGCCATGCCGGCTACCAAACACTCGTCAAGCAGATTATCCGTGCAGGATATTACTGGAAAACCATGCAGCAAGATTGCCATCGATTTGTAAGGAAGTGCGTCAAATGTCAAATGCACGCGCCTTCCATTCATGCGCCTGCCGTATACTTGCAGTATGTGGTTTCTCCTTGGCCCTTTTCAATGTGGGCCTTCGACGTGGTGGGTCCAATCACTCCTTCTGCATCAAATGGCCACAAATACTTCCTCGCAACCACAGAATACTTCACCAAATGGGTCGAAGTTGTCACTCTGCGAACGGTAGAGGGCCGACACGTGGTTTCGTTTATTCATAAAAATCTTCTTTGTCGCTTCGGCGTCCCACATGATATTGTGTCAGATAATGGCAGCCATTTCAAGAATGAGAAGATGAAGTCCTGCTCGAAATTCAGGATTCATCACCATTTCTCAGCTCCCTACTATCCCCAAGGGAATGGTCAGGCTGAGGCCACCAACAAGATTTTGATCCGCATTCTGGAAAGAACTGTGGAGACAGGATGTGATTGGCACGAGAAGATGCACGACGCACTTTGGGCGTACCGAACCACCATTCGAACCCCAACCAATGCTACGCCTTCAGAGCTTGTTTATGGGACGAAGGTGGTGTTACCTCTACATATTCAGAAGCCCGCACTCAAGTTTGCGTCACTCATTGAACTTCTGCTTGATCAGTATCAGCAGCAGAGATTGGTACAACTTGATCTATTAGACGAGAAAAGACTCAAGGCAGCAGAGCACGC